>NC_091102.1:9549285-10756428 GCF_024713975.1 Paralichthys olivaceus
AGGGCAACCATAAATATAGTCTATAGAGCTCTGAAGATGAACAGACTGAGCTCGCTACCAATTTCCAAATGACTTAATGGGGTGATTATGTGTTAAAATGAAAATTTGTCTCTATTTTAGGAAGACCTTGAGTTGCATTGCCGGGCTGCGTATTCTCTCACACATTTGCACATGCGAGCGCACACACAAGTTACAATCCCCTCATCCTTTGAATTTTCAATTAAGTACCCAGTACAGACTGTCATCTTCAACAGAGCATCCGGGCTAAATGAGGATACTGGCATATGTTCCTATTTCGATGCATATCCAGATGAAATATTGATTATGAATGGCAGCAAGAAGCCGGGTCTATTAGGAGGAATAACATTTCACAAAATTGAGTGGAGGCATTAATACGTCAGTGATGTACAACTATCTGAGTCCTGCCTGCCACCAGGTATCACTCTGGGTTAGTGCCCGAGGCTATACAAATATGAGTCGAAAATGAAAGCAACTCCATAACTGTTTGGATGGTTTGATAAACGTGATAGAAATACTCATGCTGTTTATGTCGTCTCAGTCGGTGCACCCCCCCCCCCCCCCTGCTATTTTTTATAACTGGATCCACATGGGAGCAGGGAGAGAGGTGATGGTCAGCTGCATGATCATTGCTGGTGCAGAACAGGGGACACGACACTGAGCAACAGCAACACATGTTCATACATGTATGCAGATGTGCACTTGCACGTAGACGCACATCGACACACTGTCAGACAACATGACACAACGTGCATGCAAACATGCACACTGTTAACTAATTATCACGTATACACACAGTAATGACACAATATGAAAAATGCATTTTTAAGAAATGCAGCCACATAACATATACATTGTTAAAAGAAACCGGCGTTGTGTGAGTTGGATGCTGTCATGGCTGCAAATGATCACCAACAAGATGTGAGCAGAGCCTGTCATTAAAGGCACAATGTGAGTTTCCGTGGCAACATCATTGAGACCTCCATTTTTTTTAATGCTGTGGTTGTGAACATTCAAAATTGCACCCAATCCCCCTGTGAATAAAAGGCACATGGCTAAATAAAGCAAGTGCTCAGTTGCCACTGTTTTTTTTTTCCTCCCTCCTCTCAGGCGGGAATTCTTTAACAACCTGTTTCTGTTGTTTCTGTGTGAGTGTGTGTGTGTGTGTGTGTGTGTGTGTGTGTGTGTGTGTGTGTGTGTGGGGGGGGGGGGGTGATAGGTAAAGTATCAACACTTCACAATCAAAGAATAGCTCTGTGTTCATTTTAAAACAGTCTGACAATAGACCAACAAAACTGTCACATTGTGATTTAAGGTGAGTTGATATTCAACCCTGCTAGTTCATTAACCGACTGATTCACCGACACAAAGGCACAAAGCTGATGCTTCCTTTTTCCTCCTGCCATTGTAATTCAGTGTCCTTGCTGGGTTAAAACTGAAGTTCAGCCGCCTGCACAGTTACTTTTCCATTATGTTTCACAATGACCTCCCTGACCAAGGTAATTACCTCGGCTCTTGAGTCATCGGAGTCAAAGATAAAGCCCTGCAGAGATCTCCCTACATCAGATTATCCTCGGAGAGCCGCAGCACAGGTGTTCATTCCCAACCAGCATTGCGATTGTTGCTTGTTTGTTTATTCATTAGCATTTGATCTGTCAGCCGGAGACAGGGATGTCTTTAGTTTGCAGGAGAGTCTTGTCAGCATGAGGAACTGAGATAAGGTGAATGTAGTATTTAATTAAGAAGCCCTCCTGGTATCTGGGTGCATACAGACACCACGCGGCAATTGACCTTAGTGAACATGTCAAGACTTTATCTCGCTCCCATCAGCCCTGAGCAGGAGTTGTGAAGACTGTAAATAGCTGTGCTCTCAGACAAGCCCTTTGATTTGCACAAACAGACCTTGTACCATTATCAAGTGGCAGATTACACCGTTTTTTGATTTTCCAGCCAAATGAGGCAACATTATTTTATGCCTTCTGTCATACTGTTTCTAATACACTTAAATGTCAATGAATGTGTGTCGTGTTTTTGCTTAAGCGCAGCTGAATTAAGTCTTTGCTTCATTTTGCTGTTTCTGTCTCCAGCATATGTGTCAGAATGAAATGAAATGCACAGAATCTGTTATGGGATTAAGCAGGAATATTTTTCCCAGGCTGTGCTGCCAGTTCATGACTAATTTAGGGGGGGAAAATCTGCTTTAAACAGAATATACATAGGCATCATGTAAATTCATCATATTCAAATAGAAAATGTCACAGTGAGCTGCAAATCATAGCATCGAGAATGATATTAAGCATTTAATCACCTGACAGTTTTATAAGCTGGTCCATCCGTTTTATATATATTTCTTCTTGACATGATCTGTCTATATTAGCTTTATACTTATTCCAGCTGTGAACCAGCACATGTGCATATATATACTGGTGATGGCAGAAACAACAAAGGAATACTAAAGACTAACGTGTCTTTCCTAAGTCAGCAGTGACACCTTGAGGTTTGAGGAAAAATCACATATCTCTGGTGGTGAAGGATGATCACCAAACCATGATATTTCATCAACAACAGGAATTATAAGAATGATTGTAATGATACTAAGAATAATATAAGAATAAGAATAAAAAAGACAAGAAAGTTTTAAATTGTACAAAAATCTAGATGATGCAAGGAAACATGTTTTCGCCCTCTCATAGCTCAGAGATATATTCGCCTTGCACCTTGTTAACATAGCTTTTCACTTTTCATTGCAACTTGCCACACCTTTGTCATTGGTATGGATGAAAACTTATATAAATAGTTGAGCAGCTGAGTATTTAAAAAAAAAAAAATGTATTAAAGGTCAAAAAATATTTTCTAAAACCTCTCACTTTTTCCTGTCTTAGGCATCGATGATCATTTGGAAACATGTCAACCAGCTTTTTTTCCTGCTGATAAATATAAATAGTTGTCAAGTATCCTCCTTTGTGTCAACCTTTGTTGTGTATTTCTTCAGATTGATCAACAGATGGCGATAGAGCAGCTGGTAAAGACAGGCTCTGAATCACTTTGTTGTTATGAGCAGTAAGTGTCAACACTGAGGTTCATGGACCACACTGAGGTCAGTGGAACATTTCCATTAAGACCCAGACAACATGTGGGAGAGCTGCAGGTTATTGACATTGTTATTACCAACCACATCACAAATAGACCACAACCTCCCCTGAAGATTAAATTGGCAAAGATGATTATCAGTGGTGTGACACTTGTTATGATACTGAGTGTGTGGAATTATGGCAACTATCCATCCACCCATTATTTACACTGGTTGTCCTTCTGAGGGTCGCAAGGGGAAGCTGGAGTCAATTCCAGCTGACATTGGGCGATAGGCTGGATACAACAGGTCCCAGCCTATCACTCAGCTTACACACAGAGAGACAAACCAGCATTCACTCTCCAATTAACCTAACCCCTAATCTGCATGTCTTTGGACTGTGGGAGGAAGTGAAATCCCACAAAAAACATGGAAACCATACAAACTCCACATAGAAACACCCCAAACCGAACTGGGAAATCTTCTTACTTTGACCACCGCACCAATGTGCTATCATGTCAGAAATCCAAACAACCCGAAAGGGAATATTTAAGTAGCCACAGGGTTGTCTAACAAAACAAATATATGTAATAATATATACACACCAATAATATCCCTGGATGTACCAGTATATAAAATGATGTTGTTATGATTAGAAATAATAAGAACACATTGGATCAAGCTGCAATGTTTGCACTATGTTATATAGGCATCAGTATCTGAAAGGACTCTTTGGGCTCAAAATAGTTCAAATTTCAAGGAAAATCTCTCACCTCCTACAAGAAAATTTGGACTTTTACCACAATATCACCAACCCAGGTGTCTGAGGGTGTAAAACGAGCTGTAGTTAGAAAACTGGCAGGTATAAAAAAGAAAACAACGGGGTGTCTGCTGAAGGTCATATGGAATAATGCCCGGAGCCTGGTTTAATATCAGTTCAGAGTGCCTGGTTGGTGATGTTAGGGGATATGTCACATGTCAGGGCAGATGAGGTATGAGTGTGCAGGTTGGTGGAGTCATGCTGGATGTGAGTGGGGGGGACTGAGAGAGGGGAGGATGGAGGATGTAGACGCTCAATGCACGACTGGATTTATAAAACAGCACAATAAAGAGTCGTATCAACACACGCATGGGAGCAAAACAGAAGAATTAAAGACGTGTGGGTGCAGGGAAGTAAATGAGGATAAATGTAAATAGATAGCTGTTCTAAAATCAACAATATTTAACAGCAGCATATGTTTGAGCAGCTGTTCTGGAGGATTAGTGTAGTGAATGCTAAGATTAATGGTTCTAAAACAAGATATTATGTAGAATTATGTTTTTTATTTTCAGGGATTAATAAGGTCTCCTGAGAACAGTGGTGATGGTAGAACTTTGTGGCAGCGCAGATTAAAAATATGCTATAGTGTGCCATTATTTATGGAGCCGCACCACAGAGGGAGCCGCCCTGGGCACTTTTTGGATCCTTGCGGAGGATAAGAGGTGTCGTCCATGATGGCTGATGATGTGGCCATCATCTATTTCACCCCCACCTTCTCGGGGGAGGTCGGCGGAGAAAAAAAAAAGCCCTGGGAGGCATGTTCTTGGACTGCCTGCTGTTAGGGTTTCTTGTATCCAGTCATGTTTTTCATGCCCCCATAAACTCACTCACATTCTCCTGCTGCAGTCTGTCCTCAGTCTTCCTCCTTCAACAGTTCTTGTCCTTGCTGTTCTTTTGTGTCTGCTCTGCCCACCGCAGCGCCTCTGCGTCCCTGACATGAAAAGCCTCAGTGTTTTTTGAGGATTATCTTTTCCATGTCAGAGTGTCTGTCTGCAACATTGTGCCCTTGCAGCCCAACATTTCCCTGACGTTTTGAAGAGACCTCTCCTTGGTGTCAGCTAGTGCAGCTAGACACAGCTGCAAAATGCATGGCATGTATGGCAAGTTGCAAATACAGAGAACGCTAATTAATTAGGTTGTGTATCTTTCTCTTTTCATATTCATTTACTTTTCATCACGATTAATACAAGTATTTGCAAGACTCTCATCAAACATGATACTGACATCTTCCCCAGAGTCCTTGTGCTTTATCATTGGCAGATCCAGGATCGCAGCTACATGGACGTTGATCATGGATTGTGGATCGTGGAGGGATCTGATCTGATCTTGGTTTCTGATTACAGCTACAGATTGTTTAGATATCCCTGCCCACATATACTACTATATCATACTCTGCTATCATTACAACTGTCATTACTGCTCCCTTTATCTCTGTCAAACTTTTTCTTTAGTGTGAATACCATTAAAAAAAAACATTGCTGCTCCTCTCCATCTATGTTAGATGTGCTGTCTTTTCTCATGAATGTTGTAGGTTTTCATTTTGTTGATGTGCTCTGTCACATCTATCGCACTTCTGGGAGAGGAATCTTTCATTTGCAACTCTAGTCAAGGGCTAAGGGCATTATGTCACACCTTGTTAAGATCTATGAGCCACATTGAGATTTGTGAATATGACCTATGCATGTAAAATTTGATTGATTGGTTGATTTAATTAGGTGTAATTTTCCTGATAACATAAATCCCTCATTATTACAGATTTGAGCTTCCTGTCCCAAATGACATTGCTGTTCCCCCTTACCCAATTTTTGGTCTTTAATATTTTGCAAAAGCCCCTTTACATAGCCTTTATATACGTGTACCTACTGTATTGGTAGCATATAAAAATGTGGTACATCATTATATGAACAGTGAAGTGAGTTTTGTCTACACATTTTTTTCACTCTGTATAAACCAAGTATTTACATAACAACTTAATAATCCACTTATTCTTACCATTAGAATACTTACTTCTTACTCCCTCCATTGTCTTAGTGTTGAAATAGAGTGAATATTCTCAGAAGTAAGAATTCATAGATGTTGCAGGATCCACTATGTTTATTAAATCAATCAAATCAATTGACTAAATCCAAATTCCCATTCCATAACCAATACAGAACGAATAGAACAAGAAAAAGACGACATGCGATGTATATCCACGTCACTGAACGCAACCCACAACCCACAGCATTGCCTCAGGCCAACCACCCCCAACACGCTATCGCATTTTAATGCTAACTGACTGATGAAATAGACGCTGTATACGCAAGTGTTTTAGTAAAATATTACAGTAACAGCTTTACAGTGTCGTCACAGTATACTGAAGCTGAATCACTTAATACAGTCACACAAATAAAATCCTTACACAATGTGCTACTGTAGTTGTTTAGCCCTTTGTTGTGTAACATCACAACTGATGCAACAAAGACTTGTGAGCTCCCTGAAAGTGAAGTTGCTGCCAGACAGAGACAGAAAAGTTCAGGGGGTGATGCCGATTGTCCTCGTGTACGCTCCAGCTGGACACAGATGACAAAGTGCAGCACACCATCTGTAAAGGAACGTATATCAGAACCGCTACCCATCATCCTCTGTGGCATGGCTCCAACTCCATTTGTGTATTTCTGACCTTGGAGCGCATGACTGTTAGTCATCATCATTTTCTTCCAGACATTTGTTATGCTGATTCTTCATGTGTGGGTGTGTGTGTGTGTGTGTGTGTCTTCTGCTCCCAGTTGGTGAAGCTCATGTTCAGTGTCATGGAAGACTTGGAGAGACGTTAAATGAGGCTCATATCATGCATCGCCTGTGCGCCTTGTGCTCCCTCTGCACGATGTGACGAAGGGTAAACATAACTGTCACAGTGCACAGAGGTGCAAACATTTCAGGAT
Source organism: Paralichthys olivaceus (assembly GCF_024713975.1). Taxonomy (NCBI): domain Eukaryota; kingdom Metazoa; phylum Chordata; class Actinopteri; order Pleuronectiformes; family Paralichthyidae; genus Paralichthys; species Paralichthys olivaceus. Next base: position 9,556,118 of record NC_091102.1, read on the forward strand.
CCAAAAACACGTCAGCTTTTTTTTCTGCAATAACGTATAGCAAGCTATATTTTCTTACTGCAACAAACACAAATGCTAATACCTGCATAAATAGTGGTGTAATGGTGAGGTTTAGCCATTGCTGATGGTGCAGCCTGATATGCAACACAAATCTCTGGAGTCAAAGCAAACAGAAGCATAAATGAAATGCACGTAGCCTGAGTGAAGCCTTAATTCACTTTAATATGAGCCACAGGCAGTGTCCCTGATGTGCCCGCTCTCCTCCCATGTGAGCGGGAGCCAAATGGAGAGGTTGATGGATATAGCTCCACGAGGACACGGCTACATTCAATGATACTTGACATGTTTCCACACGAGTGCCACCACATTGTGTTGAGAAAAGCATGACAGGTCTTCTTCTTTTATGTTTCTTACCTTTTTCTCTGTCAGTAAACTCATTTTGTTTATGTAACATGTGCTAATTGTTCACATGCTGCATCTGTGAGAGACATGAATAATTTACTCTTAATTATACCCCTGGTTTTACATCACACGTGATATCACACTCAGGAAGAGGAATAAAGGAGGAGGTAAATATTACACATTTCACCAGTATTACTTCTCTCTGCTGGTGCACTGCAGGTGGATCAATTCACATCACACTGTCATGGCACAGTCACACCGTGTTCATGTGCTTCGATGTGAAATGGATGACACAATTATTAAGGCGGTTCTGCACAGGCCAGATAGAGCTGCAGCTGCTGCTGAGATGAGATGGGATCACTGTGACAGTTTTCACCCACCGACCTCTGAACTTTGACAGAGGTGATAAAGTTAAAGATAAAAAGGACTTTTGTCGTGATTTTATTAGGTGAGACGTCCACGATAAAGAAGTTTGCTCAGGAGGCAAAAGAACCTCAATAAAAGCAGGCTCTGTCTCTATTTAGGTTAAAAACTAAAGGGGACTGAGCCTTTGCTGGCCCTGATGCTCTGGAATGACCTGCCTGAGGTGATTCAGCTGGCAGAGTCAGTGCCACCTTTTAAGTGCCTTCTTACAATGCACTTCATCCAAAAAGCCTTTTCTGGTTTCATCTGAGTTGTGTGTTTATTGCCTCTGCCAACGAGGTTATGTTTTCACTGGTGTTTGTTTGTTGGTAAGCACAAAAACTCTTTTTTTGGATTATCGTGAAACTTGGCAGAAGGATGTGGATACGGATCAGGAAAGAACACATTAAATTTTATTGCAGATACGGATCAGGGGGTGAGTCTTTCTTTAACATAGTGAAATAGGTCGCTTCCGAGATCATGGATCTTGAGGAAAAATATCAGCATTAGCAAAAAGCATGTTTAGAGGACTGATATATGTGAATGTGAAATTAAATTTGATTTCATAAAGGGGCTGCTGGGTACCTCCAAGCGTACTTCTACCTGACAGCTGTTCTTTCTTTTATCCAGGGGCAGATCCAAGCTTTCTGAAAATCAGAGGCCATAAAGTCAAATGTCAAAACACAATCTCTGATTCGGTTAAGTGCACATTTAGGTCATTCCTTGTTTACTGTTAGCATTTTAGGTTTGAACAACACACATTATTGAATATATTTTCAAAATTGTTCCTTGCTCAAGCACATTTTCTACTTCAAAAAAGCTTTTTTGATTCAATATTCATTGTTATTATTGTTAGTAAGTGACTATTTTTTGTTTTAAAACTATTTGACAGTACAGGGGCAGTTAAGGGGCCAATGAGATTTCACCTAGGGCCAGTGCTCCCCTGTGACTCAGCCCATGGATCTGCCCCTGATTTAAATTTATTCATTTCTCTCCGCTTTCATTTAATTTGTACTCTTGCTTATTGTAGAGCACTTTGTAACTATGTTTGTGATGAATAGTGTCATGTCTCCTGTGATTTTAGTCCTCTTTTATAAAAGAAAGTTTTCATTTCTATTATGGACTATGTTTTCTTATGTTTGGAATTGTGTCTTAAGTTTTGCTCCCTGTGTCCCTCTCTGTTCCTTTCTGTGTCCCACTCTGCGTCCCACTCTGTGTCCCACTCTGTGTCCCACTCTGCGTCCCACTCTGTGTTCCACCCTGTGTTCCACTCTGTGTTCATCTGTTTCCTGTTTTATTTTGTAGTCTCTGTTCCTTGTGTGTTTTCCTCCTGGACTTCCTGCCCTCATCAGTTTCACCTGTTCATCCTGTGCCACCTGTCTCTAATTTGTCATTAGTTCAGTGTGTATTTAAGTCTTTGTGCTTCCCTATGTCTTTGTCAGTTCGTTGTTATGAGAAGCTGTTCCATGTCCCTGTGTCGTTTCACCACTCGTCGTTGTTTCCAGTAAGTTTCTAGTGTTTCCTTGTGTCTCCCCTGTTTTTGCCTAAGAGCATTTTGGGTTAACTGTTGCTTTTGGATTTTGTTTTTATACCCTGCCTTCCTCATTAAAGGACACTTTTTGTTCTGCCTTTTGGGTCCACCTGCTCCCTTACCCTCTCCCCACAAAACATAACAGAATAATGTAAAAGTATATTATAATACAAAGTTCATTATTATAATATCATTGGACTATAACTTACATTCAGTGGATTATTGTGTCCATGATATTATCCCCTTGTAAAAATATTCAAAAAGCTAAATAAATAACCAGCTGTGCGATGTTGCAGAGATGGAAGCGGTTCCTGTCAAGTTGAAAACCAACACAACTTGTTATAAGTCTCTCTATCTCCCCCTCCGTCCCTCTCTCTCTTTCCCCCAACCTCTCTCTCTCCCTCTCTCTGTCTCCCACCCCTGTGCTACATTCTCTAGCAGGATTGACAGATTCTGCAAACTGATGTAACTTGTCGTTCCGGTGAAGGGTTTGTTTTCAGAGTGAATAACATGATAAGCGGTTTAACAAACCGTCTGAGCGCACAGAGTTGACGCGCCGGGGCCAAGTCAATTATTGATGTATAAGTGTATTTTATTTTATTTTTTGATTTGATTTTTTTCATGTTTTCTGTGGGTAGGTCAACATCTTCTGGGGGGTGGACTAGGGGAAGCACCTCCTCGGAGTGGTGATGCTCCAGTGGGCTGATTCATTTGTGCATGAAATGACTTGACATCCTCTCACCACAGAGAGAGAGGGGGAGGGAGAGAGAGAGAGAGAGAGAGAGAGAGAGGCACACACACACACACACACACACACACACACACACACACACAGACAGAGAGAGAGAGTGAGAGAGAGAGAGAGAGAGAGAGTGTGTGAGTACGTGTACGTGTACGTAACTTTGAGTTTCCAGGCATCTCTGTGTCTCCTCCGGCTCAGTCGCGCATGGTGGTGTAAAGAGAGACGCATTGGGCAGTTATGGTCGATCAGCGTTTCTTTCATCCTCTCAAGTACATTAGAGATACACGACGGCCGTGCGCGCGGTGAAGGAATCCTGTTTCCATTTTTTGAACGGATTTAAAGAAGACAAGGAAAGATGTGCACCAAAACCTAACGAGCCCACGTTTTCATCAATGTGCGTAAAGGTACGTATCCTCCATGAGGACACGATCCCTGCAAACCACACACGCATGCAGCCTCATATGCAAAGCAGCATTTAAATTGCTTTTGTTTTCCTCGTGTCTCAACAAGCAGATGCAATGTGTCTTCTCCGCCTCACAGCGGATTTAGACAATTGTTCTGTTTCTTGCTTTGACCTTGCTTTCTGCTCCATAGCTGCAAGGAGTTGCTTCCTATCTTTATTTGTTTGAGCCATTTTAGATCACGCAGCCAGAAAGTTACCTCTGGGTATCAAAAAGGCAAATTAAGTCTTGACTCATGCAGGCATACATATGCATATACACAGCTTGTTTTGTGGAAGTTTTTTAGTTCCCATTGCATTCATTTGCTGATGTGTCTTTTATTTCTAGATGACATTGAGGATATACCTATAGCAGGTGAGCTCGGCAAACCCCTCTTTGCAGGAAAATGCATCCCTGGATTTCATATTTTTTGCTAAGTGCAGTGTCAGTGTGCACGGCTGACATGTTTGGCAGTTATGGAGAGATGTGTCAAAGACTGTGTGCCTGTGAGGAGAGAGAGGGGATACTTACAGTGAGCTGTGAAAACAGAGGAATTGTGAGTCTCGCAGACGTAAGCCCGGTGTACTTCTCCCAGTATCATCTGCTGCTTACAGGGAATCTGCTGAAGAAGCTGTCTGCCAATGATCTCGTCGAGTACAAAGGACTTACAATATTGCATCTGGGAAATAACGACATATCTGAGGTTGAAGCAGGAGCTTTTAATGGACTTCAGGGATTAAAGCGCTTGCATTTGAACAATAACAAAATTGATGCCTTGAAGGAAGAGCTTTTCTTTGGCCTTGAAAGTTTGGAATATCTACAACTTGATTATAATTATATCACTCATGTGGCACCCAACGCCTTCAGCAGGCTGCGACATCTGGAGGTCCTGATTCTGAATGACAACTTGATATCAACTCTGCCAGTGAATATTTTCCAGCACGTGCCGTTGACTCATTTGGACTTGAGGGGGAATCAGCTCAAAGTGCTCCCCTACTCAGGTCTGCTGGAGCACATGAACGGAGTTGTGGAGCTACAGCTGGAGGAGAACCCGTGGAACTGCTCCTGCGAGCTGATCGCCCTCAAAACCTGGCTGGAGAGCATATCGTACACGGCTCTGGTCGGTGACGTCGTCTGCGAGTTCCCATTTCGGCTCCACGGCAGAGATGTTGATGAGGTCTCAAAACAGGAGTTGTGCCCGAGGAGAGCCATCGCTGAATATGAGATGCCACCCCTGCCACATTTGAGCAGTGATGCATACTTTAGGACCACGGCAAGTCTAGTTACAGCCTCCTTCACTTCATCTGGGATCGCACGGTCCTCGTCAAGGCCCACCAAGGCACCTCGACAATCTGGCAAATTAAAAGCGAGACCCACAGCTCGTGTCCCATCTAACAAGCCACAAAATTATGGACAAATCATTTCATATCAGACCAAATCCCCTGTGCCTTTAGACTGCCCGACTGCCTGCACCTGCAATCTTCAAATTTCAGACCTTGGCCTAAACGTGAACTGCCAGGAGAAAAAGATTGAGCATATTTCTGATTTAAATCCCAAACCCTACAACCCCAAAAAGATGTATCTCACTGGGAATTACATCCCTGTCGTGCGTCGATCAGACTTTATTGAGTCGACTGGATTAGATTTGCTTCACCTTGGCAACAATCGAATCGCTCGCATACACGACAGAGCGTTTGGGGATTTGACACATCTGAGAAGACTTTACCTCAATGGGAATTTGATAGACCGTCTCACAGCTGACATGTTTTATGGTTTGGAAACCTTACAGTTCTTATATTTAGAATACAATGTCATCAAAGAGGTTTCCCCTGACACCTTTCAGCACGTGCCCAAACTTCAGCTTCTTTTCCTCAACAACAATCTCCTAAAAACATTACCAGTGGGGACATTCAAGGGCCTGACGCTAGCCAGACTAAATCTTCGCAACAACCACCTGCGCTACCTGCCAGTCAGTGGCGTGCTGGATCAGCTGATGGCACTGGTGCAAGTCGACTTGTTTGAGAATCCCTGGGATTGCTCTTGCACCATACTGGAGCTGAAGATGTGGCTGGAGCACCTCAGCACAGGCACTGTTGTAAACAATGTCATCTGTGGCTCGCCTAAGAAACTAGCTGGGGAGGATATGAGATACATTAAGACATCTAATTTCTGCCCTAATAACTCTGATATACTTGCTTCCATGATCCCACCCTCTGAGGAGTCTTTCCCTGGCAGCACTATCACCATAGAAACATCCCTGGACTCTGACACACAGTACAGTGCCATCCCTTTATCTGTGATGATTCTTGCCCTCCTCCTCATTTTCATCGTGTCTGTGTTTGTGGCTGCAGGATTGTTTGTGACGATGAAAAAAAGACGTCAAAAGAATCAGAGTGAGCAGAACAACTCCATGAACGCTTGCATCAGCTCTCTCAACATGGAGTACGGCCTTTACAAAAAGGCATCTATCCCCAAAGTCAGAACGTCTGCTGGACACGTGTATGAGTACATCCCACCTCCCACAGACACCTCATGCAGAACTGCCGCTCAAACGCCGACGGACAACAAATCGGTGGATGGATTTAGGGACTTTGATGAGTTGAGCAGCACTTTTCTGGGCAACACAGACGAGGAGGCAGTCAGTAATGTCATAAGCCCAGAATACAGTGCCACTACTCCAGAGCCTCTTAACAAGCCATCCACGCCTCACAAAGACAGCCCATGTTACTACAGAGACGCACATGAGCCTGACAAGCACACACACTACAGTAATACGCTACCATGCAGGCACACAGCGCACGCATCGAGTCAGTATACCTCAGACTTTGATGCAAGGCATCAGTACATGCAGCCAGAGAGAATACAACAGACAATACTCTATTGCACAGCACCAAGTACTGTTTATGTGGAGCCCAACAGGAGTGAGTACTGGGAGCTTAAAGCAAAGCTCCACATTGATCCTGATTACCTTGAGGTTCTCGAGAAGAGAACCACATTCACACAGTTCTAAGAGACTTAACCCCTGATGGTCATCGTGGATGCATTGAAGCAATGGATCCATTTTAATCAGGAAACCATGTTTAAAGAGACTGGCATAACAACTTTCTCAACTTTATTATGACAGAACATTAAAAGTATGCATTTCTGGGAATCGTGCTTCACAAAATTGAAAGGGGAACACTACTCATTTTAAAGCCTAACTTTATCACACTTCATAACTGAGCTGTTTTAACATTTTGGTTATGATTCATAAACAAAAACAAAGAAGAGCCTGTACACTTATGCCACAACATCATGAGAGGACCTGATGAAGATCCCACTCTGGATCTAAACGTTCTTTAATTCATCAAATATTCTGTGGCCCAGAGTGGCATAAGTGTGGAGGCTTTTTTTTGTTTGTTCGCTTTGCACCTTGCAATGTCTGTTAAGTTATTTTCGTCTCTGATTCGTAAACAACCACATTCACAAATTTCGAATGACTCAACCCATCATAAAATACATCCCGGAGCCGCTTCATTGACTTGATGTGAGACTGAAGCTTTTACCAGTAAAATTAGCTGCATTTCTAAAGTCTCAATGAAGCGTGTTCTCTTCCCAAAATAAACCAGGTTTGTGTTGCAAACATGTGCATGACTCCAAGCTCTTTTTTTTTTTCTCCCCAAATTTATTCAAGATGAAACTCACACATGAGACTAAAACAAATTAATTCTGCAAGTAAATCTATCTGTGACCAGAGTGTAGGTGTAAACAAAAGTCTGGTGTGCCCACGCATCCTGTGACGTTGTATTGTGCTCCAGTCATTTACAGAGGTATTTATTCCCACAGCTCTGGGATCATAACATTATAACCATGAGATCATGCAGCATATTCAAATGTATTATCTCATATCACAGCTTATGAGGCCAGTAAATCTCTTGTGCTCTCGTGTTTGCAGATTTGGACAAGAATAATTAATGTATGCTAAAAATAAACCTAAGCAACCTGCTGCCTATACTACAGGGTAATCTGTGAAAATCAGTGGTGTTCCCCTGTGAGCCTCCCTCCACATCTCCTGCACTTTTGGATTATAGACACGTGTTGTATTGGCTCAAACATCAGTATTGTAGCCATACATGGAAATATTGTAACAAAAAGATTATCCAAACAGAAAGAAAATAAGCTTTAACTGTCAGTGTGCACCATATGTCAACTTTACATGAACACGCAGCCTGAAAACACACTTGCTGTTTATAATTCATGACGTATAATGAGGGTCTTCATTCGTGCCACTACCAAAGTACTACAGGAATCAGCTGATCAGCTTATGCAAACTTTGACACCCAAAAGAGAACATGAAAACACTATCCTGTGTTATATTAAACCCATTACAACATGATCCCTTTATTATATCTGGCTGCAACTGTCCTCCAGTTACAATAAATTGGATCACATTTACAATACAATAAGAGTCAAATACTTCCCATACTCCTGTGTCTGAATTTAAAAAACGTTTAAATTGTATGTGAGCCTCAGGCTTATGTATACATATTTTAAATGACTGCATACTTTTATACAAACAAATGTAGATATTGAGCTTTTTTGGCTGTTTCTTTTTTTCCTTTTTCTTCTGGAAAGAAAATGCACTATTGACTGCTACAGGTCAACGACGATGTCACTTTCTGAGATGCACGCCATAGTAACACGTGCATAGAGCCATAGAAGTAGGTTTGATAACTGCATACAAACAAGTAACACGTGGTAAAAAATGTATGTTGCACTATGCATAGATATATAGATCATACTTAGACAATCCCACACAGCTCATGCTTTTCTGACACTTGATATGATTTTGTACATACTGCATAACAATGAGAAACACAGCCCCATAACTCTGCATTGTTCATCTCATCTTTTCTCTCTGTGTGGTGTAGTATAAAATCTGGCAGTCTCTCTTTTTACGGAGGGATTGATATGTGCTGCTACACATGGGGTGCGAGAGCTTTAGCTGTTGGACTGAAAAGCACAACAAATGAATAGCAGCAGCTGAATGACTGGAGTCATCTTTATGCATGAACATGTCCAATGCTCCAAAGGAAAGTAAGCACATCATCCAGTCCTAATGCAGTCTAACCAATTTCTGGGTCAATAGTGTAAGCCAAGAAAATTTGACTTTCCCTGAGAGTTTAATACACAGCGTAAATTCACATCATATGCAGTATTATGCACTGAGCCTGTCATCTTAACTCAGCTAATTAGCGGACATGGTGTATCTGAACCCTGTCAGCACGTCACCAAGTGTTACACTGCAGCATTAGTCACAGAGTTTATCAAGGATACGGTCTTGTTTTGTTGCCTTTCCCATTTCTCAGTCATTCTGTGATTATTTTGTCACTTGACCTGTCTCTGCTCTTTGGAAATTCCTCAGAACAAATGAAATGATATCCACAAAGTGATGCATGATGGTGTGAACCTGCACAGGTTTGGGAGATGAAACGTGATGGACTTGCTTTGTATCAATATGTCGCTGTGAAGTTAGTGGTGAACACTTAAACCTGCAAACATGCACAGACACATACACACGTTTTTATACAGAACAGTGTCTGGTATTTGGATACTAGTCTGAGCTCTGAAGTTATTCTTTTTTCATGTAACCAAACTCATGCTGTAATTAAACAATGATATATACCTCCGCCATGGCCCAAAGGTCCCCTGAAATTCAATTAAGCTGCAAGATCCATGAATTATTCCCTGGTTTATTGGAGAAAATTTGAAAAAAAATGTTGTGTGAAGTGAAAATATATACTCCTGGATTCAAAAATTTAATGAGATCTTCCCTGGCATATGCTTCATCCTTCCACCAAGTTTAGTGTAAATCTATTTTGTAGTTTTTCCATAATCATGTTCACAAACACACAATCATACAGAGGTTATCTTCATGGCGGAGGTAATAACAAATCAATGCAGCGCAAATAATGTATTGCCTTTGCATTCAGAGAAAAATGCTTCTGAGAAGAGTTTTAACATTTTATTTGTAAGAATGAAGGTTACTGTGCAATGGAAACAGTATGTACTGTGTATATATAAGCAATTTGTATTCATATTTCTTTCTGGTGTCTTTTTGTAATTGATGACAAAATGCAGATTTTTTTATTTCATTTTATTCGTCACCCAAGAGGATGTGAATACTTGTAATCCAAAAAGAAATGTGACTATCCTGGGAACATGAGTAAATGTTAAATTTGCAAAGTGGAAGAGATCCAGTCAGTGTCTTACTTATTTTTTTCTATTGTTTGTTGGTTTTCAAATGAAACACAGATTTTTTATTTCAATGTCAACCTCTTATTTGTAAATAGAACACTTCATCAGCATTTCCAACTCATGTCGGCTCTGAAAAGCAAAAAGTCATATTGCAAAAAAAAAAACAAAGGAATATGTGGGGTAAATATATCTACAGTGTGTTGTTTCTTTAGCTGTTAGCTGATGAATAAAAGATATGCATTCATTTGACATAGCCTTGTTTGTGTTTTCCCTCAGTGTGGTGCATACATAACATGTCACAGTGCACACGGAGGACAGATTTAAAAAATGCTACACAAAAACTCCATCTGCATTTTTTACTGAAATTACAATCTCAGAGTCAAATATTCAGATAAATCCATTGCCCTGGTTTCAATAAGGCCAATGGAAAATAACAAGAGGGGCTGAGTTATATAATCAACATGAAGATGGCATTAAAAGTACTGTATGTTATCTCAGTTTCACATGTCTTTCACGTTAGACATTTTGACTAAAAAGTTAAATGATCACTTCCCTCGTGTATAAATTAGATAATTACAAAATGCCCCAAAGTGCTCAAACATCTGCACAAACAGCAGCAGCAGAACATGCCAGGGGCATTTTCACAATCTGTGCATTTATACCAAATTTTAGTTTCTGAAGTTTGAATTCAAAATGTTTGATCTCCAGCTACCCATCGTAGCAAATATGAACATTTTCCATGTGTTAGTGTTGTAACTGTGCAATATGCACACATCTGCATGCATATATGGCAGCAGACACTTAGAGAGAAACCATATTCTTTGCAGACAGCGGTTTCAGGAGACCCAGTATCCATGGAAACATCCAATTACCTGACACAGAAAAAAGATAATATTCCAGGACAAGAGGTACCATCACCATCTCATCTGTACCTCTGTTTTTACACAGATGTGTGATCACGCTATGCTGCATGTCGTTCAATTTGTTTATGACAAGATCGAAGAGGACTCGCAGGAAATCCATCTCCTGCGTTGCATTTGTGCCTGACTGTTAAATGCAGATCTGTTTCTGAGGAGTGTCCACTTTAATAAGACGCCCAGCCCATGTGAACGACCTTTGACTCAGGCTGATGGTGTCGTGTTGCTCAGCTTCTTGAGGACCCCGGATTTGCTGTGGAGGGGGAAATTAGGGCAGATCTGCATTATGTAAGCTTGAAGAGATGTGTCAGGCTGTGTGAGGAGAGCGTATGACTGTAAGCATTCACCAAAAGAAAAAACCTCCACTACCTGCTTACATCAGGGGAGCAACAATATAGAATAACAATGAGTCAGACATCCTTCGTAAAAAAAATAAATAAAAAAAAACAGCTTCTTTTAAAGCAGAGAAAAAAATAGAATCTCACATCTGGCGACATATGTATGGTTTCCAGTTGTTAGTCTCAGACTGTTTCTGTCCCTGAAGCTTTTTCAGTCTTCTGTTTCCCTCTCTCTCTGTCCCTCTCTGTCTCTCCCTCTTTCACTTCATGTGTGTGTGTTTGAATGTGTGTCTGGGTGCATAAATTATTGACTCAGAGTGTATTCATGCTCAAGGACTTCAGTCAACCAACGTGGCGATACCTTTATGCCCTCTTTTTGTCTTTCAAGATTCTTTGTGTCAAATTCTTCCTCACAAGCAAATAAAGCTCCTCAGTAATAATTCATGTGTTACATCTTGAACATAAACTGCCATTTATCTATGTCCAGTGTGCTTGTGAATGATGCATGTTGGGGTCGCCCCATTGTTTTGGATTGATTTGAATAGAAATTACATGCTGCTGCATTTTGGCTGCTATTTACAAAACCTAGAGAGGAGGATTTGGAATTTGGGACGTGCTCAACTTTGCCAGTATATTTGCAACAACTGGAAACAGCATGCGTGAAACACAGTAATATTTATGAGGGCTTATCCAGGCTTATGAGTGAGAAAAGTGAGAAAATCCTCGCTCATCCCCCCGTTTATAGTCCTCTACACTAAACACCAGAGTGATATTCCACATAAAGCAAAGATAAAAGCTTTGGCACAAAGCAAAATAAATGCTTGTGTTGTGAATACAGCAAATTGATGTTTATAAGAGGCTTTCACGGCTCAACTGTTGGCTGAGATTTCACGACACTATCAAGATAAATTACTAATATTCCCTGAATATCATGTGTTCCCTCCTTCAGTCATCAGCATACTGTGCAGCTCATGCTGCCCTGCAGAGTCGCTCATCTCGCATTAACCTCTGCCCAATGCCCCGTACCCACACTCTTTTTTATCAGCCCCCTTTTTCTCCTGGCTCTTCAGCACATCAAGGGCACGTCCTCCTCTGTTGGCCTGAAGTGTCACAGTAGCTGCAATGACAGAGTGACATGCTTGTTTGGCCTGTAATTTATAATGAAAACAAACAGCATCAGATGGACAACATGCTCGTGTTTGTGAATATGTTATAAAAAAAAAGGTTTTTGTTTGGAAACAAAAAAGAGGGTTTTTTTGTCTCATGGTGGATTTATTTATAAATGCAGCACACCAATGTATTCCTCATGTCTCCTCCTGAAATGAAAAGATGTGACCTGAAAAGGCCTTGTTCGTGTTTCCTCATTCAGTTGAGAGAGGCACAATGAAAAAGCAGCGCTGCCTGAACAATAACGGCATACTCAAGATAAGAGACATCTGCAAAGGGCATGGCTTTTCTGCAGAAGCAATGACGACTGACCACTTAAACAAAGCTGAAGGGCAAGATTACACATGACCAGCCACAGCATAAACACCAGTTACTGGTTTTAATGTTGTCATTTCAAAAATCAAGACATATTTTCACAGACAAAACCATTTATTTTGTATATTTTAGAGCATTTATCTGTTACAAGCATCATCATTTCATAATTTCACACACTGATAAATCTGACTTTGCTGTAAAGCTGTTGATTCAAGAGCTGTGAAGTGGGAGTGGACTATTACAGACTGTACTGTGGCAGGATGAATTTAAATTCAGCCTCTGCTGCACTGTTGCACATTTCCTTCTTCTCTTTCCTGCAGCCGTCTCAGAAAAACCAAACTGACAACTGGAGGAAGGCAGCTAACCGCTCGCCTGCTAATGCGGAAAATGTTTAGTTTGCTCTGACAAGCAGCAGTTAATCTGATCCTACCTTTCAAGACCTAAACTAATTATAATAATGATTCCCCCTTTCACATTTCCTGTTGAGAATATTTCTTACAAATGACTAATTTGCAACAAATTACTAAAGTGCGTTCATGCAATAGCGCCTCCGTCGTGTAACGATCTGATAACGATGTTTAATCCACAGTTAATCTTTACAGTGGGAGTTTATACATCAGATTAATAATCAGTGATAACAGCTAAGCATAGAAACAGTCTAGTGTTACAGTGTAGGGATACACAACTCTTGGATAAAACTGTGTCATTTGATTATTTCTGAAATACTTTTTATCAGTTCAAGACACCCAAGGTTATCATTGAATTTCTACATCAGCTTTTGCTCTGTACTGTCATAACTGAACTTCCTGCAGACTGACTGGAAAAGGCTTCGACTGCAGCGCTGTGCATTTAAAATACTATGTCTCAAAAACCTCTCAATCATAACTCTCTATAGAGAGATGAGGGCACTGCAGCAAAGACCAGCTGGTGCCGAGGCCTCTTATCTAACTATTGTGGTCCAGTGCATGTAGCTGTAGAAGTGTGTTCAAAGGTTAAATGGATTGTGAGTGTGGTGCACCTTCACTGTCTTCGTCAGTTTTCCATTTTAATATAAAGTTGGCAGCACTGTTCTATCTTTTGGGTGGTGGACATGTAATTTCTTACTAGTGCAGTTCCTGTTTTAAACCTGCTTGTTTGGAGTGGGCTGTTTTCTTGGCCTGTAGTGATGCTGGTTGAAGCTTTGTGTATGAAACAGAAAAAGTGACCTGCAAGTAATTGAGCTGTTTAATAGTTTATTAATATTGAACATATCACTGGTCCATATTGCACCAAATTCAACACTGTACTTCCTTGGGCCCAAAGAAACACACATGCCAGGTGTGAAGCCAATAAGATAAAGCTTTCTGGAAATATTAGATGTTCTTATTGAGTTATGTCATGTTTGAATACAGATTAACCATAATGTGAGACAATATGAGTGAAAGCTCTGTTTGACTCTTGTTTTCTTTTTCTTTGCAAATGCATTATTTTTACCCCTGCACCAGTGTCAGATAAATGATGCAAACTCCTGAGCTGATAAGGATTTGGTGTCTTGCTCAAGGACATGGCAGCAGAATAAACATTCAGGGTGACAGGAGAACCTATGTGACCCTCATCACCAAGCACTTGGCAACTCGCTGTTGGCGTCTTGTTCAGTAACTTAACAGCACAGGACACGGTTCAACAAACACTGCAACATAAACCCTTATAAGGGCGGCTGTCCACTTAAATCACTCTTATCTTTAAGACGCCTCGTAACAATGCAAATACCTGCTAGTTATCTTTGAATTTCTGCTTTTTTTCTCTCTATCCTGTTGCTCTTCATCACCGCCACCAAGGAGGTTTTATTTTCACCACTGTAGTTGAAAGTAGCTCTTGCAGCCTGAAATATTGGATGAAATCTGTTTTATTGAAGCCACTCAAGTCACAATCCCACCACTTCAAACTCTGTACAGAACCATCGTCTCTCTTTCTCTTCATTCTTCTCATCATCTGCTTCCACAATCATCTGCTTCCACTGCACAATAACTTCAGAATCAAACTGTAAACGCTTACATCTGTAGCCTCCATGTTTATTACAGACTTATTCTCCTTGTTTACTTCCATACACGGCCTGTTGCAAATAACTTTCCTGTATCTCAGCTGGTGGCTGGTCAGACACAATTATACTTAAAACTTGACAATAACCTTTGAGGAAGTGTAGAATTCAAGGCACAACAACATTTTCATGCCATCAACCCTTGTGACAGGCTCAGGGTGCGTTGTGGTTCTCAAAAGCACTTTTCCGTGTTTCTGTCTCTCCTCGCTCTGAGTACGCTTGTGGGATTTACAACGAGCTACAATGGATAGAGACAGATGGCAAGGTGGGGGGTGTTGGGTATCCTCTGAACCTTAGGGAGCACTGCCATAAATACAAGCTGTCAAGCAAATGTCTTCGCCCTGACTTGTGTTTGTTGTAGTATAATGAGATTGTGACTTTGACATTCATTTTCACAATTGTTCAGGCATCCAAAAAGAACGGTGAATACAGTGTTAGAGAAAAATGTTTGAGTTTTGTTATTAAGCTTATGCACACACTCCCTTGTTAATTATATGGTTGCTGTGCCGACAGCATCCTTTGTGAAAGCATCAGGGCAACAAGGCCATCAGGAATTTCCATAAAGTGCAGAAGCAAATAGGTCATGAATATCATTAATATTCAAAAAACAGCACATCAAAGAGTGGTAAGCCAATTCCTAAGCATTAACTACATTTGACCATTCATATCTTTCCTCATTAACCACACTGGGAAGCATTATTTGCTGAAGGCATGTGCGCTTTAGGCCGGTGGCGAGTGCATCAAAACACTTCTTTCAACTTCCCTAAGTATCATGTGGCTGCACAACTACTAACAAGCCAGAAAACTGAGAGGACTGTCTGCCAGAGCTTTTTATGTGTCAGCTGAAAAACTCATGAAGCTCATCGCAATTTATGTGAGATGTTGCTTGAGCTGTTCACTGTTGACTGGATAATTGACAAGCTATTGTTGGGCGACTGCCGAGTTTTCCAGAAAGACTTGTCAAATATGTTGTCCCAATCACAGCGAAGACTCTTTTGAAAAGGATTGCTTCATTTTTGTTCTACAAACGAACACTGAGGCATTTTTTGTCATTTGACAGATGCCCGCCCACATAGCAATATTGTCTTGGTCTAGATTTAACCGATATCCCACACAACCAACATCTGGCCCACATACCACATGAAATGACGGCTCTGCTCCTGTTTGCCAGATCTGGGCCACAAGTAAACCAGAGCAATGCCAAATGTCAACCAGATTTGCTTTGGAATGATTAAAGAAGTGGTGCAACATTGCCCGACGTAGGCCAAATCCATATGCTATCTGGGCAAATCATTTTGCATTCTGAAACCTCATACAGCTTATGCATTAAACTATTTCATTTCTGACAACAGGCATGTGAGTGCGAATGTTGCATGAAAATTCAGAAAAATAAAGCTGAAATAAATGACATGATTTGCAAAATATTTGATAATCGTCAAAAGAAAATATGCAGCAGACAAGCCGTGAAAAATATGATATAGGAAATACACTTGAATATCTCTGAAATTCTACTTGAAACATGTTAGTGCACAGTTCTGAATTTTGCACATGGTGAGTTTCATCTCTGCTATATTTCAAATATAACGAATGCTAAAACTAGATAGTATATCTAAAGGATGTCATACATCATACATTCCTCGAAAAAAATACAAAATCTCTGTTGTTTTCAGGCTAGTCACTAAGTGCAACTCATTGTGGTTGTGTGGCAGGCTCCCCTTTATTAATCATGAAATGCCCAAGTCTCTACGACTTTCAGAAAAAAAGTTAATCAAAAATATCTTGTACTTTTTCTTTGATATTTGGTGGTTTGACCCCTTCCGGAGGTCGGAGAAGCTCGGGGATGGTACCAATGGATCGGGCATCCCCACATTAGTTCTGATGGAACCAACTTCCAAGTCTCTATGACCTTCAGAACAAAAGTTATTCAAGAAAATCTTCAATCTCCAATGGGTTTTCATCCTAACCCTGGCTGCAACCCTAACCCTAATTGCAACCCTAACCCTAACCCTAACCCTGGCTGCAACCCTAACCCTAATTGCAACCCTAACCCTAACCCTAACCCTAATTTCAGCCCTAACCCTATTCACGTTAGGGTGAATAACTCAGCGCTGCTTGCTCGAAACGTGCTGAAATTTGGTGTGGATGCGTGGCGGTCTTCCCTTTATGAGGTGTGAAATGCCCGAGTCTCTAGGACTTTCAGAAAAAAAGTTATTCAAAAATATCTTGTACTTTTTCTTTGAGATTTGGTGGTTTGACCCATTCCGGAGGTCGGAGAAGCTCGGGGATGGTACCAATGGATCGGGCATCCCCACATTAGTTCTGATGGAACCAACTTCCAAGTCTCTATGACCTTCAGAACAAAAGTTATTCAAGAAAATCTTCAATCTCCAATGGGTTTTCATCCTAACCCTGGCTGCAACCCTAACCCTAATTGCAACCCTAACCCTAACCCTAACCCTAATTTCAGCCCTAACCCTATTCACCTTAGGGTGAATAACTCTGCGCTGCTTGCTCGAAACGTGCTGAAATTTGGTGTGGGTGCGTGGCGGTCTCCCCTTTATGATGTGTGAAATGCCCGAGTCTCCAGGACTTTCAGAAAAAAAGTTATTCAAAAATATCTTGTACTTTTTCTTTGAGATTTGGTGGTTTGACCCCTTCCGGAGGTCGGAGAAGCTCGGGGATGGTACCAATGGATCGGGCATCCCCACATTAGTTCTGATGGAACCAACTTCCAAGTCTCTATGACCTTCAGAACAAAAGTTATTCAAGAAAATCTTCAATCTCCAATGGGTTTTCATCCTAACCCTGGCTGCAACCCTAACCCTAATTGCAACCCTAACCCTAACCCTAACCCTGGCAGCAACCCTAACCCTAATTGCAACCCTAACCCTAACCCTAACCCTAATTTCAGCCCTAACCCTATTCACCTTAGGGTGAATAACTCAGCGCTGCTTGCTCGAAACGTGCTGAAATTTGGTGTGGGTGCGTGGCGGTCTCCCCTTTATGATGTGTGAAATGCCCGAGTCTCCAGGACTTTCAGAAAAAAAGTTATTCAAAAATATCTTGTACTTTTTCTTTGAGATTTGGTGGTTTGACCCCTTCCGGAGGTCGGAGAAGCTCGGGGATGGTACCAATGGATCGGGCATCCCCACATTAGTTCTGATGGAACCAACTTCCAAGTCTCTATGACCTTCAGAACAAAAGTTATTCAAGAAAATCTTCAATCTCCAATGGGTTTTCATCCTAACCCTGGCTGCAACCCTAACCCTAATTGCAACCCTAACCCTAACCCTAACCCTGGCTGCAACCCTAACCCTAATTGCAACCCTAACCCTAACCCTAACCCTAATTTCAGCCCTAACCCTATTCACCTTAGGGTGAATAACTCTGCGCTGCTTGCTCGAAACGTGCTGAAATTTGGTGTGGGTGCGTGGCGGTCTCCCCTTTATGATGTGTGAAATGCCCGAGTCTCCAGGACTTTCAGAAAAAAAGTTATTCAAAAATATCTTGTACTTTTTCTTTGAGATTTGGTGGTTTGACCCCTTCCGGAGGTCGGAGAAGCTCGGGGATGGTACCAATGGATCGGGCATCCCCACATTAGTTCTGATGGAACCAACTTCCAAGTCTCTATGACCTTCAGAACAAAAGTTATTCAAGAAAATCTTCAATCTCCAATGGGTTTTCATCCTAACCCTGGCTGCAACCCTAACCCTAATTGCAACCCTAACCCTAACCCTAACCCTGGCAGCAACCCTAACCCTAATTGCAACCCTAACCCTAACCCTAACCCTAATTTCAGCCCTAACCCTATTCACCTTAGGGTGAATAACTCAGCGCTGCTTGCTCGAAACGTGCTGAAATTTGGTGTGGGTGCGTGGCGGTCTCCCCTTTATGATGTGTGAAATGCCCGAGTCTCCAGGACTTTCAGAAAAAAAGTTATTCAAAAATATCTTGTACTTTTTCTTTGAGATTTGGTGGTTTGACCCCTTCCGGAGGTCGGAGAAGCTCGGGGATGGTACCAATGGATCGGGCATCCCCACATTAGTTCTGATGGAACCAACTTCCAAGTCTCTATGACCTTCAGAACAAAAGTTATTCAAGAAAATCTTCAATCTCCAATGGGTTTTCATCCTAACCCTGGCTGCAACCCTAACCCTAATTGCAACCCTAACCCTAACCCTAACCCTGGCTGCAACCCTAACCCTAATTGCAACCCTAACCCTAACCCTAACCCTAATTTCAGCCCTAACCCTATTCACCTTAGGGTGAATAACTCTGCGCTGCTTGCTCGAAACGTGCTGAAATTTGGTGTGGGTGCGTGGCGGTCTCCCCTTTATGATGTGTGAAATGCCCGAGTCTCCAGGACTTTCAGAAAAAAAGTTATTCAAAAATATCTTGTACTTTTTCTTTGAGATTTGGTGGTTTGACCCCTTCCGGAGGTCGGAGAAGCTCGGGGATGGTACCAATGGATCGGGCATCCCCACATTAGTTCTGATGGAACCAACTTCCAAGTCTCTATGACCTTCAGAACAAAAGTTATTCAAGAAAATCTTCAATCTCCAATGGGTTTTCATCCTAACCCTGGCTGCAACCCTAACCCTAATTGCAACCCTAACCCTAACCCTAACCCTGGCTGCAACCCTAACCCTAATTGCAACCCTAACCCTAACCCTAACCCTAATTTCAGCCCTAACCCTATTCACCTTAGGGTGAATAACTCTGCGCTGCTTGCTCGAAACGTGGTGAAATTTGGTGTGGGTGCGTGGCGGTCTCCCCTTTATGATGTGTGAAATGCCCGAGTCTCCAGGACTTTCAGAAAAAAAGTTATTCAAAAATATCTTGTACTTTTTCTTTGAGATTTGGTGGTTTGACCCCTTCCGGAGGTCGGAGAAGCTCGGGGATGGTACCAATGGATCGGGCATCCCCACATTAGTTCTGATGGAACCAACTTCCAAGTCTCTATGACCTTCAGAACAAAAGTTATTCAAGAAAATCTTCAATCTCCAATGGGTTTTCATCCTAACCCTGGCTGCAACCCTAACCCTAATTGCAACCCTAACCCTAACCCTAACCCTGGCTGCAACCCTAATCCTAATTGCAACCCTAACCCTAATTTCAGCCCTAACCCTATTCACCTTAGGGTGAATAACTCAGCGCTGCTTGCTCGAAACGTGCTGAAATTTGGTGTGGATGCGTGGCCATCTTCCCTTTATGATGTGTGAAATGCCCGAGTCTCTAGGACTTTCAGAAAAAAAGTTATTCAAAAATATCTTGTACTTTTTCTTTGAGATTTGGTGGTTTGACCCATTCCGGAGGTCGGAGAAGCTCGGGGATGGTACCAATGGATCGGGCATCCCCACATTAGTTCTGATGGAACCAACTTCCAAGTCTCTATGACCTTCAGAACAAAAGTTATTCAAGAAAATCTTCAATCTCCAATGGGTTTTCATCCTAACCCTGGCTGCAACCCTAACCCTAATTGCAACCCTAACCCTAACCCTAACCCTGGCTGCAACCCTAACCCTAATTGCAACCCTAACCCTAACCCTAACCCTAATTTCAGCCCTAACCCTATTCACCTTAGGGTGAATAACTCTGCGCTGCTTGCTCGAAACGTGGTGAAATTTGGTGTGGATGCGTGGCCATCTTCCCTTTATGATGTGTGAAATGCCCGAGTCTCTAGGACTTTCAGAAAAAAAGTTATTCAAAAATATCTTGTACTTTTTCTTTGAGATTTGGTGGTTTGACCCATTCCGGAGGTCGGAGAAGCTCGGGGATGGTACCAATGGATCGGGCATCCCCACATTAGTTCTGATGGAACCAACTTCCAAGTCTCTATGACCTTCAGAACAAAAGTTATTCAAGAAAATCTGCAATCTCCAATGGGTTTTCATCCTAACCCTGGCTGCAACCCTAACCCTAATTGCAACCCTAACCCTAACCCTAACCCTGGCTGCAACCCTAACCCTAATTGCAACCCTAACCCTAACCCTAACCCTAATTTCAGCCCTAACCCTATTCACCTTAGGGTGAATAACTCTGCGCTGCTTGCTCGAAACGTGCTGAAATTTGGTGTGGGTGCGTGGCGGTCTCCCCTTTATGATGTGTGAAATGCCCGAGTCTCCAGGACTTTCAGAAAAAAAGTTATTCAAAAATATCTTGTACTTTTTCTTTGAGATTTGGTGGTTTGACCCCTTCCGGAGGTCGGAGAAGCTCGGGGATGGTACCAATGGATCGGGCATCCCCACATTAGTTCTGATGGAACCAACTTCCAAGTCTCTATGACCTTCAGAACAAAAGTTATTCAAGAAAATCTTCAATCTCCAATGGGTTTTCATCCTAACCCTGGCTGCAACCCTAACCCTAATTGCAACCCTAACCCTAACCCTAACCCTGGCTGCAACCCTAACCCTAATTGCAACCCTAACCCTAACCCTAACCCTAATTTCAGCCCTAACCCTATTCACCTTAGGGTGAATAACTCTGCGCTGCTTGCTCGAAACGTGCTGAAATTTGGTGTGGGTGCGTGGCGGTCTCCCCTTTATGATGTGTGAAATGCCCGAGTCTCCAGGACTTTCAGAAAAAAAGTTATTCAAAAATATCTTGTACTTTTTCTTTGAGATTTGGTGGTTTGACCCCTTCCGGAGGTCGGAGAAGCTCGGGGATGGTACCAATGGATCGGGCATCCCCACATTAGTTCTGATGGAACCAACTTCCAAGTCTCTATGACCTTCAGAACAAAAGTTATTCAAGAAAATCTTCAATCTCCAATGGGTTTTCATCCTAACCCTGGCTGCAACCCTAACCCTAATTGCAACCCTAACCCTAACCCTAACCCTGGCTGCAACCCTAACCCTAATTGCAACCCTAACCCTAACCCTAACCCTAATTTCAGCCCTAACCCTATTCACCTTAGGGTGAATAACTCAGCGCTGCTTGCTCGAAACGTGCTGAAATTTGGTGTGGGTGCGTGGCGGTCTCCCCTTCATGATGTGTGAAATGCCCGAGTCTCCAGGACTTTCAGAAAAAAAGTTATTCAAAAATATCTTGTACTTTTTCTTTGAGATTTGGTGGTTTGACCCCTTCCGGAGGTCGGAGAAGCTCGGGGATGGTACCAATGGATCGGGCATCCCCACATTAGTTCTGATGGAACCAACTTCCAAGTCTCTATGACCTTCAGAACAAAAGTTATTCAAGAAAATCTTCAATCTCCAATGGGTTTTCATCCTAACCCTGGCTGCAACCCTAACCCTAATTGCAACCCTAACCCTAACCCTAACCCTGGCTGCAACCCTAACCCTAATTGCAACCCTAACCCTAACCCTAACCCTAATTTCAGCCCTAACCCTATTCACCTTAGGGTGAATAACTCAGCGCTGCTTGCTCGAAACGTGCTGAAATTTGGTGTGGGTGCGTGGCGGTCTCCCCTTTATGATGTGTGAAATGCCCGAGTCTCCAGGACTTTCAGAAAAAAAGTTATTCAAAAATATCTTGTACTTTTTCTTTGAGATTTGGTGGTTTGACCCCTTCCGGAGGTCGGAGAAGCTCGGGGATGGTACCAATGGATCGGGCATCCCCACATTAGTTCTGATGGAACCAACTTCCAAGTCTCTATGACCTTCAGAACAAAAGTTATTCAAGAAAATCTTCAATCTCCAATGGGTTTTCATCCTAACCCTGGCTGCAACCCTAACCCTAATTGCAACCCTAACCCTAACCCTAACCCTGGCTGCAACCCTAACCCTAATTGCAACCCTAACCCTAACCCTAACCCTAATTTCAGCCCTAACCCTATTCACCTTAGGGTGAATAACTCTGCGCTGCTTGCTCGAAACGTGCTGAAATTTGGTGTGGGTGCGTGGCGGTCTCCCCTTTATGATGTGTGAAATGCCCGAGTCTCCAGGACTTTCAGAAAAAAAGTTATTCAAAAATATCTTGTACTTTTTCTTTGAGATTTGGTGGTTTGACCCCTTCCGGAG
Organism: Paralichthys olivaceus; assembly: GCF_024713975.1. NCBI lineage: Eukaryota > Metazoa > Chordata > Actinopteri > Pleuronectiformes > Paralichthyidae > Paralichthys > Paralichthys olivaceus. The sequence goes on from NC_091102.1 coordinate 9,578,665, forward strand.
GTCGGAGAAGCTCGGGGATGGTACCAATGGATCGGGCATCCCCACATTAGTTCTGATGGAACCAACTTCCAAGTCTCTATGACCTTCAGAACAAAAGTTATTCAAGAAAATCTTCAATCTCCAATGGGTTTTCATCCTAACCCTGGCTGCAACCCTAACCCTAATTGCAACCCTAACCCTAACCCTAACCCTGGCTGCAACCCTAATCCTAATTGCAACCCTAACCCTAATTTCAGCCCTAACCCTATTCACCTTAGGGTGAATAACTCAGCGCTGCTTGCTCGAAACGTGCTGAAATTTGGTGTGGATGCGTGGCCATCTTCCCTTTATGATGTGTGAAATGCCCGAGTCTCTAGGACTTTCAGAAAAAAAGTTATTCAAAAATATCTTGTACTTTTTCTTTGAGATTTGGTGGTTTGACCCATTCCGGAGGTCGGAGAAGCTCGGGGATGGTACCAATGGATCGGGCATCCCCACATTAGTTCTGATGGAACCAACTTCCAAGTCTCTATGACCTTCAGAACAAAAGTTATTCAAGAAAATCTTCAATCTCCAATGGGTTTTCATCCTAACCCTGGCTGCAACCCTAACCCTAATTGCAACCCTAACCCTAACCCTAATTTCAGCCCTAACCCTATTCACCTTAGGGTGAATAACTCAGCGCTGCTTGCTCGAAACGTGCTGAAATTTGGTGTGGATGCGTGGCGGTCTTCCCTTTATGATGTGTCAAATGCCCGAGTCTCTAGGACTTTCAGAAAAAAAGTTATTCAAAAATATCTTGTACTTTTTCTTTGAGATTTGGTGGTTTGACCCATTCCGGAGGTCGGAGAAGCTCGGGGATGGTACCAATGGATCGGGCATCCCCACATTAATTCTGATGGAACCAACTTCCAAGTCTCTATGACCTTCAGAACAAAAGTTATTCAAGAAAATCTACAATCTCCAATGGGTTTTCATCCTAACCCTGGCTGCAACCCTAACCCTAATTGCAACCCTAACCCTAACCCTGGCTGCAACCCTAACCCTAATTGCAACCCTAACCCTAACCCTAACCCTAATTTCAGCCCTAACTCTATTCACCTTAGGGTGAATAACTCAGCGCTGCTTGCTCAAAACGTGCTGAAATTTGGTGTGGATGCGTGGCGGTCTTCCCTTTATGATGTGTGAAATGCCCGAGTCTCTAGGACTTTCAGAAAAAAAGTTATTCAAAAATATCTTGTACTTTTTCTTTGAGATTTGGTGGTTTGACCCATTCCGGAGGTCGGAGAAGCTCGGGGATGGTACCAATGGATCGGGCATCCCCACATTAGTTCTGATGGAACCAACTTCCAAGTCTCTATGACCTTCAGAACAAAAGTTATTCAAGAAAATCTTCAATCTCCAATGGGTTTTCATCCTAACCCTGGCTGCAACCCTAACCCTAATTGCAACCCTAACCCTAACCCTAACCCTGGCTGCAACCCTAACCCTAATTGCAACCCTAACCCTAACCCTAACCCTAATTTCAGCCCTAACCCTATTCACCTTAGGGTGAATAACTCAGCGCTGCTTGCTCAAAACGTGCTGAAATTTGGTGTGGATGCGTGGCGGTCTTCCCTTTATGATGTGTGAAATGCCCGAGTCTCTAGGACTTTCAGAAAAAAAGTTATTCAAAAATATCTTGTACTTTTTCTTTGAGATTTGGTGGTTTGACCCATTCCGGAGGTCGGAGAAGCTCGGGGATGGTACCAATGGATCGGGCATCCCCACATTAGTTCTGATGGAACCAACTTCCAAGTCTCTATGACCTTCAGAACAAAAGTTATTCAAGAAAATCTTCAATCTCCAATGGGTTTTCATCCTAACCCTGGCTGCAACCCTAACCCTAATTGCAACCCTAACCCTAACCCTAATTTCAGCCCTAACCCTATTCACCTTAGGGTGAATAACTCAGCGCTGCTTGCTCGAAACGTGCTGAAATTTGGTGTGGATGCGTGGCGGTCTTCCCTTTATGATGTGTCAAATGCCCGAGTCTCTAGGACTTTCAGAAAAAAAGTTATTCAAAAATATCTTGTACTTTTTCTTTGAGATTTGGTGGTTTGACCCATTCCGGAGGTCGGAGAAGCTCGGGGATGGTACCAATGGATCGGGCATCCCCACATTAATTCTGATGGAACCAACTTCCAAGTCTCTATGACCTTCAGAACAAAAGTTATTCAAGAAAATCTACAATCTCCAATGGGTTTTCATCCTAACCCTGGCTGCAACCCTAACCCTAATTGCAACCCTAACCCTAACCCTGGCTGCAACCCTAACCCTAATTGCAACCCTAACCCTAACCCTAACCCTAATTTCAGCCCTAACTCTATTCACCTTAGGGTGAATAACTCAGCGCTGCTTGCTCAAAACGTGCTGAAATTTGGTGTGGATGCGTGGCGGTCTTCCCTTTATGATGTGTGAAATGCCCGAGTCTCTAGGACTTTCAGAAAAAAAGTTATTCAAAAATATCTTGTACTTTTTCTTTGAGATTTGGTGGTTTGACCCATTCCGGAGGTCGGAGAAGCTCGGGGATGGTACCAATGGATCGGGCATCCCCACATTAGTTCTGATGGAACCAACTTCCAAGTCTCTATGACCTTCAGAACAAAAGTTATTCAAGAAAATCTTCAATCTCCAATGGGTTTTCATCCTAACCCTGGCTGCAACCCTAACCCTAATTGCAACCCTAACCCTAACCCTAACCCTGGCTGCAACCCTAACCCTAATTGCAACCCTAACCCTAACCCTAACCCTAATTTCAGCCCTAACCCTATTCACCTTAGGGTGAATAACTCAGCGCTGCTTGCTCAAAACGTGCTGAAATTTGGTGTGGATGCGTGGCGGTCTTCCCTTTATGATGTGTGAAATGCCCGAGTCTCTAGGACTTTCAGAAAAAAAGTTATTCAAAAATATCTTGTACTTTTTCTTTGAGATTTGGTGGTTTGACCCATTCCGGAGGTCGGAGAAGCTCGGGGATGGTACCAATGGATCGGGCATCTCCACATTAGTTCTGATGGAACCAACTTCCAAGTCTCTATGACCTTCAGAACAAAAGTTATTCAAGAAAATCTTCAATCTCCAATGGGTTTTCATCCTAACCCTGGCTGCAACCCTAACCCTAATTGCAACCCTAACCCTAACCCTAACCCTAATTTCAGCCCTAACCCTATTCACCTTAGGGTGAATAACTCAGCACTGCTTGCTCAAAACGTGCTGAAATTTGGTGTGGATGCGTGGCGGTCTTCCCTTTATGATGTGTGAAATGCCCGAGTCTCTAGGACTTTCAGAAAAAAAGTTATTCAAAAATATCTTGTACTTTTTCTTTGAGATTTGGTGGTTTGACCCATTCCGGAGGTCGGAGAAGCTCGGGGATGGTACCAATGGATCGGGCATCCCCACATTAATTCTGATGGAACCAACTTCCAAGTCTCTATGACCTTCAGAACAAAAGTTATTCAAGAAAATCTACAATCTCCAATGGGTTTTCATCCTAACCCTGGCTGCAACCCTAACCCTAATTGCAACCCTAACCCTAACCCTGGCTGCAACCCTAACCCTAATTGCAACCCTAACCCTAACCCTAACCCTAATTTCAGCCCTAACCCTATTCACCTTAGGGTGAATAACTCAGCGCTGCTTGCTCAAAACGTGCTGAAATTTGGTGTGGATGCGTGGCGGTCTTCCCTTTATGATGTGTGAAATGCCCGAGTCTCTAGGACTTTCAGAAAAAAAGTTATTCAAAAATATCTTGTACTTTTTCTTTGAGATTTGGTGGTTTGACCCATTCCGGAGGTCGGAGAAGCTCGGGGATGGTACCAATGGATCGGGCATCCCCACATTAGTTCTGATGGAACCAACTTCCAAGTCTCTATGACCTTCAGAACAAAAGTTATTCAAGAAAATCTTCAATCTCCAATGGGTTTTCATCCTAACCCTGGCTGCAACCCTAACCCTAATTGCAACCCTAACCCTAACCCTAACCCTAATTTCAGCCCTAACCCTATTCACCTTAGGGTGAATAACTCAGCACTGCTTGCTCAAAACGTGCTGAAATTTGGTGTGGATGCGTGGCGGTCTTCCCTTTATGATGTGTGAAATGCCCGAGTCTCTAGGACTTTCAGAAAAAAAGTTATTCAAAAATATCTTGTACTTTTTCTTTGAGATTTGGTGGTTTGACCCATTCCGGAGGTCGGAGAAGCTCGGGGATGGTACCAATGGATCGGGCATCCCCACATTAATTCTGATGGAACCAACTTCCAAGTCTCTATGACCTTCAGAACAAAAGTTATTCAAGAAAATCTACAATCTCCAATGGGTTTTCATCCTAACCCTGGCTGCAACCCTAACCCTAATTGCAACCCTAACCCTAACCCTGGCTGCAACCCTAACCCTAATTGCAACCCTAACCCTAACCCTAACCCTAATTTCAGCCCTAACCCTATTCACCTTAGGGTGAATAACTCAGCGCTGCTTGCTCAAAACGTGCTGAAATTTGGTGTGGATGCGTGGCGGTCTTCCCTTTATGAGGTGTGAAATGCCCGAGTCTCTAGGACTTTCAGAAAAAAAGTTATTCAAAAATATCTTGTACTTTTTCTTTGAGATTTGGTGGTTTGACCCATTCCGGAGGTCGGAGAAGCTCGGGGATGGTACCAATGGATCGGGCATCCCCACATTAGTTCTGATGGAACCAACTTCCAAGTCTCTATGACCTTCAGAACAAAAGTTATTCAAGAAAATCTTCAATCTCCAATGGGTTTTCATCCTAACCCTGGCTGCAACCCTAACCCTAATTGCAACCCTAACCCTAACCCTAACCCTAATTTCAGCCCTAACCCTATTCACCTTAGGGTGAATAACTCTGCGCTGCTTGCTCGAAACGTGCTGAAATTTGGTGTGGATGCGTGGCGGTCTTCCCTTTATGATGTGTGAAATGCCCGAGTCTCTAGGACTTTCAGAAAAAAAGTTATTCAAAAATATCTTGTACTTTTTCTTTGAGATTTGGTGGTTTGACCCATTCCGGAGGTCGGAGAAGCTCGGGGCTGGTACCAATGGATCGGGCATCCCCACATTAATTCTGATGGAACCAACTTCCAAGTCTCTATGACCTTCAGAACAAAAGTTATTCAAGAAAATCTTCAATCTCCAATGGCTTTTCATCCTAACCCTGGCTGCAACCCTAACCCTAATTGCAACCCTAACCCTAACCCTAACCTTAACCCTGGCTGCAACCCTAACCCTAATTGCAACCCTAACCCTAACCCTAACCCTAATTTCAGCCCTAACCCTATTCACCTTAGGGTGAATAACTCTGCGCTGCTTGCTCGAAACGTGCTGAAATTTGGTGTGGATGCGTGGCGGTCTTCCCTTTATGATGTGTGAAATGCCCGAGTCTCTAGGACTTTCAGAAAAAAAGTTATTCAAAAATATCTTGTACTTTTTCTTTGAGATTTGGTGGTTTGACCCATTCCGGAGGTCGGAGAAGCTCGGGGATGGTACCAATGGATCGGGCATCCCCACATTAATTCTGATGGAACCAACTTCCAAGTCTCTATGACCTTCAGAACAAAAGTTATTCAAGAAAATCTTCAATCTCCAATGGGTTTTCATCCTAACCCTGGCTGCAACCCTAACCCTAACCCTAACCCTAACCCTAATTTCAGCCCTAACCCTATTCACCTTAGGGTGAATAACTCTGCGCTGCTTGCTCGAAACATGCTGAAATTTGGTGTGGGTGCGTGGCGGTCTCCCCTTTATGATGTGTGAAATGCCCGAGTCTCCAGGACTTTCATAAAAAAAGTTATTCAAAAATATCTTGTACTTTTTCTTTGAGATTTGGTGGTTTGACCCCTTCCGGAGGTCGGAGAAGCTCGGGGATGGTACCAATGGATCGGGCATCCCCACATTAGTTCTGATGGAACCAACTTCCAAGTCTCTATGACCTTCAGAACAAAAGTTATTCAAGAAAATCTTCAATCTCCAATGGGTTTTCATCCTAACCCTGGCTGCAACCCTAACCCTAATTGCAACCCTAACCCTAACCCTAACCCTGGCTGCAACCCTAACCCTAATTGCAACCCTAACCCTAACCCTAACCCTAATTTCAGCCCTAACCCTATTCACCTTAGTGTGAATAACTCAGCGCTGCTTGCTCGAAACGTGCTGAAATTTGGTGTGGATGCGTGGCGTTCTTCCCTTTATGATGTGTGAAATGCCCGAGTCTCTAGGACTTTCAGAAAAAAAGTTATTCAAAAATATCTTGTACTTTTTCTTTGAGATTTGGTGGTTTGACCCCTTCCGGAGGTCGGAGAAGCTCGGGGATGGTACCAATGGATCGGGCATCCCCACATTAGTTCTGATGGAACCAACTTCCAAGTCTCTATGACCTTCAGAACAAAAGTTATTCAAGAAAATCTTCAATCTCCAATGGGTTTTCATCCTAACCCTGGCTGCAACCCTAACCCTAATTGCAACCCTAACCCTAACCCTATTCACCTTAGGGTGAATAACTCTGCGCTGCTTGCTCGAAACATGCTGACATTTGGTGTGGGTGCGTGGCGGTCTCCCCTTTATGATGTGTGAAATGCCCGAGTCTCCAGGACTTTCATAAAAAAAGTTATTCAAAAATATCTTGTACTTTTTCTTTGAGATTTGGTGGTTTGACCCCTTCCGGAGGTCGGAGAAGCTCGGGGATGGTACCAATGGATCAGGCATCCCCACATTAATTCTGATGGAACCAACTTCCAAGTCTCTATGACCTTCAGAACAAAAGTTATTAAAGAAAATCTTCAATCTCCAATGGGTTTTCATCCTAACCCTGGCTGCAACCCTAACCCTAATTGCAACCCTAACCCTAACCCTATTCACCTTAGGGTGAATAACTCTGCGCTGCTTGCTCGAAACATGCTGAAATTTGGTGTGGGTGCGTGGCGGTCTCCCCTTTATGATGTGTGAAATGCCCGAGTCTCCAGGACTTTCATAAAAAAAGTTATTCAAAAATATCTTGTACTTTTTCTTTGAGATTTGGTGGTTTGACCCCTTCCGGAGGTCAGAGAAGCTCGGGGATGGTACCAATGGATCGGGCATCCCCACATTAGTTCTGATGGAACCAACTTCCAAGTCTCTATGACCTTCAGAACAAAAGTTATTCAAGAAAATCTTCAATCTCCAATGGGTTTTCATCCTAACCCTGGCTGCAACCCTAACCCTAATTGCAACCCTAACCCTAACCCTAACCCTAATTTCAGCCCTAACCCTATTCACCTTAGGGTGAATAACTCTGCGCTGCTTGCTCGAAACGTGCTGAAATTTGGTGTGGGTGCGTGGCGGTCTTCCCTTTATGATGTGTGAAATGCCCGAGTCTCCAGGACTTTCATAAAAAAAGTTATTCAAAAATATCTTGTACTTTTTCTTTGAGATTTGGTGGTTTGACCCCTTCCGGAGGTCGGAGAAGCTCGGGGATGGTACCAATGGATCGGGCATCCCCACATTAGTTCTGATGGAACCAACTTCCAAGTCTCTATGACCTTCAGAACAAAAGTTATTCAAGAAAATCTTCAATCTCCAATGGGTTTTCATCCTAACCCTGGCTGCAACCCTAACCCTAATTGCAACCCTAACCCTAACCCTAACCCTATTCACCTTAGGGTGAATAACTCTGCGCTGCTTGCTCGAAACGTGCTGAAATTTGGTGTGGGTGCGTGGCGGTCTCCCCTTTATGATGTGTGAAATGCCCGAGTCTCCAGGACTTTCATAAAAAAAGTTATTCAAAAATATCTTGTACTTTTTCTTTGAGATTTGGTGGTTTGACCCCTTCCGGAGGTCGGAGAAGCTCGGGGATGGTACCAATGGATCGGGCATCCCCACATTAGTTCTGATGGAACCAACTTCCAAGTCTCTATGACCTTCAGAACAAAAGTTATTCAAGAAAATCTTCAATCTCCAATGGGTTTTCATCCTAACCCTGGCTGCAACCCTAACCCTAATTGCAACCCTAACCCTAACCCTGGCTGCAACCCTAACCCTAATTGCAACCCTAACCCTAACCCTAACCCTAATTTCAGCCCTAACCCTATTCACCTTAGGGTGAATAACTCTGCGCTGCCTGCTCGAAACGTGCTGAAATTTGGTGTGGGTGCATGGCCGTCTTCCCTTTATGATGTGTGAAATGCCCGAGTCTCTAGGACTTTCAGAAAAAAAGTTATTCAAAAATATCTTGTACTTTTTCTTTGAGATTTGGTGGTTTGACCCCTTCCGGAGGTCGGAGAAGCTCGGGGATGGTACCAATGGATCGGGCATCCCCACATTAGTTCTTGTGGAACCAACTTCCAAGTCTCTATGACCTTCAGAACAAAAGTTATTCAAGAAAATCTTCAATCTCCAATGGGTTTTCATCCTAACCCTGGCTGCAACCCTAACCCTAATTGCAACCCTAACCCTAACCCTAATTTCAGCCCTAACCCTATTCACCTTAGGGTGAATAACTCTGCGCTGCTTGCTCGAAACGTGCTGACATTTGGTGTGGGTGCGTGGCGGTCTCCCCTTTATGATGTGTGAAATGCCCGAGTCTCCAGGACTTTCATAAAAAAAGTTATTCAAAAATATCTTGTACTTTTTCTTTGAGATTTGGTGGTTTGACCCCTTCCGGAGGTCGGAGAAGCTCGGGGATGGTACCAATGGATCGGGCATCCCCACATTAGTTCTGATGGAACCAACTTCCAAGTCTCTATGACCTTCAGAACAAAAGTTATTCAAGAAAATCTTCAATCTCCAATGGGTTTTCATCCTAACCCTGGCTGCAACCCTAACCCTAATTGCAACCCTAACCCTAACCCTGGCTGCAACCCTAACCCTAATTGCAACCCTAACCCTAACCCTAACCCTAATTTCAGCCCTAACCCTATTCACCTTAGGGTGAATAACTCTGCGCTGCCTGCTCGAAACGTGCTGAAATTTGGTGTGGGTGCATGGCCGTCTTCCCTTTATGATGTGTGAAATGCCCGAGTCTCTAGGACTTTCAGAAAAAAAGTTATTCAAAAATATCTTGTACTTTTTCTTTGAGATTTGGTGGTTTGACCCCTTCCGGAGGTCGGAGAAGCTCGGGGATGGTACCAATGGATCGGGCATCCCCACATTAGTTCTTGTGGAACCAACTTCCAAGTCTCTATGACCTTCAGAACAAAAGTTATTCAAGAAAATCTTCAATCTCCAATGGGTTTTCATCCTAACCCTGGCTGCAACCCTAACCCTAATTGCAACCCTAACCCTAACCCTAATTTCAGCCCTAACCATATTCACCTTAGGGTGAATAACTCTGCGCTGCTTGCTCGAAACGTGCTGAAATTTGGTGTGGGTGCATGGCGGTCTTCCCTTTATGATGTGTGAAATGCCCGAGTCTCCAGGACTTTCATAAAAAAAGTTATTCAAAAATATCTTGTACTTTTTCTTTGAGATTTGGTGGTTTGACCCCTTCCGGAGGTCGGAGAAGCTCGGGGATGGTACCAATGGATCGGGCATCCCCACATTAGTTCTGATGGAACCAACTTCCAAGTCTCTATGACCTTCAGAACAAAAGTTATTCAAGAAAATCTTCAATCTCCAATGGGTTTTCATCCTAACCCTGGCTGCAACCCTAACCCTAATTGCAACCCTAATCCTAACCCTAACCCTGGCTGCAACCCTAACCCTAATTGCAACCCTAACCCTAACCCTAACCCTAATTTCAGCCCTAACCCTATTCACCTTAGGGTGAATAACTTTGCGCTGCTTGCTCGAAACGTGCTGAAATTTGGTGTGGATGCGTGGCGGTCTCCCCTTTATGATGTGTGAAATGCCCGAGTCTCCAGGACTTTCATAAAAAAAGTTATTCAAAAATATCTTGTACTTTTTCTTTGAGATTTGGTGGTTTGACCCCTTCCGGAGGTCGGAGAAGCTCGGGGATGGTACCAATGGATCGGGCATCCCCACATTAGTTCTGATGGAACCAACTTCCAAGTCTCTATGACCTTCAGAACAAAAGTTATTCAAGAAAATCTTCAATCTCCAATAGGTTTTCATCCTAACCCTGGCTGCAACCCTAACCCTAATTGCAACCCTAACCCTAACCCTAATTTCAGCCCTAACCCTATTCACCTTAGGGTGAATAACTCTGCGCTGCTTGCTCGAAACGTGCTGAAATTTGGTGTGGGTGCGTGGCGGTCTCCCCTTCATGATGTGTGAAATGCCCGAGTCTCCAGGACTTTCATAAAAAAAGTTATTCAAAAATATCTTGTACTTTTTCTTTGAGATTTGGTGGTTTGACCCCTTCCGGAGGTCGGAGAAGCTCGGGGATGGTACCAATGGATCGGGCATCCCCACATTAGTTCTGATGGAACCAACTTCCAAGTCTCTATGACCTTCAGAACAAAAGTTATTCAAGAAAATCTTCAATCTCCAATGGGTTTTCATCCTAACCCTGGCTGCAACCCTAACCCTAATTGCAACCCTAACCCTAACCCTAACCCTATTCACCTTAGGGTGAATAACTCTGCGCTGCTTGCTCGAAACGTGCTGAAATTTGGTGTGGGTGCGTGGCGGTCTCCCCTTTATGATGTGTGAAATGCCCGAGTCTCCAGGACTTTCATAAAAAAAGTTATTCAAAAATATCTTGTACTTTTTCTTTGAGATTTGGTGGTTTGACCCCTTCCGGAGGTCGGAGAAGCTCGGGGATGGTACCAATGGATCGGGCATCCCCACATTAGTTCTGATGGAACCAACTTCCAAGTCTCTATGACCTTCAGAACAAAAGTTATTCAAGAAAATCTTCAATCTCCAATGGGTTTTCATCCTAACCCTGGCTGCAACCCTAACCCTAATTGCAACCCTAACCCTAACCCTAACCCTAATTTCAGCCCTAACCCTATTCACCTTAGTGTGAATAACTCAGCGCTGCTTGCTCGAAACGTGCTGAAATTTGGTGTGGGTGCATGGCGCTCTTCCCTTTATGATGTGTGAAATGCCCGAGTCTCTAGGACTTTCAGAAAAAAAGTTATTCAAAAATATCTTGTACTTTTTCTTTGAGATTTGGTGGTTTGACCCCTTCCGGAGGTCGGAGAAGCTCGGGGATGGTACCAATGGATCGGGCATCCCCACATTAGTTCTGATGGAACCAACTTCCAAGTCTCTATGACCTTCAGAACAAAAGTTATTCAAGAAAATCTTCAATCTCCAATGGGTTTTCATCCTAACCCTGGCTGCAACCCTAACCCTAATTGCAACCCTAACCCTAACCCTAACCCTAACCCTGGCTGCAACCCTAACCCTAATTGCAACCCTAACCCTAACCCTAACCCTAATTTCAGCCCTAACCCTATTCACCTTAGTGTGAATAACTCTGCGCTGCTTGCTCGAAACGTGCTGAAATTTGGTGTGGATGCGTGGCGGTCTTCCCTTTATGATGTGTGAAATGCCCGAGTCTCCAGGACTTTCAGAAAAAAAGTTATTCAAAAATATCTTGTACTTTTTCTTTGAGATTTGGTGGTTTGACCCCTTCCGGAGGTTGGAGAAGCTCGGGGATGGTACCAATGGATCGGGCATCCCCACATTAGTTCTGATGGAACCAACTTCCAAGTCTCTATGACCTTCAGAACAAAAGTTATTCAAGAAAATCTTCAATCTCCAATGGGTTTTCATCCTAACCCTGGCTGCAACCCTAACCCTAATTGCAACCCTAACCCTAACCCTAATTTCACCCCTAACCCTATTCACCTTAGTGTGAATAACTCAGCGCTGCTTGCTCGAAACGTGCTGAAATTTGGTGTGGATGCGTGGCGGTCTTCCCTTTATGATGTGTGAAATGCCCGAGTCTCCAGGACTTTCATAAAAAAAGTTATTCAAAAATATCTTGTACTTTTTCTTTGAGATTTGGTGGTTTGACCCATTCCGGAGGTCGGAGAAGCTCGGGGATGGTACCAATGGATCGGGCATCCCCACATTAGTTCTGATGGAACCAACTTCCAAGTCTCTATGACCTTCAGAACAAAAGTTATTCAAGAAAATCTTCAATCTCCAATGGGTTTTCATCCTAACCCTGGCTGCAACCCTAACCCTAATTGCAACCCTAACCCTAACCCTAACCCTAACCCTGGCTGCAACCCTAACCCTAATTGCAACCCTAACCCTAACCCTAACCCTAATTTCAGCCCTAACCCTATTCACCTTAGTGTGAATAACTCAGCGCTGCTTGCTCGAAACGTGCTGAAATTTGGTGTGGATGCGTGGCGGTCTTCCCTTTATGATGTGTGAAATGCCCGAGTCTCCAGGACTTTCAGAAAAAAAGTTATTCAAAAATATCTTGTACTTTTTCTTTGAGATTTGGTGGTTTGACCCCTTCCGGAGGTTGGAGAAGCTCGGGGATGGTACCAATGGATCGGGCATCCCCACATTAGTTCTGATGGAACCAACTTCCAAGTCTCTATGACCTTCAGAACAAAAGTTATTCAAGAAAATCTTCAATCTCCAATGGGTTTTCATCCTAACCCTGGCTGCAACCCTAACCCTAATTGCAACCCTAACCCTAACCCTAACCCTATTCACCTTAGGGTGAATAACTCTGCGCTGCTTGCTCGAAACGTGCTGAAATTTGGTGTGGGTGCGTGGCGGTCTCCCCTTCATGATGTGTGAAATGCCCGAGTCTCCAGGACTTTCATAAAAAAAGTTATTCAAAAATATCTTGTACTTTTTCTTTGAGATTTGGTGGTTTGACCCCTTCTGGAGGTCGGAGAAGCTCGGGGATGGTACCAATGGATCGGGCATCCCCACATTAGTTCTGATGGAACCAACTTCCAAGTCTCTATGACCTTCAGAACAAAAGTTATTCAAGAAAATCTTCAATCTCCAATGGGTTTTCATCCTAACCCTGGCTGCAACCCTAACCCTAATTGCAACCCTAACCCTAACCCTAACCCTAACCCTGGCTGCAACCCTAACCCTAATTGCAACCCTTACCCTAACCCTAACCCTAATTTCAGCCCTAACCCTATTCACCTTAGTGTGAATAACTCAGCGCTGCTTGCTCGAAACGTGCTGAAATTTGGTGTGGATGCGTGGCGGTCTTCCCTTTATGATGTGTGAAATGCCCGAGTCTCCAGGACTTTCAGAAAAAAAGTTATTCAAAAATATCTTGTACTTTTTCTTTGAGATTTGGTGGTTTGACCCCTTCCGGAGGTCGGAGAAGCTCGGGGATGGTACCAATGGATCGGGCATCCCCACAATAGTTCTGATGGAATCAACTTCCAAGTCTCTATGACCTTCAGAACAAAAGTTATTCAAGAAAATCTTCAATCTCCAATGGGTTTTCATCCTAACCCTGGCTGCAACCCTAACCCTAATTGCAACCCTAACCCTAACCCTAACCCTAACCCTGGCTGCAACCCTAACCCTAATTGCAACCCTAACCCTAACCCTAACCCTAATTTCAACCCTAACCCTATTCACCTTAGTGTGAATAACTCAGCGCTGCTTGCTCGAAACGTGCTGAAATTTGGTGTGGATGCGTGGCGGTCTTCCCTTTATAATGTGTGAAATGCCCGAGTCTCCAGGACTTTCATAAAAAAGGTTATTCAAAAATATCTTGTACTTTTTCTTTGAGATTTGGTGGTTTGACCCCTTCCGGAGGTCGGAGAAGCTCGGGGATGGTACCAATGGATCGGGCATCCCCACATTAGTTCTGATGGAACCAACTTCCAAGTCTCTATGACCTTCAGAACAAAAGTTATTCAAGAAAATCTTCAATCTCCAATGGGTTTTCATCCTAACCCTGGCTGCAACCCTAACCCTAATTGCAACCCTAACCCTAACCCTAATTTCACCCCTAACCCTATTCACCTTAGTGTGAATAACTCAGCGCTGCTTGCTCGAAACGTGCTGAAATTTGGTGTGGATGCGTGGCGGTCTTCCCTTTATGATGTGTGAAATGCCCGAGTCTCCAGGACTTTCAGAAAAAAAGTTATTCAAAAATATCTTGTACTTTTTCTTTGAGATTTGGTGGTTTGACCCCTTCCGGAGGTTGGAGAAGCTCGGGGATGGTACCAATGGATCGGGCATCCCCACATTAGTTCTGATGGAACCAACTTCCAAGTCTCTATGACCTTCAGAACAAAAGTTATTCAAGAAAATCTTCAATCTCCAATGGGTTTTCATCCTAACCCTGGCTGCAACCCTAACCCTAATTGCAACCCTAACCCTAACCCTAATTTCACCCCTAACCCTATTCACCTTAGTGTGAATAACTCAGCGCTGCTTGCTCGAAACGTGCTGAAATTTGGTGTGGATGCGTGGCGGTCTTCCCTTTATGATGTGTGAAATGCCCGAGTCTCCAGGACTTTCATAAAAAAAGTTATTCAAAAATATCTTGTACTTTTTCTTTGAGATTTGGTGGTTTGACCCCTTCCGGAGGTCGGAGAAGCTCGGGGATGGTACCAATGGATCGGGCATCCCCACATTAGTTCTGATGGAACCAACTTCCAAGTCTCTATGACCTTCAGAACAAAAGTTATTCAAGAAAATCTTCAATCTCCAATGGGTTTTCATCCTAACCCTGGCTGCAACCCTAACCCTAATTGCAACCCTAACCCTAACCCTAACCCTAACCCTGGCTGCAACCCTAACCCTAATTGCAACCCTAACCCTAACCCTAACCCTAATTTCAGCCCTAACCCTATTCACCTTAGTGTGAATAACTCAGCGCTGCTTGCTCGAAACGTGCTGAAATTTGGTGTGGATGCGTGGCGGTCTTCCCTTTATGATGTGTGAAATGCCCGAGTCTCCAGGACTTTCAGAAAAAAAGTTATTCAAAAATATCTTGTACTTTTTCTTTGAGATTTGGTGGTTTGACCCCTTCCGGAGGTTGGAGAAGCTCGGGGATGGTACCAATGGATCGGGCATCCCCACATTAGTTCTGATGGAACCAACTTCCAAGTCTCTATGACCTTCAGAACAAAAGTTATTCAAGAAAATCTTCAATCTCCAATGGGTTTTCATCCTAACCCTGGCTGCAACCCTAACCCTAATTGCAACCCTAACCCTAACCCTAACCCTATTCACCTTAGGGTGAATAACTCTGCGCTGCTTGCTCGAAACGTGCTGAAATTTGGTGTGGGTGCATGGCGGTCTCCCCTTCATGATGTGTGAAATGCCCGAGTCTCCAGGACTTTCATAAAAAAAGTTATTCAAAAATATCTTGTACTTTTTCTTTGAGATTTGGTGGTTTGACCCCTTCTGGAGGTCGGAGAAGCTCGGGGATGGTACCAATGGATCGGGCATCCCCACATTAGTTCTGATGGAACCAACTTCCAAGTCTCTATGACCTTCAGAACAAAAGTTATTCAAGAAAATCTTCAATCTCCAATGGGTTTTCATCCTAACCCTGGCTGCAACCCTAACCCTAATTGCAACCCTAACCCTAACCCTAACCCTAACCCTGGCTGCAACCCTAACCCTAATTGCAACCCTTACCCTAACCCTAACCCTAATTTCAGCCCTAACCCTATTCACCTTAGTGTGAATAACTCAGCGCTGCTTGCTCGAAACGTGCTGAAATTTGGTGTGGATGCGTGGCGGTCTTCCCTTTATGATGTGTGAAATGCCCGAGTCTCCAGGACTTTCAGAAAAAAAGTTATTCAAAAATATCTTGTACTTTTTCTTTGAGATTTGGTGGTTTGACCCCTTCCGGAGGTCGGAGAAGCTCGGGGATGGTACCAATGGATCGGGCATCCCCACAATAGTTCTGATGGAATCAACTTCCAAGTCTCTATGACCTTCAGAACAAAAGTTATTCAAGAAAATCTTCAATCTCCAATGGGTTTTCATCCTAACCCTGGCTGCAACCCTAACCCTAATTGCAACCCTAACCCTAACCCTAACCCTAACCCTGGCTGCAACCCTAACCCTAATTGCAACCCTAACCCTAACCCTAACCCTAATTTCAGCCCTAACCCTATTCAGCTTAGTGTGAATAACTCAGCGCTGCTTGCTCGAAACGTGCTGAAATTTGGTGTGGATGCGTGGCGGTCTTCCCTTTATAATGTGTGAAATGCCCGAGTCTCCAGGACTTTCATAAAAAAAGTTATTCAAAAATATCTTGTACTTTTTCTTTGAGATTTGGTGGTTTGACCCCTTCCGGAGGTCGGAGAAGCTCGGGGATGGTACCAATGGATCGGGCATCCCCACATTAGTTCTGATGGAACCAACTTCCAAGTCTCTATGACCTTCAGAACAAAAGTTATTCAAGAAAATCTTCAATCTCCAATGGGTTTTCATCCTAACCCTGGCTGCAACCCTAACCCTAATTGCAACCCTAACCCTAACCCTAATTTCACCCCTAACCCTATTCACCTTAGTGTGAATAACTCAGCGCTGCTTGCTCGAAACGTGCTGAAATTTGGTGTGGATGCGTGGTGGTCTCCCCTTTATGATGTGTGAAATGCCCGAGTCTCCAGGACTTTCAGAAAAAAAGTTATTCAAAAATATCTTGTACTTTTTCTTTGAGATTTGGTGGTTTGACCCCTTCCGGAGGTTGGAGAAGCTCGGGGATGGTACCAATGGATCGGGCATCCCCACATTAGTTCTGATGGAACCAACTTCCAAGTCTCTATGACCTTCAGAACAAAAGTTATTCAAGAAAATCTTCAATCTCCAATGGGTTTTCATCCTAACCCTGGCTGCAACCCTAACCCTAATTGCAACCCTAACCCTAACCCTAACCCTGGCTGCAACCCTAACCCTAATTGCAACCCTAACCCTAACCCTAACCCTAATTTCAGCCCTAACCCTATTCACCTTAGTGTGAATAACTCAGCGCTGCTTGCTCGAAACGTGCTGAAATTTGGTGTGGGTGCATGGCGCTCTTCCCTTTATGATGTGTGAAATGCCCGAGTCTCTAGGACTTTCAGAAAAAAAGTTATTCAAAAATATCTTGTACTTTTTCTTTGAGATTTGGTGGTTTGACCCCTTCCGGAGGTCGGAGAAGCTCGGGGATGGTACCAATGGATCGGGCATCCCCACATTAGTTCTGATGGAACCAACTTCCAAGTCTCTATGACCTTCAGAACAAAAGTTATTCAAGAAAATCTTCAATCTCCAATGGGTTTTCATCCTAACCCTGGCTGCAACCCTAACCCTAATTGCAACCCTAACCCTAACCCTAACCCTAACCCTGGCTGCAACCCTAACCCTAATTGCAACCCTAACCCTAACCCTAACCCTAATTTCAGCCCTAACCCTATTCACCTTAGTGTGAATAACTCAGCGCTGCTTGCTCGAAACGTGCTGAAATTTGGTGTGGATGCGTGGCGGTCTTCCCTTTATGATGTGTGAAATGCCCGAGTCTCCAGGACTTTCAGAAAAAAAGTTATTCAAAAATATCTTGTACTTTTTCTTTGAGATTTGGTGGTTTGACCCCTTCCGGAGGTTGGAGAAGCTCGGGGATGGTACCAATGGATCGGGCATCCCCACATTAGTTCTGATGGAACCAACTTCCAAGTCTCTATGACCTTCAGAACAAAAGTTATTCAAGAAAATCTTCAATCTCCAATGGGTTTTCATCCTAACCCTGGCTGCAACCCTAACCCTAATTGCAACCCTAACCCTAACCCTAATTTCACCCCTAACCCTATTCACCTTAGTGTGAATAACTCAGCGCTGCTTGCTCGAAACGTGCTGAAATTTGGTGTGGATGCGTGGCGGTCTTCCCTTTATGATGTGTGAAATGCCCGAGTCTCCAGGACTTTCATAAAAAAAGTTATTCAAAAATATCTTGTACTTTTTCTTTGAGATTTGGTGGTTTGACCCCTTCCGGAGGTCGGAGAAGCTCGGGGATGGTACCAATGGATCGGGCATCCCCACATTAGTTCTGATGGAACCAACTTCCAAGTCTCTATGACCTTCAGAACAAAAGTTATTCAAGAAAATCTTCAATCTCCAATGGGTTTTCATCCTAACCCTGGCTGCAACCCTAACCCTAATTGCAACCCTAACCCTAACCCTAACCCTAACCCTGGCTGCAACCCTAACCCTAATTGCAACCCTAACCCTAACCCTAACCCTAATTTCAGCCCTAACCCTATTCACCTTAGTGTGAATAACTCAGCGCTGCTTGCTCGAAACGTGCTGAAATTTGGTGTGGATGCGTGGCGGTCTTCCCTTTATGATGTGTGAAATGCCCGAGTCTCCATGACTTTCAGAAAAAAAGTTATTCAAAAATATCTTGTACTTTTTCTTTGAGATTTGGTGGTTTGACCCCTTCCGGAGGTTGGAGAAGCTCGGGGATGGTACCAATGGATCGGGCATCCCCACATTAGTTCTGATGGAACCAACTTCCAAGTCTCTATGACCTTCAGAACAAAAGTTATTCAAGAAAATCTTCAATCTCCAATGGGTTTTCATCCTAACCCTGGCTGCAACCCTAACCCTAATTGCAACCCTAACCCTAACCCTAACCCTAACCCTGGCTGCAACCCTAACCCTAATTGCAACCCTTACCCTAACCCTAACCCTAATTTCAGCCCTAACCCTATTCACCTTAGTGTGAATAACTCAGCGCTGCTTGCTCGAAACGTGCTGAAATTTGGTGTGGATGCGTGGCGGTCTTCCCTTTATGATGTGTGAAATGCCCGAGTCTCCAGGACTTTCAGAAAAAAAGTTATTCAAAAATATCTTGTACTTTTTCTTTGAGATTTGGTGGTTTGACCCCTTCCGGAGGTCGGAGAAGCTCGGGGATGGTACCAATGGATCGGGCATCCCCACAATAGTTCTGATGGAATCAACTTCCAAGTCTCTATGACCTTCAGAACAAAAGTTATTCAAGAAAATCTTCAATCTCCAATGGGTTTTCATCCTAACCCTGGCTGCAACCCTAACCCTAATTGCAACCCTAACCCTAACCCTAACCCTAACCCTGGCTGCAACCCTAACCCTAATTGCAACCCTAACCCTAACCCTAACCCTAATTTCAGCCCTAACCCTATTCACCTTAGTGTGAATAACTCAGCGCTGCTTGCTCGAAACGTGCTGAAATTTGGTGTGGATGCGTGGCGGTCTTCCCTTTATAATGTGTGAAATGCCCGAGTCTCCAGGACTTTCATAAAAAAAGTTATTCAAAAATATCTTGTACTTTTTCTTTGAGATTTGGTGGTTTGACCCCTTCCGGAGGTCGGAGAAGCTCGGGGATGGTACCAATGGATCGGGCATCCCCACATTAGTTCTGATGGAACCAACTTCCAAGTCTCTATGACCTTCAGAACAAAAGTTATTCAAGAAAATCTTCAATCTCCAATGGGTTTTCATCCTAACCCTGGCTGCAACCCTAACCCTAATTGCAACCCTAACCCTAACCCTAATTTCAGCCCTAACCCTATTCACCTTAGTGTGAATAACTCAGCGCTGCTTGCTCGAAACGTGCTGAAATTTGGTGTGGATGCGTGGCGGTCTTCCCTTTATAATGTGTGAAATGCCCGAGTCTCCAGGACTTTCATAAAAAAAGTTATTCAAAAATATCTTGTACTTTTTCTTTGAGATTTGGTGGTTTGACCCCTTCCGGAGGTCGGAGAAGCTCGGGGATGGTACCAATGGATCGGGCATCCCCACATTAGTTCTGATGGAACCAACTTCCAAGTCTCTATGACCTTCAGAACAAAAGTTATTCAAGAAAATCTTCAATCTCCAATGGGTTTTCATCCTAACCCTGGCTGCAACCCTAACCCTAATTGCAACCCTAACCCTAACCCTAATTTCAGCCCTAACCCTATTCACCTTAGTGTGAATAACTCAGCGCTGCTTGCTCGAAACGTGCTGAAATTTGGTGTGGATGCGTGGCGGTCTTCCCTTTATGATGTGTGAAATGCCCGAGTCTCCAGGACTTTCAGAAAAAAAGTTATTCAAAAATATCTTGTACTTTTTCTTTGAGATTTGGTGGTTTGACCCCTTCCGGAGGTTGGAGAAGCTCGGGGATGGTACCAATGGATCGGGCATCCCCACATTAGTTCTGATGGAACCAACTTCCAAGTCTCTATGACCTTCAGAACAAAAGTTATTCAAGAAAATCTTCAATCTCCAATGGGTTTTCATCCTAACCCTGGCTGCAACCCTAACCCTAATTGCAACCCTAACCCTAACCCTAACCCTATTCACCTTAGGGTGAATAACTCTGCGCTGCTTGCTCGAAACGTGCTGAAATTTGGTGTGGGTGCGTGGCGGTCTCCCCTTCATGATGTGTGAAATGCCCGAGTCTCCAGGACTTTCATAAAAAAAGTTATTCAAAAATATCTTGTACTTTTTCTTTGAGATTTGGTGGTTTGACCCCTTCTGGAGGTCGGAGAAGCTCGGGGATGGTACCAATGGATCGGGCATCCCCACATTAGTTCTGATGGAACCAACTTCCAAGTCTCTATGACCTTCAGAACAAAAGTTATTCAAGAAAATCTTCAATCTCCAATGGGTTTTCATCCTAACCCTGGCTGCAACCCTAACCCTAATTGCAACCCTAACCCTAACCCTAACCCTAACCCTGGCTGCAACCCTAACCCTAATTGCAACCCTTACCCTAACCCTAACCCTAATTTCAGCCCTAACCCTATTCACCTTAGTGTGAATAACTCAGCGCTGCTTGCTCGAAACGTGCTGAAATTTGGTGTGGATGCGTGGCGGTCTTCCCTTTATGATGTGTGAAATGCCCGAGTCTCCAGGACTTTCAGAAAAAAAGTTATTCAAAAATATCTTGTACTTTTTCTTTGAGATTTGGTGGTTTGACCCCTTCCGGAGGTCGGAGAAGCTCGGGGATGGTACCAATGGATCGGGCATCCCCACAATAGTTCTGATGGAATCAACTTCCAAGTCTCTATGACCTTCAGAACAAAAGTTATTCAAGAAAATCTTCAATCTCCAATGGGTTTTCATCCTAACCCTGGCTGCAACCCTAACCCTAATTGCAACCCTAACCCTAACCCTAACCCTAACCCTGGCTGCAACCCTAACCCTAATTGCAACCCTAACCCTAACCCTAACCCTAATTTCAGCCCTAACCCTATTCACCTTAGTGTGAATAACTCAGCGCTGCTTGCTCGAAACGTGCTGAAATTTGGTGTGGATGCGTGGCGGTCTTCCCTTTATAATGTGTGAAATGCCCGAGTCTCCAGGACTTTCATAAAAAAGGTTATTCAAAAATATCTTGTACTTTTTCTTTGAGATTTGGTGGTTTGACCCCTTCCGGAGGTCGGAGAAGCTCGGGGATGGTACCAATGGATCGGGCATCCCCACATTAGTTCTGATGGAACCAACTTCCAAGTCTCTATGACCTTCAGAACAAAAGTTATTCAAGAAAATCTTCAATCTCCAATGGGTTTTCATCCTAACCCTGGCTGCAACCCTAACCCTAATTGCAACCCTAACCCTAACCCTAATTTCACCCCTAACCCTATTCACCTTAGTGTGAATAACTCAGCGCTGCTTGCTCGAAACGTGCTGAAATTTGGTGTGGATGCGTGGCGGTCTTCCCTTTATGATGTGTGAAATGCCCGAGTCTCCAGGACTTTCAGAAAAAAAGTTATTCAAAAATATCTTGTACTTTTTCTTTGAGATTTGGTGGTTTGACCCCTTCCGGAGGTTGGAGAAGCTCGGGGATGGTACCAATGGATCGGGCATCCCCACATTAGTTCTGATGGAACCAACTTCCAAGTCTCTATGACCTTCAGAACAAAAGTTATTCAAGAAAATCTTCAATCTCCAATGGGTTTTCATCCTAACCCTGGCTGCAACCCTAACCCTAATTGCAACCCTAACCCTAACCCTAATTTCACCCCTAACCCTATTCACCTTAGTGTGAATAACTCAGCGCTGCTTGCTCGAAACGTGCTGAAATTTGGTGTGGATGCGTGGCGGTCTTCCCTTTATGATGTGTGAAATGCCCGAGTCTCCAGGACTTTCATAAAAAAAGTTATTCAAAAATATCTTGTACTTTTTCTTTGAGATTTGGTGGTTTGACCCCTTCCGGAGGTCGGAGAAGCTCGGGGATGGTACCAATGGATCGGGCATCCCCACATTAGTTCTGATGGAACCAACTTCCAAGTCTCTATGACCTTCAGAACAAAAGTTATTCAAGAAAATCTTCAATCTCCAATGGGTTTTCATCCTAACCCTGGCTGCAACCCTAACCCTAATTGCAACCCTAACCCTAACCCTAACCCTAACCCTGGCTGCAACCCTAACCCTAATTGCAACCCTAACCCTAACCCTAACCCTAATTTCAGCCCTAACCCTATTCACCTTAGTGTGAATAACTCAGCGCTGCTTGCTCGAAACGTGCTGAAATTTGGTGTGGATGCGTGGCGGTCTTCCCTTTATGATGTGTGAAATGCCCGAGTCTCCAGGACTTTCAGAAAAAAAGTTATTCAAAAATATCTTGTACTTTTTCTTTGAGATTTGGTGGTTTGACCCCTTCCGGAGGTTGGAGAAGCTCGGGGATGGTACCAATGGATCGGGCATCCCCACATTAGTTCTGATGGAACCAACTTCCAAGTCTCTATGACCTTCAGAACAAAAGTTATTCAAGAAAATCTTCAATCTCCAATGGGTTTTCATCCTAACCCTGGCTGCAACCCTAACCCTAATTGCAACCCTAACCCTAACCCTAACCCTATTCACCTTAGGGTGAATAACTCTGCGCTGCTTGCTCGAAACGTGCTGAAATTTGGTGTGGGTGCGTGGCGGTCTCCCCTTCATGATGTGTGAAATGCCCGAGTCTCCAGGACTTTCATAAAAAAAGTTATTCAAAAATATCTTGTACTTTTTCTTTGAGATTTGGTGGTTTGACCCCTTCTGGAGGTCGGAGAAGCTCGGGGATGGTACCAATGGATCGGGCATCCCCACATTAGTTCTGATGGAACCAACTTCCAAGTCTCTATGACCTTCAGAACAAAAGTTATTCAAGAAAATCTTCAATCTCCAATGGGTTTTCATCCTAACCCTGGCTGCAACCCTAACCCTAATTGCAACCCTAACCCTAACCCTAACCCTAACCCTGGCTGCAACCCTAACCCTAATTGCAACCCTTACCCTAACCCTAACCCTAATTTCAGCCCTAACCCTATTCACCTTAGTGTGAATAACTCAGCGCTGCTTGCTCGAAACGTGCTGAAATTTGGTGTGGATGCGTGGCGGTCTTCCCTTTATGATGTGTGAAATGCCCGAGTCTCCAGGACTTTCAGAAAAAAAGTTATTCAAAAATATCTTGTACTTTTTCTTTGAGATTTGGTGGTTTGACCCCTTCCGGAGGTCGGAGAAGCTCGGGGATGGTACCAATGGATCGGGCATCCCCACAATAGTTCTGATGGAATCAACTTCCAAGTCTCTATGACCTTCAGAACAAAAGTTATTCAAGAAAATCTTCAATCTCCAATGGGTTTTCATCCTAACCCTGGCTGCAACCCTAACCCTAATTGCAACCCTAACCCTAACCCTAACCCTAACCCTGGCTGCAACCCTAACCCTAATTGCAACCCTAACCCTAACCCTAACCCTAATTTCAGCCCTAACCCTATTCAGCTTAGTGTGAATAACTCAGCGCTGCTTGCTCGAAACGTGCTGAAATTTGGTGTGGATGCGTGGCGGTCTTCCCTTTATAATGTGTGAAATGCCCGAGTCTCCAGGACTTTCATAAAAAAAGTTATTCAAAAATATCTTGTACTTTTTCTTTGAGATTTGGTGGTTTGACCCCTTCCGGAGGTCGGAGAAGCTCGGGGATGGTACCAATGGATCGGGCATCCCCACATTAGTTCTGATGGAACCAACTTCCAAGTCTCTATGACCTTCAGAACAAAAGTTATTCAAGAAAATCTTCAATCTCCAATGGGTTTTCATCCTAACCCTGGCTGCAACCCTAACCCTAATTGCAACCCTAACCCTAACCCTAATTTCACCCCTAACCCTATTCACCTTAGTGTGAATAACTCAGCGCTGCTTGCTCGAAACGTGCTGAAATTTGGTGTGGATGCGTGGTGGTCTCCCCTTTATGATGTGTGAAATGCCCGAGTCTCCAGGACTTTCAGAAAAAAAGTTATTCAAAAATATCTTGTACTTTTTCTTTGAGATTTGGTGGTTTGACCCCTTCCGGAGGTTGGAGAAGCTCGGGGATGGTACCAATGGATCGGGCATCCCCACATTAGTTCTGATGGAACCAACTTCCAAGTCTCTATGACCTTCAGAACAAAAGTTATTCAAGAAAATCTTCAATCTCCAATGGGTTTTCATCCTAACCCTGGCTGCAACCCTAACCCTAATTGCAACCCTAACCCTAACCCTAACCCTGGCTGCAACCCTAACCCTAATTGCAACCCTAACCCTAACCCTAACCCTAATTTCAGCCCTAACCCTATTCACCTTAGTGTGAATAACTCAGCGCTGCTTGCTCGAAACGTGCTGAAATTTGGTGTGGTTGCGTGGCGGTCTCCCCTTTATGATGTGTGAAATGCCCGAGTCTCCAGGACTTTCAGAAAAAAAGTTATTCAAAAATATCTTGTACTTTTTCTTTGAGATTTGGTGGTTTGACCCCTTCCGGAGGTCGGAGAAGCTCGGGGATGGTACCAATGGATCGGGCATCCCCACATTAGTTCTGATGGAACCAACTTCCAAGTCTCTATGACCTTCAGAACAAAAGTTATTCAAGAAAATCTTCAATCTCCAATGGGTTTTCATCCTAACCCTGGCTGCAACCCTAACCCTAATTGCAACCCTAACCCTAACCCTAATTTCAGCCCTAACCATATTCACCTTAGGGTGAATAACTCTGCGCTGCTTGCTCGAAACGTGCTGAAATTTGGTGTGGGTGCATGGCGGTCTTCCCTTTATGATGTGTGAAATGCCCGAGTCTCCAGGACTTTCATAAAAAAAGTTATTCAAAAATATCTTGTACTTTTTCTTTGAGATTTGGTGGTTTGACCCCTTCCGGAGGTCGGAGAAGCTCGGGGATGGTACCAATGGATCGGGCATCCCCACATTAGTTCTGATGGAACCAACTTCCAAGTCTCTATGACCTTCAGAACAAAAGTTATTCAAGAAAATCTTCAATCTCCAATGGGTTTTCATCCTAACCCTGGCTGCAACCCTAACCCTAATTGCAACCCTAACCCTAACCCTAATTTCAGCCCTAACCATATTCACCTTAGGGTGAATAACTCTGCGCTGCTTGCTCGAAACGTGCTGAAATTTGGTGTGGGTGCATGGCGGTCTTCCCTTTATGATGTGTGAAATGCCCGAGTCTCCAGGACTTTCATAAAAAAAGTTATTCAAAAATATCTTGTACTTTTTCTTTGAGATTTGGTGGTTTGACCCCTTCCGGAGGTCGGAGAAGCTCGGGGATGGTACCAATGGATCGGGCATCCCCACATTAGTTCTGATGGAACCAACTTCCAAGTCTCTATGACCTTCAGAACAAAAGTTATTCAAGAAAATCTTCGATCTCCAATGGGTTTTCATCCTAACCCTGGCTGCAACCCTAACCCTAATTGCAACCCTAACCCTAACCCTAACCCTGGCTGCAACCCTAACCCTAATTGCAACCCTAACCCTAACCCTAACCCTAATTTCAGACATAACCCTATTCACCTTAGGGTGAATAACTTTGCGCTGCTTGCTCGAAACGTGCTGAATTTTGGTGTGGGTGCATGGCGGTCTTCCCTTTATGATGTGTGAAATGCCCGAGTCTCTAGGACTTTCAGAAAAAAAGTTATTCAAAAATATCTTGTACTTTTTCTTTGAGATTTGGTGGTTTGACCCCTTCCGGAGGTCGGAGAAGCTCGGGGGTGGTACCAATGGATCGGGCATCCCAACATTAGTTCTGATGGAACCAACTTCCAAGTCTCTATGACCTTCAGAACAAAAGTTATTCAAGAAAATCTTCAATCTCCAATGGGTTTTCATCCTAACCCTGGCTGCAACCCTAACCCTAATTGCAACCCTAACCCTAATTTCAGCCCTAACCCTATTCACCTTAGGGTGAATAACTCTGCGCTGCTTGCTCGAAACGTGCTGAAATTTGGTGTGGGTGCGTGGCGGTCTCCCCTTTATGATGTGTGAAATGCCCGAGTCTCCAGGACTTTCATAAAAAAAGTTATTCAAAAATATCTTGTACTTTTTCTTTGAGATTTGGTGGTTTGACCCCTTCCGGAGGTCGGAGAAGCTCTGGGATGGTACCAATGGATCGGGCATCCCCACATTAGTTCTGATGGAACCAACTTCCAAGTCTCTATGACCTTCAGAACAAAAGTTATTCAAGAAAATCTTCAATCTCCAATGGGTTTTCATCCTAACCCTGGCTGCAACCCTAACCTTAATTGCAACCCTAACCCTAACCCTAATTTCAGCCCTAACCATATTCACCTTAGGGTGAATAACTCTGCGCTGCTTGCTCGAAACGTGCTGAAATTTGGTGTGGGTGCATGGCGGTCTTCCCTTTATGATGTGTGAAATGCCCGAGTCTCTAGGACTTTCAGAAAAAAAGTTATTCAAAAATATCTTGTACTTTTTCTTTGAGATTTGGTGGTTTGACCCCTTCCAGAGGTCGGAGAAGCTCGGGGGTGGTACCAATGGATCGGGCATCCCCACATTAGTTCTTGTGGAACCAACTTCCAAGTCTCTATGACCTTCAGAACAAAAGTTATTCAAGAAAATCTTCAATCTCCAATGGGTTTTCATCCTAACCCTGGCTGCAACCCTAACCCTAATTGCAACCCTAACCCTAACCCTAACCCTGGCTGCAACCCTAACCCTAATTGCAACCCTAACCCTAATTTCAGCCCTAACCCTATTCACCTTAGGGTGAATAACTCTGCGCTGCTTGCTCGAAACGTGCTGAAATTTGGTGTGGGTGCGTGGCGGTCTCCCCTTTATGATGTGTGAAATGCCCGAGTCTCCAGGACTTTCATAAAAAAAGTTATTCAAAAATATCTTGTACTTTTTCTTTGAGATTTGGTGGTTTGACCCCTTCCGGAGGTCGGAGAAGCTCTGGGATGGTACCAATGGATCGGGCATCCCCACAATAGTTCTGATGGAACCAACTTCCAAGTCTCTATGACCTTCAGAACAAAAGTTATTCAAGAAAATCTTCAATCTCCAATGGGTTTTCATCCTAACCCTGGCTGCAACCCTAACCCTAATTGCAACCCTAACCCTAACCCTAATTTCAGCCCTAACCATATTCACCTTAGGGTGAATAACTCTGCGCTGCTTGCTCGAAACGTGCTGAAATTTGGTGTGGGTGCATGGCGGTCTTCCCTTTATGGTGTGTGAAATGCCCGAGTCTCTAGGACTTTCAGAAAAAAAGTTATTCAAAAATATCTTGTACTTTATCTTTGAGATTTGGTGGTTTGACCTTTTCCGGAGGTCGGAGAAGCTCGGGGGTGGTACCAATGGATCGGGCATCCCCACATTAGTTCTGATGGAACCAACTTCCAAGTCTCTATGACCTTCAGAACAAAAGTTATTCAAGAAAATCTTCAATCTCCAATGGATTTTCATCCTGACCCTGGCTGCAACCCTAACCCTAATTGCAACCCTAACCCTAACCCTAACCCTAATTTCAGCCCTAACCCTATTCACCTTAGGGTGAATAACTCTGCGCTGCCTGCTCGAAACGTGCTGAAATTTGGTGTGGGTGCATGGCGGTCTTCCCTTTATGATGTGTGAAATGCCCGAGTCTCTAGGACTTTCAGAAAAAAAGTTATTCAAAAATATCTTGTACTTTTTCTTTGAGATTTGGTGGTTTGACCCCTTCCGGAGGTCGGAGAAGCTTGGGGATGGTACCAATGGATCGGGCATCCCCACATTAGTTCTTGTGGAACCAACTTCCAAGTCTCTATGACCTTCAGAACAAAAGTTATTCAAGAAAATCTTCAATCTCCAATGGGTTTTCATCCTAACCCTGGCTGCAACCCTAACCCTAATTGCAACCCTAACCCTAACCCTAACCCTGGCTGCAACCCTAACCCTAATTGCAACCCTAACCCTAACCCTAACCCTGGCTGCAACCCTAACCCTAATTGCAACCCTAACCCTAATTTCAGCCCTAACCCTATTCACCTTAGGGTGAATAACTCTGCGCTGCTTGCTCGAAACGTGCTGAAATTTGGTGTGGGTGCGTGGCGGTCTCCCCTTTATGATGTGTGAAATGCCCGAGTCTCCAGGACTTTCATAAAAAAAGTTATTCAAAAATATCTTGTACTTTTTCTTTGAGATTTGGTGGTTTGACCCCTTCCGGAGGTCGGAGAAGCTCTGGGATGGTACCAATGGATCGGGCATCCCCACATTAGTTCTGATGGAACCAACTTCCAAGTCTCTATGACCTTCAGAACAAAAGTTATTCAAGAAAATCTTCAATCTCCAATGGGTTTTCATCCTAACCCTGGCTGCAACCCTAACCCTAATTGCAACCCTAACCCTAACCCTAATTTCAGCCCTAACCATATTCACCTTAGGGTGAATAACTCTGCGCTGCTTGCTCGAAACGTGCTGAAATTTGGTGTGGGTGCATGGCGGTCTTCCCTTTATGATGTGTGAAATGCCCGAGTCTCTAGGACTTTCAGAAAAAAAGTTATTCAAAAATATCTTGTACTTTATCTTTGAGATTTGGTGGTTTGACCTTTTCCGGAGGTCGGAGAAGCTCGGGGGTGGTACCAATGGATCGGGCATCCCCACATTAGTTCTGATGGAACCAACTTCCAAGTCTCTATGACCTTCAGAACAAAAGTTATTCAAGAAAATCTTCAATCTCCAATGGATTTTCATCCTGACCCTGGCTGCAACCCTAACCCTAATTGCAACCCTAACCCTAACCCTAACCCTAATTTCAGCCCTAACCCTATTCACCTTAGGGTGAATAACTCTGCGCTGCCTGCTCGAAACGTGCTGAAATTTGGTGTGGGTGCATGGCGGTCTTCCCTTTATGATGTGTGAAATGCCCGAGTCTCTAGGACTTTCAGAAAAAAAGTTATTCAAAAATATCTTGTACTTTTTCTTTGAGATTTGGTGGTTTGACCCCTTCCGGAGGTCGGAGAAGCTTGGGGATGGTACCAATGGATCGGGCATCCCCACATTAGTTCTTGTGGAACCAACTTCCAAGTCTCTATGACCTTCAGAACAAAAGTTATTCAAGAAAATCTTCAATCTCCAATGGGTTTTCATCCTAACCCTGGCTGCAACCCTAACCCTAATTGCAACCCTAACCCTAACCCTAATTTCAGCCCTAACCATATTCACCTTAGGGTGAATAACTCTGCGCTGCTTGCTCGAAACGTGCTGAAATTTGGTGTGGGTGCATGGCGGTCTTCCCTTTATGATGTGTGAAATGCCCGAGTCTCCAGGACTTTCATAAAAAAAGTTATTCAAAAATATCTTGTACTTTTTCTTTGAGATTTGGTGGTTTGACCCCTTCCGGAGGTCGGAGAAGCTCGGGGATGGTACCAATGGATCGGGCATCCCCACATTAGTTCTGATGGAACCAACTTCCAAGTCTCTATGACCTTCAGAACAAAAGTTATTCAAGAAAATCTTCAATCTCCAATGGGTTTTCATCCTAACCCTGGCTGCAACCCTAACCCTAATTGCAACCCTAACCCTAACCCTAACCCTGGCTGCAACCCTAACCCTAATTGCAACCCTAACCCTAACCCTAACCCTATTCACCTTAGGGTGAATAACTTTGCGCTGCTTGCTCGAAACGTGCTGAAATTTGGTGTGGATGCGTGGCGGTCTCCCCTTTATGATGTGTGAAATGCCCGAGTCTCCAGGACTTTCATAAAAAAAGTTATTCAAAAATATCTTGTACTTTTTCTTTGAGATTTGGTGGTTTGACCCCTTCCGGAGGTCGGAGAAGCTCGGGGATGGTACCAATGGATCGGGCATCCCCACATTAGTTCTGATGGAACCAACTTCCAAGTCTCTATGACCTTCAGAACAAAAGTTATTCAAGAAAATCTTCAATCTCCAATGGGTTTTCATCCTAACCCTGGCTGCAACCCTAACCCTAATTGCAACCCTAACCCTAACCCTAACCCTGGCTGCAACCCTAACCCTAATTGCAACCCTAACCCTAACCCTAACCCTAATTTCAGCCCTAACCCTATTCACCTTAGGGTGAATAACTTTGCGCTGCTTGCTCGAAACGTGCTGAATTTTGGTGTGGGTGCATGGCGGTCTTCCCTTTATGATGTGTGAAATGCCCGAGTCTCTAGGACTTTCAGAAAAAAAGTTATTCAAAAATATCTTGTACTTTTTCTTTGAGATTTGGTGGTTTGACCCCTTCCGGAGGTCGGAGAAGCTCGGGGGTGGTACCAATGGATCGGGCATCCCCACATTAGTTCTTGTGGAACCAACTTCCAAGTCTCTATGACCTTCAGAACAAAAGTTATTCAAGAAAATCTTCAATCTCCAATGGGTTTTCATCCTAACCCTGGCTGCAACCCTAAACCTAATTGCAACCCTAACCCTAACCCTAACCCTAATTTCAGCCCTAACCCTATTCACCTTAGGGTGAATAACTCTGCGCTGCTTGCTCGAAACGTGCTGAAATTTGGTGTGGGTGCGTGGCGGTCTCCCCTTTATGATGTGTGAAATGCCCGAGTCTCCAGGACTTTCAGAAAAAAAGTTATTCAAAAATATCTTGTACTTTATCTTTGAGATTTGGTGGTTTGACCTTTTCCGGAGGTCGGAGAAGCTCGGGGATGGTACCAATGGATCGGGCATCCCCACATTAGTTCTGATGGAACCAACTTCCAAGTCTCTATGACCTTCAGAACAAAAGTTATTCAAGAAAATCTTCAATCTCCAATGGATTTTCATCCTGACCCTGGCTGCAACCCTAACCCTAATTGCAACCCTAACCCTAACCCTGGCTGCAACCCTAACCCTAATTGCAACCCTAACCCTAACCCTAACCCTAATTTCAGCCCTAACCCTATTCACCTTAGGGTGAATAACTCTGCGCTGCCTGCTCGAAACGTGCTGAAATTTGGTGTGGGTGCGTGGCGGTCTTCCCTTTATGATGTGTGAAATGCCCGAGTCTCTAGGACTTTCAGAAAAAAAGTTATTCAAAAATATCTTGTACTTTTTCTTTGAGATTTGGTGGTTTGACCCCTTCCGGAGGTCGGAGAAGCTTGGGGATGGTACCAATGGATCGGGCATCCCCACATTAGTTCTTGTGGAACCAACTTCCAAGTCTCTATGACCTTCAGAACAAAAGTTATTCAAGAAAATCTTCAATCTCCAATGGGTTTTCATCCTAACCCTGGCTGCAACCCTAACCCTAATTGCAACCCTAACCCTAACCCTAATTTCAGCCCTAACCATATTCACCTTAGGGTGAATAACTCTGCGCTGCTTGCTCGAAACGTGCTGAAATTTGGTGTGGGTGCATGGCGGTCTTCCCTTTATGATGTGTGAAATGCCCGAGTCTCCAGGACTTTCATAAAAAAAGTTATTCAAAAATATCTTGTACTTTTTCTTTGAGATTTGGTGGTTTGACCCCTTCCGGAGGTCGGAGAAGCTCGGGGATGGTACCAATGGATCGGGCATCCCCACATTAGTTCTGATGGAACCAACTTCCAAGTCTCTATGACCTTCAGAACAAAAGTTATTCAAGAAAATCTTCAATCTCCAATGGGTTTTCATCCTAACCCTGGCTGCAACCCTAACCCTAATTGCAACCCTAACCCTAACCCTAACCCTGGCTGCAACCCTAACCCTAATTGCAACCCTAACCCTAACCCTAACCCTATTCACCTTAGGGTGAATAACTTTGCGCTGCTTGCTCGAAACGTGCTGAAATTTGGTGTGGATGCGTGGCGGTCTCCCCTTTATGATGTGTGAAATGCCCGAGTCTCCAGGACTTTCATAAAAAAAGTTATTCAAAAATATCTTGTACTTTTTCTTTGAGATTTGGTGGTTTGACCCCTTCCGGAGGTCGGAGAAGCTCGGGGATGGTACCAATGGATCGGGCATCCCAACATTAGTTCTGATGGAACCAACTTCCAAGTCTCTATGACCTTCAGAACAAAAGTTATTCAAGAAAATCTTCAATCTCCAATGGGTTTTCATCCTAACCCTGGCTGCAACCCTAACCCTAATTGCAACCCTAACCCTAACCCTAACCCTGGCTGCAACCCTAACCCTAATTGCAACCCTAACCCTAATTTCAGCCCTAACCCTATTCACCTTAGGGTGAATAACTCTGCGCTGCTTGCTCGAAACGTGCTGAAATTTGGTGTGGGTGCGTGGCGGTCTCCCCTTTATGATGTGTGAAATGCCCGAGTCTCCAGGACTTTCATAAAAAAAGTTATTCAAAAATATCTTGTACTTTTTCTTTGAGATTTGGTGGTTTGACCCCTTCCGGAGGTCGGAGAAGCTCTGGGATGGTACCAATGGATCGGGCATCCCCACATTAGTTCTGATGGAACCAACTTCCAAGTCTCTATGACCTTCAGAACAAAAGTTATTCAAGAAAATCTTCAATCTCCAATGGGTTTTCATCCTAACCCTGGCTGCAACCCTAACCCTAATTGCAACCCTAACCCTAACCCTAACCCTGGCTGCAACCCTAGCCCTAATTGCAACCCTAACCCTAACCCTAACCCTAATTTCAGCCCTAACCCTATTCACCTTAGGGTGAATAACTTTGCGCTGCTTGCTCGAAACGTGCTGAATTTTGGTGTGGGTGCATGGCGGTCTTCCCTTTATGATGTGTGAAATGCCCGAGTCTCCAGGACTTTCAGAAAAAAAGTTATTCAAAAATATCTTGTACTTTTTCTTTGAGATTTGGTGGTTTGACCCCTTCCGGAGGTCGGAGAAGCTCGGGGGTGGTACCAATGGATCGAGCATCCCAACATTAGTTCTGATGGAACCAACTTCCAAGTCTCTATGACCTTCAGAACAAAAGTTATTCAAGAAAATCTTCAATCTCCAATGGGTTTTCATCCTAACCCTGGCTGCAACCCTAACCCTAATTGCAACCCTAACCCTAACCCTAACCCTGGCTGCAACCCTAACCCTAATTGCAACCCTAACCCTAATTTCAGCCCTAACCCTATTCACCTTAGGGTGAATAACTCTGCGCTGCTTGCTCGAAACGTGCTGAAATTTGGTGTGGGTGCGTGGCGGTCTCCCCTTTATGATGTGTGAAATGCCCGAGTCTCCAGGACTTTCATAAAAAAAGTTATTCAAAAATATCTTGTACTTTTTCTTTGAGATTTGGTGGTTTGACCCCTTCCGGAGGTCGGAGAAGCTCTGGGATGGTACCAATGGATCGGGCATCCCCACATTAGTTCTGATGGAACCAACTTCCAAGTATCTATGACCTTCAGAACAAAAGTTATTCAAGAAAATCTTCAATCTCCAATGGGTTTTCATCCTAACCCTGGCTGCAACCCTAACCCTAATTGCAACCCTAACCCTAACCCTAATTTCAGCCCTAACCATATTCACCTTAGGGTGAATAACTCTGCGCTGCTTGCTCGAAACGTGCTGAAATTTGGTGTGGGTGCATGGCGGTCTTCCCTTTATGATGTGTGAAATGCCCGAGTCTCTAGGACTTTCAGAAAAAAAGTTATTCAAAAATATCTTGTACTTTTTCTTTGAGATTTGGTGGTTTGACCCCTTCCGGAGGTCGGAGAAGCTCGGGGGTGGTACCAATGGATCGGGCATCCCAACATTAGTTCTGATGGAACCAACTTCCAAGTCTCTATGACCTTCAGAACAAAAGTTATTCAAGAAAATCTTCAATCTCCAATGGGTTTTCATCCTAACCCTGGCTGCAACCCTAACCCTAATTGCAACCCTAACCCTAACCCTAACCCTGGCTGCAACCCTAACCCTAATTGCAACCCTAACCCTAATTTCAGCCCTAACCCTATTCACCTTAGGGTGAATAACTCTGCGCTGCTTGCTCGAAACGTGCTGAAATTTGGTGTGGGTGCGTGGCGGTCTCCCCTTTATGATGTGTGAAATGCCCGAGTCTCCAGGACTTTCATAAAAAAAGTTATTCAAAAATATCTTGTACTTTTTCTTTGAGATTTGGTGGTTTGACCCCTTCCGGAGGTCGGAGAAGCTCTGGGATGGTACCAATGGATCGGGCATCCCCACATTAGTTCTGATGGAACTAACTTCCAAGTCTCTATGACCTTCAGAACAAAAGTTATTCAAGAAAATCTTCAATCTCCAATGGGTTTTCATCCTAACCCTGGCTGCAACCCTAACCCTAATTGCAACCCTAACCCTAACCCTAATTTCAGCCCTAACCATATTCACCTTAGGGTGAATAACTCTGCGCTGCTTGCTCGAAACGTGCTGAAATTTGGTGTGGGTGCATGGCGGTCTTCCCTTTATGATGTGTGAAATGCCCGAGTCTCTAGGACTTTCAGAAAAAAAGTTATTCAAAAATATCTTGTACTTTTTCTTTGAGATTTGGTGGTTTGACCCCTTCCGGAGGTCGGAGAAGCTCGGGGGTGGTACCAATGGATCGGGCATCCCCACATTAGTTCTGATGGAACCAACTTCCAAGTCTCTATGACCTTCAGAACAAAAGTTATTCAAGAAAATCTTCAATCTCCAATGGGTTTTCATCCTAACCCTGGCTGCAACCCTAACCCTAATTGCAACCCTAACCCTAACCCTAACCCTAATTTCAGCCCTAACCCTATTCACCTTAGGGTGAATAACTCTGCGCTGCTTGCTCGAAACGTGCTGAAATTTGGTGTGGGTGCGTGGCGGTCTCCCCTTTATGATGTGTGAAATGCCCGAGTCTCCAGGACTTTCAGAAAAAAAGTTATTCAAAAATATCTTGTACTTTTTCTTTGAGATTTGATGGTTTGACACCTTCCGGAGGTCGGAGAAGCTCGGGGGTGGGACCAATGGATCGGGCATCTCCACATTAGTTCTGATGGAACCAACTTCCAAGTCTCTATGACCTTCAGAACAAAAGTTATTCAAGAAAATCTTCAATCTCCAATGGGTTTTCATCCTAACCCTGGCTGCAACCCTAACCCTAATTGCGACCCTAACCCTAACCCTAACCCTGGCTGCAACCCTAACCCTAATTGCAACCCTAACCCTAACCCTGGCTGCAACCCTAACCCTAATTGCAACCCTAACCCTAACCCTAACCCTGGCTGCAACCCTAACCCTAACCCTAATTTCAGCCCTAACCCTATTCACCTTAGGGTGAATAACTCAGCGCTGCTTGCTCGAAACGTGCTGAAATTTGGTGTGGGTGCGTGGCGGTCTTCCCTTTATGATGTGTGAAATGCCCGAGTCTCCAGGACTTTCAGAAAAAAAGTTATTCAAAAATATCTTGTACTTTTTCTTTGAGATTTGGTGGTTTGACCCCTTCCGGAGGTCGGAGAAGCTCGGGGATGGTACCAATGGATCGGGCATCCCCACATTAGTTCTGATGGAACCAACTTCCAAGTCTCTATGACCTTCAGAACAAAAGTTATTCAAGAAAATCTTCAATCTCCAATGGGTTTTCATCCTGACCCTGGCTGCAACCCTAACCCTAATTGCAACCCTAACCCTAACCCTGGCTGCAACCCTAACCCTAATTGCAACCCTAACCCTAACCCTAACCCTGGCTGCAACCCTAACCCTAATTGCAACCCTAACCCTAACCCTAACCCTAATTTCAGCCCTAACCCTATTCACCTTAGGGTGAATAACTTTGCGCTGCTTGCTCGAAACGTGCTGAATTTTGGTGTGGGTGCATGGCGGTCTTCCCTTTATGATGTGTGAAATGCCCGAGTCTCTAGGACTTTCAGAAAAAAAGTTATTCAAAAATATCTTGTACTTT
Organism: Paralichthys olivaceus; assembly: GCF_024713975.1. Classification (NCBI taxonomy): domain Eukaryota; kingdom Metazoa; phylum Chordata; class Actinopteri; order Pleuronectiformes; family Paralichthyidae; genus Paralichthys; species Paralichthys olivaceus. Next base: position 9,614,534 of record NC_091102.1, read on the forward strand.
TTCTTTGAGATTTGGTGGTTTGACCCCTTCCGGAGGTCGGAGAAGCTCGGGGGTGGTACCAATGGATCGGGCATCCCAACATTAGTTCTGATGGAACCAACTTTCAAGTCTCTATGACCTTCAGAACAAAAGTTATTCAAGAAAATCTTCAATCTCCAATGGGTTTTCATCCTAACCCTGGCTGCAACCCTAACCCTAATTGCAACCCTAACCCTAACCCTAACCCTGGCTGCAACCCTAACCCTAATTGCAACCCTAACCCTAATTTCAGCCCTAACCCTATTCACCTTAGGGTGAATAACTCTGCGCTGCTTGCTCGAAACGTGCTGAAATTTGGTGTGGGTGCGTGGCGGTCTCCCCTTTATGATGTGTGAAATGCCCGAGTCTCCAGGACTTTCATAAAAAAAGTTATTCAAAAATATCTTGTACTTTTTCTTTGAGATTTGGTGGTTTGACCCCTTCCGGAGGTCGGAGAAGCTCTGGGATGGTACCAATGGATCGGGCATCCCCACATTAGTTCTGATGGAACCAACTTCCAAGTGTCTATGACCTTCAGAACAAAAGTTATTCAAGAAAATCTTCAATCTCCAATGGGTTTTCATCCTAACCCTGGCTGCAACCCTAACCCTAATTGCAACCCTAACCCTAACCCTAACCCTAATTTCAGCCCTAACCCTATTCACCTTAGGGTGAATAACTCTGCGCTGCTTGCTCGAAACGTGCTGAAATTTGGTGTGGGTGCGTGGCGGTCTCCCCTTTATGATGTGTGAAATGCCCGAGTCTCCAGGACTTTCAGAAAAAAAGTTATTCAAAAATATCTTGTACTTTTTCTTTGAGATTTGGTGGTTTGACCCCTTCCGGAGGTCGGAGAAGCTCGGGGGTGGTACCAATGGATCGGGCATCCCCACATTAGTTCTGATGGAACCAACTTCCAAGTCTCTATGACCTTCAGAACAAAAGTTATTCAAGAAAATCTTCAATCTCCAATGGGTTTTCATCCTAACCCTGGCTGCAACCCTAACCCTAATTGCAACCCTAACCCTAACCCTAACCCTGGCTGCAACCCTAACCCTAATTGCAACCCTAACCCTAACCCTGGCTGCAACCCTAACCCTAATTGCAACCCTAACCCTAACCCTAACCCTAATTTCAGCCCTAACCCTATTCACCTTAGGGTGAATAACTCTGCGCTGCTTGCTCGAAACGTGCTGAAATTTGGTGTGGGTGCGTGGCGGTCTCCCCTTTATGATGTGTGAAATGCCCGAGTCTCCAGGACTTTCAGAAAAAAAGTTATTCAAAAATATCTTGTACTTTTTCTTTGAGATTTGGTGGTTTGACCCCTTCCGGAGGTCGGAGAAGCTCGGGGATGGTACCAATGGATCGGGCATCCCCACATTAGTTCTGATGGAACCAACTTCCAAGTCTCTATGACCTTCAGAACAAAAGTTATTCAAGAAAATCTTCAATCTCCAATGGGTTTTCATCCTAACCCTGGCTGCAACCCTAACCCTAATTGCAACCCTAACCCTAACCCTAACCCTGGCTGCAACCCTAACCCTAATTGCAACCCTAACCCTAACCCTAACCCTAATTTCAGCCCTAACCCTATTCACCTTAGGGTGAATAACTCTGCGCTGCTTGCTCGAAACGTGCTGAATTTTGGTGTGGGTGCATGGCGGTCTTCCCTTTATGATGTGTGAAATGCCCGAGTCTCTAGGACTTTCAGAAAAAAAGTTATTCAAAAATATCTTGTACTTTTTCTTTGAGATTTGGTGGTTTGACCCCTTCCGGAGGTCGGAGAAGCTCGGGGGTGGTACCAATGGATCGGGCATCCCAACATTAGTTCTGATGGAACCAACTTCCAAGTCTCTATGACCTTCAGAACAAAAGTTATTCAAGAAAATCTTCAATCTCCAATGGGTTTTCATCCTAACCCTGGCTGCAACCCTAACCCTAATTGCAACCCTAACCCTAACCCTAACCCTGGCTGCAACCCTAACCCTAATTGCAACCCTAACCCTAATTTCAGCCCTAACCCTATTCACCTTAGGGTGAATAACTCTGCGCTGCTTGCTCGAAACGTGCTGAATTTTGGTGTGGGTGCATGGCGGTCTTCCCTTTATGATGTGTGAAATGCCCGAGTCTCTAGGACTTTCAGAAAAAAAGTTATTCAAAAATATCTTGTACTTTTTCTTTGAGATTTGGTGGTTTGACCCCTTCCGGAGGTCGGAGAAGCTCGGGGGTGGTACCAATGGATCGGGCATCCCCACATTAGTTCTGATGGAACCAACTTCCAAGTCTCTATGACCTTCAGAACAAAAGTTATTCAAGAAAATCTTCAATCTCCAATGGGTTTTCATCCTAACCCTGGCTGCAACCCTAACCCTAATTGCAACCCTAACCCTAACCCTAACCCTAATTTCAGCCCTAACCCTATTCACCTTAGGGTGAATAACTCTGCGCTGCTTGCTCGAAACGTGCTGAAATTTGGTGTGGGTGCGTGGCGGTCTTCCCTTTATGATGTGTGAAATGCCCGAGTCTCCAGGACTTTCATAAAAAAAGTTATTCAAAAATATCTTGTACTTTTTCTTTGAGATTTGGTGGTTTGACCCCTTCCGGAGGTCGGAGAAGCTCGGGGATGGTACCAATGGATCGGGCATCCCCACATTAGTTCTGATGGAACCAACTTCCAAGTCTCTATGACCTTCAGAACAAAAGTTATTCAAGAAAATCTTCAATCTCCAATGGGTTTTCATCCTAACCCTGGCTGCAACCCTAACCCTAATTGCAACCCTAACCCTAACCCTAACCCTAACCCTGGCTGCAACCCTAACCCTAATTGCAACCCTAACCCTAACCCTAACCCTAATTGCAACCCTAACCCTAACCCTAACCCTAATTTCAGCCCTAACCCTATTCACCTTAGGGTGAATAACTCTGCGCTGCTTGCTCGAAACGTGCTGAAATTTGGTGTGGGTGCGTGGCGGTCTCCCCTTTATGATGTGTGAAATGCCCGAGTCTCCAGGACTTTCATAAAAAAAGTTATTCAAAAATATCTTGTACTTTTTCTTTGAGATTTGGTGGTTTGACCCCTTCCGGAGGTCGGAGAAGCTCGGGGATGGTACCAATGGATCGGGCATCCCCACATTAGTTCTGATGGAACCAACTTCCAAGTCTCTATGACCTTCAGAACAAAAGTTACTCAAGAAAATCTTCAATCTCCAATGGGTTTTCATCCTAACCCTGGCTGCAACCCTAACCCTAATTGCAACCCTAACCCTAACCCTAACCCTGGCTGCAACCCTAACCCTAATTGCAACCCTAACCCTAACCCTAACCCTATTCACCTTAGGGTGAATAACTTTGCGCTGCTTGCTCGAAACGTGCTGAAATTTGGTGTGGATGCGTGGCGGTCTCCCCTTTATGATGTGTGAAATGCCCGAGTCTCCAGGACTTTCATAAAAAAAGTTATTCAAAAATATCTTGTACTTTTTCTTTGAGATTTGGTGGTTTGACCCCTTCCGGAGGTCGGAGAAGTTCGGGGATGGTACCAATGGATCGGGCATCCCCACATTAGTTCTGATGGAACCAACTTCCAAGTCTCTATGACCTTCAGAACAAAAGTTATTCAAGAAAATCTTCAATCTCCAATGGGTTTTCATCCTAACCCTGGCTGCAACCCTAACCCTAATTGCAACCCTAACCCTAACCCTAACCCTGGCTGCAACCCTAACCCTAATTGCAACCCTAACCCTAACCCTAACCCTAATTTCAGCCCTAACCCTATTCACCTTAGGGTGAATAACTTTGCGCTGCTTGCTCGAAACGTGCTGAATTTTGGTGTGGGTGCATGGCGGTCTTCCCTTTATGATGTGTGAAATGCCCGAGTCTCTAGGACTTTCAGAAAAAAAGTTATTCAAAAATATCTTGTACTTTTTCTTTGAGATTTGGTGGTTTGACCCCTTCCGGAGGTCGGAGAAGCTCGGGGATGGTACCAATGGATCGGGCATCCCCACATTAGTTCTGACGGAACCAACTTCCAAGTCTCTATGACCTTCAGAACAAAAGTTATTCAAGAAAATCTTCAATCTCCAATGGGTTTTCATCCTAACCCTGGCTGCAACCCTAACCCTAATTGCAACCCTAACCCTAACCCTAATTTCAGCCCTAACCCTATTCACCTTAGGGTGAATAACTCTGCGCTGCTTGCTCGAAACGTGCTGAAATTTGGTGTGGGTGCGTGGCGGTCTCCCCTTTATGATGTGTGAAATGCCCGAGTCTCCAGGACTTTTATAAAAAAAGTTATTCAAAAATATCTTGTACTTTTTCTTTGAGATTTGGTGGTTTGACCCCTTCCGGAGGTCGGAGAAGCTCGGGGATGGTACCAATGGATCGGGCATCCCCACATTAGTTCTGACGGAACCAACTTCCAAGTCTCTATGACCTTCAGAACAAAAGTTATTCAAGAAAATCTTCAATCTCCAATGGGTTTTCATCCTAACCCTGGCTGCAACCCTAACCCTAATTGCAACCCTAACCCTAACCCTAATTTCAGCCCTAACCCTATTCACCTTAGGGTGAATAACTCTGCGCTGCTTGCTCGAAACGTGCTGAAATTTGGTGTGGGTGCGTGGCGGTCTCCCCTTTATGATGTGTGAAATGCCCGAGTCTCCAGGACTTTTATAAAAAAAGTTATTCAAAAATATCTTGTACTTTTTCTTTGAGATTTGGTGGTTTGACCCCTTCCGGAGGTCGGAGAAGCTCTGGGATGGTACCAATGGATCGGGCATCCCCACATTAGTTCTGATGGAACCAACTTCCAAGTCTCTATGACCTTCAGAACAAAAGTTATTCAAGAAAATCTTCAATCTCCAATGGGTTTTCATCCTAACCCTGGCTGCAACCCTAACCCTAATTGCAACCCTAACCCTAACCCTAATTTCAGCCCTAACCATATTCACCTTAGGGTGAATAACTCTGCGCTGCTTGCTCGAAACGTGCTGAAATTTGGTGTGGGTGCATGGCGGTCTTCCCTTTATGATGTGTGAAATGCCCGAGTCTCCAGGACTTTCATAAAAAAAGTTATTCAAAAATATCTTGTACTTTTTCTTTGAGATTTGGTGGTTTGACCCCTTCCGGAGGTCGGAGAAGCTCGGGGATGGTACCAATGGATCGGGCATCCCCACATTAGTTCTGATGGAACCAACTTCCAAGTCTCTATGACCTTCAGAACAAAAGTTATTCAAGAAAATCTTCAATCTCCAATGGGTTTTCATCCTAACCCTGGCTGCAACCCTAACCCTAATTGCAACCCTAACCCTAACCCTAACCCTGGCTGCAACCCTAACCCTAATTGCAACCCTAACCCTAACCCTAACCCTATTCACCTTAGGGTGAATAACTTTGCGCTGCTTGCTCGAAACGTGCTGAAATTTGGTGTGGATGCGTGGCGGTCTCCCCTTTATGATGTGTGAAATGCCCGAGTCTCCAGGACTTTCATAAAAAAAGTTATTCAAAAATATCTTGTACTTTTTCTTTGAGATTTGGTGGTTTGACCCCTTCCGGAGGTCGGAGAAGCTCGGGGATGGTACCAATGGATCGGGCATCCCAACATTAGTTCTGATGGAACCAACTTCCAAGTCTCTATGACCTTCAGAACAAAAGTTATTCAAGAAAATCTTCAATCTCCAATGGGTTTTCATCCTAACCCTGGCTGCAACCCTAACCCTAATTGCAACCCTAACCCTAACCCTAACCCTGGCTGCAACCCTAACCCTAATTGCAACCCTAACCCTAATTTCAGCCCTAACCCTATTCACCTTAGGGTGAATAACTCTGCGCTGCTTGCTCGAAACGTGCTGAAATTTGGTGTGGGTGCGTGGCGGTCTCCCCTTTATGATGTGTGAAATGCCCGAGTCTCCAGGACTTTCATAAAAAAAGTTATTCAAAAATATCTTGTACTTTTTCTTTGAGATTTGGTGGTTTGACCCCTTCCGGAGGTCGGAGAAGCTCTGGGATGGTACCAATGGATCGGGCATCCCCACATTAGTTCTGATGGAACCAACTTCCAAGTCTCTATGACCTTCAGAACAAAAGTTATTCAAGAAAATCTTCAATCTCCAATGGGTTTTCATCCTAACCCTGGCTGCAACCCTAACCCTAATTGCAACCCTAACCCTAACCCTAACCCTGGCTGCAACCCTAGCCCTAATTGCAACCCTAACCCTAACCCTAACCCTAATTTCAGCCCTAACCCTATTCACCTTAGGGTGAATAACTTTGCGCTGCTTGCTCGAAACGTGCTGAATTTTGGTGTGGGTGCATGGCGGTCTTCCCTTTATGATGTGTGAAATGCCCGAGTCTCCAGGACTTTCAGAAAAAAAGTTATTCAAAAATATCTTGTACTTTTTCTTTGAGATTTGGTGGTTTGACCCCTTCCGGAGGTCGGAGAAGCTCGGGGGTGGTACCAATGGATCGAGCATCCCAACATTAGTTCTGATGGAACCAACTTCCAAGTCTCTATGACCTTCAGAACAAAAGTTATTCAAGAAAATCTTCAATCTCCAATGGGTTTTCATCCTAACCCTGGCTGCAACCCTAACCCTAATTGCAACCCTAACCCTAACCCTAACCCTGGCTGCAACCCTAACCCTAATTGCAACCCTAACCCTAATTTCAGCCCTAACCCTATTCACCTTAGGGTGAATAACTCTGCGCTGCTTGCTCGAAACGTGCTGAAATTTGGTGTGGGTGCGTGGCGGTCTCCCCTTTATGATGTGTGAAATGCCCGAGTCTCCAGGACTTTCATAAAAAAAGTTATTCAAAAATATCTTGTACTTTTTCTTTGAGATTTGGTGGTTTGACCCCTTCCGGAGGTCGGAGAAGCTCTGGGATGGTACCAATGGATCGGGCATCCCCACATTAGTTCTGATGGAACCAACTTCCAAGTATCTATGACCTTCAGAACAAAAGTTATTCAAGAAAATCTTCAATCTCCAATGGGTTTTCATCCTAACCCTGGCTGCAACCCTAACCCTAATTGCAACCCTAACCCTAACCCTAATTTCAGCCCTAACCATATTCACCTTAGGGTGAATAACTCTGCGCTGCTTGCTCGAAACGTGCTGAAATTTGGTGTGGGTGCATGGCGGTCTTCCCTTTATGATGTGTGAAATGCCCGAGTCTCTAGGACTTTCAGAAAAAAAGTTATTCAAAAATATCTTGTACTTTTTCTTTGAGATTTGGTGGTTTGACCCCTTCCGGAGGTCGGAGAAGCTCGGGGGTGGTACCAATGGATCGGGCATCCCAACATTAGTTCTGATGGAACCAACTTCCAAGTCTCTATGACCTTCAGAACAAAAGTTATTCAAGAAAATCTTCAATCTCCAATGGGTTTTCATCCTAACCCTGGCTGCAACCCTAACCCTAATTGCAACCCTAACCCTAACCCTAACCCTGGCTGCAACCCTAACCCTAATTGCAACCCTAACCCTAATTTCAGCCCTAACCCTATTCACCTTAGGGTGAATAACTCTGCGCTGCTTGCTCGAAACGTGCTGAAATTTGGTGTGGGTGCGTGGCGGTCTCCCCTTTATGATGTGTGAAATGCCCGAGTCTCCAGGACTTTCATAAAAAAAGTTATTCAAAAATATCTTGTACTTTTTCTTTGAGATTTGGTGGTTTGACCCCTTCCGGAGGTCGGAGAAGCTCTGGGATGGTACCAATGGATCGGGCATCCCCACATTAGTTCTGATGGAACTAACTTCCAAGTCTCTATGACCTTCAGAACAAAAGTTATTCAAGAAAATCTTCAATCTCCAATGGGTTTTCATCCTAACCCTGGCTGCAACCCTAACCCTAATTGCAACCCTAACCCTAACCCTAATTTCAGCCCTAACCATATTCACCTTAGGGTGAATAACTCTGCGCTGCTTGCTCGAAACGTGCTGAAATTTGGTGTGGGTGCATGGCGGTCTTCCCTTTATGATGTGTGAAATGCCCGAGTCTCTAGGACTTTCAGAAAAAAAGTTATTCAAAAATATCTTGTACTTTTTCTTTGAGATTTGGTGGTTTGACCCCTTCCGGAGGTCGGAGAAGCTCGGGGGTGGTACCAATGGATCGGGCATCCCCACATTAGTTCTGATGGAACCAACTTCCAAGTCTCTATGACCTTCAGAACAAAAGTTATTCAAGAAAATCTTCAATCTCCAATGGGTTTTCATCCTAACCCTGGCTGCAACCCTAACCCTAATTGCAACCCTAACCCTAACCCTAACCCTAATTTCAGCCCTAACCCTATTCACCTTAGGGTGAATAACTCTGCGCTGCTTGCTCGAAACGTGCTGAAATTTGGTGTGGGTGCGTGGCGGTCTCCCCTTTATGATGTGTGAAATGCCCGAGTCTCCAGGACTTTCAGAAAAAAAGTTATTCAAAAATATCTTGTACTTTTTCTTTGAGATTTGATGGTTTGACACCTTCCGGAGGTCGGAGAAGCTCGGGGGTGGGACCAATGGATCGGGCATCTCCACATTAGTTCTGATGGAACCAACTTCCAAGTCTCTATGACCTTCAGAACAAAAGTTATTCAAGAAAATCTTCAATCTCCAATGGGTTTTCATCCTAACCCTGGCTGCAACCCTAACCCTAATTGCGACCCTAACCCTAACCCTAACCCTGGCTGCAACCCTAACCCTAATTGCAACCCTAACCCTAACCCTGGCTGCAACCCTAACCCTAATTGCAACCCTAACCCTAACCCTAACCCTGGCTGCAACCCTAACCCTAACCCTAATTTCAGCCCTAACCCTATTCACCTTAGGGTGAATAACTCAGCGCTGCTTGCTCGAAACGTGCTGAAATTTGGTGTGGGTGCGTGGCGGTCTTCCCTTTATGATGTGTGAAATGCCCGAGTCTCCAGGACTTTCAGAAAAAAAGTTATTCAAAAATATCTTGTACTTTTTCTTTGAGATTTGGTGGTTTGACCCCTTCCGGAGGTCGGAGAAGCTCGGGGATGGTACCAATGGATCGGGCATCCCCACATTAGTTCTGATGGAACCAACTTCCAAGTCTCTATGACCTTCAGAACAAAAGTTATTCAAGAAAATCTTCAATCTCCAATGGGTTTTCATCCTGACCCTGGCTGCAACCCTAACCCTAATTGCAACCCTAACCCTAACCCTGGCTGCAACCCTAACCCTAATTGCAACCCTAACCCTAACCCTAACCCTGGCTGCAACCCTAACCCTAATTGCAACCCTAACCCTAACCCTAACCCTAATTTCAGCCCTAACCCTATTCACCTTAGGGTGAATAACTTTGCGCTGCTTGCTCGAAACGTGCTGAATTTTGGTGTGGGTGCATGGCGGTCTTCCCTTTATGATGTGTGAAATGCCCGAGTCTCTAGGACTTTCAGAAAAAAAGTTATTCAAAAATATCTTGTACTTTTTCTTTGAGATTTGGTGGTTTGACCCCTTCCGGAGGTCGGAGAAGCTCGGGGGTGGTACCAATGGATCGGGCATCCCAACATTAGTTCTGATGGAACCAACTTTCAAGTCTCTATGACCTTCAGAACAAAAGTTATTCAAGAAAATCTTCAATCTCCAATGGGTTTTCATCCTAACCCTGGCTGCAACCCTAACCCTAATTGCAACCCTAACCCTAACCCTAACCCTGGCTGCAACCCTAACCCTAATTGCAACCCTAACCCTAATTTCAGCCCTAACCCTATTCACCTTAGGGTGAATAACTCTGCGCTGCTTGCTCGAAACGTGCTGAAATTTGGTGTGGGTGCGTGGCGGTCTCCCCTTTATGATGTGTGAAATGCCCGAGTCTCCAGGACTTTCATAAAAAAAGTTATTCAAAAATATCTTGTACTTTTTCTTTGAGATTTGGTGGTTTGACCCCTTCCGGAGGTCGGAGAAGCTCTGGGATGGTACCAATGGATCGGGCATCCCCACATTAGTTCTGATGGAACCAACTTCCAAGTGTCTATGACCTTCAGAACAAAAGTTATTCAAGAAAATCTTCAATCTCCAATGGGTTTTCATCCTAACCCTGGCTGCAACCCTAACCCTAATTGCAACCCTAACCCTAACCCTAACCCTAATTTCAGCCCTAACCCTATTCACCTTAGGGTGAATAACTCTGCGCTGCTTGCTCGAAACGTGCTGAAATTTGGTGTGGGTGCGTGGCGGTCTCCCCTTTATGATGTGTGAAATGCCCGAGTCTCCAGGACTTTCAGAAAAAAAGTTATTCAAAAATATCTTGTACTTTTTCTTTGAGATTTGGTGGTTTGACCCCTTCCGGAGGTCGGAGAAGCTCGGGGGTGGTACCAATGGATCGGGCATCCCCACATTAGTTCTGATGGAACCAACTTCCAAGTCTCTATGACCTTCAGAACAAAAGTTATTCAAGAAAATCTTCAATCTCCAATGGGTTTTCATCCTAACCCTGGCTGCAACCCTAACCCTAATTGCAACCCTAACCCTAACCCTAACCCTGGCTGCAACCCTAACCCTAATTGCAACCCTAACCCTAACCCTGGCTGCAACCCTAACCCTAATTGCAACCCTAACCCTAACCCTAACCCTAATTTCAGCCCTAACCCTATTCACCTTAGGGTGAATAACTCTGCGCTGCTTGCTCGAAACGTGCTGAAATTTGGTGTGGGTGCGTGGCGGTCTCCCCTTTATGATGTGTGAAATGCCCGAGTCTCCAGGACTTTCAGAAAAAAAGTTATTCAAAAATATCTTGTACTTTTTCTTTGAGATTTGGTGGTTTGACCCCTTCCGGAGGTCGGAGAAGCTCGGGGATGGTACCAATGGATCGGGCATCCCCACATTAGTTCTGATGGAACCAACTTCCAAGTCTCTATGACCTTCAGAACAAAAGTTATTCAAGAAAATCTTCAATCTCCAATGGGTTTTCATCCTAACCCTGGCTGCAACCCTAACCCTAATTGCAACCCTAACCCTAACCCTAACCCTGGCTGCAACCCTAACCCTAATTGCAACCCTAACCCTAACCCTAACCCTAATTTCAGCCCTAACCCTATTCACCTTAGGGTGAATAACTCTGCGCTGCTTGCTCGAAACGTGCTGAATTTTGGTGTGGGTGCATGGCGGTCTTCCCTTTATGATGTGTGAAATGCCCGAGTCTCTAGGACTTTCAGAAAAAAAGTTATTCAAAAATATCTTGTACTTTTTCTTTGAGATTTGGTGGTTTGACCCCTTCCGGAGGTCGGAGAAGCTCGGGGGTGGTACCAATGGATCGGGCATCCCAACATTAGTTCTGATGGAACCAACTTCCAAGTCTCTATGACCTTCAGAACAAAAGTTATTCAAGAAAATCTTCAATCTCCAATGGGTTTTCATCCTAACCCTGGCTGCAACCCTAACCCTAATTGCAACCCTAACCCTAACCCTAACCCTGGCTGCAACCCTAACCCTAATTGCAACCCTAACCCTAATTTCAGCCCTAACCCTATTCACCTTAGGGTGAATAACTCTGCGCTGCTTGCTCGAAACGTGCTGAATTTTGGTGTGGGTGCATGGCGGTCTTCCCTTTATGATGTGTGAAATGCCCGAGTCTCTAGGACTTTCAGAAAAAAAGTTATTCAAAAATATCTTGTACTTTTTCTTTGAGATTTGGTGGTTTGACCCCTTCCGGAGGTCGGAGAAGCTCGGGGGTGGTACCAATGGATCGGGCATCCCCACATTAGTTCTGATGGAACCAACTTCCAAGTCTCTATGACCTTCAGAACAAAAGTTATTCAAGAAAATCTTCAATCTCCAATGGGTTTTCATCCTAACCCTGGCTGCAACCCTAACCCTAATTGCAACCCTAACCCTAACCCTAACCCTAATTTCAGCCCTAACCCTATTCACCTTAGGGTGAATAACTCTGCGCTGCTTGCTCGAAACGTGCTGAAATTTGGTGTGGGTGCGTGGCGGTCTTCCCTTTATGATGTGTGAAATGCCCGAGTCTCCAGGACTTTCATAAAAAAAGTTATTCAAAAATATCTTGTACTTTTTCTTTGAGATTTGGTGGTTTGACCCCTTCCGGAGGTCGGAGAAGCTCGGGGATGGTACCAATGGATCGGGCATCCCCACATTAGTTCTGATGGAACCAACTTCCAAGTCTCTATGACCTTCAGAACAAAAGTTATTCAAGAAAATCTTCAATCTCCAATGGGTTTTCATCCTAACCCTGGCTGCAACCCTAACCCTAATTGCAACCCTAACCCTAACCCTAACCCTAACCCTGGCTGCAACCCTAACCCTAATTGCAACCCTAACCCTAACCCTAACCCTAATTGCAACCCTAACCCTAACCCTAACCCTAATTTCAGCCCTAACCCTATTCACCTTAGGGTGAATAACTCTGCGCTGCTTGCTCGAAACGTGCTGAAATTTGGTGTGGGTGCGTGGCGGTCTCCCCTTTATGATGTGTGAAATGCCCGAGTCTCCAGGACTTTCATAAAAAAAGTTATTCAAAAATATCTTGTACTTTTTCTTTGAGATTTGGTGGTTTGACCCCTTCCGGAGGTCGGAGAAGCTCGGGGATGGTACCAATGGATCGGGCATCCCCACATTAGTTCTGATGGAACCAACTTCCAAGTCTCTATGACCTTCAGAACAAAAGTTACTCAAGAAAATCTTCAATCTCCAATGGGTTTTCATCCTAACCCTGGCTGCAACCCTAACCCTAATTGCAACCCTAACCCTAACCCTAACCCTGGCTGCAACCCTAACCCTAATTGCAACCCTAACCCTAACCCTAACCCTATTCACCTTAGGGTGAATAACTTTGCGCTGCTTGCTCGAAACGTGCTGAAATTTGGTGTGGATGCGTGGCGGTCTCCCCTTTATGATGTGTGAAATGCCCGAGTCTCCAGGACTTTCATAAAAAAAGTTATTCAAAAATATCTTGTACTTTTTCTTTGAGATTTGGTGGTTTGACCCCTTCCGGAGGTCGGAGAAGTTCGGGGATGGTACCAATGGATCGGGCATCCCCACATTAGTTCTGATGGAACCAACTTCCAAGTCTCTATGACCTTCAGAACAAAAGTTATTCAAGAAAATCTTCAATCTCCAATGGGTTTTCATCCTAACCCTGGCTGCAACCCTAACCCTAATTGCAACCCTAACCCTAACCCTAACCCTGGCTGCAACCCTAACCCTAATTGCAACCCTAACCCTAACCCTAACCCTAATTTCAGCCCTAACCCTATTCACCTTAGGGTGAATAACTTTGCGCTGCTTGCTCGAAACGTGCTGAATTTTGGTGTGGGTGCATGGCGGTCTTCCCTTTATGATGTGTGAAATGCCCGAGTCTCTAGGACTTTCAGAAAAAAAGTTATTCAAAAATATCTTGTACTTTTTCTTTGAGATTTGGTGGTTTGACCCCTTCCGGAGGTCGGAGAAGCTCGGGGATGGTACCAATGGATCGGGCATCCCCACATTAGTTCTGACGGAACCAACTTCCAAGTCTCTATGACCTTCAGAACAAAAGTTATTCAAGAAAATCTTCAATCTCCAATGGGTTTTCATCCTAACCCTGGCTGCAACCCTAACCCTAATTGCAACCCTAACCCTAACCCTAATTTCAGCCCTAACCCTATTCACCTTAGGGTGAATAACTCTGCGCTGCTTGCTCGAAACGTGCTGAAATTTGGTGTGGGTGCGTGGCGGTCTCCCCTTTATGATGTGTGAAATGCCCGAGTCTCCAGGACTTTTATAAAAAAAGTTATTCAAAAATATCTTGTACTTTTTCTTTGAGATTTGGTGGTTTGACCCCTTCCGGAGGTCGGAGAAGCTCTGGGATGGTACCAATGGATCGGGCATCCCCACATTAGTTCTGATGGAACCAACTTCCAAGTCTCTATGACCTTCAGAACAAAAGTTATTCAAGAAAATCTTCAATCTCCAATGGGTTTTCATCCTAACCCTGGCTGCAACCCTAACCCTAATTGCAACCCTAACCCTAACCCTAATTTCAGCCCTAACCATATTCACCTTAGGGTGAATAACTCTGCGCTGCTTGCTCGAAACGTGCTGAAATTTGGTGTGGGTGCATGGCGGTCTTCCCTTTATGATGTGTGAAATGCCCGAGTCTCTAGGACTTTCAGAAAAAAAGTTATTCAAAAATATCTTGTACTTTTTCTTTGAGATTTGGTGGTTTGACCCCTTCCGGAGGTCGGAGAAGCTCGGGGGTGGTACCAATGGATCGGGCATCCCCACATTAGTTCTGATGGAACCAACTTCCAAGTCTCTATGACCTTCAGAACAAAAGTTATTCAAGAAAATCTTCAATCTCCAATGGGTTTTCATCCTAACCCTGGCTGCAACCCTAACCCTAATTGCAACCCTAACCCTAACCCTAACCCTAATTTCAGCCCTAACCCTATTCACCTTAGGGTGAATAACTCTGCGCTGCTTGCTCGAAACGTGCTGAAATTTGGTGTGGGTGCGTGGCGGTCTCCCCTTTATGATGTGTGAAATGCCCGAGTCTCCAGGACTTTCATAAAAAAAGTTATTCAAAAATATCTTGTACTTTTTCTTTGAGATTTGGTGGTTTGACCCCTTCCGGAGGTCGGAGAAGCTCTGGGATGGTACCAATGGATCGGGCATCCCCACATTAGTTCTGATGGAACCAACTTCCAAGTCTCTATGACCTTCAGAACAAAAGTTATTCAAGAAAATCTTCAATCTCCAATGGGTTTTCATCCTAACCCTGGCTGCAACCCTAACCCTAATTGCAACCCTAACCCTAACCCTAATTTCAGCCCTAACCATATTCACCTTAGGGTGAATAACTCTGCGCTGCTTGCTCGAAACGTGCTGAAATTTGGTGTGGGTGCATGGCGGTCTTCCCTTTATGATGTGTGAAATGCCCGAGTCTCTAGGACTTTCAGAAAAAAAGTTATTCAAAAATATCTTGTACTTTTTCTTTGAGATTTGGTGGTTTGACCCCTTCCGGAGGTCGGAGAAGCTCGGGGGTGGTACCAATGGATCGGGCATCCCCACATTAGTTCTGATGGAACCAACTTCCAAGTCTCTATGACCTTCAGAACAAAAGTTATTCAAGAAAATCTTCAATCTCCAATGGGTTTTCATCCTAACCCTGGCTGCAACCCTAACCCTAATTGCAACCCTAACCCTAACCCTAACCCTAATTTCAGCCCTAACCCTATTCACCTTAGGGTGAATAACTCTGCGCTGCTTGCTCGAAACGTGCTGAAATTTGGTGTGGGTGCGTGGCGGTCTTCCCTTTATGATGTGTGAAATGCCCGAGTCTCCAGGACTTTCATAAAAAAAGTTATTCAAAAATATCTTGTACTTTTTCTTTGAGATTTGGTGGTTTGACCCCTTCCGGAGGTCGGAGAAGCTCGGGGATGGTACCAATGGATCGGGCATCCCCACATTAGTTCTGATGGAACCAACTTCCAAGTCTCTATGACCTTCAGAACAAAAGTTATTCAAGAAAATCTTCAATCTCCAATGGGTTTTCATCCTAACCCTGGCTGCAACCCTAACCCTAACCCTAACCCTGGCTGCAACCCTAACCCTAATTGCAACCCTAACCCTAACCCTGGCTGCAACCCTAACCCTAATTGCAACCCTAACCCTAACCCTAACCCTAATTTCAGCCCTAACCCTATTCACCTTAGGGTGAATAACTCTGCGCTGCTTGCTCGAAACGTGCTGAAATTTGGTGTGGGTGCGTGGCGGTCTCCCCTTTATGATGTGTGAAATGCCCGAGTCTCCAGGACTTTCAGAAAAAAAGTTATTCAAAAATATCTTGTACTTTTTCTTTGAGATTTGGTGGTTTGACCCCTTCCGGAGGTCGGAGAAGCTCGGGGATGGTACCAATGGATCGGGCATCCCCACATTAGTTCTGATGGAACCAACTTCCAAGTCTCTATGACCTTCAGAACAAAAGTTATTCAAGAAAATCTTCAATCTCCAATGGGTTTTCATCCTAACCCTGGCTGCAACCCTAACCCTAATTGCAACCCTAACCCTAACCCTAACCCTAATTTCAGCCCTAACCCTATTCACCTTAGGGTGAATAACTCTGCGCTGCTTGCTCGAAACGTGCTGAAATTTGGTGTGGGTGCGTGGCGGTCTCCCCTTTATGATGTGTGAAATGCCCGAGTCTCCAGGACTTTCAGAAAAAAAGTTATTCAAAAATATCTTGTACTTTTTCTTTGAGATTTGGTGGTTTGACCCCTTCCGGAGGTCGGAGAAGCTCGGGGATGGTACCAATGGATCGGGCATCCCCACATTAGTTCTGATGGAACCAACTTCCAAGTCTCTATGACCTTCAGAACAAAAGTTATTCAAGAAAATCTTCAATCTCCAATGGGTTTTCATCCTAACCCTGGCTGCAACCCTAACCCTAATTGCAACCCTAACCCTAACCCTAACCCTGGCTGCAACCCTAACCCTAATTGCAACCCTAACCCTAATTTCAGCCCTAACCCTATTCACCTTAGGGTGAATAACTCTGCGCTGCTTGCTCGAAACGTGCTGAAATTTGGTGTGGGTGCATGGCGGTCTCCCCTTTATGATGTGTGAAATGCCCGAGTCTCCAGGACTTTCATAAAAAAAGTTATTCAATAATATCTTGTACTTTTTCTTTGAGATTTGGTGGTTTGACCCCTTCCGGAGGTCGGAGAAGCTCTGGGATGGTACCAATGGATCGGGCATCCCCACATTAGTTCTGTTGGAACCAACTTCCAAGTCTCTATGACCTTCAGAACAAAAGTTATTCAAGAAAAGCTTCAATCTCCAATGGGTTTTCATCCTAACCCTGGCTGCAACCCTAACCCTAATTGCAACCCTAACCCTAACCCTAATTTCAGCCCTAACCATATTCACCTTAGGGTGAATAACTCTGCGCTGCTTGCTCGAAACATGCTGAAATTTGGTGTGGGTGCATGGCGGTCTTCCCTTTATGATGTGTGAAATGCCCGAGTCTCTAGGACTTTCAGAAAAAAAGTTATTCAAAAATATCTTGTACTTTTTCTTTGAGATTTGGTGGTTTGACCCCTTCCGGAGGTCGGAGAAGCTCGGGGGTGGTACCAATGGATCGGGCATCCCAACATTAGTTCTGATGGAACCAACTTCCAAGTCTCTATGACCTTCAGAACAAAAGTTATTCAAGAAAATCTTCAATCTCCAATGGGTTTTCATCCTAACCCTGGCTGCAACCCTAACCCTAATTGCAACCCTAACCCTAACCTTAACCCTAATTTCAGCCCTAACCCTATTCACCTTAGGGTGAATAACTCTGCGCTGCTTGCTCGAAACGTGCTGAAATTTGGTGTGGGTGCATGGCGGTCTTCCCTTTATGATGTGTGAAATGCCCGAGTCTCTAGGACTTTCAGAAAAAAAGTTATTCAAAAATATCTTGTACTTTTTCTTTGAGATTTGGTGGTTTGACCCCTTCCGGAGGTCGGAGAAGCTCGGGGGTGGTACCAATGGATCGGGCATCCCAACATTAGTTCTGATGGAACCAACTTCCAAGTCTCTATGACCTTCAGAACAAAAGTTATTCAAGAAAATCTTCAATCTCCAATGGGTTTTCATCCTAACCCTGGCTGCAACCCTAACCCTAATTGCAACCCTAACCCTAACCCTAACCCTGGCTGCAACCCTAACCCTAATTGCAACCCTAACCCTAACCCTAACCCTAATTTCAGCCCTAACCCTATTCACCTTAGGGTGAATAACTCTGCGCTGCTTGCTCGAAACGTGCTGAAATTTGGTGTGGGTGCGTGGCGGTCTCCCCTTTATGATGTGTGAAATGCCCGAGTCTCCAGGACTTTCATAAAAAAAGTTATTCAAAAATATCTTGTACTTTATCTTTGAGATTTGGTGGTTTGACCCCTTCCGGAGGTTGGAGAAGCTCGGGGATGGTACCAATGGATCGGGCATCCCCACATTAGTTCTGATGGAACCAACTTCCAAGTCTCTATGACCTTCAGAACAAAAGTTATTCAAGAAAATCTTCAATCTCCAATGGGTTTTCATCCTAACCCTGGCTGCAACCCTAACCCTAATTGCAACCCTAACCCTAACCCTAACCCTGGCTGCAACCCTAACCCTAATTGCAACCCTAACCCTAATTTCAGCCCTAACCCTATTCACCTTAGGGTGAATAACTCTGCGCTGCTTGCTCGAAACGTGCTGAAATTTGGTGTGGGTGCGTGGTGGTCTCCCCTTTATGATGTGTGAAATGCCCGAGTCTCCAGGACTTTCATAAAAAAAGTTATTCAATAATATCTTGTACTTTTTCTTTGAGATTTGGTGGTTTGACCCCTTCCGGAGGTCGGAGAAGCTCTGGGATGGTACCAATGGATCGGGCATCCCCACATTAGTTCTGATGGAACCAACTTCCAAGTCTCTATGACCTTCAGAACAAAAGTTATTCAAGAAAAGCTTCAATCTCCAATGGGTTTTCATCCTAACCCTGGCTGCAACCCTAACCCTAATTGCAACCCTAACCCTAACCCTAATTTCAGCCCTAACCATATTCACCTTAGGGTGAATAACTCTGCGCTGCTTGCTCGAAACATGCTGAAATTTGGTGTGGGTGCATGGCGGTCTTCCCTTTATGATGTGTGAAATGCCCGAGTCTCTAGGACTTTCAGAAAAAAAGTTATTCAAAAATATCTTGTACTTTTTCTTTGAGATTTGGTGGTTTGACCCCTTCCGGAGGTCGGAGAAGCTCGGGGGTGGTACCAATGGATCGGGCATCCCAACATTAGTTCTGATGGAACCAACTTCCAAGTCTCTATGACCTTCAGAACAAAAGTTATTCAAGAAAATCTTCAATCTCCAATGGGTTTTCATCCTAACCCTGGCTGCAACCCTAACCCTAATTGCAACCCTAACCCTAACCCTAACCCTGGCTGCAACCCTAACCCTAATTGCAACCCTAACCCTAACCCTAACCCTAATTTCAGCCCTAACCCTATTCACCTTAGGGTGAATAACTCTGCGCTGCTTGCTCGAAACGTGCTGAAATTTGGTGTGGGTGCGTGGCGGTCTCCCCTTTATGATGTGTGAAATGCCCGAGTCTCCAGGAC
This sequence comes from Paralichthys olivaceus, assembly GCF_024713975.1. NCBI lineage: Eukaryota > Metazoa > Chordata > Actinopteri > Pleuronectiformes > Paralichthyidae > Paralichthys > Paralichthys olivaceus. Next base: position 9,633,630 of record NC_091102.1, read on the forward strand.
TTTCATAAAAAAAGTTATTCAAAAATATCTTGTACTTTATCTTTGAGATTTGGTGGTTTGACCCCTTCCGGAGGTCGGAGAAGCTCGGGGATGGTACCAATGGATCGGGCATCCCCACATTAGTTCTGATGGAACCAACTTCCAAGTCTCTATGACCTTCAGAACAAAAGTTATTCAAGAAAATCTTCAATCTCCAATGGGTTTTCATCCTAACCCTGGCTGCAACCCTAACCCTAATTGCAACCCTAACCCTAACCCTAACCCTGGCTGCAACCCTAACCCTAATTGCAACCCTAACCCTAATTTCAGCCCTAACCCTATTCACCTTAGGGTGAATAACTCTGCGCTGCTTGCTCGAAACGTGCTGAAATTTGGTGTGGGTGCGTGGCGGTCTCCCCTTTATGATGTGTGAAATGCCCGAGTCTCCAGGACTTTCATAAAAAAAGTTATACAATAATATCTTGTACTTTTTCTTTGAGATTTGGTGGTTTGACCCCTTCCGGAGGTCGGAGAAGCTCTGGGATGGTACCAATGGATCGGGCATCCCCACATTAGTTCTGATGGAACCAACTTCCAAGTCTCTATGACCTTCAGAACAAAAGTTATTCAAGAAAAGCTTCAATCTCCAATGGGTTTTCATCCTAACCCTGGCTGCAACCCTAACCCTAATTGCAACCCTAACCCTAACCCTAATTTCAGCCCTAACCATATTCACCTTAGGGTGAATAACTCTGCGCTGCTTGCTCGAAACGTGCTGAAATTTGGTGTGGGTGCATGGTGGTCTTCCCTTTATGATGTGTGAAATGCCCGAGTCTCTAGGACTTTCAGAAAAAAAGTTATTCAAAAATATCTTGTACTTTTTCTTTGAGATTTGGTGGTTTGACCCCTTCCGGAGGTCGGAGAAGCTCGGGGGTGGTACCAATGGATCGGGCATCCCAACATTAGTTCTGATGGAACCAACTTCCAAGTCTCTATGACCTTCAGAACAAAAGTTATTCAAGAAAATCTTCAATCTCCAATGGGTTTTCATCCTAACCCTGGCTGCAACCCTAACCCTAATTGCAACCCTAACCCTAACCCTAACCCTGGCTGCAACCCTAACCCTAATTGCAACCCTAACCCTAACCCTAACCCTAATTTCAGCCCTAACCCTATTCACCTTAGGGTGAATAACTCTGCGCTGCTTGCTCGAAACGTGCTGAAATTTGGTGTGGGTGCGTGGCGGTCTCCCCTTTATGATGTGTGAAATGCCCGAGTCTCCAGGACTTTCATAAAAAAAGTTATTCAAAAATATCTTGTACTTTATCTTTGAGATTTGGTGGTTTGACCCCTTCCGGAGGTCGGAGAAGCTCGGGGATGGTACCAATGGATCGGGCATCCCCACATTAGTTCTGATGGAACCAACTTCCAAGTCTCTATGACCTTCAGAACAAAAGTTATTCAAGAAAATCTTCAATCTCCAATGGGTTTTCATCCTAACCCTGGCTGCAACCCTAAACCTAATTGCAACCCTAACCCTAACCCTGGCTGCAACCCTAACCCTAATTGCAACCCTAACCCTAACCCTAACCCTAATTTCAGCCCTAACCCTATTCACCTTAGGGTGAATAACTCTGCGCTGCTTGCTCGAAACGTGCTGAAATTTGGTGTGGGTGCGTGGCGGTCTCCCCTTTATGATGTGTGAAATGCCCGAGTCTCCAGGACTTTCAGAAAAAAAGTTATTCAAAAATATCTTGTACTTTTACTTTGAGATTTGATGGTTTGACACCTTCCGGAGGTCGGAGAAGCTCGGGGGTGGGACCAATGGATCGGGCATCTCCACATTAGTTCTGATGGAACCAACTTCCAAGTCTCTATGACCTTCAGAACAAAAGTTATTCAAGAAAATCTTCAATCTCCAATGGGTTTTCATCCTAACCCTGGCTGCAACCCTAACCCTAATTGCGACCCTAACCCTAACCCTAACCCTGGCTGCAACCCTAACCCTAATTGCAACCCTAACCCTAACCCTGGCTGCAACCCTAACCCTAATTGCAACCCTAACCCTAACCCTAACCCTGGCTGCAACCCTAACCCTAACCCTAATTTCAGCCCTAACCATATTCACCTTAGGGTGAATAACTCTGCGCTGCTTGCTCGAAACGTGCTGAAATTTGGTGTGGGTGCATGGCGGTCTTCCCTTTATGATGTGTGAAATGCCCGAGTCTCCAGGACTTTCATAAAAAAAGTTATTCAATAATATCTTGTACTTTTTCTTTGAGATTTGGTGGTTTGACCCCTTCCGGAGGTCGGAGAAGCTCGGGGATGGTACCAATGGATCGGGCATCCCCACATTAGTTCTGATGGAACCAACTTCCAAGTCTCTATGACCTTCAGAACAAAAGTTATTCAAGAAAATCTTCAATCTCCAATGGGTTTTCATCCTAACCCTGGCTGCAACCCTAACCCTAATTGCAACCCTAACCCTAACCCTAACCCTGGCTGCAACCCTAACCCTAATTGCAACCCTAACCCTAACCCTAACCCTAATTTCAGCCCTAACCCTATTCACCTTAGGGTGAATAACTTTGCGCTGCTTGCTCGAAACGTGCTGAAATTTGGTGTGGATGCGTGGCGGTCTCCCCTTTATGATGTGTGAAATGCCCGAGTCTCCAGGACTTTCATAAAAAAAGTTATTAAAAAATATCTTGTACTTTTTCTTTGAGATTTGGTGGTTTGACCCCTTCCGGAGGTCGGAGAAGCTAGGGGATGGTACCAATGGATCGGGCATCCCCACATTAGTTCTGATGGAACCAACTTCCAAGTCTCTATGACCTTCAGAACAAAAGTTATTCAAGAAAATCTTCAATCTCCATTGGGTTTTCATCCTAACCCTGGCTGCAACCCTAACCCTAATTGCAACCCTAACCCTAACCCTAACCCTGGCTGCAACCCTAACCCTAATTGCAACCCTAACCCTAACCCTAACCCTAACCCTAATTTCAGCCCTAACCCTATTCACCTTAGGGTGAATAACTTTGCGCTGCTTGCTCGAAACGTGCTGAAATTTGGTGTGGATGCGTGGCGGTCTCCCCTTTATGATGTGTGAAATGCCCGAGTCTCCAGGACTTTCATAAAAAAAGTTATTCAAAAATATCTTGTACTTTTTCTTTGAGATTTGGTGGTTTGACCCCTTCCGGAGGTCGAAGAAGCTCGGGGATGGTACCAATGGATCGGGCATCCCCACATTAGTTCTGATGGAACCAACTTCCAAGTCTCTATGACCTTCAGAACAAAAGTTATTCAAGAAAATCTTCAATCTCCAATGGGTTTTCATCCTAACCCTGGCTGCAACCCTAACCCTAATTGCAACCCTAACCCTAATTGCAACCCTAACCCTAACCCTAACCCTAATTTCAGCCCTAACCCTATTCACCTTAGGGTGAATAACTCTGCGCTGCTTGCTCGAAACGTGCTGAAATTTGGTGTGGGTGCGTGGCGGTCTCCCCTTTATGATGTGTGAAATGCCCGAGTCTCCAGGACTTTCATAAAAAAAGTTATTCAAAAATATCTTGTACTTTTTCTTTGAGATTTGGTGGTTTGACCCCTTCCGGAGGTCGGAGAAGCTCGGGGGTGGTACCAATGGATCGGGCATCCCAACATTAGTTCTGATGGAACCAACTTCCAAGTCTCTATGACCTTCAGAACAAAAGTTATTCAAGAAAATCTTCAATCTCCAATGGGTTTTCATCCTAACCCTGGCTGCAACCCTAACCCTAATTGCAACCCTAACCCTAACCCTAACCCTGGCTGCAACCCTAACCCTAATTGCAACCCTAACCCTAATTTCAGCCCTAACCCTATTCACCTTAGGGTGAATAACTCTGCGCTGCTTGCTCGAAACGTGCTGAAATTTGGTGTGGGTGCGTGGCGGTCTTCCCTTTATGATGTGTGAAATGCCCGAGTCTCTAGGACTTTCAGAAAAAAAGTTATTCAAAAATATCTTGTACTTTTTCTTTGAGATTTGGTGGTTTGACCCCTTCCGGAGGTCGGAGAAGCTCGGGATGGTACCAATGGATCGGGCATCCCCACATTAGTTCTGATGGAACCAACTTCCAAGTCTCTATGACCTTCAGAACAAAAGTTATTCAAGAAAATCTTCAATCTCCAATGGGTTTTCATCCTAACCCTGGCTGCAACCCTAACCCTAATTGCAACCCTAACCCTAACCCTAATTTCAGCCCTAACCCTATTCACCTTAGGGTGAATAACTCTGCGCTGCTTGCTCGAAACGTGCTGAAATTTGGTGTGGATGCGTGGCGGTCTCCCCTTTATGATGTGTGAAATGCCCGAGTCTCCAGGACTTTCAGAAAAAAAGTTATTCAAAAATATCTTGTACTTTTACTTTGAGATTTGATGGTTTGACCCCTTCCGGAGGTCGGAGAAGCTCGGGGGTGGGACCAATGGATCGGGCATCTCCACATTAGTTATGATGGAACCAACTTCCAAGTCTCTATGACCTTCAGAACAAAAGTTATTCAAGAAAATCTTCAATCTCCAATGGGTTTTCATCCTAACCCTGGCTGCAACCCTAACCCTAATTGCGACCCTAACCCTAACCCTAACCCTGGCTGCAACCCTAACCCTAATTGCAACCCTAACCCTAACCCTGGCTGCAACCCTAACCCTAATTGCAACCCTAACCCTAACCCTAACCCTGGCTGCAACCCTAACCCTAACCCTAATTTCAGCCCTAATCCTATTCACCTTAGGGTGAATAACTCAGCGCTGCTTGCTCGAAACGTGCTGAAATTTGGTGTGGGTGCGTGGCGGTCTTCCCTTTATGATGTGTGAAATGCCCGAGTCTCCAGGACTTTCAGAAAAAAAGTTATTCAAAAATATCTTGTACTTTTTCTTTGAGATTTGGTGGTTTGACCCCTTCCGGAGGTCGGAGAAGCTCGGGGATGGTACCAATGGATCGGGCATCCCCACATTAGTTCTTGTGGAACCAACTTCCAAGTCTCTATGACCTTCAGAACAAAAGTTATTCAAGAAAATCTTCAATCTCCAATGGGTTTTCATCCTAACCCTGGCTGCAACCCTAACCCTAATTGCAACCCTAACCCTAACCCTAATTTCAGCCCTAATCATATTCACCTTAGGGTGAATAACTCTGCGCTGCTTGCTCGAAACGTGCTGAAATTTGGTGTGGGTGCATGGCGGTCTTCCCTTTATGATGTGTGAAATGCCCGAGTCTCCAGGACTTTCATAAAAAAAGTTATTCAAAAATATCTTGTACTTTTTCTTTGAGATTTGGTGGTTTGACCCCTTCCGGAGGTCGGAGAAGCTCGGCGATGGTACCAATGGATCGGGCATCCCCACATTAGTTCTTGTGGAACCAACTTCCAAGTCTCTATGACCTTCAGAACAAAAGTTATTCAAGAAAATCTTCAATCTCCAATGGGTTTTCATCCTAACCCTGGCTGCAACCCTAACCCTAATTGCAACCCTAACCCTAACCCTAATTTCAGCCCTAACCATATTCACCTTAGGGTGAATAACTCTGCGCTGCTTGCTCGAAACGTGCTGAAATTTGGTGTGGGTGCATGGCGGTCTTCCCTTTATGATGTGTGAAATGCCCGAGTCTCCAGGACTTTCATAAAAAAAGTTATTCAAAAATATCTTGTACTTTTTCTTTGAGATTTGGTGGTTTGACCCCTTCCGGAGGTCGGAGAAGCTCGGCGATGGTACCAATGGATCGGGCATCCCCACATTAGTTCTTGTGGAACCAACTTCCAAGTCTCTATGACCTTCAGAACAAAAGTTATTCAAGAAAATCTTCAATCTCCAATGGGTTTTCATCCTAACCCTGGCTGCAACCCTAACCCTAATTGCAACCCTAACCCTAACCCTAATTTCAGCCCTAACCATATTCACCTTAGGGTGAATAACTCTGCGCTGCTTGCTCGAAACGTGCTGAAATTTGGTGTGGGTGCATGGCGGTCTTCCCTTTATGATGTGTGAAATGCCCGAGTCTCCAGGACTTTCATAAAAAAAGTTATTCAATAATATCTTGTACTTTTTCTTTGAGATTTGGTGGTTTGACCCCTTCCGGAGGTCGGAGAAGCTCGGGGATGGTACCAATGGATCGGGCATCCCCACATTAGTTCTGATGGAACCAACTTCCAAGTCTCTATGACCTTCAGAACAAAAGTTATTCAAGAAAATCTTCAATCTCCAATGGGTTTTCATCCTAACCCTGGCTGCAACCCTAACCCTAATTGCAACCCTAACCCTAACCCTAACCCTGGCTGCAACCCTAACCCTAATTGCAACCCTAACCCTAACCCTAACCCTAATTTCAGCCCTAACCCTATTCACCTTAGGGTGAATAACTTTGCGCTGCTTGCTCGAAACGTGCTGAAATTTGGTGTGGATGCGTGGCGGTCTCCCCTTTATGATGTGTGAAATGCCCGAGTCTCCAGGACTTTCATAAAAAAAGTTATTAAAAAATATCTTGTACTTTTTCTTTGAGATTTGGTGGTTTGACCCCTTCCGGAGGTCGGAGAAGCTAGGGGATGGTACCAATGGATCGGGCATCCCCACATTAGTTCTGATGGAACCAACTTCCAAGTCTCTATGACCTTCAGAACAAAAGTTATTCAAGAAAATCTTCAATCTCCATTGGGTTTTCATCCTAACCCTGGCTGCAACCCTAACCCTAATTGCAACCCTAACCCTAACCCTAACCCTGGCTGCAACCCTAACCCTAATTGCAACCCTAACCCTAACCCTAACCCTAATTTCAGCCCTAACCCTATTCACCTTAGGGTGAATAACTTTGCGCTGCTTGCTCGAAACGTGCTGAAATTTGGTGTGGATGCGTGGCGGTCTCCCCTTTATGATGTGTGAAATGCCCGAGTCTCCAGGACTTTCATAAAAAAAGTTATTAAAAAATATCTTGTACTTTTTCTTTGAGATTTGGTGGTTTGACCCCTTCCGGAGGTCGAAGAAGCTCGGGGATGGTACCAATGGATCGGGCATCCCCACATTAGTTCTGATGGAACCAACTTCCAAGTCTCTATGACCTTCAGAACAAAAGTTATTCAAGAAAATCTTCAATCTCCAATGGGTTTTCATCCTAACCCTGGCTGCAACCCTAACCCTAACCCTAACCCTGGCTGCAACCCTAACCCTAATTGCAACCCTAACCCTAACCCTAACCCTAATTTCAGCCCTAACCCTATTCACCTTAGGGTGAATAACTTTGCGCTGCTTGCTCGAAACGTGCTGAAATTTGGTGTGGGTGCATGGCGGTCTTCCCTTTATGATGTGTGAAATGCCCGAGTCTCTAGGACTTTCAGAAAAAAAGTTATTCAAAAATATCTTGTACTTTTTCTTTGAGATTTGGTGGTTTGACCCCTTCCGGAGGTCGGAGAAGCTCGGGGGTGGTACCAATGGATCGGGCATCCCAACATTAGTTCTGATGGAACCAACTTCCAAGTCTCTATGACCTTCAGAACAAAAGTTATTCAAGAAAATCTTCAATCTCCAATGGGTTTTCATCCTAACCCTGGCTGCAACCCTAACCCTAATTGCAACCCTAACCCTAACCCTAACCCTGGCTGCAACCCTAACCCTAATTGCAACCCTAACCCTAATTTCAGCCCTAACCCTATTCACCTTAGGGTGAATAACTCTGCGCTGCTTGCTCGAAACGTGCTGAAATTTGGTGTGGATGCGTGGCGGTCTCCCCTTTATGATGTGTGAAATGCCCGAGTCTCCAGGACTTTCATAAAAAAAGTTATTCAAAAATATCTTGTACTTTTTCTTTGAGATTTGGTGGTTTGACCCCTTCCGGAGGTCGAAGAAGCTCGGGGATGGTACCAATGGATCGGGCATCCCCACATTAGTTCTGATGGAACTAACTTCCAAGTCTCTATGACCTTCAGAACAAAAGTTATTCAAGAAAATCTTCAATCTCCAATGGGTTTTCATCCTAACCCTGGCTGCAACCCTAACCCTAATTGCAACCCTAACCCTAACCCTAACCCTAATTTCAGCCCTAACCCTATTCACCTTAGGGTGAATAACTCTGCGCTGCTTGCTCGAAACGTGCTGAAATTTGGTGTGGGTGCGTGGCGGTCTCCCCTTTATGATGTGTGAAATGCCCGAGTCTCCAGGACTTTCATAAAAAAAGTTATTCAAAAATATCTTGTACTTTTTCTTTGAGATTTGGTGGTTTGACCCCTTCCGGAGGTCGGAGAAGCTCGGGGATGGTACCAATGGATCGGGCATCCCCACATTAGTTCTGATGGAACCAACTTCCAAGTCTCTATGACCTTCAGTACAAAAGTTATTCAAGAAAATCTTCAATCTCCAATGGGTTTTCATCCTAACCCTGGCTGCAACCCTAACCCTAATTGCAACCCTAACCCTAACCCTAACCCTAATTTCAGCCCTAACCCTATTCACCTTAGGGTGAATAACTCTGCGCTGCTTGCTCGAAACGTGCTGAAATTTGGTGTGGGTGCGTGGCGGTCTCCCCTTTATGATGTGTGAAATGCCCGAGTCTCCAGGACTTTCATAAAAAAAGTTATTCAAAAATATCTTGTACTTTTTCTTTGAGATTTGGTGGTTTGACCCCTTCCGGAGGTCGGAGAAGCTCGGGGATGGTACCAATGGATCGGGCATCCCCACATTAGTTCTGATGGAACCAACTTCCAAGTCTCTATGACCTTCAGAACAAAAGTTATTCAAGAAAATCTTCAATCTCCAATGGGTTTTCATCCTAACCCTGGCTGCAACCCTAACCCTAACCCTAACCCTGGCTGCAACCCTAACCCTAATTGCAACCCTAACCCTAACCCTAACCCTAATTTCAGCCCTAACCCTATTCACCTTAGGGTGAATAACTTTGCGCTGCTTGCTCGAAACGTGCTGAAATTTGGTGTGGGTGCATGGCGGTCTTCCCTTTATGATGTGTGAAATGCCCGAGTCTCTAGGACTTTCAGAAAAAAAGTTATTCAAAAATATCTTGTACTTTTTCTTTGAGATTTGGTGGTTTGACCCCTTCCGGAGGTCGGAGAAGCTCGGGGGTGGTACCAATGGATCGGGCATCCCAACATTAGTTCTGATGGAACCAACTTCCAAGTCTCTATGACCTTCAGAACAAAAGTTATTCAAGAAAATCTTCAATCTCCAATGGGTTTTCATCCTAACCCTGGCTGCAACCCTAACCCTAATTGCAACCCTAACCCTAACCCTAACCCTAATTTCAGCCCTAACCCTATTCACCTTAGGGTGAATAACTCTGCGCTGCTTGCTCGAAACGTGCTGAAATTTGGTGTGGGTGCGTGGCGGTCTCCCCTTTATGATGTGTGAAATGCCCGAGTCTCCAGGACTTTCATAAAAAAAGTTATTCAAAAATATCTTGTACTTTTTCTTTGAGATTTGGTGGTTTGACCCCTTCCGGAGGTCGGAGAAGCTCGGGGATGGTACCAATGGATCGGGCATCCCCACATTAGTTCTGATGGAACCAACTTCCAAGTCTCTATGACCTTCAGTACAAAAGTTATTCAAGAAAATCTTCAATCTCCAATGGGTTTTCATCCTAACCCTGGCTGCAACCCTAACCCTAATTGCAACCCTAACCCTAACCCTAACCCTAATTTCAGCCCTAACCCTATTCACCTTAGGGTGAATAACTCTGCGCTGCTTGCTCGAAACGTGCTGAAATTTGGTGTGGGTGCGTGGCGGTCTCCCCTTTATGATGTGTGAAATGCCCGAGTCTCCAGGACTTTCATAAAAAAAGTTATTCAAAAATATCTTGTACTTTTTCTTTGAGATTTGGTGGTTTGACCCCTTCCGGAGGTCGGAGAAGCTCGGGGATGGTACCAATGGATCGGGCATCCCCACATTAGTTCTGATGGAACCAACTTCCAAGTCTCTATGACCTTCAGAACAAAAGTTATTCAAGAAAATCTTCAATCTCCAATGGGTTTTCATCCTAACCCTGGCTGCAACCCTAACCCTAATTGCAACCCTAACCCTAACCCTAACCCTGGCTGCAACCCTAACCCTAATTGCAACCCTAACCCTAACCCTAATTTCAGCCCTAACCCTATTCACCTTAGGGTGAATAACTCTGCGCTGCTTGCTCGAAACGTGCTGAAATTTGGTGTGGGTGCGTGGCGGTCTCCCCTTTATGATGTGTGAAATGCCCGAGTCTCCAGGACTTTCAGAAAAAAAGTTATTCAAAAATATCTTGTACTTTTTCTTTGAGATTTGATGGTTTGACACCTTCCGGAGGTCGGAGAAGCTCGGGGGTGGGACCAATGGATCGGGCATCTCCACATTAGTTCTGATGGAACCAACTTCCAAGTCTCTATGACCTTCAGAACAAAAGTTATTCAAGAAAATCTTCAATCTCCAATGGGTTTTCATCCTAACCCTGGCTGCAACCCTAACCCTAATTGCAACCCTAACCCTAACCCTAACCCTGGCTGCAACCCTAACCCTAATTGCAACCCTAACCCTAACCCTAACCCTAATTTCAGCCCTAACCCTATTCACCTTAGGGTGAATAACTCTGCGCTGCTTGCTCGAAACGTGCTGAAATTTGGTGTGGGTGCGTGGCGGTCTCCCCTTTATGATGTGTGAAATGCCCGAGTCTCCAGGACTTTCATAAAAAAAGTTATTCAAAAATATCTTGTACTTTATCTTTGAGATTTGGTGGTTTGACCCCTTCCGGAGGTCGGAGAAGCTCGGGGATGGTACCAATGGATCGGGCATCCCCACATTAGTTCTGATGGAACCAACTTCCAAGTCTCTATGACCTTCAGAACAAAAGTTATTCAAGAAAATCTTCAATCTCCAATGGGTTTTCATCCTAACCCTGGCTGCAACCCTAACCCTAATTGCAACCCTAACCCTAACCCTAACCCTAATTTCAGCCCTAACCCTATTCACCTTAGGGTGAATAACTCTGCGCTGCTTGCTCGAAACGTGCTGAAATTTGGTGTGGGTGCGTGGCGGTCTCCCCTTTATGATGTGTGAAATGCCCGAGTCTCCAGGACTTTCAGAAAAAAAGTTATTCAAAAATATCTTGTACTTTTTCTTTGAGATTTGATGGTTTGACACCTTCCGGAGGTCGGAGAAGCTCGGGGGTGGGACCAATGGATCGGGCATCTCCACATTAGTTCTGATGGAACCAACTTCCAAGTCTCTATGACCTTCAGAACAAAAGTTATTCAAGAAAATCTTCAATCTCCATGGGTTTTCGTCCTAACCCTGGCTGCAACCCTAACCCTAATTGCAACCCTAACCCTAACCCTAACCCTGGCTGCAACCCTAACCCTAATTGCAACCCTAACCCTAACCCTAATTTCAGCCCTAACCCTATTCACCTTAGGGTGAATAACTCTGCGCTGCTTGCTCGAAACGTGCTGAAATTTGGTGTGGGTGCGTGGCGGTCTCCCCTTTATGATGTGTGAAATGCCCGAGTCTCCAGGACTTTCATAAAAAAAGTTATTCAAAAATATCTTGTACTTTTTCTTTGAGATTTGGTGGTTTGACCCCTTCCGGAGGTCGGAGAAGCTCGGGGATGGTACCAATGGATCGGGCATCCCCACATTAGTTCTGATGGAACCAACTTCCAAGTCTCTATGACCTTCAGAACAAAAGTTATTCAAGAAAATCTTCAATCTCCAATGGGTTTTCATCCTAACCCTGGCTGCAACCCTAACCCTAATTGCAACCCTAACCCTAACCCTGGCTGCAACCCTAACCCTAATTGCAACCCTAACCCTAACCCTAACCCTAATTTCAGCCCTAACCCTATTCACCTTAGGGTGAATAACTTTGCGCTGCTTGCTCGAAACGTGCTGAAATTTGGTGTGGGTGCATGGCGGTCTTCCCTTTATGATGTGTGAAATGCCCGAGTCTCTAGGACTTTCAGAAAAAAAGTTATTCAAAAATATCTTGTACTTTTTCTTTGAGATTTGGTGGTTTGACCCCTTCCGGAGGTCGGAGAAGCTCGGGGGTGGTACCAATGGATCGGGCATCCCAACATTAGTTCTGATGGAACCAACTTCCAAGTCTCTATGACCTTCAGAACAAAAGTTATTCAAGAAAATCTTCAATCTCCAATGGGTTTTCATCCTAACCCTGGCTGCAACCCTAACCCTAATTGCAACCCTAACCCTAACCCTAACCCTAATTTCAGCCCTAACCCTATTCACCTTAGGGTGAATAACTCTGCGCTGCTTGCTCGAAACGTGCTGAAATTTGGTGTGGGTGCGTGGCGGTCTCCCCTTTATGATGTGTGAAATGCCCGAGTCTCCAGGACTTTCATAAAAAAAGTTATTCAAAAATATCTTGTACTTTTTCTTTGAGATTTGGTGGTTTGACCCCTTCCGGAGGTCGGAGAAGCTCGGGGATGGTACCAATGGATCGGGCATCCCCACATTAGTTCTGATGGAACCAACTTCCAAGTCTCTATGACCTTCAGAACAAAAGTTATTCAAGAAAATCTTCAATCTCCAATGGGTTTTCATCCTAACCCTGGCTGCAACCCTAACCCTAATTGCAACCCTAACCCTAACCCTAACCCTGGCTGCAACCCTAACCCTAATTGCAACCCTAACCCTAACCCTAACCCTAATTTCAGCCCTAACCCTATTCACCTTAGGGTGAATAACTCTGCGCTGCTTGCTCGAAACGTGCTGAAATTTGGTGTGGGTGCGTGGCGGTCTCCCCTTTATGATGTGTGAAATGCCCGAGTCTCCAGGACTTTCAGAAAAAAAGTTATTCAAAAATATCTTGTACTTTTTCTTTGAGATTTGATGGTTTGACACCTTCCGGAGGTCGGAGAAGATCGGGGGTGGGACCAATGGATCGGGCATCTCCACACTAGTTCTGAGGGAACCAACTTCCAAGTCTCTATGACCTTCAGAACAAAAGTTATTCAAGAAAATCTTCAATCTCCAATGGGTTTTCATCCTAACCCTGGCTGCAACCCTAACCCTAATTGCAACCCTAACCCTAACCCTAACCCTGGCTGCAACCCTAACCCTAATTGCAACCCTAACCCTAACCCTAATTTCAGCCCTAACCCTATTCACCTTAGGGTGAATAACTCTGCGCTGCTTGCTCGAAACGTGCTGAAATTTGGTGTGGGTGCATGGCGGTCTCCCCTTTATGATGTGTGAAATGCCCGAGTCTCCAGGACTTTCATAAAAAAAGTTATTCAAAAATATCTTGTACTTTTTCTTTGAGATTTGGTGGTTTGACCCCTTCCGGAGGTCGGAGAAGCTCGGGGATGGTACCAATGGATCGGGCATCCCCACATTAGTTCTGATGGAACCAACTTCCAAGTCTCTATGACCTTCAGAACAAAAGTTATTCAAGAAAATCTTCAATCTCCAATGGGTTTTCATCCTAACCCTGGCTGCAACCCTAACCCTAATTGCAACCCTAACCCTAACCCTAACCCTGGCTGCAACCCTAACCCTAATTGCAACCCTAACCCTAATTTCAGCCCTAACCCTATTCACCTTAGGGTGAATAACTCTGCGCTGCTTGCTCGAAACGTGCTGAAATTTGGTGTGGGTGCGTGGCGGTCTTCCCTTTATGATGTGTGAAATGCCCGAGTCTCTAGGACTTTCAGAAAAAAAGTTATTCAAAAATATCTTGTACTTTTTCTTTGAGATTTGGTGGTTTGAACCCTTCCGGAGGTCGGAGAAGCTCGGGGATGGTACCAATGGATCGGGCATCCCCACATTAGTTCTGATGGAACCAACTTCCAAGTCTCTATGACCTTCAGAACAAAAGTTATTCAAGAAAATCTTCAATCTCCAATGGGTTTTCATCCTAACCCTGGCTGCAACCCTAACCCTAATTGCAACCCTAACCCTAACCCTGGCTGCAACCCTAACCCTAACTGCAACCCTAACCCTAACCCTAACCCTAATTTCAGCCCTAACCCTATTCACCTTAGGGTGAATAACTCTGCGCTGCTTGCTCGAAACGTGCTGAAATTTGGTGTGGGTGCATGGCGGTCTCCCCTTTATGATGTGTGAAATGCCCGAGTCTCCAGGACTTTCAGAAAAAAAGTTATTAAAAAATATCTTGTACTTTTTCTTTGAGATTTGGTGGTTTGACCCCTTCCGGAGGTCGGAGAAGCTCGGGGGTGGTACCAATGGATCGGGCATCCCAACATTAGTTCTGATGGAACCAACTTCCAAGTCTCTATGACCTTCAGAACAAAAGTTATTCAAGAAAATCTTCAATCTCCAATGGGTTTTCATCCTAACCCTGGCTGCAACCCTAACCCTAATTGCAACCCTAACCCTAACCCTAACCCTAATTTCAGCCCTAACCCTATTCACCTTAGGGTGAATAACTCAGCGCTGCTTGCTTGGAACGTGCTGAAATTTGGTGTGGAGGCGTGGCGGTCTTCCCTTTATGATGTGTGAAATGCCCGAGTCTCTAGGACTTTCAGAAAAAAAGTTATTCAAAAATATCTTGTACTTTTTCTTTGAGATTTGGTGGTTTGACCCCTTCCGGAGCTCGGAGAAGCTTGGGGATGGTACCAATGGATCGGGCATCCCCACATTAGTTCTGACGGAACCAACTTCCAAGTCTCTATGACCTTCAGAACAAAAGTTATTCAAGAAAATCTTCAATCTCCAATGGGTTTTCATCCTAACCCTGGCTGCAACCCTAACCCTAATTGCAACCCTAACCCTAACCCTAATTTCAGCCCTAACCCTATTCACCTTAGGGTGAATAACTCTGCGCTGCTTGCTCGAAACGTGCTGAAATTTGGTGTGGGTGCGTGGCGGTCTCCCCTTTATGATGTGTGAAATGCCCGAGTCTCCAGGACTTTCATAAAAAAAGTTATTCAAAAATATCTTGTACTTTTTCTTTGAGATTTGGTGGTTTGACCCCTTCCGGAGGTCGAAGAAGCTCGGGGATGGTACCAATGGATCGGGCATCCCCATATTAGTTCTGATGGAACCAACTTCCAAGTCTCTATGACCTTCAGAACAAAAGTTATTCAAGAAAATCTTCAATCTCCAATGGGTTTTCATCCTAACCCTGGCTGCAACCCTAACCCTAATTGCAACCCTAACCCTAACCCTGGCTGCAACCCTAACCCTAATTGCAACCCTAACCCTAACCCTAACCCTAATTTCAGCCCTAACCCTATTCACCTTAGGGTGAATAACTCAGCGCTGCTTGCTCGGAACGTGCTGAAATTTGGTGTGGAGGCGTGGCGGTCTTCCCTTTATGATGTGTGAAATGCCCGAGTCTCTAGGACTTTCAGAAAAAAAGTTATTCAAAAATATCTTGTACTTTTTCTTTGAGATATGGTGGTTTGACCCCTTCCGGAGCTCGGAGAAGCTTGGGGATGGTACCAATGGATCGGGCATCTCCACATTAGTTCTGACGGAACCAACTTCCAAGTCTCTATGACCTTCAGAACAAAAGTTATTCAAGAAAATCTTCAATCTCCAATGGGTTTTCATCCTAACCCTGGCTGCAACCCTAACCCTAATTGCAACCCTAACCCTAACCCTAACCCTAATTTCAGCCCTAACCCTATTCACCTTAGGGTGAATAACTCTGCGCTGCTTGCTCGAAACGTGCTGAAATTTGGTGTGGGTGCGTGGCGGTCTCCCCTTTATGATGTGTGAAATGCCCGAGTCTCCAGGACTTTCATAAAAAAAGTTATTCAAAAATATCTTGTACTTTTTCTTTGAGATTTGGTGGTTTGACCCCTTCCGGAGGTCGGAGAAGCTCGGGGATGGTACCAATGGATCGGGCATCCCCACATTAGTTCTGATGGAACCAACTTCCAAGTCTCTATGACCTTCAGAACAAAAGTTATTCAAGAAAATCTTCAATCTCCAATGGGTTTTCATCCTAACCCTGGCTGCAACCCTAACCCTAATTGCAACCCTAACCCTAACCCTAACCCTGGCTGCAACCCTAACCCTAATTGCAACCCTAACCCTAACCCTAACCCTAATTTCAGCCCTAACCCTATTCACCTTAGGGTGAATAACTCTGCGCTGCTTGCTCGAAACGTGCTGAAATTTGGTGTGGGTGCATGGCGGTCTTCCCTTTATGATGTGTGAAATGCCCGAGTCTCTAGGACTTTCAGAAAAAAAGTTATTCAAAAATATCTTGTACTTTTTCTTTGAGATTTGGTGGTTTGACCCCTTCCGGAGGTCGGAGAAGCTCGGGGGTGGTACCAATGGATCGGGCATCCCAACATTAGTTCTGATGGAACCAACTTCCAAGTCTCTATGACCTTCAGAACAAAAGTTATTCAAGAAAATCTTCAATCTCCAATGGGTTTTCATCCTAACCCTGGCTGCAACCCTAACCCTAATTGCAATCCTAACCCTAACCCTAACCCTAATTTCAGCTTTAACCCTATTCACCTTAGGGTGAATAACTCTGCGCTGCTTGCTCGAAACGTGCTGAAATTTGGTGTGGGTGCGTGGCGGTCTCCCCTTTATGATGTGTGAAATGCCCGAGTCTCCAGGACTTTCATAAAAAAAGTTATTCAAAAATATCTTGTACTTTTTCTTTGAGATTTGGTGGTTTGACCCCTTCCGGAGGTCGGAGAAGCTCGGGGATGGTACCAATGGATCGGGCATCCCCACATTAGTTCTGATGGAACCAACTTCCAAGTCTCTATGACCTTCAGAACAAAAGTTATTCAAGAAAATCTTCAATCTCCAATGGGTTTTCATCCTAACCCTGGCTGCAACCCTAACCCTAATTGCAACCCTAACCCTAACCCTAACCCTGGCTGCAACCCTAACCCTAATTGCAACCCTAACCCTAACCCTAACCCTAATTTCAGCCCTAACCCTATTCACCTTAGGGTGAATAACTCTGCGCTGCTTGCTCGAAACGTGCTGAAATTTGGTGTGGGTGCGTGGCGGTCTCCCCTTTATGATGTGTGAAATGCCCGAGTCCCCAGGACTTTCATAAAAAAAGTTATTCAAAAATATCTTGTACTTTTTCTTTGAGATTTGGTGGTTTGACCCCTTCCGGAGGTCGGAGAAGCTCGGGGATGGTACCAATGGATCGGGCATCCCCTCATTAGTTCTGATGGAACCAACTTCCAAGTCTCTATGACCTTCAGAACAAAAGTTATTCAAGAAAATCTTCAATCTCCAATGGGTTTTCATCCTAACCCTGGCTGCAACCCTAACCCTAATTGCAACCCTAACCCTAACCCTAACCCTGGCTGCAACCCTAACCCTAATTGCAACCCTAACCCTAACCCTAACCCTAATTTCAGCCCTAACCCTATTCACCTTAGGGTGAATAACTCAGCGCTGCTTGCTCGGAACGTGCTGAAATTTGGTGTGGGTGCGTGGCGGTCTTCCCTTTATGATGTGTGAAATGCCCGGGTCTCTAGGACTTTCAGAAAAAAAGTTATTCAAAAATATCTTGTACTTTTTCTTTGAGATTTGGTGGTTTGACCCCTTCCGGAGCTCGGAGAAGCTTGGGGATGGTACCAATGGATCGGGCATCCCCACATTAGTTCTGACGGAACCAACTTCCAAGTCTCTATGACCTTCAGAACAAAAGTTATTCAAGAAAATCTTCAATCTCCAATGGGTTTTCATCCTAACCCTGGCTGCAACCCTAACCCTAATTGCAACCCTAACCCTAACCCTAATTTCAGCCCTAACCCTATTCACCTTAGGGTGAATAACTCTGCGCTGCTTGCTCGAAACGTGCTGAAATTTGGTGTGGGTGCGTGGCGGTCTCCCCTTTATGATGTGTGAAATGCCCGAGTCTCCAGGACTTTCATAAAAAAAGTTATTCAAAAATATCTTGTACTTTTTCTTTGAGATTTGGTGGTTTGACCCCTTCCGGAGGTCGGAGAAGCTCGGGGATGGTACCAATGGATCGGGCATCCCCACATTAGTTCTGATGGAACCAACTTCCAAGTCTCTATGACCTTCAGAACAAAAGTTATTCAAGAAAATCTTCAATCTCCAATGGGTTTTCATCCTAACCCTGGCTGCAACCCTAACCCTAATTGCAACCCTAACCCTAACCCTAACCCTGGCTGCAACCCAAAAACAATATTCATCAGTGCCTATACTCAGATTATCTTGTTAAATCACCTCCTCCTTAAAATACTCCTGTTGTTTATGTCCATGCAACATGAGAGAGAATGTTGCATGAAAATACAGTTTGTCCATGTGGCATCAAACTCACGTGTGAATGAAATGATCTTCCCTCTAAGCATCAACAGAAAATTACATTTTCATCTACTCTTTAATTCCAGAGTCACCTGCTGCATCTGAACTCACCGAGCGTGTGAAAAACCTCCTCCCACCATTTCATGACGACGCTCCTCTGCACAGCAAACTAATTACAGTTCA
This sequence comes from Paralichthys olivaceus, assembly GCF_024713975.1. Classification (NCBI taxonomy): domain Eukaryota; kingdom Metazoa; phylum Chordata; class Actinopteri; order Pleuronectiformes; family Paralichthyidae; genus Paralichthys; species Paralichthys olivaceus. The sequence continues at coordinate 9,652,034 of NC_091102.1, forward strand.
TTTAAAGTGATGTTAAATTAATACAAATTCTTTAAAAGTGTGCGGTAGAACAAATCAGTCCTGCCACCAGTTCTTGATAAGAAACTCAAAAGAATGTTAGATGAATTATTCAAAGACACTATTTTAGATTTCACAATGTCTGTTAATAATTAATCATGTTTCCTGCATGCGTGGAAATACCTGAGTTTGCAAGGATGTGCACATTTATCATGTCGATTTAATCAGGAATTCTGAGTTTAACTCAGCAATAAAACAATTACAAGATGTGTATGTGGTTTTTTCTCCCTTTGTTCTGCTCAGGAAAATGAAATGCTCCCATGTATTGCATAAAATTTCCTCTCCCTCATCTAGGGAGTTGATTGCAATCTTGACAGGTTCTTCTTTTTTATTTCCTACAGGGAGAAATCTCCCTTGGGTGATAACACAGTTCAGCTCCTCACCTAGCCACTGGCTACTCGATCAAAGCCAAATCCACTCACTGGAAAACAGTCAAGCAGGGGGGGAAAAGTTGGTTGCCATAGCAACTTTCACCACTTCTTGTACGGTGTTGTGCTACAATTTCATTACTGGGACTGAGGCCATATTATGAATGTAAGCTCTCCTTCATACAGCAGCACCTGCTGTAACGATGCAGATGGCGGCAGAAGGTTTGTTTTATGGATTTATTGCTATATTTACAGATACAATTTATTATGGTTTGAACATGATATTTTTTCATGCATGTATCATATTTACTCTGCATTTATGCCCTCCTGCCCTTCCCATGATACTGAATTTCTATAGCACAGAATGATGGCGACATCAAATATTCACACTTGGATTTACCACACTCAAAATGAGAGCGTCCTTGGAAGCCTGACATCTCCTGTATAATTAAGTTGTCTGGATTAAAGCAGGGACGCAGCGTAATCATCAGAAGGATGCGATGATAAGCATTAAGCCACAAAGTCAGGAAATTATTAAAAACCTCCTCTTCTGATCACAAGCATTCCATATTGCATAAAACCTCCAAGAATGAGGTCAAGCACGTCAGGTTTCGACGTAGTCAAATCCATTAAATATGTGGGTTTGACAGCAGCATGTGGAAACCTGCGCTGGCTCAGAGTCTGCGTGCAAACACATTACACAGCGAGGGAACAAAACAACAGGAAAATGTCCTTCACTCCCACAGTGGCATTGATTTTCTCTTCATTATCTTTGGGACTGTAAAAGAATATGTCTGTGCAAGACAAGACAGCAAACACTTGACAATTCTCAGTAACTTAAAATAGCTTCTATTTTTCAATCTTCTGTCTGTACTCTACCATTTGTCTTCTCCTTTTTGGTAGATCTTCTCTTTCGCTGTTTATCCCGGTGTGTTTGAGCAAAGTAAATTGATCTTTTCAGTCCAATATCACTTTATTAGCACATATTGTAGCCTGGGAAATACCTTCCCTGCACCCTGCACATGGCCATTGGTCTTTATTTGTCATAAGGTGGGTATGACTCAGAAAGTAATGAATACCACAGACATTACAATACACCATTATCATCCCTATTTCCATCCTCTCTCTCTCTCTCCTCTCTGCGATGGTCATGAAATGGAAATGTTCTACAATAATGTGCAGCAGAGCACAATGTTTTGCAGTGTCAAGCCAATGTGAATGTACTGTAAAATCCATCAATTATTTACAAACAGGAGTTGGAACACTGGAAAGATTTTAAATTTCTCCGACTCTTTCATCATCTGATGTCGAATGCCGACATCAGCATGTCTCTTGATGATATAATGTTGTAGGGACAGAATTCATTTACAAACATCACTGGGCACAGTGTTTTCCAGTATGTGTGTGTGTGTGTTTGTGTGGCTGTGTGTGCCGCAGCAATTGCCCCCACCCCCACTTACATCTTAATACCTGACTCCTGACTGTCAGAGATAATGTAATTAATCATCATGCAATCATTAAGACATCACTTTAAATTTGTCTACGAGAGTAACTAAGGTCTAATTACAGACTAAAATATGAATTCCATTTAAGCAGAAGATGATTTCTGTGTGCTTAAGAGCCAGTGGACAGGTTTAATTTATGCTCAGGGGTTGGCTATGCACCATTAAAGGATAATACATATATAATACACTCCCTAATGTTATAAGACACATTCTGATTATGCTTTTGCAGCATTTCAAAAGATGTCAGGGGAGTGATGGAGCGTCTCTCTCTGCCCGCAGGTGCTGCATCACCTCTTTGTGACATTTCTGCTTCTATTCATCATAGCACAAAAAAAATCTAATTATGCATAATATAAATACATACTTTTTTTGTCAAACAGGGGAAACTCGTGCCCTTAAGTCTAATTTCAACTGCCAACATTACAGTTACATATTGGCATTAGCCAGGAAGTTCAATGTCTATAACATGATGAAAAAGCCTCCAGTATTCCAAGAACTTCTTCTTCATCTTTCGGCTGCTCCCTTTTCGGGGTCGCCACAGCGGATCATCTGCCAATATATCCACTACCCCTCCTATTTGTGATCCGCATGTTTGTTTTGACACAAGTTTTACGCCGGATGCCCTTCCTGACGCAACCCTCACCATTTATCCGGGCTTGGGACCGGAACTAGAGCTACCCAAAAGTGTGTCCCTAGTGGCTGGTTTCCCAGTATTCCAAGAACTGCTCTATTAATATTGCAGGGTTTGAGTAAATGTAAATTATATATATATAATTTACATATATATATATATATATATATATGTGTGTGTGTGTTATGTATTTTTCCCTGATAAATCCTCATACATGATTATTTTAAATAAAAAAGAAATTCCATAAACAGTAGATAATAGTAGCAGTTAATTTGAATCTTTGACATACAGTATATTTGTTTTTTAAAAGATTGAGGTCAAATAGTTGGGAAGTCTGTTGAGATGGTATTTAGCTTTTTTCAATAAATCCAAAGTTGGATTTAGCCAATATGAAAATATGATATTATCTATCCTATGCTCGTCTTTCTTTCACATATGAACATACAGCATGATGGTGCTGTTAAAACTAACTGATAACCAGAAATTGATTGACTTTCTCTTTTTCAAGAGAGTATGTTTCTTTTTCAGTTTTTCCTTCATGTTCCTCTACCAAGCTTAAAAACAGGTCCATGTCAGGATTATTAATAAATAGTTAATCAATGTTCTTTAACGATGCTCTCTGCATCTTTTAAGGACCATCACACTGCCTGTGTCTTTAAGTAATGGCCCAGTGCTCTGGAACATATTAATGAAACCCTGAAATCGCTCTATATCCTTATATAAGAACTTCATGTGCACTGAGCTTTTACTCAATGTGGCCAAAATAAGAGTCATTGATCATACTGTGCAGATTCTGAAATACATGGTGTCGAATCACCATAGCAAAACATAACCACTCCTCTTCTTACATTTGAAAGGAAGAGGAAGGGTTTGAAAGGAATTGGTCAAATGTTAAATGTTTCAAGTGCTCCAGGTTTGATGTTATTAAACCTGTAAATTTGATAAAAAAAATAAAGACAAATCATGTCGCTAGGTGCCTACAAGTTAGAATTATTGCATGACATGTAATTTGTTCTAATCACACCATATGATAACTGAGTATTTGTGAAGTAATCCAGGATCTCTGATATTTAAGCAATAGTTTTGTTGCCTAAAGTGAGGGCACCCTGACCTTTTGGAATCAGAACGTCCTGGTTTCCGAACAACGTGACATTGAATCTGTCTGAACATATTGAGGGATCGCAGGGTGCAGCTCACAAAACGAGTATTTGTCTGAGTAAGATCCTTGTCTCCAGCGCTACATGTCAAAGTTGCAACTACTCTTTTGTGTCTCATCTTCGCCCATCCTGCAAACTATGCATTTGGAATAAGTTTGATGTGGAATTCTGTCCCTCCTGGGATGGAGGATAGTTCATTTGCGACTCACTCTGAGATCTTAGCATTTTTTCATGTCATAGTATTTCCTCTTTTTAAGCCCTATGAGATAAATTTGATTTGTAAAAATAAATTTGATAGATTTTTTTGACTGATCGATTGAAGTTTCAGTGCAGTGACTCAGCTACTATTGAAAGTTGTAACAAGAAAAACAGAATACACGCAGAATACACATCCATGTACATGGGTGTTAATTGTGCATTCAGCATTTTTCTCTTGTTTTGCATTTGAGCAGCGTAATTATTAACAAAATGTTGAGGGTAAAAAATTTTCCCCCCACACAACTTAATTGTGTATTGTTTTTTCCCCCCCACAGATTATACTTCATTTAAGGAAATGTTCATGTGATATATGAAATTTGAAACCTGTGAGGACAAATTAAAAGTTCATTATCACCCAGTTCCCCCTCAGATCATTTTAGCGTCCTTCTGCTCATCATTATGATTTTACAGCACAAAACGCTCACTGCTCTCCTCAGCCTTGATTCCAGCAGTAACAGGCAGTTTCTGCACGGCAACACATGGCAGACCAATAAAAGCAGTAACAAGCTGGTGAACAGAGTGGCACAGTTAGAGCAGCTAAAGAGATATTTCCAGCAGGAGTCGGTGGGGACCAGTTATTTGCGAACACATTCACAGGATCAAGTTCACTAGGTGCTACTGCACTGCCTTCAACTGTAAGATCAAATCTTTTAGTCCCTGTGGTTCGGCACACTGGTTGAAGTAGCTGATGTGTTTTAATGACAGCCAATCAGCTGCCACCACTGCATCACTGCTTTAACAATGTAAAAATCAGAAAAATATTTTTAGGATCTTTCTTTTTATTAATTATTTGTAATCTTATTATTTTGCTTTAAACATTTTAAGAGTGTATTATTTGAACATTCTCTATAGTCTTAGTGTTACTCTAACGCTAGAATATTTTGAAAATGTATGTTTTATGTTGTCTGACACTGGCTGTTGCCTCCCTCACAGGGTCAGGGGTCTATTTTAATAAACTAGACACTTTATAACAACAGTAACAATAAAATTGGCAATTGTAAAGATTTTTTATTTACTTTACACAATGTGCTTTAAAAGGGACCAACTTTCAAAATAAAATTCAATGATGTGTGGCTTTGCTCAAAGCTATAGAACAGACAGGAATGAATTAAATGTGCACCTTACTGAATCAGGAACTGTGCTTGAATGTTGCATATATAATTGGGCCCTCTGTGTAAATTGTGGCTCCTTAGGGGCCCAAATCTGGATCCGCCAGTGCTCCCGCATATTTCTAAAATGTCCATAATTTCCTGTAAATCTCTTGTGTGTTGGCAGCAACCCAACAGCAACAAACCTTATCAGTAACAATGAAACTACGAAACAGAAGCAATTACAGTGCACATAATGACTTCCCCCCACCCAAAAAAGCAAAAGACAAATATGATATCAAAATTGGGATTTGCTTGGGTGAAAAAAAAAATCTAAACACGATGTTGTTGCATGTCGTGCAATAAACCAAAACCGACCTTGAAAAGTCTTCTGATGTGCCAAACAGAATTTACATGATGATGAGGTATTAGAATGGACCGACCTCCCTGCAAACCCCAGAGTGGAGCTGCTACACGCACACACACACACACACACACACACACATACACATCAATCCTGCTTTGAGCTGTAACGATCTGTGTGACCGCATGACAACTTCAGAGGGACAGCTACGCGGTTATGCAACACAATGCTGCTTGCACAAGTGTCATCTTGAACTTCTCACACATAAAATGAGAAGGGGGGGGCACATAATGTTAATTAGCTCGAAAACACATTACAGTATCTTCATTATTTAAAAGCTAAGAATAGTCTCTGCAGTATGATTGAGAGGGCTTATAATTACAACACCACAAGCTTTAATTAATGGAATTTATCTGTATTGTAAATGTTTATTTCTGTTTCCCATTTGAACTAATTGACCAGCCTGCGTATTTATCATTATTACTGTTCCATGTGTGTAGACCCATCTCTTTATTGTGCCTTCTGCTCATGATGGATCTGTTCATGGTCCGGTTACTAATGTTCCTATAGATAATATGAATTACCTTCATCCATCCGTAACCTTTAGCATCCTGCTGCTATGTCATGTCAAATGCTGTAATAGAATATCAGTGTCACGCGTGGATGGTATTAACAGTGTATGACATTTTTCCAAAATATTCTTCTTTTTTATAGGAACAAAAGGAAAAGCAACTGCAACAATCACGATCCAGCCAAATCCACTACGTCCTTGAGGTGAGAAGGTTTATCCTCTGATGAAGGAGAAACCGAGCTACAAATCTTGATCTGAGTTAAGTTAATAAAGGTCTATCAATAGCAGCGAGGACGAGCTCTGAATGCAGACGTTCCCTTTCAGTCTGGTCCCTGCTGCACTTGGGGGTTTAGCAGAGCGTGCGTGTGTTTGGAATCTTAAAGGCAGGAATCCAGGCACATTATTGAATGCCGCTGAAGGGGTCAAAAAGGAAGTGGCAGTGAAAGGGAGTGATACAGACACCTTCAGCACACTGGCAGCGTAGTAAGTGCCATCTTGCTGCAGAAAAATGTGATGTGTCTCTGCAGGGAAAATCATTTGCATGCATCTGCAGGTACAGATTAACCTGTTTCCCTCACTTGGGAGGCTGCAGAGGTCTGAAGTGGTCTGTAACAAGTAATAGCAGGGCTGTTGCATAAACGCTTAAATATGTGACATAAGGACTTGTCTGTTTATGGAGAGAGAAAAAACGCTAAGTGAAGGAATTATGGCAGACAGACAGCGGTATCTGTGCATTGAGATCATTTAAGAAATGTCGGTGCATTAAGCTTATAGGGCCACATTCAGACTGCGTTGGATTAGCCTGCAGGTTTTAGAAAAAAAAGCATAAAGAATTGAAATGCAAATAGGACAGGGATTACTGAGAGAGCATTCACTCTGGCAGAGCCTCTTCCATTAACTGCAGAAAAGAGGGGTCACGCTTAAAGAAAAAAAAGGATCTAAGCCTAATGATTATTCTCTCTGCACTCACTGTTGTTTAGAGCGAGTTAATAACTCAATACATGTCTCGTCATCAGCAAGATATGAACAAATGAGAGGAGCGTTTTGCACCTGCTTGCTGGAAAACAATATAACCACAGCATAATGATCCAATCTAAGCCGATAATCGCTCCCATTTCTCCAAACACTCGAATAAACTGTTGTGCTGTGGCAGGCAGTGCCAATTCCCTAAACATGTTTGCCCTTGTTAGCATCACCCTGAAAACATAATGCAGCTGACACCACCTCAGTGAGAGAAGGAAACATTTTCTACCTATATATGACAGGATAAGGAAATTATTTGGCCATGCACTGAGTTGCATTTGAATCCAAAGAAAATGGTGCTAAATGAGAAAGTGAATCATCTGCACTTCAAAAGCCTGCTCCCTGCACACTCTGAGGTGTGAAATTTGTAGCTGCAGGGACGGCACCAACTTGAAAGAGCGCAAATATGATTTTTAACAGTTTTCTTTCTGATCTGTGAAGAAGAGAAGAGGTGTTTATTGACACTTCTCTGCTTCATTAATATGAACTTACTGTCCCCAAATGTGTCTGTGTCCCCTTTGTTGCAAATTAATTGTGTTTATTAAGTGTTGCTGACGTGCAGAATTAATTATCCTTTAATTAATATGATATTCTAAGATTGTTGGAACTTTTTTTCATGGGTTACAATAAAAAGATGCATACTATGCATTTTTATCAATGTGAGTCACATGAAAATATTCTACATTCAAATGAAGAAGTCATGTTGGGACTATTTCATCAATGTCAGTCAGACCTGATGTGTAGTTTCCTTGGTGGAGACTGCCCCCTGCTGGTCAAACAGCACAGCGCCCCCCCCCCCCCCCCCCCCATTTATTCCTCTGTATTCATGCTGTTTAGGGAGCAACCCAGCAGCCTTAACTACCCTTTTTTTCCAGCAGCTTCCTCCATCTCTTCCTGAGGGATCATTGAGAGCTTCCACACATGCTAACAGATGCAGAGTTGACTGAATATGTCTTTGCCTCTAATCCTTTCCTCTCCATCCCTTTAAGCTGCCGCCAGGAAGCGAGGGAAGAAAAGTAAATACAGGAGGGAGACAGAGGTGAAGAGAAGTTTTCTGGTCTCATTAAAAAGTCTGTGTCCTTGTAGGACAGAAAAAGTAATGGTCCTTAAACTCAAGCACAACAGCTAGATTGTTAACGATCAGTTTATTAAGTTTTCCTAAATGATTGACAGGAAATCATTCGGAAGCAGTTTGGGTTCCATCTGGTCACCTGTGAATTTTTCTTTTGTTTGGAATGAAAATGAATTATCATTATTACTTGCAGCTTTACCGATAACAGATAATGAAGTTTTTCATATTCTGTTACTGTATAGCTATCGAAGAAATACAGTGAATATCATTGCATTATTGTTTTAACTATCATATTTGTATTACTCTGTTGTTATGATACTATTGTCACATCATATATTATTATTATAAAATGATCACTGTCTTTTTTCTTCACTCCTCCAAACAAACTAGACGAGTTTGTGCTTCACTTGAAATGAAAAATTGACACTACATTAAAGTGCCACATCTGTTTCAATTTGAGTAGGTTTACATCATTAAGAAAGAACTGTGTGGGAGATATAGCTCTTAATATTGTAAATATAGCCTGAATGGCCAAGTCTTACAACATCAGTTCATCACCAGTGTGAAAGGATTCACTTTTCACAGTAAGTGGGGTCTTGACTTCGTCAGCCACTTAGTATACTCAAACTTTCGAAAGCAGTATTTACAGAGTTGCATCACATGGCATATGAATCACACTCTGCATTAACAAAACATGATATAGTGGCATGAATGCTAGATTATGTTCTTTATTGTTGTTTAGCTACTATTACTGCCACTGACAAAGCTCCAGATCTCCAGTTTATTTGTTTCAGCATATCCAGACACTTCAAATTATTTCTTCTTGTTTAATATTTTCAGTCCATCTTAATTTAAAGATGATGTGTTTGTCCACTGCTAAGAAGTGAATTGTTCGAATTAAATATTAAAAGATTATTTACAGGATCTGTAGCCTGCAACAACAGCCTGTCTTTATAAAATACACATAGTTGTTCTATTAAAACACTTGAAACTGACAAATTAAATTATGCAACATATTTTAGCTTCAGGAGCAGCAGCAATACCAGCAAACTGTTTCATTCAGTTGAAAACATTGTCAACGATTTTGATGCACAAAGCGGGCCAGAAAACTCATGACACTTGAAAGAGAAACACTGACCTCTAGGAGAACCACCACGCTTGAGTAAAATCTGTCAAATATCATACAAAACACTGTTTCTATTTAATTTTCTCCTGCAGATCCGGAAAGATTAAAGCAAATACGTTGTTAAAATGTCTAGTGCCAACCTACATTACCATGACCAGGATAGTGTTCTGCAAAATATTTTTAATTTGCATTCTTCTTACAAAAATATCTTGAAATGTCACATTTTTACACCACCATGTACATGATTGTACAAAAAATCTGTGGTAGGTGGAGACAAAAGCATATTCGCTTATGCCCTTATCAGATATTTTTGAGATTTGTACATGATCAAAACAGAATAAATAATACCCAGGATCCATGTTGCCTACATCATCTCTGTGTTTTTGTTTGGTTCTTGCAGGTCACAGTGATTACAGACTGTCATAGACTTTGCAGTGCAGGTATGCCAGCTTCTCGGCCCTGCTTTTCCTCAGCAAGGGAAACCACTCATAATGGCTAAGCTCTACAACCTTGTAGCCTGCCAACCCCAAATGTCGTCTCTTCATGGCATGAAGACCCAACAGCTGCTGTGAATGGCAACAGTAATGATTCCTGCTGGAAACCTGGATTGCAAGTTTGACTGTGGCTTTGGCATCCTGTGGGTCTGAGCCTGCAGGCCTACTGTGTTCAGTAAGAGTTTCTATCAGGTCAGTAGTCAGGTCAATTCCTGTGACAAAAAGTCTCCCATCATCAGGTATTTCTCTGTGAAGAGAAGCAGTCTTAGGAGATGGAGTTAAAGGTTCTGTTGTGTTTTTCACGTTTATTAGCTGTGCTAAAAGGTCCTCAGTTATAGTTACCCCTCTGTTCATTTTCCGCCACCCTTGGTTTAAAGTTACTTCGGATGAATTGTTCTCAGGACATAATGTGGTTGAGTGGGATGTTGGGTTAACAGGTATCGGCTTTCCCGTGGAGTCAAAATGTACTTCCAGGTCAATGGTGCGAGTGTGAGGCAGAATCATTCTCTTACACACAAATTCCTCTCCTCCAAGCAGATCTTGGAGAATGGATTCTGCCTCCAGAACCTCAGGTTTGAGGCACACATCTGACTGAGCAAACGTCCACAGCAGCTCAGCTATCTCCTCCCTCAGTTCATGGCTTAACCGCGGCCCAGTCCACCGAGGCAACTCCAGAGCCACAGCTCCATCTAAAGTGAGCAAGTCTTTTTTCAGCTCCAGCTGTGTTGCTTTCAGCGCTTGCTTGACAAAGTCAGGGCTCAGAGCTAATGCAATCAAGTCCTCTGGGAACTGAGAGACAAAGGCCAGGCCTAGCAGGCCAGTGAGCAGATGCTCTGGGTACTTTTGGAATTCGGCCTTCCTCTGTCTCAGGGCTTCTGTCAGGCTTGGATAGAAGCTCGGACTCTGAGCTGGAAGAAACCTTAATGTGCCGAGGGCCCAGAGCAGTTTGCCCGAGTCCTTACTCCTGCAGTGTGGCACGAGCGAGGGCACTCTCTCAGCCACAGCAACAAGGATGTTATCATTACGATAATGCAGTGCTGAGCAGGTCAACACCACATGCATCAGCCCCTGAACAACCATCCTGGGGGCCCGTCGAGGTACTTCCTGTGTCATGGCCTCCATCCACGCTCTGTGGTACAAAAAACTGAAACGCAAGAATTTCAGCACATTCACCATCGCAAAGTCACTCATGTCTCTCACAGAAGAGTGTGCCTTATCAACAATAGCAGTCGCTGCACTCTGAGATATTGAAGTTTGGGATTTGAAAAGTCCCAAGCACACAACACCAACCTCCTCAGGGTATAACTGTTGTAAATGGTGCAGAAGACGCTGTTGAACAGGATGGATTAAGCCTTTTGGGCACTGCCTACCTTCTCCCATTATATACAACAGCTGGACTAGTTCAGGGGCCCCCATCTGTCTTACATACAGATGGATTGAGTCATAGAGGTGCTGTAAGAACTGGGGGGCCTGTCTCCTGAAACAGCGCCACAAATCAGCAGCTAACAGCAACTGGTGTAAAGTCATCTGGTTGGCCCGGCGGCTCACCTCTGTCTCGTACAGCCCGAGCAAAGTGTGGCCGGAGGGTATATCCAGCCACACAAACGACTGCAGCACTTCCAGCAGCTGCAGGTCAGTGAAGAGGCGTAGGTTTACCACAGAGTATCGGAGGAGCATGACAAAGCGCTGGTCAGTCTTTATCAATGGCGTCTTCTTTGGGGCCGCGCGGCTGAGCTCCACGAGAGACTTAGACACATCAGATGGCTTCATGCTGCCTTTTAAAACAGCCACATTTTGGAGCACCTGGGAGACATCTTCCCATTTTACTGGGTGAGGCCGCTGTGTGAGGTCAAGGGTCATGGAGGTATACTCAGGCCGGCATTTGTGGAACACACGTGTATCAAGTTTAACGACTGGAGGTATGGTTTCTCCTTGGTACGGTGACTCTGATGATGGCCTCTCGGGTTCAGAGCTTTTGTTGAAAGCTAAGTTGAGAAGCGTGTTTTTGGTGCTGGATAGATGCCTCGAGGAACTGATACTGTAGCGATTGCTCTGTTGCCAGAAGGAAGGTGTGAGAGCGGAGAGACACCTTTCGTCCTCGTCATTATCTGTCCATCTCTGGGAGGCTGCAGCTTTTCCCTCAGAGCGATGATATGAAGATGGGTTGTAATACAGCCTGTAATGTCCATGGAGAAATGCCCCTTTCTTCCAATTCTGCTCATCTGCCTCATCCTCTGTTTTGCCATTGAGGTGTTGAGCCTGGGTAAAATTCTTTCTCAAGCCTCGGAGGCAGTGCAGCCTGGGCACACGTTGACACAGCACACAGGCAGCCATCAATATGCAACACTGAAACAAGAGAACGTATATGTTAAGTCAACCCAACATGTGAAAGAATTATTGCAAATAATACACAAGAGGTTTATTGTCAAAAAATAGGGTGGTGTTTTCTTTCCAGACTACTTTCACTTTAAATTCCTTCAGGGATGTCAGGGATGAAATAATGGTGCTTGTAGTTTATGGTGAATGGAGGACAAAGAAATGTTGGGACCCAGCATAGACTGTATAAGATGAATGACATGACTGCTGGGACATGGACCCAAACTAAAAAAGTAAGAGGCCAACTGCATTACCCCAGTGTGTGGATTAATGAAGTTTTATCTATATCTTATCTTAAGTGATGATTTCTCACTAAAACTATGAAATGTTTTATTCTTGCAATAAAAACCATGGACAAAGGAAACCCAATAACGTTTCTACTTAGATTTCTTACTATGAACAACACTATTTAATACCTGAAACTCACAAGCCCAGTCGTTTGAGTTAAAGCATTCATACATAATAGGTGTGTTAATACAGAGTAATAGATGAACTGAATGATGACACAGAGCTAAGCTAACCTGGTGTCTTTTTGCCTCCTCAGTCCAAACCATGGTTATAGATTATCCCTGCTAAAACAAACCCCTCTCTGTAGTTAATACATTTGCTGTTCTGTCACTTCCTGGGCTGAAGTCTGGTCATTCAACTTCACATGTTCTGTCTAAAATTGTTTCTCTGCACGAAAGCAACAGAAAACACTTCCTCCAAACCGAACTAACCTGTGTGGGTATGATCACGATTATAATACAACGTTCATCTCACCTTTAACACTCGTGCATGGCTCAGACCATGATGCAGCAGGAACATGTAGATTTAACCTCATGTGGCTGAGAGAGGAAGAAACGAACATCACACCGGAAAATCCGTGAGTCGACCTTCAAAACAAAAGAAGCCAGATATTGTTTGTTCGGTGCTGGAACCATAGATGCAGCACAATCAGGATAACACATCGTGTTGTGTTTAGAGTCATTTTATTGTATATCTGACTGTGAAGAGACGGCATTTTCCTCTAGGATTAGTTGTTGCAAAGTGTCGTGTAGGACTTTGCCGTATTTTATTGTGGCAGGCTAATGTAGTTTCCGTGGAGAGCCGCCATGACTGAACAGACTGTGACCTACGGCGGCTGGGAGGGGTCAAACATCCAGGGGGGGAGGGAAAAGAAAAGAAGAGAAGAAAAAAGAAAAGAAGAAAGAATAGAAAAGGAGAGAAAAGAAAAGAAAAGAAGAAAGAATAGAAAAGGAGAGAAAAGAAAAGAAAAGAAGTGAAGACAAAGGAAAAGAAGAGAAGAGAAAAAAGCGAACAGAAGAGAAAGGAAAACTAAACAAAAGATCATTTGTATCCTATAATCTATGCAAAACAAATATTTGATAAGATATTACTCAAAACAATCTGATGTTTTACATAATTCAAACTTTAATTATGATTATCTATTTTTTTCTTAGCAAAAAAATCTGTACCTAAAAAATATATTTGATATTTTAAAAAATATATAAATATAAATGTTTTGATAACTAAACAGAACATTTATTATTGATAAAGCAAAGATTTTAGATTTTAGAGAATTTATTCCACTACTTCTTTACAAAGCTGAGTTATTACTGATATAAAGGTTGATTTCGCTTAAAGGCATCATAAACATTTAAGTCACCAACTGTGAATTATAACCTTTAACTGCATCAAATGGGACACATTAAGCAGAACAGAGCCTGCACAACAATATTTGCAGTAAAAAGGCAAACATTTTATAACAACAAGATGTGGTTTTGAAGCCATGGAGGGAGCAAATTACTCAGTCAAATGATTTATAAAGAATCTAAAAATTATTTATGCTGAATATATATCAGGATCTATGGTTCAGGTCGTTTTAGTTTTGTTCTGAGGTTTTTATTATTGAACATAGCACATATCAACGTTAATGGTTTTTACAGCTCACCAGAAAAGGCTTAGACTGTTTACTGCATATTCAACTACAACATATTAAAAGTAACTACACTCTTTTCCATCAAAAACGTTATCCTGCTTTATTTTGTGTGTGTGGTGTTAACTGTTTTCAACAGAACTTAAAAACAACAGAAGGTTTATAACACTATATTTTTATTTGTTTTCTTAATTTGTTTTTCGTATGAATCAGAAGTAGAAAGGTTACACATCAAGAGTGGTTTAGTTTCTAATTATTATTTTTTTATTTTTTGTGTCAGAGGAATTTACTCTTTAAATTTGAGCTTTTATTTTGAAACATGGGGATGGGAAAATAAGTCTTATTCAAATGTAAACATTTTTAAACGTCACATACTTCATGTCTCTTCACTTTTTAGAACCAAATTTTTTAGAGTAAACTAATTTATTTAAAATATGCAAACTCAAAAGTATGTATCCAACTTTATTTTCGCTTCCAGTGGACCAATGGATGATCTGTGGCCGTTTGTTTAAATAAGACGTCTTTAATTTCTTTGTATAAATTCCACATTATTTATTTTTATTACATTTCTCAACTGATCCATTTTAAGTTCTGTGCTTAAAGATTGATTAAATTGCAGCAGTTCTTAACACTGTGAGAACAAGGAGTGTTTTCAGATTGTTTCCAGTGTGTGACTTCACACATGACTGAATCCAGAGGTGAAAGGTGAACTAGACTAACCAATGGTCATAAGACAATTCCCTGCTTATTCCACTCTAAAGGAAAACCCTTAATGTTCTTTCAATGAGAGGAGTATGAGGGCTACAAATACTTCTATTTTATTAAAGTATTTGTTTACTTCTGTACTCTTTCCCAACATCTAGATGTTGACTGATAGTAAGTTGTATGCACACTTAATTCTTTTATACCACTAAGATCTGTATTGTTTCCATCAAAAAATAAATGTGCAGCCTTGAGTTGTAGGGAGTAGGTTGTGTTTTCAAGATAACACAATAGCTGTTCATAATACACCACCACAGCTTTTTTTGATTTTGTTTCACCTTAAGTTTTTTTTCTCAGCTTTTAAGTGTGACAATAATGATCCAAACTCCCACAATGCAATAATTTTATATGTTTAAAGGGAATTAAAGTATTTTCAGTATGAGTTAGATAAATCTTACAGATATTGTATTCAGTTGTTTTGAATGTTGTATGCGTAATACTTTGTATCACAATATTCTTATATTTTGCATTACTGAAATGGATGGCTGTGTCTGTCCCCACAAATATTCAAGAGATTTTCTTTTGTTGGAAAGTTAATAGCTTGTATTTTACAGCTAACTATAACTTAATATACCAAGTAAAAGGAAAAACAAATGTTTTATTTGTTGCTTATGGTCTTCTACCGTGGGCTTGCTAAATATCCCACAAATGAACCACAAAAAGTTGGGGGAAGCAGCTTTCTGTTGCTATGCACAAAAGGTTTGGAACAAAGTCCCACCACACATCAGACAAGATACTTCTATTGATACTTTTAAGAAACAACTCAAGATCTATTTCTTTGAACTTGTTTTTAATTGAATTGAATTGCTAATGTGTTCTTATTAATCTATCTCATTTCATGTATTTGATTTTAATGTAAAGTACTTTGAGCTACATTTTATGTATGAAAGATGCTGTATAAATAAAATATATTATCAGTATTATTTGTTTATAATTCGATCTATCTAAATATAAACAATATACTGCACTTAATAATTAGTGAGGCAAATATTCTTGTAAATTATTGCAACTTTTAATAATTAAGGCATGAATTTAGTTCAGTATCTCGATATAACTTTTTAAAAAACAGTACAGCTACTAACTGAAAAAAACGAATCATTACTGGGAGTCATATTGTGACTAAAAAGATGTCTATATTTGATTAAATACACAAAAACAACTACGAATTTAAAACTGCACTTAACAAACACAGAAGATATTTTTTTTCTTCGATATACAGGATATTTTTTTATATCCAGTATTTTAAGATATTTTATGTAACATTAAGCAGGTTATAAAACTTTATGATTTGTGTAACACTTGTTTTGATGTTTCCTGTAATTGCAACCTCTTTGTTTTCTCCGTCTTATTACTATTATTATAAACCTTTTTTTTTGGTATTTCTTATTAAAGTATAAATGAATTTCGTACGCATCCCACCATCCCTGCGTGTTTATCAACAGCCTGGTGAAACTTGAGCGCGGCTCTTGGAGAGGAAGTAGTTGATTTATGCTAATGAAGGAGTTGGGGTTTAGCTACGCTGGCTGGGAGCCGCCCTTCATTCACCACATGGTTAAAGCCAGACTCTACTCGCGCCACTTTCGCAATCTTACTACGATTCCTCCAAACTCCTGGCAAACCATAATAGCAGCACATGGATCCCACGTCCTGGCTGCTGGTCCACCAGCCGAGTCCTTCTTCCTCCACCATCTCTTCTCCCCCCCCAGTTTTCCAGGAATCCGCGGAAACAGCGTGAGTAAACGGTAAGTGTGAACAAGTGAGTGAAGATGGTGGATTTCTTTTTTTTTTTTTTTTCCCTCTTTAGAAGCCAGTGTCTTATTACGCGCGTGTTATTGACGAGAAAAACCTGTTGTTGGCGATGTCGCGGTTAAACGTCCGGAAAGTGGAAGGCTCCGCGGCGCAGGCGACACCGGAGCCGCACTTTGACGCGTCGCATTCGGTGGAAAACAATCCGTTTTTTAATCGCCAGTTTCCACATTTTGAAAACAGTTTTGTGGAAGAGGGGGAGCGCACGGAAGCCTCCTCTCCTCCACGGTTGGAGAATGAGGGAGATTTGAAAAAGCTGCTGCAGCTGCTGCACCTCCTCCTGCTCCTTCCTCGCTGCCTCGGGGTTAGCGAGTCGCGTTAGTTGGGGAGAATTTGTGCCATACTGCGCTTTGCTGGTGGCCGCGAGTTTCTCGAGTAGTGTCGCCGCTTCTCGTCGCCCTCACGTCGGCAGGATTTTGGGAAGTTTCCGCGGTGTGTGTGCGCGCTGCTGGAAGTGGCTCCAGAACAAAGCACGGCAGCACATGGGGCTCCAGCAGGCCGCGCGCCCTCGCTATCTCGCGAGCCGCCGAGCTAACTGCTAATGCTAGCACACCGACGAGGAAGATGGCGTTAAGTTGCTTTATTGACATTGGCCTGACTCGCCATGATGTGTGTGGTTAAGGGGGGGCTGTTTGTATCTGCAAGCACCCTGGAACACGCTGATGTTTAATGTTGGCGTGTGTGAGTAAGCTACACTGACGGGAGCTAACGTGGCTAAGGGAGAGCATTGCTTTGAAGTGGACGCAGAGTTAACGCTAGCCTGCTAACTCCATCTTACTTTTAAAGCCATTTCCCCCCGCATCATATCTCCCATCATAAGTAATATATATGTGTAGTATCAAATCGTGAACGAATTATAACATTTAGCGAAAGAGTATCACGATAGCGTGCTGCACGCGTTAGCCTCTAGCTAACACATGCTTGCATCGTTGTTTTGATGGAGCCCTGGGGTGCTGCTAGCTTGTTGTGTGCTGGATTTTGCCCCAAGTTTTTTTGCAGAAGCTCGAATCATACGCATCGTGCGTGAGCTCTACACGAGCGCACACTTTCACCTGCACCTGCTTTTAGCGTAAAGGGCGCAGACACACCGCCGATGTAGTTACACTCGTGTGCTGTCGCCCAGGACATAGATTAAATGTTCAAAACGCAGACTCCTGGGCGCCATGTTAGTGCGTGGGGGAGGGGTACGGCAATGTGACCGATCATAGCCCAAGTGTTTCTATCCACGTTTCCCCATTCAACTTAGTTAATTCACACACGCCTACACGTGGTCGCATATGTTAAATCAATGCACCAGCTTTAACACAACGTTTTTCTCTTTCTGGATCCATATCTCTGTCGAGTTGCATGGCAATAGCCAATGAGGCGCGTTATTGGGCAATGCCTCCATGCTCCTTATGTCAGGGCTTTATGCAAGGATGAATGTGCAGAACGCAAAGTGAATCAGTCTCTTGCTCAACGATGTCCAATGGTTGTTTTTTCCCTACTTCTGCAGTGCCCCATCTAGATTTTGCAATTGTAACAAGAATGACGTGTGTGTTGCAGGAAAATCAAATTGTATAAAATGGACAGAGATAAATTCAGTATGTGTGTGTATATATATATATATGCTAAAGGTTGAGTTCTCCAATTATCTATCCATTATAATAGCCTATGTAAGATGATTATTATTTAAAAACTAACAGGAGCAAACACAACCTCTTTGGTTTAGGTCACAATCACAGCATGGATCATTTTGGTTTGTAACTACCATTTTGAAGCGGTATTAAAGTCATCACATTAACATTAGTATTCTACCACATTTGTATCATTTTAGTCCTTTAATAACATCAAAAACATCTGGTCAACACTCTGGTTTCTTTTTGCCCAATCTAAGGATGTTTCTGCATGCACCTGTTTTGTGTCCTCGGAAAGTTAACAATTAGGTTTTGGATTTTTAGTCCAAGAAAACAAGCACCTGTAAGACAAACTTTGCAAACTTAAAACCAGTATTTTTTACAATGCCATGACTTTGAACAGACTATATGTTATTAATGTACTTTAGTTGATGATGTTACAGCCCAAATTGAAGTTGCTGACCCACTCTTGATGCCATCTTTCATTTATTCTTGCAGACCCCTGTGCACATCTCCATCCCCCCTGGAAAGCACCCCATTGTGGATCTAAAGGCACCGTAATCCATTCTATGAATGAAAACTCCCCAAGTCACTGTAGTGTCAAAGTGCTTACAGTGCAGGTAGTTTTATTGAGTCTACTGCAGTGAAGGCACTTTCAGCACTATTCTGATAATGTTAACTAAAGGAGCTGGCTTATTCACAAAGACAGGCCTGGTTTGTGCCACTTCTGCATAGACTCAATCCAAATACATATCTGGCAGGACTTCATCTCCATCCCGCTGTGAGGTTCGGCGCCCCGCTATCTCTGAGCGAAGCAACTGTCTGGAGCAAGTCCCCTTTTATAAAACATGCATTATGTATCCTGTCACTGTGCATAATGACATTTCAGCATTTACCGGTGCATGAAACCCGAGGCTGCTGAGACTTAAAAATGTTTTCATTTAATTAACTAACAACCGATAAATACAGATCAAATAGTTTAGAATTGATCTTGTTTTTTTACTTTGTTTTTTGTGCAAATGGTGACAATTTGTGTAAATGTGTATTTGGCATAACGTGGCCTTTCACTTCTTCCTCTAGTGCTTGTGCTAAGGTGCATCTAGTGCAGATAGTGAAGTAGACTAGCACCTACTGCCCTAAGTGCTCCTTCTGGCACAAGGTGCTGGGATTCTCATCTGCTCTGTCTTTTTGTGTGTGTGTCTGACTACACATTTTTAATTGTGGCAGTTCTCTGTTAGTTTTGCATAGTTGCGCTGCAAGAAAAATAAGTTGTGCAAATCTATGCAAAACTGATGGTGACCTGTGTTTCCATCCAAAACCCTTAAGTGAACATCCCTCCCTCTCTCCTTAAGGATGTTTCCAATGCACCTCTGTTGATAAGGAAAAAGACAGGTTTCAGTAGTATTAAAGTGCTTATAGTGCAGGTAGTTTTATGAAATTCTACTGCAGTGTGAGCACTTAAAGTACTTCTAGATGCGTGTCCCTTCTCTGGAAAACTGCAGATGTAGATTGTGCACAATGGGTCTCTGGTTAGTTTTGCTGGTTTGCTTTCAGCTTTTTACTGTACTGCTGTGCAAATCCATGCAAAACTGATCATAGAACTGAAATTAATCAATCAGACACGATCCCTTTCTGTGCAGGTTGGGAGAGGTAGCAATGCTCTATTCTTTTGTGGTATTGCACTTGTCCCGGCCTGTATAGGACATGGGAAATTGCTCTTCACCAGCGTCTTCTCTGAAATGACCTTAATCAATCAAGGATGCCTTTGCATTGGACTTTTTCAATATCATCTATCCATTGCTCTCTCCAGCTTGGCTGTTTTCTGACGTGATCAAACTAACAACTAAATGTAGGTCACTTTGTTTGCTTTATAGTTCATCTCAGAGCAACTTCATTTTTCTTGATAGAACCTAAGGAACTTTCACTAAAATGTTTAATATACTGCAATCATCCTCTTTGATGTATTTTGAAAATAAAATTTCTATCAACTCACTATGGTATTTTGGGGTTTTCTATATATATGCATGGAGTTGAGTGTTTTCACTATAACAGGAAAGTGATGTTTCTGATTGCTGTATAACCTAATGTTCACCTGGTTGAATAGCTGAGCAGCATTATTAAACTGTTAATTTACATTGTTTAAAAATCTGTACACTCACCCATTTAAAAACAATTTTTTGTTTCATCATAAGCCAGTCAAGTTTTGTTAAAATACTGTGCATCACACATTTTTAGATATACCCACATTTTTGGTTAATTTCCCCCAAAAATGTATCCTATGGAGGCACCCTAAAATTATTCAATTTGATAATTAAATGTTTTTGCACTATTGCCATGTTCATAACACCACATTGTGTTTTTGAGTTTCATCTACAATCTTCTAAATATCTTAGTGTTATAGAGACCATGGAGGGTTGAGCTGTGATGAAATACACAAAGAGTGGCAGAAATCAAAGAAAATCCTTGTCTGCATACATTCTTAAACTCTTCTATATACATTTAAATTGATTTTACATTATCCTACAAAAACATTCTGAATCAGTTTTGGATCATTTACATGTTCACTGCAGCAGGTATGTTACTAAACAAATTTAGAAGCAACATGAGGCAAATGTCACTATATGTTGGTGTCCATTTTATATAAGGCACATCAGTCAATGTGGTGGTGACAAACTTCAATTCTGTGTTTAGAGATTTGTTAGTGAGGATCTTTTTCCGTTTGTGTGGATGGTTCCTTTAAACTTGTTTGCAAGCAGTGAAGTATGGCCTTTCCCCAGCAGAGGGAGGCATATCTACACATAAATGTTTCTGTTTCGTTGAGACTGGCCAGTGTGTACTATGTTTTGAATACAATCTTAATGCAAACTGAATAAAGCAACATATAAATTTAATATGAATATTTCAGCTTAAGACTCTTTTGAGTAAAACTGCAAGTTTAGTGTTATGATCAAGTTGATTAAATGTCACAAGCAGGTTACAGATATTAAAAAGACAAATGATCCACCTATTCTGCTCATTTCAAGTGCATTCATGCAATCTGGCTCAGCCAACCTCTGGACAATGAGCAGAGTTTTCATTTTTCTGCATTGGACGGTCGGCCGGCAGAGAGAGAGCCATTTGCTGGAGTGCTCACCTTTCATTATCGTGTCGTCTTTACTTGACAGACAAGATAAATGGGAAGCATCCAGAAAGGACATGGACTCAAAGATGCATTTCTGCTTGTCAGCCCATGCTGATTGCTCTGGCAACCTCTATTTACTCTGATGCCTCGAAAATCTTATGCCTTTATTAGACAGAGAATGCTGCACGATTGTGGGTTGTCAGGTAGATGCCACCTGGTGTTTTCGAGTTGGTTTGATAATGTGGCACAACAGTGTCAGAAATCTACCAATGGTGCATGTCACTTTCAAATTTCATGCGCAGCCCATGCACAGGCCCATTTTATAAGTACACATGAAAACCAGTTTTATCTATATAAATTTTGGTCTGCCAGATTGTCTGTGCCTTTAGATTGAACTATTTTAACAGCTACTGAATGGATTATCATCCAATTTCAGAGACATTAATGGTCCTTAGAAGATGAATCTTAAATGTCTTGTTCTCCTGACGTTTCCTCTATTTAAACCATGACATTATTATTTGTGGATTTGCCCCATTATCACATCAAAATTCCAGTTTGTCTCATACTTTGCTTCATAAGCAAATACTTGCAAGACCACCAGCCATAGTTATACTTCATGTATGGTGCTAATTAACAAATGTTTTCATGCCAACAAGCTAAACTTATATGGTGAACATTGGAATCATTATAGCCTACTTAGCCTACTAGCCTACTAGCCTACTTGCTCAGAATCGGGCACTTTAGCTTAGTCATAGTTAGCATGACTCCATGATGAGGATTTAACTCAAAGCACTTCCAAAATCCGATATCATTCTAATGGTGTCATGTTAATGGCAGAGCTAACATGCTGAAGTGCAATCTCTACAATGTTTATCATCTTAGTTTAGCATGTTAGCATGCTAATATTTGCTAATTAGCACTTTACAAGAAGTACAACTGAGGCTAATGTACCACATGGCATTATTTTACAAAGAAATGACATGAAAATAATTTATTTATTTGAATAATTGTGCAGTAACTGTTGGCATTGTCTCATTTTATTAGAATTAGTCTTAACTTGGTTTAGAGTGGAAATCAAGAAGGAGCACTTCAGGGAATGTAAATTGTTCTGATGAGAACAACACACTCACTGCAGTTATTAAATATTTTAACATGTTTTTTGGGGGGAAATGCCACGGTATTGTATTTGCAATGAGATGGTAGTGATTGAATAAATGTCCACAAGCTATTAGCTGGAGCCGTGGAAAATGAGCGGCTGTGTCTTTATAGATGCCAGTTGTCTCAAGTCGTTGAAAGGACTCTTATGAAGACCCAATCCTCTCAGTACAAAAGAGCTCTTTGGGCTTTCTGCCTTCTTATGGTGTTCATCATGGACCCATTCCTCCCTAATCTGTATTCAGAGTTCGGTCCATCCCTCTCTCTCCTCATCCGTGTATAGAAATAATAGGAACATTATGAGCATTTTAACCCATTCCTGAAATTTTTCTATTCAGCCTTATGGAAAGTGACTTGAGTATTTCCCTCACGTCTGTCCTTTGGCATTGAAGAGATCATATGGATCACATACACATCTCCCAGAAAAAAGGTGCAAATTCATTATTCAAATGCAATGTGCGCTCTTGTAGCCCCTAAAACCAAACAGCAAAAAAACAAAAAATCAATATGCCGGGATTCCTTGAGGATGTGCCGAATGGGAGTCTTTTTGTTCATGCTTTAATTATTTGGGATCCGTGGTGCTTTTATAGTTGTGAATTTGTCAAGGATTAAAGAGAAGGCGGATGCATGTGTCTGAGTATGACTCTTTCTTCGTGGATGTTTGCTGCTGTTGATTTCATCAACATTTAATGGCTCCCCCACAATTCTCTGCAGGTGGCCCCAAATACTTAATCAACATAAGTCCTGAATGCAGACTCTTGTCCCGATTGTAACTATCCAACCCCAACTGTGTCCATCGATAACTAGCGGGTAATGTGTGCCACTCATGACGGTCAGAGTTCAGCATATATTGATTTGTTTTTACCTGTGAGAGACTTAAACTTGCCGAGTACTCTATGTGAGTAGTACTTGCAGCAGAAACCTGCAGCTCCTCCCTACTTGTTGGGTTTAATTGAATATTCAGGAGGGACCTTGTGCGTGTTGATGTTATGTCTCAGGGGATTGTTTAATTCTGCTAACAGACACAAAAAGGCTGTGTCAGCCACGCTGCTGAGGCTGCACTTCACTGCTGGCATTCATGCTGATGGGGGGTCTGCTCCTTTAGCTGACCTCTGTGAATTAACCTTGGCTGTATATCCGGGATTGTGCCCGACCGGAGAATGAACTCTGTATTTGTGTATGCACACGGCACGCTGCAGCTGTCACTTTATGCTGATGCGCTGTTGAATTAGCCATGAAAAACAATTAATTTTCTGAGCAGGTTGATCATGGGTTTTCACAAGGAGCTTAATCACAATGTTTTGTGGAGGAGCACTTGCTGACTGTGTGGCTTGTGAAGTGAGACATGCACAGAATTTAAAGAATGTTAATTTAAGATGAAGAAACAGTCTTTTGCCTGTTTATTATACCGTACACACACTTGATCTGTTGCGATGTCAAGACAGCCCCTTGTGATTTATTACAGTTAGAATCAGTGATACAGTTATTACTGAGTTTCTAATTCTTGCTGTTACATCTTCCAAATAAAGGGTTTCCCATGCACACGTTACAAGTTTGAGAACATTAATGACACAAAAAAGTTCAAACTGCTTTTGCACATTGGATGAATTTTTTTACTATGTAAGGCATAATATTCAATCAAATGTAGAAACCAGAACAATGTAATCAGGTGATTCCAGGGTAGGGGGCAGGGGGGCAGAACCTCAGCTGAAATCTGATTGGCCCCTGATGTGCCCCTGTCCTGTCAGTTGTCTGAAACAACTTGTCTTGTCACAATGATAACAATAGATATTACTTATTTCTTATTTGAATTAGTTTTTTGAAATACACTATGTGCTTGAACAATTTTCAGAATATATTCAATGATGTGTGCTCAAAGCTATAGTGCAGAAAAGAAGGAATTACTTACTGAATCAGGAATTGGGTATGAATGTTGGACATATAATTGGCCCCTCTGAGTATGTGGCCCCTCTATGGATCTTGATTTAGAAAAATCTTAGATGCGGCACTGATTCCAGCGATATTATGTTTTATACAAACTGTTCATTGGACAAGAAACACTATTACAATTTAAGTACTATTACAACATAAACTTATGATTTGGGCTGTTAAATAATTGTTGCGAGTTACCTGTGCATGTATAAATCTCTAAAAGATGTCCTTGTAAAATATAGGCCAGTTTGGGGTTGAGTGGAGGAAGCTGCAGTTTCAAGTGTAGGGCTCCAAAGGCAGTGTGTGCAAGACAGAACACCGCTGTGGATATACAAAGGGCAGTAAAATCACATATTTAACCATGCTACGTCACAGCCACTGATCTGTGTCCTATTTTTCATTCACCCTTTCTGTCACCTGTCTCTCATTTCTGTCCTTAGGGAGTCAAAGTTCCCTTTGGCATGAAAAACCTCTCCGATCTGTTTTCATCTGCTCAACTAATTTCCAGTGGGTCAGCCAGTGAGACTCACTGGCAGAGAATCCGACACTGCAGAAACTGAAGCACCAACTGTTCCATATTTCTGGTCCTGCAGCCTGAGAGATGATTTCAAGGGTTTTAACTGAGAGGTTAGTGTTATATGTATTTGTGATTGTGTGCCTCTCAAGCAGCCTTTTGTCTACCACTTCAATTAATCCTTTTCAAGATATAGCTGTCGTATAGAAGCTCTATCTTCTGAGGGTTTTCTATCCAAATTACAGTATGTAGGAATATAATGAGCCAGTTTAATTGGCTGCTATTTCCTGGGTTTGGGTTTTAGACAGACCACACAGGGCAAATGGTAATGAAACATATATGAGTATTCCATCAGTATTATATGGAGTGAACAATGCAAAATGAACCATCTGGGCAGTAGATAGAACGCTATCTTGTGCTGGTCCAACATTTGTGTTTTTCCAATGTGATATTATCTTCAGTAGAATATCTCAGTTTCATGTGTGTTATCCAAGCAGAAGTAACTCACAAGCGTATACTGGCTGTACCTCACTGTGAAATGAAATGGGTTTATTAGGGCTTTTCAGTGGAAACAGTTGCTGGCTGCTGATAGAAACAGGTTAATGAGAGCAATGAGACTGAACCACAAAAATATAGTTGTGGCCCTGAAATCCAAAACAACTTAACTGAAAGTCACTAAGACTGCAATTCCCCACAGAGCTGAGGGGAACAGCAGGGTGGGGGAAAAATCTCTGAGCTGAAAATCAGACAGTGTTTTTTTTAACCAGAAATATCATGTTTTCCTATAAAGTAAGTGTTCTAATGAGAAAAGTATTTTTTTGGTAAGCCTATGGCTAAACCACAAACTGTATTTAAAGATGGATGACCTGCCAGCTTCCCAAAAAGTGAAGCCAAAATGTCTTGATCACCCCCTGCTGGCTGGCTGCAGTATGGGTCCAAACAAAGTACATGTCAAAGTTTTATGGACAAAGTACAAAGTTATGTACTCCCGGGTCCGTTCCTTACCAACTCCATGTCTCTTACAAACAGGATGGATGAGATCAGAATGAGAAATACGATACTTTATCTCCTCGATATGTGTGTGATGGTGTGGTTTGATATTTATTTTTATATGCATATGTTGATGATTTTGATCTTTGGAATTCAATAATAATATTATCGCCTAGTTTTTCATTTACAGTAGTATGAAAAATGTATATATTTGTACATTATTTAAATAACCTTCATGTTAGTTGAAGTCACCATATATATTGATCTCTTACATCAAGAGATCAACAAAGGGCAGCACAGTTGGAGGTGCAACAGTCACATATCAAGGGCGACACTGAAATCCAGCCACTCTTACAGCTTGTTACCTCAGTGGTAAACATGCAAAGCATTGAATTTTAACTGCAACAAAATGGCCATGCATAGTGTTTTATTGCGTGTTTTTTTTTATGGTATTTTGCCACCAGACTGGGTTTTGTGGGAGAAATCTGTTGGATTACTGTGTAATACAAAACAGGAAGTGGGCTGTTTCCAGAGCAAATACAGCAAATGTTCTCAGAAGGTTTCTGAACAGCAGATGGTGGATGAAGAGGAAGCCAACAAAGAAATCATTTCAATGTACTCCCTCTTTAGAAAAGAGAAATAGTACTTTGAAGTGAGGATCCTAATTAAAACGTAGTCCTACATTTGATTAACTATTGCAATGACGAGAAAAGGTTGTATCTCAAATGCCTTCTCTTATTTAGACAGCTTTATCAACCAAAATCACTGCAGTATATTACTTTCTCTATTTCCTGAATGAGGTGAAAGCATATTCACACTTGACAACAATAGCGCATAACACCTCCTCATAAATGGTGTCAGACAATTGTCACCTCGCTCCTTATCCTCAGACAATTATGGCTGATGACAACATTATAATGTGAGATAAATGACAGGAGATCGTGTTCCACTGTGGCACCGTGGCTGGAACACATTTTTAGAGGAATGTGTATTTATTTTCCTGTAGACACAGAGGAGAAAAGATGGCAGTTAAATCATTTCAGCTCAATCTTATGTATTATAATGGCAACATGAAACATTGGCTTAGCCTTATCTTACTTAAGGCATTTCTCTGCAAGAGTTATGTTCAATCAAAGCGAGTCAGGGCTTTCTTTTCACTTCTGAGAATAACTCATATCCCCTCAAAGGACATATTCTCCCTCTATATCTTCTGCTTGAAGAAAATCTCCTTTTGGTGTTAAATCTTTCACGTTGTGCAGTTATTGACAATAATCTATCTTTCAGGATGTCACAGTGACAGCAGATCAACTCCAGGGATGCTGCATTGATTGTGTTGGCTGTTGTAATAGTTGAATTGGCAGAACTCTCCTCACTCATAGAGGTTACTTTATCCCAGTTTCTCCATGGCTCACCAGTGCTGAGCTCCGCCTGACAAGGCTTTGGAGGAGAGCTGTGGAGCCAGTCATCTGAGGTAACACATATTGACATTGGTTTTTGTCGCCGCATTGTCAATTTGGGGTAGTCCTGATTGGCCGCCTTTGTAAGATATGACAGGTTTCACACCATGCACAATGAATCCGGCTTAAAAAGGAGAGCAGTGACTATGGAAGATGTGGAGTTTGGAAATAAAAGTGGTGGCCGGCAAATGGACAGAAAATTTGTAAAGTCTTCACTTTATATCTTTTCTCAATAGGTTTGTTTGGAAGATGCTGGTTGCAACTTTGTTTCTGAAACTGTAAAAAATTGAAAACTGAGGTAACTGAGCCGCAGCAAGCAAAGATCAGCCTCAGGGCTGAGTCCGCAGAGCCCTGAATCTACTGCTGCTGCACACAGAGCTGTTCACCTGTTTATTCAAAGCTTAGTTAAGTTTTGATTCAGATACAGAACTTCGAACTGGATCAGTTGTCAGGGTCATTGTTGTGATTGAAAGCGACACTTCCCTGTGCCAACCGCCACTATTACAGAGCGCTGGTCACCTGTTTAATCAAGTTTCATTAATATTGAAAGTATTGCATGTCCAAATTGAACCAAATTCAACACTGCTAGTGTTAGGGCTAGGATGTGAAGCCGATAAGATGAACAGTTCTCAAGATATTGGAGTCACAGACAAACAGACAGATATTTATGAAATTATTCAACATATTATCAGACCACAAACATCTAACAATTCCAGATACTGAATTCTGTCTTCAGACAATCATTGCAGAATTTTAAGGTTTGAAAAGTGCATTATTATTTCAAACAAGTATAAGAAGAGCTTGAGAACATTTTGACACGAGCCCTGATCTCAGACCATCTGTGGGGGGGTGTATGATCTCATCGCCTGACATTTCCCTTTGCCTCTCTGCACACTATACATGAAACCTCTCATACACAAGTCTCTGGAAAAAGAAAACCCTGTGACGGGTGAGTTTTATTAACAGCTCGAATGACACATTGATTTTCTCTTGAGGAAGCCAACTGAGAAGAGAAGAGGACACGAGCCTCCTAGCAGTGTCTCATTAATTTATAAATTGTCTCAAGGGGGAAGGAAGAGGTCTTGTAACACTTCATCCAATGTACGGTTGTGGGCAGTGTGGGTGAGAAGCAGAACACATCCGTGATCCATAAAACCGCTGCCTGCTTGTCAGATGCAATTAAGAAACATTTTGATCATGTGAACTAAAATCTGGTAGTGGGATGTAACAAAGTACATTCATTTGGTGATTGTATTTAAGCACATTTTTCATGTGTCTACCTTAAGTCAATTAATTTCAAGTACATTTCACTGTTACTTCACTACATATACATATATCATCAAATATCTGTACTTTTTTACTCGACTACATTTGTACAATGCATTGTAAGTATTGTATTGACAATGTAAATGTTTTCTTAAGCGTCATCTGCAGCATTCTTTATTTATATGACAGAATCATTGTTATGAATCTGAACCACACAACCAAGTTGGTGGAGTTCCTACGACATGTAAAAGTAGCAACATAGTAGTGCAGAGTGTTTAAAGTGTATGTACATCATGATTGTTGCAGAGAGGTAAACGTCTATGGCTGTGGGGAAAAAACACTTTTTGAAATGGGTGGATTTAGTGGATAAGGATGTCTAGCGCCCCTTAGAGGATGGCAGGTGATGAGCAGTATGGGAGGGGTTAGAGAGTATTTTTTGTGCCCTTGTGATTGTGCATTTGTGGTATTGACTGAGATGAGTGTAGATGAAACAGATGGAGGCGGCTGCCTAGGATCTATGGTGATTTGTTGACTATGGGTTGTTTTGATTGACTGCTGAGGCCGCTGCACCAAAGTCATAAAGAAGAGGTTGTGTTTTACTTTGAGTCTTTTAGTTGTTTCAGTCTTTGATTGACTTTTTGGATGATCTGGTCTGACTTGAGTTCCTTTTGAGGGTGTCATTGATGGGAGTGCCAAGAAATGGAATGAGTCTGTTATCTCAGCCTCTCGTAAACTGGTTCATCCCATGTTGTAAAATGCATTTTGTGTATTAATCCTCTTATAATAAACTAAAGCTGTCATCGTTGTTTGTGAGTTCTACATGTAAAAGCATATTACTGCTGAAGATATAAATACAGGAGCATTTGTAAGAATCCCTCTACATCATTTGCAGTGAAAAGATACATTTACAGTCCCTCTGTGGACAATGAATCATATAATTTGTCATCACAGAGTGATTCCCCTGTGAGTCGAGATTACTATGTCTCCTAATTACTCAGGACGAATTAGCATAATATTTCGGCTCCATCCTTTGTAAGTTTACAACGTGAGGCTGCGAGCAATTATCTGTCACCAACTTCAGTCATGAGAATTGATGGTTTGACCTCACTCGTCTGAAAATCACACTTGACACTCATACTCCTGCAGGCAATGTCAAATGAGACAGCTGGGGCTAACTCTGGATGACACACGTCAGCGACTGCTGCTAAAGATGTACCATTTGTCAGAAATAAACTAATATTTCCTCCCAGCTGCAGCAGCAGCAGCAGCCCTCTGTTCCACTACATTTCATAATGGCTGCAAGGCACTTCTGCACATATGCTCGACTGGAGAGGTGTCCTGTGGTACACGCACACACAGCCCTGGCTCTGACATGCCCTTTGTCCTAGATGTACAAAAAACCAGACTGTGTGCTAATGTGATCCAAACACTTCTCATAAAGTCTCCTCAAAATTTACTTTATGTAGACAGTTTTGACATGAAACTTGGCAGAGCCGCCAGAGTGAATTGCGATAGGACTTATGCGACTGGCCCCCACCAGAGACGCAACAGGCCTGTAAAATTTATCATGACCTGCCTCAGTGGCACAATCCTGCCCAGTTTTTTTTACAACATAATGGAATATATATTGCACTCTTTACACAATGGACATCACTGCTTAATTGCACATCAGTGTTGAGTTGAATTGCTTTATTGCTCTATGCACAAATTCTGTTGTAAGAGAACAGAAGAAATCAAAGAAGTCCAACTACAGAAATGCGTGGGATTACAGGAGGCTCGAGGACCTTATTGATTAATTAGTGGGTGGTTTGAACTCATGGAATAAACCTGCATTAGTGCATCTATAGCATTGTGTTCCAGGATGACTATTCTTCAGGAGATTTAATCATTTGGTAAAAGCTGCTCATGCAATACACTTTATATTTAGCACTGTATAAGAGCCATACACAATTATTCAGTCAGTCTGAAAGTTATAACATCTCTTAGCAGTCCTGTCTGTTCTTTTGCAAACTAAGACCTTAACCTCTGTCATGCCAGTATGAAAACACAGGCTTTGAATTAATGAGCTGTATCCTCAGTGGCAGGGTCATCATGGTAGTGAAGCAAGTTCACATCATCTCCCTGTAACTGAGCAAAAGGCTCCGTCAAGACTGCCGGAGGTAGCAGCTCAGGCAGGCAGGTGAGGTTAGGGAACTTTATTGGACAAAATGAAGAGGAGAAGGCTTATAAACAGACTGAAGGATAACAACACATGCAGGTAGCAAGCACACAGAGACACCATCAGATGATCTGACACTGACAGGAGCAAGTGGATGGTGTAAGAACCAGGAGGCAGATGAGAGACATGTGGAACAGGTTGTGACAGGCTCCGAGAAACCACGTTGCTCTATAAATGAAGAGAGAAATGTGATTTTAGTTCAAATGGCAAATGTATTGGTGAGCCAGGCTATATAACAACAGCCTTATAATAAATACTAAAATATACTTTATAGTGCCTTTCAAAACCAGAGTTACAATGTGCTTCACAGAATAAAATACAAGTGCAAAGATAGCAAATCATAGAAAAGCCAGATCCTTCTTAGCAATCCAATAAAACAAAGCATTAAACATTAAACAATCAAACTAAATATTAAGAAACTATAAAAAGGTTATACATTCAAGATTTTAAACATTGATATTGCCGCAAATAACTAGTTACTCATTTAGAATAAAAATACAAAACAATTTAACCAAATCATTTATAAAACTGAAACAGCAGCCCTGCTTTATTACACTCTGACAAACAGCTTAGGTATCAAACCCACAATCATTGAGGAGAAGGCAGAGCTGAGAAGAGTTTTCTGACCTGTCACAACCACCAGGTCTCATCCAGTCAAACAACACATATTCTCATCTTTGTGCTAGAATCTAGACGTGACTAACAGTAATTCAGCCACTCAACTTTCCTCAAAGTGAGGATATTATGGGTAAGGTTATTTCTGCCTCATGGCACAAAATGACCTTAATAGATGCTGATCCCCAAAGCTTCAAATCTCACTTTCCAAAACGGCCAAGCATGATAATGGTAGAATTTTTCATTAAGATGTGGGCTACATGGCTTTCTCATTAGATCTCTGCTCCGCTGCATTGATTCTCTTCTTTAATTAGCTGGTTTACCGGCCCGACTTATTTATTTCAATTACAGGCCACTGTAAACTGCCAGAAGTCTGTCGATTGCTGATGCAATGCCTTGGCTACATAGAGAGGTCGATTAATGCACCACTTATTTTTTTAATTCCATTATCTTCTTGCCCTTTTGTCTTTGATTGCACCAGAATTGATTTTACCTGCAGTATGAAATGATCCAACTCTTTCTACTGCCAGTTGTGTCCAGGAGCAACTCATTGGCAAAGGAATGGTTTCTGGTCGGATATAAAGTCACCTTTTAATAATCGATAGCACAGAACCTTGACTTTAACCCTCACCATACATGAATTCTAATGTAGTTGCCAGGAGCAACATGTTTTACTTACCTCAATAGAAAGCAATGTCAATCAGTATTTTAAGTAATTTCCAACATTTCTATTTGTCTTTCACATTTGAAGAACACAGCTTTGGAAAGTCGTGTTAGACGAGGAAAGTTTCCTTAACATCAATGTGTGAAGTGGGTGCTGTGTAGAGCAGCAGGAGGCAGCACATACATTTGTGATTATTGTCATTCTAAGATAATATCTTTGTCGACGTCTTCTACTTATGTAACACTTGTAATGTAATCAGCACACCCACTAACTCTGAATTTGAATTTTCCAGAAAAGCTTCCTACTGTAGTCTCTAATAGGGTCCCATGGACATTTTCTTAAACTTTGGCAAATTGCAGCTGATTCTCTCAAAGCATCATGTCATTGTGGTTGGATGAAAATAAGACTGAGCTGGTGAAGCTTAGAGATCATGACAAAAGGGAATAGTCTCAGCTTGTGAACACAATGACCAACTTTGTTTATAGTCGTGGGCTAAAGTTGCCATTAATATCTGTTGTGCGTTTACACTATAACACTGTGGCAATCGCTTGCAAGGTCTTTACTGTTGCCACTTTCCAATCACTGCTGACCTCAACTCGGTGTATGGATATGGGAAGTGATGAGGTCAGTGTCAATACAATCACTCTGCACATAAATAAACTTGTTCCATGTAATTTCAGTCACTGAAACACTTAAATCATACTTAAGTTGCCAGGAGCTCAAGCTGCAGATGCAGATTTGTTTCAAGAGAACATTTTGCAAGACTTTATCACCAGCCATCTGTTTGAAGTAAAACATCAACTGATTAAAGTAATTTTCTATGAAGACAAAGAAATTTCAATTTCTACGTGATTAACATTTCGCACCGTGCAGGATCTCAGAACATTGAGGCTGACAGTGTTTCAAACTTGTCAAATCAAGAATTCCTCAAGGTTCCCCCTCCCCCCACATCCAACTTACAGTCATTCAAAGAGCTTTTTTCATTTTTGTTGCGAGGAGTTTGATGTTTGAAATTTAATCTATTCTTGATGAGGGAATCTGGGAATTGGCTGCCTGTCAGATCAGCACTATTATCTGCCTTTTAGGTCTGAAGCAAATTAGACTCGGGGTCCCCAAGGTGCCTGGACCCTTGCATGCTGGCGTTGGATTCTCAGAGCATGTCATTTCCTTGATGGAAATTCACTTTAATCAGAAGGAGATTCACAGCCCCGCTGGACTTGTTCACAGCTTTTTGATTTGTTTTCAGGGTGTGTCAGATAGCACATTTTTCACCTGTAACCAAGAGATGTTCAAGTGTATCAGTTAAATACTCTTCGACGTGTTATTAATTCAGTTATTAATCTGGTGCAGCACACAAAATCAGGTTATTATTTAGTTGTTGCACTCAACCTTGATACCCTTCAGGCCCTGGGGTGATGCAGACACACTTTGATGTTGCAACACAGAAACATGAAACTAAGATCAAAAATATATGTAAGATATTAATTAATTGATAACTCTATGGTCTGCATTTGAAAATAGATGTGCACAATTTAACAAGGCATCATTTTCTTCCATAAAGATGGAACACCAGACATGATTAATACAAACTAAATTTGTAAACACTGGGCATTGAAACAGTTTGGTGCAGGTCCCAGGTTAGAGCAATGCATGCAAAACTTTTACTGGTGCATCTGTGAAATATGAGTAACTATCAATATTTAAATTTTCTGCGGTGGCCATTGTTGAGGCACAGAAAGTAGGTAGTGATGATTTTTTTTTTTTCATTTCTTGTAGAGGAATGGGGATCAGTACTAGGATTAAGACAAATGTTTTGTATATGCTGTTGGCAGTTTCGGCTCTAAACACAAGCAAGTAACATCCGGTACATTCATTTAATTTCATATTACTCGAGCCTCCCTGATTTCAAATCGAATTGTTAATATCAAACATGTTTGATATTGATTCACTCTGTAACATTAAGATTATGTCTGTGAACTTCTCATGCTACAGGGTTATTTGGACAGATAATCTGTTCAGATCAGCCACAAATTGCCGGCGCCCCTGTGATTGTCAGTAAAGGTGAATCAGACCCAAAATCCCCAAAAAGTGTGCAGGGGGCATGAATAACGACACGTCAGATGAGAAAACTTTTTAAACACAGAAAAGAGGGTCTTATCCAACTAGAATGTATAAAATTAAAAACTACATATGATCAACAGACCAAAAAAGGTTTTTAGGCATTTTATTTTTACATCATTTTGTTGTGGGAGAAGTTGTGGAAGTTCAATTTTTCATCAACAGGATCAAGTGCCCAAAATGTGAAAGTTTAACCTTGATTGCTGGATTTTTAGATGATATATTTGTTTTGAAATCTATCTCTTGGACCTTAGAGACCAAAATAACCTCAATCCCCTCACACATGCACTCACATAACAACATGTACACACTTTGTCCTGTCTCCTTTTTCAAAAACATGCCAGAGTAACAGAAACGAAACGCTCTGACATTTCCATACAGCGCAGTTTGAATCATGGAATCATGGTTCCCATCCATCTTGTCTTGTAAGACGTTAGGTGTGTTGTGTCGTGCTGATTCCCACAGGTAATTTGACTTGCTATATATTTTCACAACGTCTTGCAGGCGCCTGAATAGTCCGAATCATTATGGTTTCTGGCAGCTGGGGGGGAAGCCGTATGGAGGAGGCGAGCAGTGTAAGGATTTGGTTTGTTTGTCCCAGCTGTGTTGTTTACAACCTCCTGTGCTATGGTCCGCTCAGCCAGGCACAACACACCACAGACAGCGTGAGAGGCGTCGGACGTCTGGAGCTTTATCTCCTCTCAGGCTCATCTGCAGGCTCTGTGTGTCCACAACTGGAGAGTGATTGACCACTAGCCTTAGATTGAAATTGATTGTTATAACAATGAGAGGGCTGTTGGTATTCTGGCAGGGGCGTTGGAACATTGTCAAAGGAGGGGATGCTGCTGTCACTGGAACAACTGGGTTCTATGTGAACGTATTGTCCCGTAGTCAGATTCCTAAGATCGGAGAAGGCCTTTGATCCGAGAGATACTGGGTTTCTAATTGGGTTGTATTGATCCATGCTGCTCCAGCTCATGACAGCACAGCCATGATGAATATCAGTCCACTTCACTGAATCAAAAACACTGGAGCTACCAGCCAAACGTTGCCTGGAGTTAAGCTGTTGACTGTTTGGAGCCATCGTCAACACATCTTGTTAAATCACAGTTGTTAGAAGATTTTCAACCAGTTCAGGAGCCAGATAATTATTTCAGCTAAATCCCAAATGAGGAGGAACAAAAATCAATGCAGTATCTTTTTAAAAATATTTAAATAAAAAATACTTGACATAATATTATACTATTTTTAAAAACGAATTCAAAACTCCTTGTATTATTCTACCATTAAAATAATTCAAATAAAATAAATACAAATTTTGCAGTGTCTTTTTATTCTATTTAATAGTTTAAGGAATATTAAATTAAAAACAAATTTCATAAAATTAAAAGGAATGATGAATGCAATAATGAGTGTATTTTAATAAAGAAATAACTTTCCATCATTTTTGCTCACTCTCGTCACTCTAAATTCAGAAAACAATAATGATGTTTATAGGAAGGTTTTACACCAACTGTACCTGAACTATGTTATTGATCTGCCCTTCAAATCAATTATCTGACATCAGTGATCAAATTGTGTTATTATATCAATTAGTTTATGTAGGGTATTTTAAGATAAAGGAGGTGCTATTTTAGGGTTTAACAGAGTTTTTATTTAAAGTAAAATACAATATTTTTTGGAAAAGCCATAATGCATAATAAAACTACACACAAAGTTATAGCTTCGTAACCAAAGCTATAACTTTGTGTGTAGTTTTTAGTCTATGTTCACTTTCATGAACATATATTTTATACATATACATATTCTGTTCATAAGAATTTAAAGCACTTTTTCTATAATTCAAGGAAATATTGCAGGTGAATGTGTATGAATGAAAAAAGATTAACAATCCTGATCCTGCCCTGAATCCTATTGATTTTACGATTCATTTATTATTTTGACATTCATATGTGACTATAGAGTTACCAGCCATCACTTCACTTTATGTGGCTTTAATTGCTGGTGCTCTGAGCCGCTGACATTAACCAACACAGAGCACGTCTCTCTGAATATTCATCTGACATTTAGAACAAAGCACCTAAGCGGTATACAAATGCATGACATGTTTTGGATCATTTATGAAAGTTTCATGGATCTATAGCATTGACGCTGACACAGGCTTTATCTAAGAGTATCTGCCACTGATTCATTAGATGCCCTGGGAGGAGGGAAGGGGCAGAGCTTGAAGGATTGTGCTGCATATTAAATCCGTCTAGCTGAACATCAGTAGAATGAAGAAATCCCACGAAGATTCAAATGCAGATTGAAAAAAACCACTGGTTGAATAGGACTGATTTAACTCTGCAATCACAGGGAATGAAGGAGAGCATGAATAGCAGGCAGTGATATGGACGGTAAAATAAACTGGATGTATGGGTGATTTCATTGATGTATTGTTTTTGTTTTTAGATTATTTGTCTGCCATATTTTAAAACATCTTCTCATGTCTTGGGATGATTCAGTTAGTGTCTGACTTAGTATCTTACATGAAAAACAATTAGGGACTAATTACGTAGAATTAAGTTATTTACTCAGGGTTGAATTTAATTATGGACGTGTTTTAGTTTTCTTATATCTGCAAGATCTACAGCAACATAACTGATAACTCTTGATTAAGTATTTGCACTTGAATTAAACACTATCAAAAAGTCCAGACCAGACTTTGGGCAGCCAAGGCCTTCAGAGTGCTGATAAATCATTGAAATGGTCAGGTTTAATGACACCACACTTATCTTTATGTGCTAATCTACCAGGCTTTATTGCTTTACCAGGCCTGTTTGCTGGTGTATGCAGGTTCCCTCAGGTGGAATTCCTCTCCTCGCAGTTGTCCACAGTCAGATTAGACTGCAAGTCCAGTGTTACTGTAGCTTTCCTAATTAATTTTCAGTGGGCCCCAGGGAGGCAGGAGCTCGGGGTTTGCTTTTGTGCAAGGTCAGAAATGATAATGATTATAAGCTGTGAATTTTTAACTCCGCCAGGGAGGTTGCATGTGTTTTCGCCCCCATGTGTTTGTTTGTCAGGAGCATTATCCAAAAACTAGTAGATGGATTTCCACAAACTTGGTGGGAGGATGGAACATGAGGCTAAGAAAGAACCAATTACATTTTGGCACAGATACAGACAAAGATAGACATTTTCAAAGATCTCTCAGAGAATAATTCATGGACCTTGATGAAGAAACTGAGGCACATTTAGGAGACTGATATTAATGAATTTAGGGGAACTCTTGGCCGTTGATGAAGGAAAGGCGCTTTCACACCTTCCTCGTTTGGTCCGGACCTCTGGACCAACATTTAGTCCAACCAAAACTGGGGGTGCCGGTCTGGATCAAACTGAACCATGGTTTGAATCGTTTGCAGACTTTCGGACCAGTTGCAGGAAGTTGAGACAGCATTAAACAAGAGAAGAAGAAAAACAACTGCAGGTGGCTCATAGGATTTGTTGCAGTCTTCGCCTCTGATGATATAATGTTTTATTGACAAGGATGTTCATTTGTCAAATTCAAACTAGTGTCTTGAGTGCGACGCCTGAAGTTTGTGATGCTGGTAGTGATACCATAATGATATTACAGCGGCAACGGAATAAACAAAATGAACGTACTACCCACCACATTCACAACACTTTGAAATTAGACACCTGCTCATCGTCAAAC
The DNA here is from genome assembly GCF_024713975.1 of Paralichthys olivaceus. Classification (NCBI taxonomy): domain Eukaryota; kingdom Metazoa; phylum Chordata; class Actinopteri; order Pleuronectiformes; family Paralichthyidae; genus Paralichthys; species Paralichthys olivaceus. The sequence continues at coordinate 9,689,970 of NC_091102.1, forward strand.
CATAAATGTCAAATACAAGTAGATGATGACAGGACATACGTAGGTCAAACAAAGTCGTAAATTATAACATGAAACCAAAACTAACGAGATCAAATATTAAATAATGTAATAAAGACACCAGCCTTGGTTCAGACTTTCAGGTGTGAAAACGCCCCAAGTGTCATTCTAGTTGTAACTGTGTTGATTTCATTGGTTTCTGAGAAACTACCCTAACATTTTGGTTTGGCTGACACAGGGCTACACACGCTTCAGTCGACTGTAGCACAGACGGGATTTATCATGCGGGAAATTTGTTTTGTTGTTTGCTGTATTTGCATACTGTAACTGTTGATCATTCTTCATTATATAATGGATTCATTTCTCATAGTCAGCCCAAGACATGCCCCAAAGACGTGTTTGTTTCTAATGCAGTGAACAATTGCTGAGATGATGATGAATGAGTAATGAGAATATATTCAGTCTTCCCTTGCCTCAGGCCTTGTGGAGCATGTGTGGGACCTCACTGGCTGTACTTTACTCAATCCTCATTGGTGAAGCACAACAAGAAATAAGCGCTGCTACATCACACAGTATTTTTACTCTGTACATGTAGGTTATTGTTGTGACAAATTTAATGTTTAATTAGTGTCATTAGGAGTTTGAAGTATAAAATTAGAAATCTCCTTATAGTGCACAATTATTATACATGTACCAATTTGTTCATAACAAATATGCTACTTAATGCACTTTTTTTAATGCACAAGTTTTGTGTCTTTTCTGATTCCAGTCATTAAAATCAATGAAAGGTTTTGAAAGATGAATTAATCTCTATGACTGAAATACTATATACCTCTTATCAATCATGACATGAATGCCAATACCAACATGTTCATATAACCCACACATGAGCTGTGTAGGTTATGCGCCTTTTTAGTGAGATACTTGATTTTTTAATGAAGTTTTCACATAATTATAACAAGATTAAAAGCTCACATTACCACAAAGCCCAGAAGAAATGAAGAATATACATCATGAAGGTTCATGTAGCTTCAGATTTCCTCCATGTAATTAAGGTTTTCACATTTTAATGAATGTATATGATAATAAGCTTTATAAAACGTGTTAATCTGAACATTCTGAAAGTGATCTTATAAACATCACAGTGTTGATGCAGATTTTACTTGAGTCTGCACAGTAAAATCTGCAATAAGGAAACATTGAGTTCATGTGTAGTTTAGGCTGATTTAATTAGAATCTCTTGATTTGATTCCAGGTGACAGCAATAATGTCTGTTGTTTAATCTCATGTGTTTAACTTGATAATATAATATAATATAATAGAATTATTTTGTATTTAATAATTAGCAAAGCACTATCATTTAGCAATAAGATTGACAGGATATATTCATTGCATATGCTTTTTGTTTGAGGTCATTTAATGCTGCAATTAAATCTCCTGACAGTAGTGAAATAACTCAGAACCCAAATACCGCAAAGTAAAAATACTACATTTCCACTATTTATTCTGTATTTAAAATCCCACAGTCAGAAAAAAATCAAAAAAATCAAAAGGTCAAATAATTCTCAAAATAATGAGAAAAATGGTCCCAGTGACTCCTTAATGATTGAACATGCTATTACATTGTTAATCCTAATACCAGAAAGTGTCAAATTATCATAGACTTTCTAAAATGTCTTGCCCTTTCATCGTTTACACTTTCTCTGAATCTTTCACCTCTGACACGTCAGTTAACACTTGAACTGATTTTCATTCTTCAGCTGAAATCGAGCGACTTTAACCAGTTACACAAGAAATAAAACGCTGCCGCTTTCATCTCCTACTCCTCAGATGACAATTCAGCTGCTGTCGTCCCTCCCTCTTCAAACAACACTTCAACTGCTTTCAGCCCTTTCACATCGACTAAAAAAACTGTTTTCATTTCTCGCTCTTCAAATGTTCAAACATGTTCACGACTTCACACAGCACTTACACATAAATCGATACATTTATACTGAAACCAAATCATATTCAGAGGGTCGTTTTCATGCTGTTTGAGCTTTTAGCTTTTTTAGCATTTTGATCGAACCTCTCTGACTGTTTCATTATTTGATCACTTTCAAATCTTTACACAGCAAAGTTTCAATATATTTTTGAAATGCATGTGTGAACTAGAATGGCACTTGGTAGAGTACATACCTCCACCAAGGCCCAACAGTCCCCTTATGAAACCCCCTTCTTATCTGGATTCATGGATCTGCCCCTTTATCTGGAATGCACCAAAATCTGTTCAGTTGTTTTTGTGTAAAACACACAAACCAATCAACAAATGAACAGACAGGTGAAAACTCTTTGGCGGGGGTAATTATTTTAAGAAAATCTACCTTTCTAGCTCAAGCTCCTCTGCCATGAACATCTGGCTTTTTCTTTGTCGACAATGGGAATAGATTCAGGAGACAGTCAGTTACGGGTCAAATGACTCTGCAGTAGACTCAGGTTTTCATCAGCTCCAACTACAATCAACAGTGAGTGAAATATGACAACCAGGTGAACATGTTAATTTCCTCTTCTTTATTTTTGCAGTCTTGACGCTGACGCTGCACCTTTCCAGATGCAATGTTGTAACGTAAGTTGAACTTCCAGGCATTGGCCAATAAGTATGAAGGTTTGGGTACTTTTTTACATCTTATTGCAGAAGACATACCGTTTTTTTATTCGTATTGTGCAAGATGGAACACTGGCAAGACAGCAAGGTAAGAAAGCTTCTCAGTTTCCAGTGTGTTCATGACTCTAAAGGGAAAAAGAACAGAATAGAACAGAAAAACGCATATACCCAGTAACTTAAAAGAGTGCTTTGTTTTTTTTCTTCTCAAAACCTGCTATGTGTTATTGATGTTGACATGCTCATTTTCTTCTATTTTGGACATGTGGGAGGCTGAGAATAAGACGGGTTGAACAGATTTTATTCTCTCGCCATTCTCCTCCTGAAATTTCAGCCTCATTATGGTGAAAGGGTTTGTGAGACTCATGCCTCAGTAACCCAAGTCAAAGTGGTCTCAGGTGGAGGTCCACACAGAAAGCAATTCAAGTAGCCGCTCTCCAGGTCTAAAAGACCCCGGTGTCCACTTCCAGTGCAGGCTCAGGCGTGGAGCACACAGTCAAGGGTTTGGTAACCCCTTTAGTTCAAGACCTGTCTAATTATTTTAGATTGATTATTTACCTCTGGAGTGTCTGTCTATTCTTTTCTGCCTCGCAGCTCTGCTGAATCACGGTGGCTCGTTTCACTGAGAGTGGATTAAGAGTCACTGTCCTCTGAGCATCTGTTCGGTGCAGCAGGAGCTGTTATGTCTCCCTACAGCTCCAAACTCTCATGCAAATTTGAATGAGGACACATCTGCCGAAGCCACAGACTGATAGAGACTATGTGTCTCTCAGGAAGGATTTCAATTTTTCAATGAACGACACAACCAGCTACAACTAAAAATATACACACATCAAATAGGCTGGAAGAATTTTCAAGAGGAAGAAAATGCAAACACCAAAATGTTGTTTTTTGTGTGTGTGTGTGTGATTGATTCCCAGCTCCCACATATTCCGATTCCCTCAGTGAGGGTGGAAGTGGTTTGGTGAGTTAAGAAGTTCCCGACAAAAAAATTGTTGAAAGAAAATTATTTTGTAACTGACTGTTCTGAAGAACTCATTTTTAAGTTGGTTTGTGATGATTTGTTTTTTCACTTTCCTCAGAGTCAAACGGAAGAAAGTAGATTTTTATTTTTAAAATAGTTCGTTGAAATTTGCTCTTCATACTGTGGATGTAGATTTAAGAGGTTGGTGCAGTTCATTACAATATACTGAAACCTTTTGCTTGGAGATAATTAATGTTTTAACTTGTGATAACGTGTTTAATGTCAAGGTTTATTGCTCAGCTTTCTCTTCTCTCTCATCAGTCTTGAATAATCCCAGTGTCACCAAAATAAAACATTTACATCAAGAGAAAACCAAACTTTGTTTTAAACTTGAACATTGAATCATTCTTGACAAAGATGCAAGTTTGAATTAGAGCAGTTTGAAAAGATTACTTTATAAATTGTTCCAAGGCCAAGGGAGCATTGTTTTTAAATGGTGCTTCACCTGTGATCAGGACGCTGACATTTATCAATGCAGATGATCTAATAAGAAAATGAAGAAAAGGTAGATATTAGACAAGCAATTGATCGTGAAGGTATATGAACCATACATTACTTTTAGTGACATCAATCCATTTAAGATTTTTGAATGGCAGGAAACATGATTTAACATTCAAAATATTATATATATATATATATATATATATATATATATATATATTATATATATATAATAGTATACAGGACCAAGCCTGCATAATCGAACGTTTGAAGGAATATATTGTAATTTGTATCAATAAAAAATAATCTCGACAAAAGAATGAGAGACCTGCAGGAAGATGGAACACTATAGAATAAACTGATTTTTATACTGGACTATGAGCAAACTCCTCCAGCTATATATTTTGTCTCTTTTCAGCAAAAAACTAATCTTGTACATGTTCCTTTCTGATGTGTCTATGAAATATTTACCTCAAACAGTGATTTAAATGTAACCAGAGTGGTTAGTCTGCTGTAGCTCTGTGACATAAAAAATAAAAAACCCAACAGAAACTTTAGAAATATAAATTAAAATGAGAGCCTTCAGACCTTTATTGGCACAATGCACAATGGCAAGAATCCAGAATTACCAATAAGTGATCTCATTACTTTAACTGATAGTTGTATCTGGACATTATCTTGAGGTAAATAACTAAGAGTGTGGGGTTTGGCTCTTTACTTTGTTTATTACATGACTAAAACTGTGGCAAGGATCAGCACAAAGAATATAAAGAAAGGGAATTTAGAATTGAATAACACTGAAGGCAATGAGTGACTTAGTAGTAAAAATGTTCAAAGGCTCCTTTGGCCATAGACACACCATAGCCCTCAGCTCTTAGTTGGACTTACAGTCACGGAGTGAATTGAGCGGGTTTTTGACCGCTGTGCCAAGTCGAGCACATGCAGAGCGAATCTTGTAACTTTTTTGTGTTCTGAGGAAACACTTTGAATTGAGTCACCCCCTCTGAAGATTCATTTTGTGTCAGGCTTATTGCCAATACACAGACTGTAACCGTGGTGGGGATGGGGATTACTGGACAGAGAGAAGATTGCAGCAGGAATCTTTAATATTAAAGTACCATATGCATATTATTGGCTTGAACCACCCAGGGACACAAACACTGTGATTGGCAGTAGTTAAATTAAGAGTAGAAAACAGAGACAGTGCAGATTGTGTCCTTGGTACACACCACTGACTGTATCCTGTATGTAAGGATAGAGAAAATGACTGCTTCCCAAAATTGAAGCCAAAGCATTTCAGTCACCCCCTGGTGGCTGGCTGCAGTATAACTCATAATCCCTTTTTCCTCCATGTTAATGGATGGCAGATGGGCCAAACTAAAAAGTCAAAGTACACACAAGTTCAAATAAATGTTTCTCAAAGATGGGTTTAGAATGAGGTATAGTTCAAATCACAGTTATGTTTGTTCGAGTAATTTACCAGTAAGTTTTGTTTTTATTTATTAATCGATGCTATAATGATTGACAACTGAGACAGACTCACGATCGGTTGAACGTGTGTATTGGTGGCACCTTTCAAATTGGAAATTTTTCTTCACAACACTTCAACAAATTGGTTTAAAACAGCATGACATACATATGTGACACACTGATTAAAATAATAAACATTTTTGAAATTTAGAGATTGACCTGCCTCCTCTGTGGAGGATTTGGGAGCAACACAGGCAGAGCTGCACAGACACTCCACAGCCAATATGAAAAACCCTATACCAGAGATGCATGACAGGGGATCTATGCTGCTGCTTGAACCTTGGATTCAAGAGTAATATCACATTGCAGAACAACAAACAGTGTTTTCACTCCAGCGAAGACAATAAAGGAGTCGCAGGGATTACGCCGCCTGTGTACTCGTATTGAGGATTTGTTGAAGATATACTGCACATGTATATTGTGGTAGTTACCATGAGTAAAGTAGTCCCTTTACAATGAGAGAGATGGTCCTATTCAGATTATTGGTCAAGCATGCTCTGTGCTTGCCACAAAAATAACATGAGATCCATACACGCATGTGCTTTACACTCCTTCACTGTTGATCATATTCATGGACACTGTCGAACAACAACAGGAGTGTTAAAGGTTCTGTGTGAAGAATTTAGTGACATCTAGAGGTGAAGTTGCATGTTGCAGCTGGATACTTCTCATTTCATCCTCCCCTTCCAAACATGGAAGAGAACCAGTAGTGAACTTCAGTTGTCATGAAAACTCAAAAGGTTTCAGTTTGTCCAGTTTAGACGACAGTAAAAAAACATGGCGGCCTCCACAGAGAGGACCCCCCTCCATGTAAATATAAAGTTTTCAGATATAAAGGGCCCATTCTATGGTAAAGAAAACAACAATTCATACAATTTAGATAATTACACATCAGTGAAAACACCACTAGAATTATTTTATATTCAATTTCTGCTACAAATTCCTTTCACCTAAATCTCACACACTGAACCTTTAAGGCACTCTATTTACAGATGATTCTGCTTTCATTAGATCATGACATCAGCTCTGGGTGTCTCCACGCCTCCGATTCTAACACCTTGGTTGCTGCCAAGAATAAACTTGGATTTTCTCCGACATATGGGGTGTGAGCGGGAGCAGCTGCCCCAACTACAGACACACTGTAGGGATGCACACATAGCACTGAAGCCAATGCATATACATACACACACACAGAAACGATTCATGGAGTCCTTCACTGTCTAGTTAGTCAACTTGACCAGCGATCTTAGCTGCAGAATTTCCCATTAAATAAATTTTTCATTGTATTAAAATCTTTCATTTCGCTGAAACTGTCCCCTGAGTTTCAGAGTTGGATACGTTAATTAACTGTGACATGTCCAGGTCAAGAAGTCTCACTGTAGAAGTGGAGCGGAGTATTCATGAAGGGAGCTGAGGGATCACTCAGACTAACCGTTGCTTCTGTCAGCCTTTAATTCGATGGCCTATTTTAGAAACTACAATTGTTCTTCAGATTATGTTAACAATAGAGTTTGAGCAGGTTTTTTAATTTCTGTAAGTGCATCATGGACAAAACATGACATCTGACACATGAAGACTCATGGGAGTAAAGTTTAGTGTCAGATTTGTGTGTGCTCTCCATGGACTGCAGGCTGTAAGAAGATGGTCGACATGAGAGTTTCCCAAAAGTGAAGCCAAACTGTCTCATTTGCCCCCCCGGTGGCTGGCTGCAATATACGCCACAAACCCTACCTCCTCCATGTTAGTGGAAGTGTCTGCCTAAAACATGTCTCATATCTCTTTTTCAAGGATAGTTTCTATCATTTAAAGGTCTATTGTGTAAGATTTAGGTGAAAGGGACCTCTTGGCTGAAATTTAATGTAGAATAATCCTCATGATGTTTTCACCAGTTCGTTTCATCTAAATTATATGAATTGTAGTTTTCTTTACCCCAGAAAAGGCCCTTTATATTTAAATACTTTATGTTTAAATAATTTATATTTACATCGAGGGGACCCTCTCTACGGAGGCCACCATGATTTTCACAGTAGTCCAGACTGGACAAACTAGTTTTTATGACAACTGAAATCTACCACAGGTTATTTTTCATGTTTGGAAGGGGAGGATGAGGTGAGGGGTGTTCAATTGCAACATGCAACTTCACCACTAGATATCACTAAATTCTACAGACTGTACCTTTAACGTAGTTCTTATCACACACTATGTCTGAATGTAATTTTTTTCCCAGTAACTTGGTTTTAATAGTTATTTGAATCTATAATACAGGGTGAAATGATGACATGTATCAATGCAAGATGGCAGTAAAGAGGATAAAATAGCTTCGTGTGTGGATGGTATAAAGTATATGCATCATTCATCTGTATTTACAGACAATTGTTTTCACAGACAAAGTCTAGGTCTGATCTAAAATAATAAAGACCAACAAGGATTTTTTCTATTGGTCATGACCACCTCAGGAAAATAACATTCCTCTTGTTACCAATCAGGGACATATTGAGCATCAAAACAAAGTTTTTTTTTTACATAATTTATCTCCTGAAAATATACATGTGACCCCATGAAACAGAAGTTGAGACTCTTTCACCACAGAAAATTAGACTCTTTCTCCTCTAAACCTGAACCTGAGGATTTACACATCTAATCCAAAATCTTCCAGGGCAGCATCCAGCACTGAAGGAAGCTGTCACTTTAAAGTACCTTTCAAAATGTGGCATTGTACCAATAGGAATTCATTGCAGCCCATGTTAATCCACTGTTGATCTACCCAAGGATCAAGCTGTTCCAAAATCAATAAAGCCATGAATGCTTGCCTTCTGGTCCTCCTCGAATCCTTTAGATCCTCGAGTTAATGCGATTTGATTCTGTGCTTCTGGTGTTTTGCTTTAGTGTTACATGAATGTGGAAAAAATAACGTTACATTTTCTGAATTCTGAAAAATCACCACCAAATGAACATTATTATAGTATAGGTCTCAATAATGGTTGAAGAAGATTTTATGTGACAATAATTATATTGCTAATAACAAAAAAAAAATAAAAAATGACACTGAGTCGAGCATATACCTCCACTAAGGCCCAGCAGTCCCTTCATGAAACTACATTTAAATTCACCAGATCTGATTTTATTTGTATCTGCACTGGCCCCAGCTGACATCTGATTGTCACCTGAACTGCCCCTGTCTGTACTCTTTTTTAAAATAATAATACAAATAAATACCTGACTCCATGTAATAAATGTATAATTTGTATAAGCCTGATAGCTAACAAACAAACAAATGCAGATGAAAACATTACCTCTTTGATGAGGTGAAAAAACTGGAAGGAGGCACATTTTGAATATTATTTTAAAGCAAGTAAAATACACTCATAAGGTTTTGTAGTGAAGTATTTTGCTATATAACTGTTTTACTTATATGTATATATATATATCCCCAAACATATCCCAGATACTCAAGCTGTGACTCAAAGATTTACCAGGGAGTCGAAAGCAATACTGTCTATGTCTGATGCTGTTTATACCTTAACTGAGAAAACTTCAGAAAAATCAGGTACATCTTTTCTCTCCTCTCTGATATTTTTATTACAACCCATGGTCTACGCACCCCTGGGCCCTTAAATGTTTTTCTGGTTTATTTCCCAACACATCCTCGGTGGTAGGTGCCGACTTGTAGCCCACACCCCCACTGGAATGGATGAGGCTGGATTCCACTCCATATTTTGTATTCCGCTTGTGCATCTGATCCGAACACACACTGACTCTGCACAGCATTTCCACTCCAGCGCAGCAGAGACCAGGAGGCTCCGTGCGCTCCGCGAAGTTGGATTCAACGCGCCCTGAGGGAGAATTGCGCACCGTCTGGATTCATGTGGCACCTCGACCCTCTCGGTTCTCTTGTCTGCGGCGCCGGGGGGACTTTGATTCATCACTCTGTGCTGCAGCACAGCCCCGTTTAGCTTCTTTTTTCTTTCTTGAGGAAAAGGGGGAAATGTGTTTACTCGTAGTTTAGTTGGGAAAGGCTTCATCAAGTATATACCTGCGGATCTGCTGCTGCTGCTGCATTTGGAGTTTCACCAGCAAGCGGGACCCTGCTGCAGAGAACCTGACACATTAAGGGATCTGTTGCAGAAGTGAACAATGCTCAGAATAGAGACCATCCTGTGCACTTTCTCTGTGCTCTATGTTGCGGCGAGGGCAGATTTTAAAGCGCGGAATTGCAGCGAGGTGAGGGAGGCGTGCATCGGGAAAGGCTTCAGCTTCGCACATGTTCCTCTCCAGGAGATCCCAGGTAAGGGTCAACACCTTTCAAATGCAGCTTTCCTGCATATTCATTTGAAGTGTGCATGGAAGAGAGCTAATGGAAACTAATGATCCCGCTGCAACTCATTGAAGATGCAACAAAAAAAGAAACGCTTTTATGGTGCAGGAGCGTCCCGCAGACTGCATCCACCACCTGTCACTCTCTGGAGTTGCAGTGAGTCACCGAGAGAAGTTTTTAATCCACACACAAGGGATGCGCTCAGATGCCAAATTGTCCTTATTGACCTGACAGGGTGGTGACCAACATCTGGAGCGGCCTCCTGCGTCCCACATTGACAGGACAGGACAGGACAGGACAGGACAGGACAGGACGCACAGCACTATAGTTAATGGGATAGTTCACCCAAAAATGGAAATTTACTCCGCCAATGGAAGGGTGGATGAAGTGTTTGAGTCCACAAAACCCTTTTGGAGTCTCAGGGCTAAACAGCATTGCAGACAAATTCAATACAATTGAAGTAACTGATGATTTATTCAAATTCGACTCAAAACTAGGTCATTTAAACCATGTTTGTAGCCACAATTCACATGTGAAGGCAGCTTTTTTACGTTCGAAGAATCGGTCACCATTTACTTGAATTGTATTGGACTTGGCTGGAACACTGTTTACTTCTGAAAGTCCAAAATGGTTTAGTGGACTCAAACACTTCACCCATCCCTCCATCGGCATAGTGGTAAGTAGATAGGGTGTGAGGCTTGGTGATTGCACCCTATAATGATGTCTCCACCACTGGACACACCTTGAGTCTGGTTCTTCGAGAGGTTTCGTCCTTTGCTCTCCACAATCGTGCTCGTTGTGGGAACTTTCGAATTTCCCTATATTATTGTAAACTGTTTACCTTACTGTGTAAAGTTTGTGTAAAATATGTTCCAATTTGGCGCAATACAATTAAAATAAGAATTGAATTCATATCAGCCAGCATCGACACTACATGTGAAACCAGCAGTGTTGGGATGAGTGTGTCCAGCAGAGGTCCCTGACAGCGCTAACCAAGCAGAGATAATGAAATGGTCAACTCTGCAGATTAACTCTGATTCCCGCGAAAATGAGGTGATAAGGTGAAGTGGAACTGCTGGCTCTGGCAATGCTTCAGTCCATAACCATGAATCACCCATTCTACATAATTTCAGCCACTGCCCTATACTGAGCAGTTATTTAATTTGTTATTGACTGAACGACACATTCAGGCCTGTATGGACAGTCACAAGGTATAAAACAGACAGAGATCGTAAGAGTTTATAATTTAGATTGAATGATTTTTAGTTAGATTCACTGTTGACTATATGAACCTGGAAAATTAAGCAACAGTATTTAAAATACTATCCTCAAAAATATTCTTGTTTACAAACAGGAAAAAGTAGATGACGATTAATATTTTATTACTTGTAACTATATAATAAAAATGACTCCTGTACACTGTGTTCACCCTACATCTATCCCCAAATACGTTCTAAAGGTTCATGATATTAATTTATACATTTCTGTGATTTACAGGATGTTTATTAGCACCAATATCAATACAGGTGTTATTTATGTGACAATATGTCTTCATCCAAAGGATAGAAAAAGACGTTTCCTATTAACCCAGCAGAGATTTCTCTCCAGGTCGTCATTGTTAAGCTTCAGGGCCAATGACCCTTTCTGTAGAAGCAGGAAATCTGCCACATGTGAAAAAAAGCTGCGTATTTGACAATGGGAGCACCTGCTCAGAGATGGGTTGAATAACAAACTGATTAAATCCTTTGGATCCGGGTCCCTGACATCACAACTAATCTCCCAAATGAGTGAAAAATGCAATCTCTCTCATCTCCAGATGATGTCACCCTGAATAAACGCCTTTTGATCTGTTCTTTGAATGAGTCCCATAACCTTATGCACGTCTGCCGGAGAGACAACACGTTATCAACACCTCAGCAAAATTCAAATGGTGATGGGCATGTCCTTCAGGCATCTGACAGACTGCCTTTCATTCATGCAAACAACATCGGGGTTAAGCCAATGCTTGACTGAAGTAAAAGTGGAAATGCTTGAGTAGTTATTGAAAAAACCAGCAAGTGTACTCACTATTAACAGTACTATTTTAATATTATTCTATAGAATTACTGTGGAGTTCAAGGCTTTATGAACTACACGATATGTATGTTGAAGGGTTTTACTGACAGATTCCTCAGTAACATAACAAAACCTCACACATTTTCTAGACCTTCATTGTAATTTTTTTTCATATCACTGCTGTGTAATATTAACCATTAGGCACTGGGTGCAACGGGTTAAGAGCACCCCTGCGGCAGATGGGGAGCATGTTCATACTTGACATTAGTTTGGAGTTAATATTCCAGTACTTGTAGATTAGTTGGTCCTCCTGGGACTCGATGGAGAGCGGCTCTTAAAGCTTCCCGTATAGCTTATTGTTTCTGTCAGCCTTACAGCTGCCATCACACTCTATTAACTCACTAATGATTTGAGAAAAATGTCAGCCTTGATGTTAGTGCTACACCTGCTGTATATAAATGATGCTTTCACTGCCCCTGCATGACGTACTGTACGTTCATGTTAAATGACGGCTCTTTGCTGTTTGGTTTCTTGAAATCAGCATTAGCTGATTCAGGGAGAGCCTTCAACGTGAAGCTGTGGTGACAGATGTGTGAGCTCTTGCTGCTTTTGATGTGAGATGCAATATGGGACCATGCTATATGTATGACGTTTTTTTTATGTTAATAAATACTTCTGTTTGCATTCAGCCTTTTTCAATATGAGATCCTCGTCTTGCCAAAATCAATCGTGTTTGTGATGGTCCAACCATCAGCAGATATAATGGTAGAATAATAGCAGGATATAGTGTTCACAGCACCACTTAAAATGCTCGGCTGCAGGTACAAGTAAAAAGCCTAAAATTACTGATTCTTTGCTGCTTTTGGTGTTTGGTCAAACAGAAGGAACCAGGTCAGGTGGAATGACAGCAGTGGAGTCAGTGTTATTGACTGAAATGTTGTTATTATCTAAAGTCTAAAGGCCCAGATGATACAGTAATTCCGCAAGACTCGGGTGAGCTTCTGCCTGCTGACCGGGGCAGACTGGAGGCTGTCAGCAGCAAAACGGTGAAGGCATTTTTGAAACATGGGAGCATGAGCATCAGATTTCTCTAAAAGTTTTTGGAGTGATCATACATCTTAAAATGCCCTGAGCAGCTCCCCCTCCACAGCATACCGTACTTTATTTTGATCTAGTTTGATTACTACCAAATCCACACATTTTTAGCATTTTAAATCCTTAACATTTTTAACGTTTTTCTTCGCTCTGGTTAAAGAGACCTGCTCTTAGTGTTGCCCTCACCGTCTCAGTTTCCAGTGCATTACCCAACGTCTTAGACAAGATGGGAAGATGTGGAAAGAGAGTCACACGGCTGACTGCAGGTTTCAGTGGAACTTCTTAACATGTCGTGTTCTGTCACCTAGTCAATCTGACGTCCGGCGCTGTTTACTCCCAGCCAAGAGACGGAGAGACGGGGAAGGAAATAACATTGCTGATATTTCATGTGATCCTTGGCTGCCTGAACAATGAGGCAAAACGATCTCTGCTGAAGCGTGTAATGTGCACAGGTTCTCCACTGTCGTGTAATGGGATGTAGGGGATTAAAAAGGGCTAAATGGGAGTGCCTGTGTGCAGGAAGGACCAGGTGACTTTGTTAGCCCCTGCAGCATACGTCAGTATTGCTGTGATGTATTGTCAGATTATTGTGACCTTCCTGTCAGTCACACACAGAGATACAGCAGATCTGCATGGGTAGTAGAGTTCTGCAGGATCACAGCTGTTGATCAGTTTATGCTTTTACATTTCACCCTGCAAACATCACACAGATAATTGAACTTTTGGGATTGGCAGTCAGTGATTGAGTTTCTGTGTGGCGCCAGTATTTGAGGCTGCATTCTGCCACATACAGTAATACAACGTGAATGTGTCCTACAGAGAAGCAGAGGGGGATGCTATCAGAAACGAAAGAATCCAAACAATCATCTCTTGTCCTGAAGCAGAGGGGGATTTCTCAAACGCTGCCTCCATCGCCGTGTCATCAATCATGCTCATGAATGCCAAAATGGCCACATGATGGGCTGTCTCTGCGGGTGTTCCCTCTGGAGCTGTAGGAAACATTTTGTCCTGCTTGTGTTTCCGCGTGGCAGCGTTAGAAACAGAGCAACGCAGCTCTCAGAGCATATCAAGAAGCTCATGTAGAGGAATGTTTGATTATTCTTATTTAATTCATTCACTGTTGTCTTTCCGCCGAAGTTGATGAGATATACATTTCCCCGTTGTGGGACTAATAATGATTATCTCATCTTACAGTTTGCTTTAGCACTGATTGAGTTTGTGATATTGTGTGGCAGTCAGAGATGCATTAATCTCATGTACAGTTTAATAGTACATAGAACACAAAAGTCTTATGTTAAAGGACTTGAGAACTTTTCTTCTCAGTTTGTTGAATTATAAATTAGGGTTTACTTTTCTCTATTGTTTGAATTGGACAGATCTCAGCTGGATTAAGGTATGAACTTCTGATTACAGAAACATTTGAATGAAAATCTTAAAGAGGTTTCACTCAGTTCCTAGACTGTGGTTGATGAACTCAAACTACTGACAATAGAATACTTCTTTCATTCTTTACTGGCGTTGGGTGTACCCAACCTTTTGCTTAATGTCAACTGTGATGCTCCAGCCTCTCCGCAACTCTCATATGATAAGATGGACGGATGTTTTTCTCTGCTACCTCAACCAAGGAGGTTATGTTTTTATCATTTGTTTCTTTATTAGTTAGCAGGCTTACGTCAAAACCACTGAGCTGATTTCTATGAAATTAGGTGGAGGGGTGGGACATGGCTGAGGGAAGAACCCATTCTATTTTCGAGCGGATCCAGACATTTTCAGAGCAGGAAAGGTTCTCGTGTGAGAGAGAGAACTGTGTTGCATGCTACTTGCGGTTATGTGCACAACTGGGGCTGAAAAAAATGAGGTCTGGTTGTCTGTGTGGATGGTAAACACTTTATGGGCGATAGCACTGTGCACTGCTAGACAATGCATCAACAAAACAAAACACCAAGTTTGATGTCTCTAATGTTATTATGAAAAGTGTTTTTGTTTGGTTCATTATGAAACAGCGGCAAGACAAGTTAGAATATGTTGGGCCGCCAGTCTAGACTAATTAGAAGACTGCTTTGACATGGCAGGATATGGCATTAGCCTTGTTGGACGAATGTGTCTTTCCAGTTGCTTATTTAGTCAGAAGTATTTCATGTAATTGACAAATTTGAAACCAGGTTGTCTAAATCCATTCATCGTAAAACTTTGGATGTTACACCTACTCTGTATGTCATTTTGAGGCTGCTTATTGAAGAAAAGATTTTTTTAATACACCGTGGGGATAGATGTCCCAAATACATTGATTCAAATTGTTTTTTTGTTTGATGTACATGCAGTGTTTGTTCCTTAGTCAGATGTTGCATCATTAGCTGATATTCCTCATACAAGCATTTTAATTTAAATGCAATATTGACATGTGCTCTTGTGTTTGCCCCTGTGAAGTTTTTCTGAGTAAATTATTTTACTCTAGACCTCTGGGACCTCCAGTATATGGAGTATTGTTCTTTGCGGCTCCCAAGAGGAAGATCTCCTCAGGTCTGTGAATTTTGAGTGTAGGAAGGGGGAGGAAGTCATGACTTAAGAGTTACTGTTTTTTTCCAAACACCAAAAGAACTTTCTGGATAACGTTTCTAAATCCTAATCCTGTCTGTGACCTAAGTCTTCTGTTTATTTCGGTTGTGGTTTCTCTTTCTGTTTCTGTTGCTCACAGCCATGGTCGCTGAAATTTTAATACAGCCTACACATTTTAAAGCTTGAAGGGATTGTAGTTGTTAGCTGGGCAGTTGTTAACCACTAAAATCATTATTCAGATATTTTCACATGAATTTCACTTGTATAATAACGAAGCTTACTTTTTCACTTGCAACATGTATTTTTTGAATATATCAACACATATAACACATGAAAGAGACTCTGGGTTATTGAAGATGCTATAAGCCTGATGTGCCATGTTTATACTGTTGATAAGCAGCAGTTGTCATATACTGTACATTACTGATGGAAAGATGGTGCAAACACAGCCACGGAGAATTAATATGTGTCAAACTCCTTTGAGATCAATTTACTGTGAAAAATGGTAATATAGGAAAATAGATTGAAGGTATTCTCCGGAGAAGCTGTTCAATGGTTTAAGAATCATTTGAAATGTGAAGGAATGAGTGCTCGTGCTGTCAACAGGAACTTGAATGGATGTTATTTTGATCTTGTCAACAACTGCCCAATTAAACTCTCACCTGGAGCCACTGAGAATTTATAAACACATTTCCACTATTCATTCATCCTATTTTTAAGCCTCCACGCCAGAGACAGCTGTGGCCGGAGGCATCATGTTTTCAGGTTTTTCCGTCCGCACGTCCTGTTCTCGTTAACACAATATCTCAGGGATGCCTTGAGAGAAATTCCTCATTTATGGCGAATGTGTTCACTGGGACTGAAGAATAAACTGATTTGAATTCAGCGGTTAAAGGTCAAGGTGATCTCTTAAAAAAATTTGGCCATAACATAATAATGTGCTAAATATGTTACACGCAGTTGTTTAATTGGAAAAATTATGAAGTGAAATCATTTTATATCCCAAAAGGTCAACACTTTTCTTGTTAAACACTTTTCTTGTTTTAACTCAGGAACAGAAGGAGAGATTTTGACCCTATTTTCAACATTTGGTCAGATACTTAAATGAAGACTTTGGTGCTTATATATATATATATATATATATTATATATGTATGAAAATGCTTGAGAATCATCCATGATTTCAATACATTCAATACTATTTGCATACAGCCATAGTTGTCTTCCTATTCCCTATCAGTGTATACTAAAGGCAGATTTGTTATAAAAATAAAAGCCTCAGCTCCCTCCCATAGATAAAATACAGTAAAATACAGTAAAATAATCTATTTTAATCAAATTCCACTGATAGAGTCTACATCAATATGCTGCCATACTCTCAAGCTCAAAATGTAATTTACTCATATTGAAGTAGAAGGTGGTTGAGACGTGTTACCTCAGAATCCCAGATCATAAAATGCCAGCAGGTATGTGAGTGTGTGACTCTCAGACGACTGGAGTCATTGGTCAGACACTCACTAGATATCTGACTACAAATAATTATTCTATTTATTATTTGTCAGAATGTCGTACACTGCTTCCAGTAGTTGACAACATCTTTTCCATCCATGAATCATCACTGACTTTTGAGAAAACGATCCCCAGGTTCCTATGTGTGTTTCGTCATTGACGTGAGAATCAGATTTGAGGCTTTTGGCTGTGACATATAGCTGGTACTTTTCCCCAACACCTCATCTGCTTGTCAAAAACCTAGCCATCATGAAATAAAGCCCCCTCGAATGCCTTGTTGCCGTCGTTGGATCTATCTTTAGCCACACGTCTGCCACTCCCTGTCTTGTTGACAACGTCTGACTAGACCTGATGTGCAACTGGAGAGGATGTCTGCCTTTACACTGCTCCTGAGGATGATTCAGTGCGCTGCATTTCAGCAAGTCGCCGTGGGGAGCTCTGCATCGTGCAGTCGAGTCAAGTCGTCTTCCTCGCGGTGAAGCAGAGTAGAGGGCACTTGCACTGTAGCAAGGTATCAGAACTAATAAAGGCTGGTTTTAGTAAACTAAGCTGTAAATGCTGAGTGAAAAGTAACGATCAGTGGGGGTTTGAGGCTGCTCCCTCCAGGTCTCCAAACAGCCGCCAGCTGCTACCTGTAGTGTGGACCTCTGCCATGCTCTACTTAGCAAGGTGACGCAGGAGAGAGTGGCTCGCTTGCTCGGGTCCAATTCTCAAGGGGCGTCTAGGCATGCTGCCCGCACGGATCGAATATCCACACTGGTCTTCTCATGCGTTCACGAGGCTTTTTATTACATACTTCTGAATAAATATCAAAGCCAGACATAGTGCCACATATGCTGATTATGCTGTGCCTGTCATTTGTAAATGTGCTGCACATGGTGTTAAGGAAATCTATACATTAATCTTTGCTGTAATGATTTTAGTGCATGAGGGTATGACACATGAATATTCCATAGTTATTAGCTACATACTCACAAAAAGGTCAAACATATTGTACAATTTGGTTGTTTATTTATGTTCTCTTTAAATAGTTATGCAAGGTTAAATCTAGTAGATTATTTTTCATATTTGTTATAACAAATTAATCTGGGGAATTGCTGTTAAAATGTATGATGAAATAAAAAATATTAATCTGTTTATTTTCTCAATTAAGTGTCTAGGGTTACAGGAATTTCAGAAAAAATAACAATTTGCCAGAGCTGGTGCAACAAATTAGGAAATAGACTAGTAGTCAAAATCCCTTTAAAATGAATATATTGTTTTCAGAGAAGATCCAAATCATTACTAAATCATGTCATGCAAGAGAGACAATAAAACCAACGGGAATAGACAAAGTTGTGCCATTGACTTTTTTTAAAAGTATATTGACTATATATTGTCACTCAAGTGTTAAGAGACATGTAAGAAAACATTTCACCTTAACAGTCCAAACCTTCAAAATAATCAGTTTACAATGATATATAACAAAGCAAATCAGCAAATCCTCAAATTTCACAAGGTGGAGGCAGAAAATCTTTGTGCATTTTTGAAATTGGCTGAAACTGTTAATCAGTCATCAGAATATTTATTTTTTCTGTAGATGAGGAAATGATTAATATAAGCTCAAGTGAACACCTTTAACATGTATGGTCACTTCCTCTTGGCTCGATTACCCAGCGTTTCCGTCTTTGAAGCCGGAGGAGTCAGTATCTGTTGCAGAAACGTTTTTTTATGTGAAGCTCAGTTTTGTGAACGACAACAATTTCTTCAAAAGCCGCTTTAAAAATTTTCCTCCGTATAGTGACAGAGGGCAGTTATGCATTTATATTCCCTCCTTCAAACAGTTTTTTTATGGTACTCTTATTCCGCTATGAAGCTCCATACCATTGAGTCAACACTCGGCTGTTTTATCATGCACACAGCCTTGCATGGCATGTTGCAGCGGAATATTTTGACATATTCGGAAAAAAATACTGACACATTTGCAGGGAGCTTGAAACTGTTCCAACATCTTTATTCCTGTCCCTTTTTCCTTCACGCTGACTCTCCTGAGGATGAGACCATCATACCATTGTACTGTGCTGCTTTTATTGTCGACTGTTTTATGTCAGTGAGATTCCATTTCCTCTTGAACCTGTCCTCGTTCACCCAAGGACATACACTCCTCTGTATGTGCATCCTCCAGTTATTTAAAAACAGGAGCAGGGCTTTCATTAGGACTTCTGACATGACCCAAAATGTGATAGGAATACTGTCGTTCATTCGTGATTGATGCAAGTTCTAACCTGATAGAGAAACTTGGCTATTCTGTACACAAAGGCCTCAGGGGACATTATTAAAAAGTGTAGGGGCTGTTCAGAATATGCAGATTCATAGATTCATGCTAATGTTCACATGCAACGAATGTTATTCTTGTGTAATTCCTGAGGATCTGATCTGACTTTCGCAGGGAGTTTTCTCGAGAAAGTCTGATCATCCATCAATCAGGGGGCGGAGTGTCACATATGCTGTGCGGTGAAACAGAAATAGTGAATGTACTCTGCATGTACATTAGCTGTGTTGCTTGTCTAAAAGCATATGGCATTAACTGAATGTGATAAGTGCCACAGCACCAGCAGCGTGAGCGGCACGTGACGGCTGTGCCACTGATCTGCTGCGTGTCGTGGGCGTCTGTTCACACATGGAGTGTGTCTGCTGCGTATCTGCAATGGTGCTGCTTCGGGGGGTTTCTGGTATGGCTACTGTATTCCCTCAGATATAAGCAGGGCTTTATACGCAGCTTAATTCCAGAACACTACAGTATGAAGCTTTGCGTCTTCCAGCCCTGTAGTAATAATAAACACTTTGTTAAAACAAATAAATGGATTAAGTTGTATAAATAAATATGTATATACAATATAAAAATACGTCACAGTTTTACATGCTTATGAGTGAATAAATAAAGACATTTCAAAAGCGTGGTTACTAGATAAATAAATAATGACAAATGAAATTGATAATGGAAACAACAGCGTTTGGGAAAAAAGTGGGCAGATTGAGACAGAGTGCTGTGATGTAACACACGTTAATTAACCCAAGATTAACTTTCTTCTGACTTGAATGAAGGTACTGATTCTTACTAAAACATGGTCTCATTGAGACTGTCATCAACATTTTACCAAACTAAATAACTCAAATGGTCTCTAGTGGTCATAGATATTATGACAGTAGCAAAGGAGGAAGTCAGGTGATGTGATATAAAGAGTGACATAGTCCACATTAGGACGATGTGAATAATGTTTGTTTCCAGTGTGAAACCAATAGTTTCTTTTATCCACCCAACCATAATCCTGTTTTTATTATTGTAGCCATGACAATGAATGCGCCCTAATCTTAAGGAAGTATCTATTTTGATCCAAACCACAATCTTTTCCTAAACCATGACTGTCCCATCATTCTATGTTATTATAGTAACCGTGAAGACCAGGGTTCAGTACGGCTGCTGCCTTGTGTAAGAGGTTTAGGTTGTTCAGACTGGAGGACTTGTTGGGTCTTAAGATCAGAACTAAGAGCTGCTATCACGCCACTGGTATTCAGAGCACTTTGCAGCTGTCTCTTGTTGATGAAGTGTTGAGACAAGGAAGATGAAACCTTACTGACATTAGCAATGCTGACCTCATTAGGACTGAATATGGCTTCAGGTCTGAATGCATAAAATGTTTGTCAGGGGGAAGCACGGGACACAGCAGATGGCAGAGCACATATGTTGCAGATCTCTTTGACCAGGTACACTGGTGATTACTTCTGAGATTGGCCTACCTCTGCTGGTAACCACAGGAACTTGGACACTTTATTTTCAAAACTGACGTGTATGTTACAATGATGACAAAAGTATTGTATCGTCATATGAGAACATATTACAGATACATTGAGGAGAATTGTGTGAGTTGTGTTAGAATTTATTTAAAGGGGCATGAGAGGGAAAGTGTTTTTGCTTCCACCTTATCTTCCAGCTGAAGTTGTTACATTGCTCTACCTGTGCACCGATGCAAGAATCGACCTAACAACAATGATGTATTTTTCAAGGTTCTAGAATGTGCAAATGTGACTAATGTAAATATGTGTATTCTTGAAATGGTAATTTGCTGTAAGACTTATTATGGATGGGTTGGCAGGGTGTGTTAGCACTGTCGCCTCCCAGCAGTTAGATACTGGGTCATGGGTCCTGTGGGTCAAACAAAAGCTTATAGTGCATAGTCATGTCACATAAAATGTCCCGTAAAGTTGCATGCTATACATATGCCCTATATATCATGTAGGAACATCAGGAAACCTCACTTAACCCAGTATGGAAATAATTACAAATGCATACAACAAAAGGGGCAATTTTGTCATTTTCTCAATGATATAATAATCCAAAATATTAAGCATTAAAAACACTGAACAATGTGATCTCATCTCAGCAGGAGGAAAATAGAATAGAGCTTCTAATATTACAGCGTCATTTGCAAGGATAATAACATATCTGAATTGACTGACACTTCATTTGATGACAGACATGGGACTGACGTGAGGAGATTGTAATTTATTATTATTTTATATATTTATAAAAAAATGTATTAAATTGCAGAGTGTTTGAATAACCCTCTCTCATTAAAACTCTATCTTTATAGTGGGACATTTGTATGTTTTGCTTGCAAGTGTTGCTTGTTTTGTTGTTTATGTATTTATATGAGTAGCATCTGCTTTGTGAATCCATCTTTAACGTGATCTGAGGCCAAGTTATGCATCATCATGTTAGTGCTGCACCAGTGGAGGACAAGGACTGGGATTGTTAAGCGAGGTTAGACTGGGACGAGTCTCTTTGTGTCACCTTCAGCTGTTGTTACTGAATAATCACCATTTTGATATTAGTGGGAAATTATTCCCCTTCAGCTCCTGAAGTGTAGCTTGCTCTGGATCACAGACACTTCGAGGTGGAAATTATATTTGGTACCAAAAAGCAAACAAGAACCCCATCTGCACAAGACTCAGCTTGGTGCAGACCAAACAAGTAAAGAAACATCCCAAAGCTGCACTGAGACATTTACTTGAAGAATACTTTTGTTTTCACAAGTGCTTCCAAAAAAACCCAAAAACATTGCAACTCTCATGGGTCTCCACTCACATCGACCTATTTTTCGGTTTGAAAGATGGGACATGGAGTGATAGACAAGCTGATAAAAGCTTAAAGCTATGGGAAACGTCACCATACACATCTAAATCTAAAGTGCTGTGATTTTGCAATAATATTAGTGAATAATAAGTTTATGATAAGTTTCTGTGTGTGTGTGTGTGTGTGTGTGTGTGTGTGTGTGTGTGTGTGTGTGTGTGTGTGTGTGTGTGTGTGAAAGAAGAGAGAAGAACTATTTAGCAATGTCAACAGGCTGTTTAATGGTTCACCTTTACAGCTATGACAGCAGATTACTGTATTTGTTGTAGTTATATACTTGAATGCAACAAAGTATTGTAGGCGGCTGTATCTGTGCCAGTTCACAGCTTTTTTTGGAGAAAGATGCTGAGTTCCATAGAAATGATAATAATGGAATTGTATTCCAATAATGTCTGGCGGCGGACTTGAGGGCACCACCATCTCCTGATATATAGCACAGCAGATTTTTTTTCCCAGGGCTGTGAAACCAGCAATACACATGCTCATTGTCTCCATTCTAGAAGTGTGACTTATGACTTACAGCTAAGTTTTTATTGCTAGGAACATACTGTATGAATCTATGGCTGAGAACCGGATTATGCTGCAGGACTTGTCTGAGAACGTCATGATCTATATTCTCTATAAATAACTGCAGTGGGAAAAAATCTCTAACTCTTTTTGTTGACTTGTGTTAATTGACCGAAATGTTTCCAACAATGTTCAAACCCAGAGAAATCTGTTTGATTCAAGGCAGCAGGAAGTTTCAAAGTCGCAGGAAGTATACGACTTTGTCCGTCTATGCTATAACTTCCAGGGTAAATGACGTATGACGAAGGAAAACACACTGTTGGCCAGTTAGTTGTGTTCTCCTCCCTTGTTTGTTTGTCACTCATGAAGGATAACAATTATTCTTTGCCATTTGCTGCGTGGCATGAAACAGCTTTGATATGTGACTTCATCTGTGGACGTGTTTTGCGCATGAGTCACATCAGGTAAATTTTCATCTGCAACTCCCATGATCCCACGTTGCTTCATGATGACGTCATACTGGTTCTTAAGTTATTGTTTTGATTGAGAGACCCCAAGTTACAAATTGTACGATTAAAAATGGATAAGGTGTTTTCTGAGGTCTTAGCAGGTATGGCTAACCTGGTCTACAACTTTAAACAGTATAGGTTCCTGGTCCCTACCACTATTTGTCCTCATCATAATCATAACAAACACATAGTTAGGATTGTGGAATGGTCAAGGTTTGGTTGGGTTTATGCACAAAAACAAACAATAATAAATATGTGGTTACGGTTCTGGAATGGTCAAAGATTAATTAAACAGCACTGACTACTACTTGTCACAGGAAACAGAATAGCTGCACGTTACGCTAATTTTAAGTCCTATATGTTAACAGTTGTCCTATATGGCTCCTGAAATGGATTTCGTTGCTCTATATATTGCATCACCCAGTTTCCTGCAAGCACAACGCATGTTAGAGGTTGCATAACAATAAAATGTATCAATGGGCTGTAAAAGCTGCTGCACACATGACCTAAAGGTTTGTTTTTTTGCCGGACAGTTTCAAAGTAACGTGATATGTATAGGTATAGGTATTATAGGAAGACAAAAGAAGACTCAATTCAAGTGTTTGTACTCGGAGGAAAATTAAGTGTAGGTGGAAGTATAATCAGTAAAAAGAGTTGAAAGGTGAATTTGTTTCGTGAGCTGCAGTGTAATGAAAGTTTGCATCCATCACATTGTATTAACCAAGACGAGGTGAGGTAACATGTGAAGCATATCTGGTATAGTGGCTGAACCTCACACTGACCCCTCAAGCATTTTTATTCTGAAAAGGAGCAGTGGTGAAGTTTAATCCAATCACATTTGGAAAGTCTAGAAAAGTTAAAGTGTTGCATTCATGTGTGTGGGCAGTATGCCACAGATCAGGCTTTGCTGTACAGACAGTACCTGTCAGTTGAAGGAAGTAATTGTTGGTTTCAGTTTTGATCTTGTTGACAATGGAATATCGGAAATTTCACAAAATCATTTTTATTAGGAAAAAAATAAAAATGTGAAACTGGAATAAAACACCAGAGTGTTTCTGTCTAAGAACAGAGTCTGTTCCCGCCTGCTGCTAATGGTCTGTAGATGGGTTTTCTGTGCTGGTTTAACCTTGGCTCGGAGGGTCGCGTCTTTTCCCATATATGGATGTACGACATGCATATTTTTAAGTGATGTTTTGCTCTGTTCAGACGACTGGAGCACACAGTAGGGTTGTTGTGTCAAGATGGATTATTTTTCTGTTCTTGATACATCTGATGAAAAGGCTGCACTCAACGTTTGGAGCCCCAGGGACGTCCAAGTACCATCTGCTTCTGAAGAAAGTGCGTGATGTTATGAAGTGTCCACATCCATATTTTTACAACTTTGTAACTTTTTATGCCTCCGTACCAGTGACCACAAGTGGACAGAAGCATTACATTTTTTGGTTGTTCGTTAATTCATATGCATGTACATCGGTACACGTCTGTCCCATTGTGGGGAACACGATATCTGAAGAACACCTTGAAAACATTTCTTCAAATTAGCTTGAAGGATAGAGGATGAACTGATTACATTTTGGTGGTCAAAGGTCAAAGGTCCGATTTTCTCTGAGCTCATAAAACACTTTTTTACCTTGTGAACATGATAGCTTTGGAGCACCTCTGGTTAGACTTATTGATGAACTTAGAATTTGGTGGACAAAGGTCATGGTCACAGTGACCTTAACTCGATGAGAGTATTCTTTCATATGTTCACTTAGACTCTCAAATTAACGGATTAGATATCTAATCTGTTAATTTGAGAGTCAGTTGTCAAAGATATAGCTCATGGGAACCTCATATTGGTCTGTAAAAATTGGATTAAAACTGAAACTGCACTGGTTGGCGGAGGCTTCCATCTGAAGGGCTGTAAATTGTTTAAATATGTGGTGATTTGAAAAACGAATATTTCACCTCCTTTTTAGATTATACAGGCCTGGTGAGTTGTGCTGGAATTGTGAGCCTCATGTGTCTTATTCAACAAAACATCTGCAATGGGAGGGGTCCACCTGAACGCTCCGGGGACATATTAACACATGTAACAACATTTTCTCTTTGTTTTCACGCAATGTTCTCGTGAAAATGCAAGTTCTCACAGAAATGAACTATAAAGCCTAATAAATTAATTTAAATTACTTATAACACAGTAATAGAAAGTTTGCAATTTGTGTGCTGTTTATTTAATTGATTAATAGGTCTTCAATGGAATATAATATTATACATTTCAAAAGTCAAATTTCATAATCTTTAATTTGAAAAAGATTATTTCTCTTCCACCCTCATTGACGAAGCTGTTGCCTTGCAAAATGCTATTTTTACAGAGTTAATTTTCTGCTGAATAATAAGATTAATGTCTAGTTTTTTGTAGAGAAAGAAAACATTAGCCGCATTGGTTTTATTTTACAGCCTCTGTTGTTCTATAGCCACCAAAAGCATTCATCAATGACTATACTTTTTAAAATGAAATTATCAGCACTACACACTGTGTTTCTATTTAGTTTCAATAATCAATATTAAGCTTAATAAAGGGCAAACATAAATCACCTGATACTCATTTATATAAAAGAGAATTTCCTTCTAAACAAAATAAGTTTTGTTCAAAAGTACTATACTTCCAATATAAATACAATGTTGTTACCTTTACTATGGGAGTTCATTCTTACTGGGATTATTTGTATTCAACCACATCTCACAGTCTTGATCAGTGAATGGAACACATTGTATCTCGAGGTCATTTGATGATGTAATGAGCGGAGGCACTTTCATTCTCTGACGATGACTCTGGGATGCAGTTGAAAGTTGATCAAACTTTGTCACATGTTGTCGTCACCATGCTGTGTGGTGTTTCCTGATCTGCTTTGATCTGCAAACTCCAGACAGCACATGCTCGTTCATTCTCTAAAGTCATCAGAAGTGCAACAGACTGCAGCTGTGAATGATGCATTTGTGAGTTCAGAGCTTAGTCATAGTCAAAGAAGTAGGCTAATAATTCATGTCTGCCTTTTTAAGTATGCAAACTTATCTAGAGCTCCTTTCACATGTTCTAGGTCTGGGATTGAATTGACCATTTTACATGTCACTAAGGTTGCAGCATTAATTTTGATGTATACTGAGTAAAGAGGCAAACATCCATTCACACCTACAGTCTAATTTGTGTCTTTTTATATCCCAAAGCCAATCTGCATGTCTTTGGACTGTGGGCAGAAGCCTTAGTATCTGGAGAAAACCCACAGACACAAGGAGAACATGCAAACTCCACACACAAAGACAGAAAGAAATTCAGGTTCTGACATACTTGTTCCACAAAAAGCTGTTGAATCCTATTTATTGGAAATTCCCTGAGGCTAAATCCAATAACAACATTAAAAAAAAAGGCATATTTAAGTTAAACATCTCAATCTCTGTCTTTTACTGGCTCTAAAACTCAGGAGTAGCGTGGACGCTAGACAAATTCATAACAGAATTTATGTTTTGGGTTTTTTTTAGTAGAGAGGTTTGTATTTATTTATATTTATGCTTATATTTAAAATTATTTGTGTTAGTCTAATCTTTTCAAATCTTACAACTTGTTGTTTTTGCACAGTAATCTGCAAACCTGATCTTGTGCTATTGTTCCCTTGCTCAGTGAAATAAGTTTCTTGTTTTCTTGTGGTGAGGATTTTACAGCTGCCACCTGCATGCAGCTGTTTTCCTGATTGGAAACTCATGCTCATCGTTGATGATGCACATCAAATTTGCATTTTTCAAGGGGAAACTGAAATCTGATTTGAGAGTACGATGTGCATGTGGGGGACACAATGGAAAAATCTATCAAATGCAAAGGCACAGTTTAAAATCATGTTATGTGCTAAAGACAGCTGTAAAGGTAATTTGGGAAAATCTGTCAGTTTATGGTTAGACTGAATTCCATTTGATGTCTTCACTGACATTACGACGTGATAATCATTACTACGCCGCGATCATATTTCCATTTCTTTTCTTGTTGCGCTCACCCTCCCACAGTGATGTTGGGTTTTAGACTGTGAAATGAAGACATAAATCCTACTGCAGAAAGAGTCTGCATCATCCGTGGCTCTTTTTAAAAAAAAGGCTGCTTGGCAAAATGGAACGATGTAGATCATTAAGTTTTGATTCACTGAAATATTTTCCTAGTGTCATCAATTATGTAATGTGCAGGAGAATTTGTTACCAGAATATGCTGTCTGTCTTTCTTTATTGATTTGAAAACACCTATAACAAACGATGCTGATTATTGTCAGACCCAATAAGAAATAACCATTGTTCTTCTTCTAGACCAAATAATGTTAAAGGTCTGACAAGGCACAAGATGTTTCTGAAATTAGAAACTGTATTTTTAATTTAATTACATAGACTATAAATCTCATTTCATGTGAGGATGACAGTCCCTGACACTGGGTGTGTAAGCTACAGTTCTGACAAACTAAGTGTTACTATATATTTTATTGGATGTTGTTTATTCACACTGACTCACCCACGTTTGTTTTGTCTCTGAAGGTGTGAAAGGACTCTTATTAACCGAAGTGGCTCAGAGTCACATTTCACAATGTTTACCAAGTAGTTTATCACCATCTTCACACAGTCACCAGCTCTTTAAGTGCTGGCGTATCTCGAAAGAATGTCCACCAGCTTTTGGATGTACCACATGTTTTGGATGTTGCTGATATGATAGGACAATGGAAATAAAAAATAAAAGCACAAACACATGAAGGGTGTTTATCTGTCTTGAAATACAGTTCGGCTAAGTAGCTTTCACGAAAAAGACCTATTTACATACACACATACAGCGTTCTGCTGCACACACATTGAATACACAGAGTTGGCACATGTGCTCACTCATGTCTACCATTCAAACACACACTATACTACTCCAACTACTACTATGTCAAAATGTCAAAAAAGAAAACATAAAATATTTTTTTTGTCTTTGAAACAATTGATCTTTACAGGATATAAGTCACTGCAACAAACCTCCATTTCCCCTCTTTGGGTTTGTCGAATAGTTTGAGGTCAATATCACTGCATGATCTGATGAAAACTGTGTTAGATGTGTTACCCTCATCAAGTCCCTTCGATATTATCCCTAAAAAACAGTTGAGGTTCAGTCGGTCTGAACTCCAGGGTCTGTTTTCTCATCATCAATAGTTCTTTGTCTTCAAATATGCAGACCTAAAACAGTCAATTTCTAAATAATAAAAAAATGCTAAAAGAGGTAGTGCTAGACAAAGTTCTACAAAAACAATATTTCTGAGAGCTTTTATCCTTGGGTCTGTAAACTACATAGCATTGATGCAGCTTTGCTTAGACTTACCAGTGATTTACCGCAAGCTGCCAATCCGTATGCATGTTCTGTGGTATTATTGCAGTTAGTTGATATTCTATGTTACTAATGGACCTCAGTGTAGCCTTCAATGCCATCGACCACTCCTGCCTCATTGAACGATTTTGGCTAAAAGATGCAGTTTTCACACATCACACCTCTGTAAGCCTAACTTTGGCTTCAAGTCTACCTCAGGGTTTAATTAAAAACACTAGGGCTTTATATGCACCACACATCTGCCTGTTTGAGTCTCACTGTTCCACAGTAGAGGTGAAAATGAAGGAACTTTTACTGGGATATATTTTTGTCTTCTGACAACTTAAATCTTAGTTTCATACTCACCTTTGCAGGATGGCATTTTTATAAAAACTGGTATACTCTTGTCTTTATTTATTTATTTTAACATGGATCATGGGAAAACAAATAATAATGAATCAACCTATATTATTATGTTTTCATTGAATCAGTGAGTAGTTTTAAGCATCTAACCTGCTGTAGTGAGAGGTTTTTGATTTTAATGCGACCAAATTTTTTGTGAATTTTTGAACATCATACATTTGATATAGATTAATTCAACTTTAACTAATGATTTAGTGAATTGGTGTAATCCTTTTGGAAAAGTTCTAAATGTATATAAATAGGTACATATACACATATATACAAATACATAGTCATGCATACATATAAGTAGTCATGTTAAATGTATTAAGAATGTGTAAATTTGAACAGTTTAAAACGTTTTTTTTGTACTTTGCAGGTGAGCATCTTCGTGTATGTCCTCAAGGAAACACATGTTGCACCCAGGAAATGGAGGACACATTTGGACAACAGAGTAAACAGGACTTTGAAAATCTGGTTGATGAAATGAGTCATGAATTGAGGAGCACCTTTGTTTCCAGACACAAGAGATTTGATGGTAAGTCTTAAATCTATTTTTTTCATGTAATTTATGTTTTAGTGGTCATTCACAGTAGAATACATTTCCACAAAAAGGTAAATCAAGGGATTGAGACTGTATGTGTTAATTTGAAAGGATTCTCAGTTTGTGCGTTTGTAGCTGTCCTCCTCCAGAGGAGATGAGATGTGAAAATCTCATTAACATGCCTTGGAGTGAAGAGCCCTCTTGTTGGATTAGACAAACATGGTTTCCGGCACAGCAGATTGACAGCCTGAACAGCAGAACACTGTCAAACTCTGCATTATTAAGGTTGTTTGGTGGTTTTTGTGCAGTGTGTGATCTAGTCTCGGCCCCACGGTGACTGTCTTGACCACCGCACATCCGCTGAGCCTCAGCTATGGGAGCGGCCGCGTGTGCCCATTACTGAACCAAGCTCATTCTACCTCCTCTCCGCCTCTCCCGGTTCAGTATCCATCCCCATAGAGTGCAGCTCCTAGTAGATACAGTTTAATGAGAAATAATAATCCCTCCTGCCCCAGCTCTCAACATTAGACTGTGTGGAGGAGCAGCAGCTTATCACTGTGGACAACGGTGAAGGGTGGTGGAGGTGAAAATTGTCAACCACGGCCACTTGCCTGCATTGTCATACAATTTATTAGAGATCCAGCATAAAACCTTTTAATGAGATACCACTGAAAAGCCTTTTTAAGATGACTGAGTATGAAATGTATTTTTCTCCAAATGAATGGCAGAACAAAACTAAATTCTTCTTCAAAATACTACCTTATGTTTGGCATTTATATAAGGCAAACCATTTAATTTAAAACCAAAGCTTAAATTTTTCAATCTGTGGTTGATAAATGTTTATTTTAGTGTAAGTTCTCACTGTAATTGTGAAGAATCGGGAAAGGTGCGTGTAACCATCAAACTTTGGCAACCTTTACCAAACTAATGGTCAAACATCAGTGTCAGAGTGAGCAACATGTTATTTATTAATGCTCTCGCCAACACAAAAAAAGGTTTCTCACAGGAGAAAGAAAAGAGAAATTTTGAAACAACACAATATAAAGTTATAAAAACCAGAATAGCCAACGGGTAGAGGGAGTTAAAAGTTTGAAGAGCTTTGTACAAGTGAGCTGAGACTATTCCACAGTTTATGAGCAGCAACAGAAAAAACAGAATCACCCTAATAAAAGGATATTGTATAAGATAAGATAAAATAAACCTTTATAAGTCCCACTACCTGCACAGCAACAAGAGAGGCAGTAAAATGTATGAACACAAAGAAACATAAAGATATTAAAAAATATATTTGCAATCAGAACATTTACAATGTACACAGCATTGCACTTATAAGATATTGAAATTGCATTGATAGAAAATAAGTTAATTTAAGCTCAACATTTTGCAATCTGCACATATAACCAATAGAGAAGAGACTAATTCACTCCACAGTACTGTGTACAGATCTCATTTATATACAGGAATAATACATAGTGGTGTCTGTTGCCTGAGACATGCATGTGTTGCATATACAGCAGCAGATAAACAAGCTTTCTCCTGTCATCTAGTTACACATGCACATAAACAACAGGGCCGCGAGTGAATTTTGAGCGTTATTAGCAAATCAATCATCTTAAAGCTGAACTTTCGCTGACACTTTTTCTGCTCTTTGTCATAGATCTATTTTCCCGCTTGTCATCCATAGAATTTAAATTGCAAAACAGCAATCTCTTAAAAAACGGAGAAGTCTATGGGCGATGAATCTTGAACCGTCTCTGAATTCAACATCGTTATTGAGTCGTATAGTCGCACAACCGGTGCAGATGAGATGAGATGACTGAGCTGATGGTGCTTTACAGCTGCTTCTATTCAGGGCTTTCACAGGTGCACGAGCAACAGGAGCCGCTCAGACTAAGAGACACAAAAGTGACAATATTGTCTTTATACAACACAACTAAAGCATTATAACAGATGCCTAAGTAAAATAAAAGATCACACAGTTCTTGGATTTTCTTTTTTTTCTTGAACGGATGTGCTTCAACAGTATCAGTGAACCATGGCATATTTGGTTTTAGGAATTAAGCCTGTTAATCATATCCTGACAGACGTTATTTTAGATCCACATAATGATATGTGTTTACTCATGACTCCAACTTTGTCTCGACTAAATTGGGGCTGAGTCTTTGCAGATGTTAAGTTGCAGTGGCAGCTGTTCTCTCCTTCCACCTTTGTGATTCTTAACCATACGTTGTGCTGCAGGCGAAAGCCTCTTGTAACGTCTGTGGTTTGTTTTGAGTTTGACTGTACTTTTGAGGCTCTCAGCCGTAGACTCTCTCTGTACTGTTTGATATGATTGCGTCGTGGGTAATTAAAAAGGTTAGTGTGTTTGTAGTGAGCCTGCTTGGTCTGGTCCTTGTCAGACTTTTGATGTCAGAACTACACCCATGCAACAACTCTTCTAAGTAGGAGCTCCTTGTTTCGTCTTGGCACCCCTCCTCTTTGTTTGTTTGTGTTTCCTTCATGCAAAGTTCATCCCTGTATCCACTGGAGGAATGCAAATCATTGACCAAATAAAGGAAAATATAGTTGCTTGAGCAGCACATCAAGATAAATCAATAACAAGAAACGATATATATATTGTCATATAGCTTCAGCCTGATTTGATTTCGGATTTATCATGACATATTTTTTGAGTCTAGTCTGTTTTATTTTATTATTTTTAAAGTCTTGAGGGTTTGTAGCTTACCAATGTTATTAATAATGCTCATTAAAATGGCTTGGTCTCAATGTGCCCTACAAGATATGGTAAATGGAAAATGGTCTGTATTTATAAACACACATTCATACAGTGCATCTATGGGCAGCACTTTTTTCTCTTTTTCTATGAGGGGCCATTCAGGGTTCAGTATCTTGCCCACAGACACTCTAAGAATGGAGATAAAGATCTGCCGACCTTATGGTTGGAGGACGACCGCTCTACACCTCAGCCACAGCTGCCCCAGGATACTACCTTAAAGCATTTGTTGTATGATCTGTTAACATCTTGTAATTTTAGTAGATATATAAATAACTTAAAAATCTAATATGCCAACGTAAATATGACCTCTCCCCTAGATCAAGATCTCAGGGTTTAACAGCAACACCCCCAAAGATTCAGTTGATCCGAAAGTAATTCTAATCTTTGTCCTAAACCAGAAGCATAGATTTTCATGTTGGGCCATCTAAATATATCCAGTGCCACTATGAAATAATGTTTGAGTGATTAATAGAGCAATTTAATACTTAACAGTCAATGTCTTGTCTTTCTATGCCCATTCCTTTTAAACTGTGTAAACATATTGTATGAAACAAATACTATTGAGTTACAGTATGCAACTCTCAGATGATTGCACACTGCCCAGAAACTCAATGTCACAACGACTGGGTGATGTCTGTCTGTTTTTTTTTTTTTGTTGTTTTTTCCAGGAACATACACTTCTATAGCCAGCATGTGATTCCTGGAAGCGTGCATAAATAAATAAGTGATATTTTGATCAGCTGCTGTCAAGATGGTGAATGTCATGAGGAGGACTCCAGTGAGGGAGGAAATGGGGTTTGTTCAGCAGCACTTAGACGCATGACTCCAGGCACCCTTCCTTCTCTTGGGGTTTGCTGCCACTCTCCATAATTTCCTCCACGTCAGAGCAGATGCCTCGTGCAGGTTTCAGCTCTGCGGCTCCTCTGCTGTCTGGAGACGCTGTGTCTGCTGAGGGGTCCTGACTGACCACCCGCTACGGAAACATGCTATATTGATTTCTAGATTTGATTTTCACCTTAAAATTAATTGAATCTGAGTGTTTGAATTGGTGGTGGTGAATAGTTGTGAGCAGGAGATATTAGCGGAGATTTAATGCTGCTAGAAAATAAAACTGATTTCAAATGTAAAAAAAATTTTCGGGCCTTGAGAGTGAGCCAGAACACTTAAGATTCAAACAATACAGTGTTGTTGGTTCAGAGAGAAGCTCTTTACTATCTGTTTAGCACCTGGCTGTGTAGTCCCACCCACACAGAGTCAGTGTATGTGTATATTTCCTTCTCTTTATGCAGAGTTTGTGATGAGTCTTACTGTATCTGACAGAAGCTGGCCAGCCCACGCATAGCTGACACCGCAGCCTATGTGTCACAGTGAGAGGGCACAGTCTCGACTATGCCAAGACCATTTGAGCAGCAATACAGGATATCCACAATCATACAAAGGTGCACAACTGTATGAGTCGTACAGAGAAACAGCATCATTTGAAAAAATCAATGTCAAACATGCCGCAATCTATCATTTAATGTGCTAATTTATGCACATCTGAATATTGTTATCCCCATAATACACACCCTAAAACCACAGGAAACTCAAGAATTATTTTTCTGCTTTGCTTATTAAAGAGTAAATCATTCGTCTTAATTGCAAATCAATTGTTGGCCCTCCTAACCAACAACACCATGGGGCTGGGCGGCCAAACAGAATATTAATGCGCTCCACCCTCCACGATTGATCTTTTGCAAAGTTAAAACAAGCACACAAGCATGTTGGATTTTGTGTACTTATACATGAATATAAAAAGTGAATTCCCCTCTCCCCTCAGCAGCCGCATATAGTCGATGTGCCCTTGGGCAAAGAAGTTAACTCAGAATGACTCCAAAGAAGCTGCCAACCATAGAGGAGCATACACAGCGCTGGCCTCTACCGCTGTGTGTGGCTAGATGAATGTGGACCCGGACGATGCTGAAAAGGGCATGCTTGCTCAGCAAAGCCATTCTTTACCTAAGAAATCCTATTGGACCCTCCAGTTAGAGTTCGTAGAATTCAGGTAGGAATTCCACAGTACACGTCCCTCTGCAGTGTTTTTAGGAAGATTTTTACACAGAAATGTCTGCGACTGAATCAATCCTCAGTGGGGTTTCAGACGGAAAGGCCTATCTGTTGTATATGAGCTTTCTCAGGATTCTGTGTGGTAGAGGGCAAAATGTCAAATTCCAATCCAAACCATTTCTCTATTTCTGAATATGGTAACTTTCAAGTTTGATGAGACTACATTAGTATATATAAGTTTACAATCCATTCGACTTTTTCGTTGGATATCTTTGACATGCCAGTATATCATTTACTTTTTTTATGTCAGCAGCTGGGATTTTATTGGAAGGCTTTGCTTTTAACTGTCACTGTGCGATGGTGTGCCAGCAGTTCTTCCTGACAGACCAATCAATGACCCAGCTCCTGACTGACATGTGACGTTCAGAGTGCTCCTTTTGGCAGCCAAATTGCAACTTCAAGGTACAGCTCTAAGGGGCTGGAAACCTATAGCTGCATACTTTATACAATGAGGTTTTAATGATCACAAAGCTGGTTCCCTTTTTGATGACTTGTGGTCCTGTAGAAAAAGAGGGCTATGGTTGAGATAACAAGCTGTTTACTCAGATGCATGAGGGCGTGTTTACAATAATTTGTTTTACAAAGCAGACTTCTGACAAGTTACCAGAAAAAAATTGTGGCTTGAAGTCACTTGTATGTTTGTCTTTTTTGGTTGGTGTTTGGCCTTGAAATCAAATGTTGAATTTCAATATTGATTGTGATTTTTATTCACAAGAATTCAAATCAATTCAACCAGTTCCTTGCAATTGTCAGCAGCTCCATTGTATTTCTACAAAAGATCCAGATTCCATAACCGCCGGTCAAACAAACTCCATCCTGGACCTCGAAGGTCCAAAAGATTTACCTCGTAAAGCTTTTAAGACCTTGCCCCCAAGATGTTTTATCAAATCACCATTCCCCCACAACCTAACAAATTTGTAGCATCCTCCATTTAACACAAAATTGATAAATCACTGAGGCCCTAGTTTTGGCAAATAAAGATGAACAAATAATCTTCTGACTCAGTGTATCGATTCCTAATTTGCACTTTTCTCTAAGGCGCAGTTTAAATCTACAGAAGCTTGCATCCTTACATGCATTTTATTTACCTGTAATTCGTCTGGGATAAGTTGACACAGACCTTGATTCATTGTATGCTTTTGATTACTATGTTTGTGCACAAATATATGTAGAGTTCTACTTGCACAGATCACAATTTTTTGACCTGAGGTAATCAGCCGAGTCAGACCTGAAGTAGACGGGCATACTGTTGTGTCCGAACCTGACCCAAGTCAAGTTTTCCCTGATTACAAGCACGTGCAGCAAAAAATTATCAAGTAGATAACACAGCCAAACATGATCAAATCCGACCCGAACCCAAATATCATTTCAAAATCTTTGTTGGACAGCTTCCGACGGGTCCCCAAGGGCTCTTGAGTTATTATTTCTGCTGGCCAGTTTCCCTTTAGTGTCTTCACAGCTATGGTCCATCCACAGATGCCTCCACTGGTTTAGTTCCTCAGACCAAATCATGTTTCACTCCAAAGTATCTATTATCTCCAAATCCTGAGTGAAAAAAACACAGGATGCCCATTTTCATCATCTCGCTTTAAGATTTGAAACAGGAGTGGTCTGTTTGAAGATACATCTCTGCCATGAAGCTGAGCATCCATCAGCAGATACACAGACTTCCCCTTCATCACAGAGAAAGGCTGTGTGAAACCTTCTTTACAGCTCTGAGTGCACAGTGAGGAACTGGAGCCAAACTGAAATAAATCAGCAAAATGTTTAGTCAAGTTCGGTCCATCAGAATCAACTCTGTCCAGCATTTCAGCTTAATCTTAATTACTACAATGTTTTAATGATTTAATGAACTTTCCTGTTCATTTCTATTCTCGTAGATTTCCCTAAATTTGCAATTATAGAATAGGATCCCTCTCATGAATTCCCAGTAATTAGATTTAGATGTCTATTTTAACTTAATAGTGTTGTCACTGACTCATACCGAGTTCATACATAATGTTATTATTAATAATCACTCCAAAACAAAGCTTAGATTTTTATCAAATATACTTTCTGCATTAACCATTAGATTTATCTTAATCACATAAGATATTTATCTCAGCTGACACTTTTGACTGAAATATCTAAAATAAAGTTTTTTTTTAATTTAAATGAAATTAGTTTTGAAACTGCCATTAATCAGTGTACACATCGCTCAGCGCCACTGACAGTTTTCATTACCAAAAACCAGTCACTGAAGCACAAATCATGTTTGGAGAGATTTGCATATTCTGTCTGTCAATCACAACGTAATCGAGAGAATACTCCAAATATCCATATACAACACAAGTCCTGCAAACGGTGGATGTCATATCCTTTGAGAAGAAACACGTGTGAATGTAACATATCCAATGAATTTGTTAATCATGTTGTTGGTGTGCAACAACTAATCAGATGTGATTGGATGTGGTATCATGGAGAGTCGCAGCATTGTGTGATCTGTCATTTCACCTGAATCACTGCGCACTAATGACCACTTGAGAACCATTACAGCTTTGTCAGGGCCATTCTGATAAGTGACTGTAATCTGCACGGCTCAGAGGAGGCACATGGATCTGTTCGAATTATCAGATGTGACCTAGCTACCATGAACTGCTGTGCAGATGTGCTACAGACGCTAATTCAGGAATCGACCTGTAACAGCTGTACAAATTATGATGGCAAATGTTGAAGTTGGGTAATGTAGTGGATGGATGGATGAATGGATGGACATTTACACATGAGGCCGCCATTTGTTTACCATTAGAAACCATTAGTCGTTAGTGTTTCCATGACGCCAAAGGTTTGGTATCCTAAATCTGAGGGTATGAATAAATTATACCTTTATCGTCATTGAGGTTGAAGGACTAGTTTGTTGTGGAAGACAATGGTTGAAGTTACTGTAAAATGCACTTACCAGTCTCAAACATCTGTATAGTCATCTCTGATGATGACAAAAAATGGAACAGGGTTCACGGTATTAATAACTGACGTACATTTACCGCTCTTACCACATCCATATACCAGTGAGAAACTAGAGGCTTTAAAGCTTCACCAATCAATGTTTTTATTAACAAATGATTGTACCATGGGCAACTTTTTACGAATGGGCCTGTGGCTGAAATTACTCTGGCCAAAGAAAGTGGGCAATGTATGATTGATATATAACAAGCAGTATGTTGCTTATAGTTAACAATCTACAAAGAGCTATCTAGAGATCCAGGATGAATGAAAATCCTAATAATAATATAGATTATATATTGCACTTAAATGTATATTGTGTCCAAAAATATGCCCCAATTAAAGGCTAATCCGTCTGCTGGGCGGGTAAATGATATGTATGAGATATTAATACCAGAATATTGTGTTTACAGCTCCTTCCACCACCATCAAGTGGCCAAAAATCAATTAATGCTGCTTTAATGCTTTGGGTTGAGGATATTGCCCTATAAAGCGCAGAAATTTAGGAATATAAAAGCTTTTTTGTAATCACCACTATCCTTTATAGGATTGGAGTCTCTCATACTAGACTTGAACTCTTTCATTTTGCCGTTAAATGCTCAGAGTTTCAAAGCCTATTTAAATATTAATCTTGGTCCTTGCAAAGCAGCACTTTCATTACAGAAATGTAATCATCTCATCTTCGTTTCTGGTGAATCACATGATATCATGTGAAAAACAACAAGGTGCCTGAAAGGGGACAGACTGTATCCTATAGGAGGATAATTTATTGCACATCATATGACAGCCTTATGCTTCCAGAATATGGAACAATACTCCAGTCAGAATCTGTATATAGGATTCATCCACCTATGTGCTGTCTATCAGGGTACATTAATATATTGAGGGTTCAAAGGTGCAATATGGAAAATTCGGCTTTATGCACTGCAAACACAGAACTTATTGCTTTGTAGAAATATATGAGGGAGGCTCCTATTGCAATATCAAAAGTAGTTTACTGTCGATAAAAAATCAACAAAGCTGTGAGGTCTCTTCAAAATTAAATCAACATCACAACACCCTCACTGATATGATGTTTTAGAATTTTTGGGGTGTCTGTAACTTTGCTGTTGGAATTGAAATAGAGCAAGCTTCATCTTTAGGCAGTATTTTATTGCTGTAATTCCAATATCTAGCCAATAAATTCATAATTCTCTGTCTTGAGAACTGCTCATCTTATCAGCTTTACACTTGGAATGTGTATTGTTAAGGGCCCAAAGTGGTGAAGTGTCAGATTTGGTGCAATTTGGACAAGTGAGGGTTAGGATTCAGGTTCAGGTTCAATGTTAATAAATTTAACTAACAGGCGACCATCGCTCTGTAGCAGTGGCACCTGGGACTCATTGACATAATGACATTGTAATTTGCCGTTTATCGGCAATGACAAGGCAGTAGTTGGTCTTTACATGCCAATTTTAAAGTTTCAGAAAGAAAGATGCAACCCATTTCAAACAGGCATTTTAGAATGGACCCTGCTCTAGCAATCACAAATGTAGGGAGGGTTTGCATAGGTACTAAAGCATATCTCTGTGCCATGTACAGAATCATTTATATACATCCACATATGAGAGAAAATCAGAAAATAACTTAACCCTTTTTTCATTTCTTCCAAACTCAGAATTCTTCCTGGAGCTCCTGGAGAACACAGAGAGGTCCCTGAACGAGATGTTTGTGAGGACTTATGGCAAACCATACATGCAGAACTCAGAGGTCTTTGAGAACCTGTTTGCTGAGCTGAAACGCTATTACACCGGGGGGAACGTTAACCTGGAGGAAATGCTTAATGACTTTTGGTCACGGCTACTGGAGCGTATGTTCACGCTGCTCAACTCCCAGTATGTCATCACCGAGGACTATCTGGAGTGTATCAGTAAGTACACCGACCAGCTCAAGCCCTTTGGAGACGTGCCCAGGAAGCTCAAGGCTCAGGTTACGCGGGCATTCATCGCTGCTCGCACATTCGTCCAGGGGCTCTCTGTCGGCCGAGAGGTGGCACAGAGAGTGTCAAAGGTAAATGTTCTCACTCTTTCAGGTAAAACGCCTAATCAACTGCTAAATAATCAGTATTTGACCTCGGCTGAAATTAAGACTTAAAATAAATTTGAACAGGCTCAAGTTACACAATTCCCCTGGTTTTTACGCATGAACACAGCTCCTGCCAGATACTTCTCTGACTAATGTGGGCTCTCCTGGTGCATGTCCTCAGGAAGTGTGGGGCTCACGGCGGCTTGTTCAGGTGCTGTCTAGAAAACAGCGCTCAGGAGAAATGCCCCCAGACACTGAAAACAGAGAAACAAAGACAATCCTTGCCCATCACTGTTTATTGCTGTCTTGCCTAATATTTGTTTCGCCCACTACGCAGCAGCCATTAATCACGCTGTAGGCTTAGTATTCTGTTTGATGCAATGTAATCTTAATGTAGCTTCTGCGGTATATCCTGCTATCCTGGGAGTGTGTGGGGTTTTGATCATGTACAAAGAAAGATTAAAGGGAAAGCAAAAAGGCTACGGCTTGGATTTATTCACCCTAGACAACAACAGGACTGCGAGCCTCATTCTGGGTAAGAAGAACTGTTAAGCACTACACTGCAAATCCCCTGCCACCCTGCTTTCTTTTCACCACTGTATTAATAGGAGTTGGATTGGATAATCAACACTATGTTAAATATTTATAGGTTCTGCTGTAAAGTATAGACACAGACACCAATGAAACCAACCCTCAATCAGAGAGGGAGGGAAAGACCCTCAGGAGAGAAGACACTGATCCTCTTAAAGGAATCCAACATTCATTTTCTGCCGGTCCCACCACGGTGCACTTGTTGAACTTTGAACGCGTTCCCCTCACCGTCTGTGTCACACCTGCCCCCCCCTTGCCACTAGAAGTGGGGAGGCTCATGTAGACGCAGCCACAGAGGATGTGTTCTTAGTATGCGTTTACTGAGTTACACCCAGCATTTCGCATGTCCCCGCATCACCTCTTGACATTTCAGTGGGACCTGAGATCCAGGTCATGTGTCTGGGACTGCAACCCTTTGATCCCCAGGGTATAAACGCATCATGAGGGATTGGGTGTAAGCATAATGGAATAAGACACCCTGCTAGAGGGGGTCTGTTGCCCAGTGTCGCTAAGATGTGCCATCCATGCTTATTGCTGGATATATGAGTGTATATTGAATACAAGCAGACGATGTATTACTTTATTTCTATTTGCAGCTTAAGAGACAAAACACAAAACCCGGGCAGAGTGTCAGTGAGCAGATTTTGTTTCAGGAGTTTGTGTCTCAAAAACAAAGCTCAAAGTTATTCTGGATCATCAGTGCATCTGCCTCTGTTTATCCAAAGTGATTAAAATCTTTTCATTATTTGTCTAGTTTCTGAATTGTAGATTTGTTTAAAATCTCTAATTGATAAATACATAGAAAACATTTATTATCTGAATACACTCACTGTAGGAAGATAGCTAGGTATCCAACGGCAAAGATGAAATCCAATGAAAAAATTAAAATAATAATAAATAATTTAAATCGTATAATGGCTTATGCTTTATTGTTTAAAGTATCATTTGGAATTGTCATTGCATTCTTATTTAATTTTTAACTTTGTTGTTGTATACAGTTTGTGTTTTATAAATAAGTAATAATAATATTTATATAATCTTACTCAGACAATTTTCTTTTGCTTTCCATAGTTTAGAGTTGAAAAAATAGCTTTACAGTAAAGTTAGTATTTTCTTCAATGACTAGAAATATGTAGAGACGGATAAAGATGTATGATTTTGCTATAATTACCTTTGTTTAATAGTTAGCAGTATTACGCTCAAACTACTAAACCGAAACTTGATGGAAGGATGGGTCAGAATCCATAAACGTTTGGTTCAGATCTGGATCAGGGGGCTGATCACGGAAGTTTTTAGAAAATAAGTC
This sequence comes from Paralichthys olivaceus, assembly GCF_024713975.1. Lineage (NCBI taxonomy): Eukaryota > Metazoa > Chordata > Actinopteri > Pleuronectiformes > Paralichthyidae > Paralichthys > Paralichthys olivaceus. The sequence goes on from NC_091102.1 coordinate 9,731,439, forward strand.
ATGGATCTTAATGAAGATGCAGATCCAAACAAAAATGTAGATACTAGTGAGTTTATATATATTGGTAGACCTTCACCAAGGCCCAACATTCCCCTTATATTCTCATTCTAGTTTTTATTATAATCTACATATATCATCAGCTACTTAATGGTGAATAATAGTGATAGCACACTGGAAAGTCCTGTTTGCAGAAGACCTGTTCAATAACCTATGCCTATTAAATAACGTGTCCTCAGTAACTAAGAGCTGATTCTGACTCTGTTGCAGCAACACGCCTTTTATTCTGCTCCTTAGGTATTAATGAAAAAAAGCAGCCTCACACCTCTGTGTGATTATTAGCTGCAATCAATGGTATTCAACCTTGCTGAGTACGTGGGGTTTTACAGGTCACTGTATTTTTGTAAATTACATTTGTATGAGTTGACTGACATAATAAAATTGTTATTTAAAAAGTGGGACAATACATAAATTGGAAAACAGACCAATCATAATTAGTAAACCTATGTCCCATATTGGAAATGATTGTAAAACACATTAAAGCCTTTGAGATACAAACCCAGGTGGGCCAAGCTGCATAAATATAAACAGCTACTACAAGAAATTATTCAGTTATTCCAAAAAGTCAAATGTTGCAGGAAGATTTCCAAGACCCATGGTTGGCAGCATGATACACAAGTTTAAAATGTATGTTACAGCAGGAAAACCATCTTTAGCTCGTAAAAAAGAGCAAAACTTCTCCAGGAAGAATCACACATTTGAAAGCAGCAGCAGAGAAAAACCTCCAATTGCAGCCAAAGAAGGCGATAAAGACATCACTTCAACAAGAACTAACTTTGTCTCATATAAAAAATCAGCTGGAATATGCAAGGAAAAATTTTACTTTTATCGTTTTCGGAGTTGAATGAAACTTTTTGGATCAGCAGTTTATGGCATACGGCAAAACTAGACTTGAAGAACATCCCAACAGTCAAGCATGGAAACACGAGGTCCTTCCTGTTATGGGCATGTTTTGCCGCTGCAGGAAGTGGTTAACTTTGACCGTGTCACTGGGATCATGGATTCTTCGAAATAGAAGGACATTTTGAAGAAGATTATGGTGCTCTCTGAAATAGAAGCTTTGTAATCACTGGACATGTAAGGTGGTACATTCCAGGAATTGTTTCTGGAATGTCCTTGATTAGCATCCCAGTCCATGAATTTAAACTCACTAAAAACCTTTGGTGGGAAAACAGCATCAATGTAAAACATTTATTGTTTCACATTTTCTAGAGGGGCCGTGTGTGAGAACCCAAATGTCTGAGTCAGTTCCTCTGGACTTTCTCTGGAGCTTTTCCTGCGAGCTCCCTGGTAAAATGTCTGGAAAATGAGCCGGTGTGAAAATGTCCAGATCCAATTTTCCGGACTTTTACCAAAGTTTGTAAACTACGTCTGGTCATTAAGGTGTGACCCTAAGTGACCCATGCAAAGGCTCCTCCCAAGACTGACTGACTGAAACCTGGAAAACCAGTTTTGTCAAAGAGGATAAGAAGAAAAAGCCTCTCCATCCTTGATGCAATACACTTTTTTGTTATTGACATTCACAAATTGCAAAAATTCTCTTTAGTTAGATGTAAAAAAAAAATGTTGGTGCATTTATTTCCTCAATACCACAGTGTCATTACATTAGATTTTGATTTGATTTTCTTAAGGAAATGAGACATTAATAATTGTCAGGGTGGCGCTTTTAAAGGCAGATTTGTAGCCTGAAAGATGTTTAATAAAATACTTGTTGGCACTTCATGGAACACAGAAAAAAAGTAAAAGATTGCGCAGTCCATTAGCTGTGACCAAGGAGCTTTGATTCCAAACCTCTTGACAGGTCTTCAAGAGTGCAAGTATTAAAGTGTTTACAGTGGGACTGTTGAGTGCTGCTCTTTGGAAATCATGTAATAAAGTCTGTTTTAGTGGGTCATACAGTCAAGTTTGTGTTTGCTCTCTGAAATATCACTATACTGGCTCTAACAGCTCTGATAGGATTTTGCACCTTGCACAGCTAATCTAGCCAATGGCCGTCGTAGTCCTCAAATTTAGTCTGTGGGTATTTGTTCAATCTCACGATGCCTCCTGAATAAGGCTACGATCAAACATTTATCGAACAGGATTTTTACCACATCTACAACACTCTTCAACACTCGATCTTCGCACACTCGTAGCAAGAAGAGAACCTGAGTCAGGTGACAAGTCATTCCACTACACAAATATGGCTTCCCCTGTGTTGTTACACACGATTTAGTCCCTCCTGACTGACTCTTCCATCTCCAGCTGTCACACAATAACGTCACATAGTTTTTGTTTGTGAAATTAGGCAGAATGAAAAATGAAATATTGACAGATGATTATCTGAAGAGCAAAATGTTTGACAACTAATTCTGCCATAAGACAGAGCAAATAAATATTAAATTTTAATTCAGGGCAAATTCCCTAACAATGATCTCAAAGGCTATGATTGACAGTGACTGCATGCTAAGTGTTTTTTTAACTCTTTCTTTTCTTTCTGAATGTGTAAAAAAATCTTGAACAAAACATTTATTTCAAAAATAATCAAACAAACAGCAGATTTCTGATAAATTTAGAGATGTTCCAATTCCGTTTTTCCCTTCCAGAGACCGATTCCGCAACTGCACTTTACGTATAATGGCCAATTTCGAGTACAGATCCAATACCAGTGCTTTTTAAAAAGTAACACCATTTATGACACGCTTTAGCGCCTCCTCAGATGCTGTACAAGTGTACATAAGCAATTGGACTGGCTTGTGTTTCTTGAAGACATTTCACCCTTTTTCCAAGAGCCATCTTCAGTTCTGTAGGTTTTAGATATTTCACCTGTACCTGAAACCTCCCACAAGTCATTTAAAAAACTTGCTGATGTCAGTTTCCAATGGTGGAGTTGGAATATCTCCACATAAACGTTGCAATGTATATATATATATACACACTGTATTTGACTTCCCTGAACAATTCATAGAAACATTGCCAAGAAATTCATAGTGCATCCAGACAAATTAAAAATGGGAAACATTCAAACTCTGTGTAACGAAAAATTGCAAAATCTGGTTAAAATGATGATATGTTTGATTGGAGCGTCCCAGATGCTAATGACCACTGTCTCACTCTGTGTCCTTGCAGGTCAGCAGCACTCCAGCTTGTATGCGAGCGCTGACAAAGATGCTTTACTGCCCTTTTTGTCAGGGCATGCCAGCAGTTAAACCCTGTAAGAACTACTGCCTGAATGTCATGAAGGGCTGCCTGGCCAATCAGGCGGACCTGGATCCAGAGTGGAACCAGTACATTGGTAAGTCTTATAGATGTTTCTTATTCTGTATGTTTATCTATGTTTTGTAGCTTTATAATGCATGTGTTTGATGCAGAATATCTAATCGTATTAGCACTCACAATAATGAGGCATTTTTATAGATTAAGTTCTTTCACCTAGTCCGTCCGAGCATTTGGTGCTCTACAGTGTTACATTTTAATTGCAGATCGAGTCCAGAAAATAACATGAATTACTTTAAAACTGCAACAATAAAAGCAGGAGTTGAATAAGCTGCATGTTTTGGATCGACACACTACAACAATGAAGTGAAGGCAGTTGAAAGCACGAGCTTGAAACTTCAGACTGGGTTGTTGATTTTGTGAGATTGGCGGATCTGCAAGTCTTAAACACCACATGGAGTAACTGGATTCAATTTTAATCTTTCAGAAAGACTGTAATAATATGAAATGGAATTCAATATTTTGATTTTAATACCAAAGATTAGAAAGCATTGAAGTACTATTTACTTCATAATGTTTTTGAATTATGTGCTTTCAGTTTCACTCCCTGAATTTTTCGAATAATTCTCGTTTCACAATTCCGTATGAACATTACAAATGATTGTCATTCTTAGAGCCCCACCGATTTATCAGTTGGTCAGTAAAAAACTTTTATTTTGAAGAATAAACAATGCAGAAAAGATTAATGTTTATGTTTTAATTTAGGTTCTATATATTTGGTTCTATATTTTTTTTCTTTTTATTTATAGTTATTTGGGATCAATTATATTGTTAAACTATATTTCAAGCCTTAATTACATATTTTTGTCATAGGAGTTTGATAATCACATCTTAGGAATCATATAGATGTTATATATGCTTTTGTAAATTTCTCCCAAACGAACTTCATTGATATGAATAAAACGTATAAAAGTGTTTTAAGTCCATTTATAAACCTTATACGTTGCCAGGACTATAAGTCTCAATATAACATGTTATAAAGTTTGACATTCTGTTTAGTTTACATCTAAAGCTGTGTCGTTATCGTATTTTGACAACAGTTTTATTGACACATGGGCTCTCGGCGAAGCCCCTTTATATTTTGTTCTTGTATCAACATTTTTCTGCATGAAACAATTCTATTCATGTGATTCTGCTCTCCTGCTGGGCCAAACGGGGACATGTAATAGGGCAAAAGAGAACCACAGGGAGTGTCTAGTTCTGTGAAGATATGCTCATTGGGAACTTGTTCGGCTCAGAGACAAGACTACAAACATGAATGGAATATTTATATATTTGTTCAATATTTAATAAAACTGTGTCGCACAGATGTTTTCTGCTGTCAGCTGGATAAGCTCATCCTCCAGGATTGAACGATAGCAGTGACAGTGAGAACGTGACTATAGGCTGCTGGGAAATAGAGGAGGGAGCTGTGGCTGTTGCTTGTACATCTCTGGAAAAAAGAATACTTTGGATTTGTGTATGGGCTGTTAATAAGAAAAATATGATTTCATTCAATTCAATTTTATTTTTATAACGCCAAATCATAATATACATTATCTCAAGGATCTTTGCATAAAAGGTCAAGACCTTAAAAATGATAGAGAAACAGTTCCCACAATGAGCAGCACTCCCTCATTAACTCGAAGAAACCTCCAGTAGAACCAGACTCAGTGTGGGTGGCCATCTGCCTCGACCGGTTGGAGTGAGCAGAGAAAAATGGGGAGGAGAGGAGAGATTTAGCAGCTTTAATAAGTTTTGATGTGTTAAAGTAGAATTAAAGTAAAATAAAAACATTTTAGCTCAAAGCAGGTGAAGGCTGCAAAGAGCCTCAGGTGGGTTTGTAGTACTGTTGGGTTTTTGTTGTTGTAAGGAGTCATTTGAGTCGTTAAATCAATAAAAGGATAAAAGTATTTAATTAATGTAGACGTTTAGACTTTGAAGACGACAGAAAGACTATCATCAGCAACGGCCTCGACAGGGATGTCTAAAAAATGAGCAATTAAATGAAAGAAAACATTCAGTAAGAGAAAGTCCCTGTATTGATTGATGGAACATTGCATCTCAGTATAAGAAATTCCTTTATACTTCTTTCTTTTATATATTTTTTTATGTTTACCACTTTATATCACACGTTTCACATGTTTCTGTAGTCATTTATAAGGTCAGTGGTAGGTTTGCAAAACAATAGAAAACGGCTAGCTTTAACAGATTACTATGATTATATTATACAGTATTGTATATACAATGCATTTTATCTAACAGTTAGTTTCTGTGATTTTTCACTGCGTGTCAGGCAGCAAAGAAAACAGCATTTGCAGGCCTATCCAGGCTGTGCAGTGTGAAGCAGATCTGTTTTACGTATTTTCCACGGTTCAGTGTGATCAGCAAGAGCAGGGCAGAGCAGCTGCAGTGCGGCAGCAGAAACGTCAAGACTGACAGATGCCGGCTTGGGTTGTGTCGGGGATGCCACATTAATCAACTTAACTGACCCGTCAATACCTGAATGACCACAGTGTATGTAAATCCCACCATGTTCTCTCTGACTTTTTCTTTTTTATACTCTAAGCTCGGTCTTCCAGTGGATCATGGTATATATGCTCTCAGAGCAACACCCACAAGTGGAAATAGAAGCAGGACCTTATCAGGAAACACACAGTAAAGAGTTGGCTGGTGCAGATTGTCAGGGCTGGAATTATGTTATTTGAAAGATGCAGAGGTAGTTTGTTGAAAAAAAAATCCCCAAAGCAGCCACCAGTATTTTTGTGCTCCCAACGTTATTAACCATTTTAAACCAAACTGAAGGATGTGAAAGAACAGCTTGATGCATGTCTGTCTTTAAAAGCAACACTTTATCCCACAATGTTTTGTGAAATTATGATTTTTATTTGTGAGGATTTGTTGTTACATCCAGGCAAACAAATGACAAGCTACCACAAAAGATCTTTCCAGGTTTTAGTTTTTCCTGATTTTTTGGTTATTTGTAGAAAGTCAGAAAAGGATAAAACTCAAGATACGATCTCAATGGTTTTACTTAAAATATAAAATATTTCTAAAATTTTAATTTAATTAAATTACAAAACTCGTAAAATATCAAGAATAAGACTGTGCCAAAAATGATATGCTGCTTGTCGACTGTTGCCTCTTAAAAACCCACTAATGTACAACATTGGTTGCTGAGAAACACCTGTCAGAGCTTACATTCAACATTCAACAAAGTAAACATGATACCATCACAAGCTTCAACAGGCAAAGCAGTTGCTGTTTTCATGTTTATCTGTATAAATATTAGAATCTCTATCCATCACCTTTCAAAGCCAGTCATCGTGTGGCAATCATCAGTCGTCATTTCACCTTGAATACATTTCTTTGGACTGCATGAGAAAACTGTGTCTCTACTGCAATATATTTCAATTCATTGTACAATTCTGACTGAATAAAGGAAATTGTTCACAAAGGAATTAAGGTTGTTCAAATCAATGTTAACAAGTTATACAAACACAATTGACAACTTTAATTTGAAAAAATCAATTGAATTTTCTTTTTAACCTGGCCCAACTATATGTCCAAATTCACCCCACTAACAAGCAAAATAAAAAAAATAAAATGTGGACACAGCTCCTCTTCAGTTTGACAACTTTTCATGTCTGTCATCCATCCCGGAGCTACAGTACATTCATTCTGTCTTTATCAGAGCTCTTGTCAATTGGATTATTGTTCCTCGGTGCAGATTAAATGCCAGCTCTATATCTTTTGGCGCTGACATTTCATGCTCATTATGGGATAAAAGATTTTCCAACTAGCTTAAGGTCTAACCACAAAAGAGGTATCGACTCAGCCATGAGAGTTAAATTGTCAGGAACACTCCTTCACGTTCCGCACAGACGGTCAGATCACTGTCATGTGTAATGCCATATACACGAGGAGTATGTTAATATGAATCCTGATTTACAAATTGATTGTTATATCTCAGACATGGCTTTTATTCATCTTGACCTTGTTTATGTGTAGCGGTCAAGTTAAACGGGTCATATTACATTATTAGCCTCCACCAAGGAGGTAATTTTTTCACCCCTGTCCATTTGTTCATTGATTTGTTTGTTTGTAAACAAGATTACGCAAAAAAGGTTGGACAGATTACCACAGAACTTGGTGGAAGGATGTGATATATGTCAGGGAAGAACCAATTAAATTTAGGATCAGATCTGCAGCAGGGGTAGGAATAATTGTTTTCTTTAACGTAGGGCAATCATTACTGATTTCCCAGGGAAGAATTCATGGATCTTAATGAAGTAACGTAGGACAATTTTGTGGACTAATTTCTTCAGGTCTGTGCAATTTGATGTTTGAATTTAAGGGGACTATTGGGCCTTAGTGTAGGTATGTGCCATAGTTACTTAAAGAGAGTGAGTATTTGGCTTGAGGAAAATTGAGGGTCCTGCAGAGCTTAAACAGACTCATAGCCAAGATATTCCTCTTAAATTCGGTGGCATCAATTCACACCAACATCAAATACCCGCTCCACTGACCGGAGAGGAACAGATATTGGGGAGGTAAAGATTTATCCAGCCAAAGACTAAGAAATCCTTTAAATCTGGAGGCTGTGTCTCTGATAACAATGTTTTTTTCCTCCATAACTTCTCATTGCATGACTTCCACTTGTAGGAAAAGATTCCAACCTGCGACTGAACCTGAACAAAAATGACTTGCACCACTTCACAATAACTAAGTTCTCACCTCCATGTATCCATATGAGTGTGAAATGAAATGGGACTCTTGTGGCACTGCCAGAGAAACTGTATTAAGAACAGCTGCATGGCATTTATATTCCACAGATATGTGAAAGTGAAATGTCTTTCTTTCTGTTTTTTGCCTGTAGAAGAAAAGCAGTTATGGTTCAACAGTCAGCTTTAATGTTCCAGTTTTCTCAGAAATTAATTATTTGTTGTCAAGACCAGTGTATCATAAATGATGGAAAAATTGCCACCCTAAATCACATCATCCCTCTGCATTTGTATTCATGTGATAAACAGTGCATCTTTTTGTTCCTGCAGCAGCTAAAATGTGAAAACTATAACGTAACCATAGGCCAAATGGAGCTATAGAGTAGATTAAATGTGCTCTGCTGAGTGGCCACTCTCTAATCCATTCGTTCCCACTGGAGAACAAATCCTTGCTGACCTCTCTCCCAATTCTGCTCCTAATCACTAGACTGGCTCGGTGCATTAATTATGAAAACAGATGCTAATAAAAACCGTTTAAAGCTGTGTATTTGATTAATTATTGCAATAAAATGATTGCAAATACCATAATTTGATTTAGAAGTGAATTTTTAATATACTTTTGATGCACTCCATACCCTTAGAAACGCTTCATATTAAAATGTGCAATTTGATGAGATGAAGAGTGTGGTTAGATTTTAAATATGTGAATTATCTTTAGTGCGGAGCTGCTGATGAACAGCTGTCAGTCTGTTCGCTGCACCTGAGAAATCAGCACTAAACATAAACAAACCCTTGGAGAGATAAACGGAGCATCTCTGCATAAATCATTGCATGTCTGTTTCGAGATGATCACTTTGACGGCGTTCGCTGGTCTTTGTGTCGTTTTGTTGTTGAAAAGAAACCATTTCCTGGTCGTGTGTTCTTTTCGTCGACTAAAGTTCTGACGCAGTCTGTTTTTAACAATTTTTGATGTTATTTATCAAGCTGTCTGCACAAATCAATGTCTTCTTCCTCTCAGGTCATTTGAATATCAGTCACCTCATGTGGAGGTGATGAATATTACCCTCTGCAGCCCATATGTATTTATTTATTTTGTTCTGAAAAATACTTGACATCAATGGGTTTTTTTTCATCACAAAATTCAGACTTGCTGTTGGCTTAAAGTCATTTTTTAAGTAAACTGGTCTGAATGTGCCGCAGCGTTATTTGCACTCTTGTCGGATTGGTGTTTACAGGCTGTTACCGCTCTCTCCGGAGAGACGTGTCACCACATTGCAAATGATCTGCATCGATTCTAGCTGCTCATTTCTTTTTAATTAGGTGATTTGTTTCACTTGGTAACCGGAGCCAGCCGCAACCTCACTGTTTATGAAAATTGAAGCCAGCAAACATATTCTTCCCTGTGTGAAAAAATCCTCATGAATAAAATATCGACTGGAAAATAACCTTCCCTAACACACAGGGAGTGGACAGTCGGACCACACATAGACCAAAGAATTTGGAAAAGGAAATCTAGTGACTTGATCTAGTGACACGTCGAATGTTGTTGTGACAATTTATGATTTTTGCCAACAGGCATTTTTGTAAGTCATAGAATAGGAATTTAATTGAGTTTTATTGATGATTAAAATATATTTAATCCACTCTGCAACTGATCTGACAAAGGAAGAGAGAGAGAGAGGGAGAGAGTAGGAAGAGAGTAAGTGCATTTAATCTATTTGGTACTTATGTGATGTAACTGAATGGAGACTGTGAATGGTGAGACCCACGATTAAGCTGCAACATGAAATAATCATGAATTAATGAAGTATTCGGATCCTTTACTTAACACTCAACTATTCCATTATCATGTTTTCCTTCTCCATACCGATTCTGATCCAAACCTTGCATATTGACTGATACCGAGCTCCGGCCCCAGTATGTTTGAAAAAAAGAACAACCTGTTTGTTCTCAACAAGTTTGTCAGTTATCTTTCTTGTGTTCAGGCTCTTTGTGGATTAGATGTGGTTTCCAAAGATTGCTGCTGCAGTTTTTCCTTTCCTCCTGTTGCCATGGTGAACTCCTTGTACTCATGTGATGGTTGTTCAGATCTTTTATTTAGGTTAATATTGTTATCATTGACAACACATGTGCCATGAACCTTAGACTTCCCACTGTGAAATATTACCAAATTGTTAACATTTTAGCTAGCACTGGCTAACGCTACACTACTGGAAATCACTCCAGCTCTTGCTCTGAAAACAGCCCGTGCCAGTGGCAGTACTGTGCAACTGCTGTTTTGGAGCGGCGAAGAACAAATGATTACTGGGAAAAGAAATCACAGTTTGATGTGGGAGAGACTAATATACTTGGTAGCTGATTGGTACATATAGTTTTGTGAACTTGCCAAAGCCATTTTCAACACTATCAGAGGCATTACTAATGCTGGTATTGCGCTTGGAACCTCAGCAGAGGAAAAAGTTGTTTTCCTTTCAAATATTGTTCAATATAGTAAAACTATGAAGAAACATAAAAAGAAAACTTTCAGGAACTTTCATCTCTGTCATTAAATAGAAAAGATTTTGTTACTTAATGACAGTATCTAAGTAAATGTCCTAAATTACATTCCAGCACAGGAAATAATACATTTTATTGATAATATAAAAGGCAAAGACTGAGAAGCAATTGATGAGAGTTATCTTTCCTTAATATCATGAATCAGCTATCAGCTTTTAATTAGCATATACTTCCAGTGCACTATTTAACCCAACACATTGTCACTGATTTATATGATTGTCGACAGATCTATTGATGAGTCTTCAAGCTTCTGTATAATCACCTCTAAGGGAATAAAAACTGAAAAATGCCTTGCATCTGATATTTGTGTAATAAATCATCATGTTGTGCTATCAGAGTTACAGTGGATACAAAACTTTAGAGCTTGAACTCTCATAAGAAGCCACAGGCGATTATAATTAGTTTGCATGTCAGGCTCGTATACTTGAAACACCCACATGTAAAGGAATTTTGCTGAATATCTCAGATGACTCAGATCACCGTCTTCACCTTCTATCCAATCTAAATTGAAATTAGCATCAAATATGGATGCAAAATACATTGTGGATTTCTAAATCTTCATCCGTCCAAAGGATAGCTGTTTTTGAACATCAATGATTTAGAACAGCGGTGCCTAAAAGCCATTTCACCCAAACCTCGAGTTAAATGGATTTTTAATAGTTGTTTGCACTGTCTAATCTTTGCAGCTTGTTTCACCACCCATGGGCAAAAGGTTAAGTAAATACAAAGCTCCACAGTAAAAAAAAAAATCCCATCTGCCAGCACTCAAAATATCCTGTAAAATACAAAGAGGTGCTTGTTTAAAACATAACATCTGATAACAGAGCAAATACAAATGGCCTGATAACTTATTGGAATAGGCAAAAAAACTTTAAATTTAGTTTTAAAAAAACAGACTTTAATATACTGAGACTAAAGCTGTTAAAATTATTGTTCTTGTCTTCGGTACAATGACTTTCGAAGTAGACATGGATTCTGCTTCCTTAAACCTGAGGGAGTAACAGTACACTTAACACTAAACCTTAAACCACTCAATTATACAGAAGCCACACGCTCTTAAAATGAGGCTCACTTGTTTAAGAGTATTGCATAGGTACATTGACGTCTTTTAATACAGTAGTCTGCCTATGATTTTTATGATAAAGTAGTTATCACACGTTCCTGATGTACCGACCATGAAATGATACCGTATACACTGTCATAGATTGGGTCAAATCCACAGTCTTCTGGGGGCAGTTACTTTCCAGAGTTCCTGGCAGTTTCCTGGCAACCCGCCCTCCAGCTTATAGCCACCTGCAAAACACGTACTGCCATTTTTACACTTTGGTTTTTATATGGATTAAAGTAATATATGATGTGGGAGTTAGTGAACCTAACCGTTCATGACAGGCAGATTTTATTTTTGTCGGACAGGGCTCTTCTTTCAGTTGCCAGTCTTTATGCTACGATAACCATCTGTGAATACGCGTATTTCTCAAAAGGATGAATTACTTCTTAAAGATCAGTTAAAGCCAACATCAGACTTCAGCTGTCTGAATTATTCAGATCAATTTAAGATCTTTATCCTGGCAGTCACATTTAAGTTTTTTATTGTCAGTCATATACTAAAACTGGACCTTTGGGAGCTTTTTATGTAATGAAGTAATTTAAGTCTGATGAATTATTAAGATGACTTGAAAAATCTGATCCCTTCATTTATATTTTTAGAAGTATATCACTTTTCTAGATAGATGTTCCATCCATCCATCCATTCTTCCATCCATCCATCAAATATCCATCCATCCATTATCTATACTGCTTATCCTTTGAAGGTCGTGGGGGGAGCTACAATCCCTCCTGACATTGGGCGAGAGGCGGGCCGATGTTCAGGGTATATGTGAAAACCATGCAAAACGTTTCTGCTCATGCATGGACAAAGTTTGAGAAAGTGCCTGAGCTAAATGATCTTGAATAACATAATATCTAATAATTCTAAGAAATAAAATAATATACATGTATTTTTCATTGGTTTACGGTAAATTTAAACTGCATTAATGGTCCCGGCTCTCTTCACAGTGAAGTTATCACTGGCACCAGTCTATACCACCCATTTACGTCATCTATGAGAAGAAGTCAAACAAATATAGAACACTATGCTCCTTGACACGACAGCAGCAGGTGAACGTTGTTCCCTTGTTGTTTGTCTCGTGGTGCTCCGTCTAATCGCTCACAGTTAGTTGAGCGGTTGTGATTACAGATTCTCTTCCCACCTGTGCAATTCGGAATCTGCAGAAAGAGGGAAACTTGGCGGATAGAGAGGAATGATTATCTCGTGTGTGTTTACGAGCAGCGAGGCCCCTCGTTGTCTTTGCACAGAGCTGCTCAGTCATTCCGCTGTTACGGATCATGTTGAAGTGCTCCGCTAACACGTGGGTTTTCGCAAAGTGCAAGCCAGGAAGTCAACTGGGGGAGTAGGGGTCGATTTCTTTCTCAAACTCCATTAATAACACCATGTGATGACAGTGTGCTTGTGAATGACTCATTATTGGATTGTACCGCTCAGTTTCATTAGCAGTGCAGTGCAGCATCAGTGTTGCTCTAGTATGGGTTGAGCATTAATTGCCATGCTTACTGTGCAGCTGTCTGTGAGTGTGCGTGTTATCCCTCCATCACATCTGTGTTCAGTAATAATGGAAAAAGAACGGTGATGCATGAGTCATGTTTTATTTTTAAGACAGTCTCCGGCCATGTGTCCAGTCAAATGTCAACATAGGCATACATTACCTGCAAAAGAGGCTCATGTTTAAGTAATATTTACTTTGTTCTTTATTTATCTTCCAAAGTTAGGATGCTAATCTGATCAGGGATCAGCAAGTTACCTAAATTAAACGTAAAATATGTAATTAAAGTTTTATTTACTTATTGTGGCAAACAGCAATGAATGATCGTGACCGATACAAACAGCGGAAGGAAAACAGCTAACTGGCTCATGTGTTTGTCCTTCCTCATATGTCCTTTGCCCCGATTATAGCATACCTTTAGTACAATTGTGGATTTGTCCGATTGAAACGTCGTTGGAAACATTTTGAACAATGTAAGTACACAAGTCATCAAAATGTATAACATAGGTCTGTCATATGTTTTATCCTAAAACCTGAAGGGGGCTTAGAATTGTGTAGTAATGTTAATGAAAATCTAACTTCACTCAAAACACCAAAAATAACCTTGTCGTGATAGTAGGGGGGAAATCAGGAGATTAAAACCTTAGGAAACATTGTTTGGAAACCAGAGAATATGTAAGAAAACTGTAGGGAACCTTTAAAAGTCAATGGTGTAGATTTCGAGATATTTAACTCGATAAGTAAATGAGATAAAATGCCTCTAAAAAGTTTGATAAATGAATAAATAAATTGATCTTATATTCACTGACTCAGTAAGAGTCATTCTCTGAGAATCTTTTAATATTGTTCAGACATTTCATATCCATTTATTTTACAGTTGTCAAGAAATATCTTTTGAACAAAAATTTCAAACTCATAGAAGAGGTAGAGTTAAGGGATGATTTAAAAAATAGAGATTCTTCCCTCTGGTTACGAAGTCATTGACAGACCCATTTACCATCCAAAGATCTGTACCGCAATGTGGCTACAATCCTTATAATAGCAGTTTGTTGCTAGAGCCATCCTGCATCCTCTAAAAAATATGATTGTGTATGTTATATATATATATATATATATATATATAGAGAGAGAGAGAGAGAGAGAGAGAGAGAGAGAGAGAGAGAGAGACAGACAGACAACATTCCCTTTGTAGTACATGTGTCTTTGTATCGGTGGAGGAAACTCTTGATATAAAATATTTATAGAAAATATTCAGTTTTCCTACGATTTCCCTTAAAATTTGCTGAAGGTCGACAAAGATTATCAACATGATCACCAGCACTTCTGTAGCGGCCCTGCAGGATTTTAACCTCTATTATATGAGATGGTTCCTTTTTTATGAAAAAACTATCATAAAAATGCTTTTAAAGTTTGACGAGAAAATGTTGTTCTTTGTGGTCGAAGTGTCTCGTCTGTTTTATTGTCGTTAATACTGCAAAGGTTAAATCTTTTTTAACAAGTATGTGTTTAAATGTGTCTCTTTTTGTTCCTGTGCACATGTACAGCACGTGCGTATTATGTACAAAGTGTGACCAAATGACAACATGCGTTTTTTTCTGTTCCATTTTCACACCATTCCACACGGCGCCATTAGCTGGTTGACTGAACCACAGATGAGCTATGCTTTACAGAATCCAAATTACACCAGAGCCATTTTTCATCCTGCGAAGCTCTTCACAGGCAAAGAGTCATAGATGGGCTTTTTCACTTTCCTTATTTGTCCTTGTCTGCTGGAGGCCTGCCGCTGGCTGACATAGCCTGAATTTAAGTGGACATCAATCTCGATAAAGAGGCAGAGCCCAGAGTAATATTACCTCTGCAGATTTCTTTTTTTTTTTTGTCCACCGTTTAACAAGACAGCACAAATAAGCATGTTTCACATCACAAACTGAAACATTGACCTCCAGTTTGAGACACGATATGTGGATAACACACATAGCATATGGGGGGTTAAGCTTTTACATATCTGTATCCACTGAGGCGTCATCTCAGATGTGTTTCTTCTTTTTAAACCTTGGCTTAGAATGGGATGAGATGCGTCCATTTGCATGGCTGTAACATGGTGATAACAAGATTTCCTCTGGCACCGCTGCAAAAGTGAGAACCGTTTGGCTCAGAGTAGCAGCGTGGCCACTGTGGACTGGACTTCATGCACTCTTCATAAATGAGAGTCATTAATTCTGCATGTAGGTAGAATTTCTTCGCATGTGGTGCAGGAGCTCCTCTTCCTCTGGGGGCGAAGCCGTACCCTGACCCTACTCAACCCAGTCAGGGCCACCTCTCATTCCCCTCTCTCTCTTCTGTCTTCATTCTCTCTCCTCCCGTCTCTCCTTTGTCTGTCTCTGTTAGGTATAAAGCTCCCTCTGTTTGTTGAGCCCATCTGATAAGTTGTAGATAAGTCACCATTGTTGGGGAAAGATTTTCATCGCCTCTGATGCTGCAGGCGCTCTTTTTTTCTCTTATTATGAAATATGAGTTGTTCCCACTTGGCTCCCTTGACCTAAATTTTCAGTATTTGCACTTGACAGTTTTTGAGCTTTCTTTTTTTTTATGTGTTTGTGTTTGTTATAAAGTAAGCAGACGTACCTGAGGCAGCTGAATGAATTTACATCATAATCAGATTGAAAAGCAGGCTGCATGGCAATACCACATTCAAATGTATTTTTTAAGACGCTACAAGACAAAAAGAAAAGGTTCAGCCTTAATTGCAGTTCAGTGTCAAGAGGAACATTATGACAACTAATATGCATCAATGATAATAGACAAGAAGCATCTGTTTCCTCTGCTGGATCACCTTCACCTCAGTGCACGGTTGCACAGTGCTGCGATGGAACAGCGACAGTAGAAAACCATTTGGCACTGACATATGTAGTCTGTCGCCTATATTAAAATCTAAGTGAGCATCACAGACTATTTGCAATCCACAGTGTAAACAAACAGAAGAGCTCTTCAAAGGCTCAGACTTCAACATAATTGGAAAGGAAATGGATCCAGAGCTGAGCTAATGTTTCTCGGCTCTTTTCCTCTGCAATTAGTGATCGCAGATCCCAGAAGAATAAAAATCCGGACAGGTCTGCTATCAAAGAAAAGCAGCGTAATTAGGATTTTTTTTTCTTGTAAAGTATTTATCTCCCATTTCTTCTTTAACTCTTTGGCTGCCTTTCACACCCAAGTATGTTTTAGATTCAGGTCCCTTGTCTTTTTAAATAGTTTTTGTTTTTCTGTTCCCTGAAATATCATCATGTGTCATTCTCTCGTGATCAAAGCAGCAAGCAACATTGTACAAACTAGAGCAGTGCCCGTTTTAACCTGCCTGTGTGGAATGGGCTGTTTGCTTGTTCTGTGGTGATGCTGGTTGCTTCTTTTTTTTATGAAACTGTGAAAGTGACCTGCAGTAATTGAGCTGCAGCGAGTAAAGACTGAGTCCACAGAACCTTGAAGCTGCACCACCGCTGCTGCACAAAGAGCTGTTCTCCTGTTTTTTCAAAAGTTCAGTGAAGCTCAACTCAGTACATAGAACCCTGTACTTGAGAATCATTTGTCACCGCTGTCGTGAACTCGTCCATTGATGAGTTCCAATCTGAGCGTGTTTTGAACATATTGTGTGGAACACTTGAACACATAACAATACACATTGCCAGTTTAAGGACAATATGATTAAAGGTTCCTGAGATTTGCGAGCCACAGACGGACAGATACTGGAATTAGAAGATATTAGATATTGCTCAAAAAAACAACAAGCTGTGTTTTAGTGCCAATCAAATAAGCAGTTAAGGCACTCGCGGCCATGCCATTGTTTCTGCGTAGCCTCCAAATGATGGGATGACCTAATTTACTGAGGAGGCAATTGTAGAGTCATTATGACAGCCTGCTGGTGAGGTCTGATCCTGGGAGGTCTGTGGATCGAGAAACCTCTACTGACAGACTGTCTCAGGGCTGTCTCCAGGTCTGCAACTCACATAGTTATGAGCTAGTGGTTTGGTGATGTCCAACTCCCTGTGGTGACCCCATTAAAATACAGAATGATCAATTAACACACACGGCCCATGAATGTTTGCCTATAGCAGTTTTAGCTCCTGTGCAAATCCATCACAGTTATAAATATTAGATATTTAGAAGATTTTTGAAGCGATCACAGGTGTTAATTGGGAGTGTTCAAAACAAACTGACTCAGTGGAGATGATAATAGAATGTGTTTTATGTTCAACAAGGCCTTCTGGCTTGTGTCCATACACAGGGATAATAATGAGCCGGTGACCTTTTACTTTCCGTCGCCCACAGCAGATTTAAGTAAGCGCTCGTCTTTCAGAAGTTCTATTAAATCTATGACTCATCAGCACCACTCGCTACATGCAGCCTCACAACATTCTGTTGACTTTGTTAAATTGATCTCCATAAAAATTGAATTTGCCCCAAGAAGGACTCGAGTGTGTGTTGGTGATGTGACAGTGATGTGAAGGCAGAGGTAATTGAATATACTGTGTAGTCATCAGAAGACACAACAGTCGAGTGTTATAAAACGTGACGTCCAGTGAAAGGTTGCGTTAAATTATTGTTACTGTTTACATTGTTGTTTGCCAACTGATCAATTGTTTGTCAGGAGGATGATGAGAAAACCCCTGAATGGACTTTCATGAAACTTGAGGGATGCGACATGAAAGAACAGCTTACATTTTTGCTGGAATCTGAACAAAGCAGCAGATTATTTTACATTTTCAATAACTTCAAAATTTTCACAGATTTCTCAGGGAATTGTTAATGGATCTTGATGAAAAAAAATCGCTTTTTAGGGGGCTGATATCAATTAGTTTGTATTATTTAGTGTAGTGGCTTGATTGAATTTAAGGGGATTGTTGGTGCTTGCTAGTGGTAGGTGCTTCAGCTGACTCTTAAATTTCAGAAAATTGTAAAAAAAAAAAAGAAGGCCTTTCATCATCTCTCACAGCCTAAAATTATGTGTCCAGGTTTTTTTTAATGCAGAACACATACATATGTAATTGCAATTATGTAAACAGATAAAACTGTTTAGAAACTAGAAACTAACTTTTATAGCATTGTAGTTACTGGGAATTGTATTTTCTATCAACAAATTGTTGTAGATAAAGCATTTTAATATTAAACCAAATTCAGATAGATGGAGGGCTAGGGTATCATTGAGGTTAGGGTTATGTCAATCCGGTGCAGAAATCAACACACTTCAGACTTCAAATAAAGAAAAAAATGAATAGCATCAAAGGATCACAATATAAAAGAAGTATCTGTGGGCATGAGTGGAATTATTTTAGTTTTTCTCATTTTATTATTATTTAATAATTTTCAGTTGATTTGTAAATGTAAAATCATAAATGAGTGAATGTGGTTTTACCTTTTAATTGAATGTTTTATATTTCGCAGTCATTTCGCAAGTAGATTAAAATCAATGCACTGGCAACAAAAAACAAGAAGTGACATATTGCAGGTTATTTTGTATGTAAGTGCCTGTTTCCTAACTGAATGCATGTCTTCCTCCACTTTTCAACACCCTCCTCTTTTGTACCACTGTTATGACAGATGCCATGCTGCTGGTGGCGCAGAGGCTGGAGGGACCTTTCAACATTGAATCTGTCATGGAGCCTATTGATGTCAAGATTTCCGAGGCCATCATGAATATGCAAGATAACAGTGCCCAGGTCTCCTACAGGGTATGTCACTTAGGTTTATTCCCCGGAGAACAAAAGTAACACCTCCGACAGATTTTTGAAGTCCAACTTCTCACACGCTGAAGAGTGAGGAAGTGAGGAACTTTGCTGTAAGCCACGCTGGGCTGGGTCTAAGGTGTGCAGTACAACACGTTCTAATTATGTCCAAGTTTAGGTCTTGTATTTGAATTATATGTTTCAGTTTGGTCAGAAAATCTGAGTTCAACTAACAGTACTTAATGTGTTTCCTGTGTTTTACTGCATTTTTCTTTGCCCACAAAATGGGAGTCAGGAAGAAAAAGAAATGTAGGTGGTCGTGAAGATTTTTTTTTTTGCCCACACAGTTTTGGATGCCAGTTTTCATTCAAAGTTAAATGCTCTGTTGGCTTTCCCATGCAACAGATGCAGTTTTGTTTATGGTTTAAGTATATGTGGTGTTTTCCCAAAGGCCTGTAAAAACTAAACTCTGTCATCTTAAATAGCACTGGTCACAGCTCCTAGTCGAGTCACCTATCAACGTGGTTACCTCAACTTGATGTAGAGCACCGTCACGCTGGTAACGCGGGGCGAGTGCTTCACAGGACCTTAACAAAACAGCATGTTCCCCCTATTTTCCGCATCCAAAGCAATTTAAGCCTCTGACAATTGGGTGCCCGTGTTTTTGTAATTGCAGGTTTTTCAAGGTTGTGGCCAGCCAAAGCCCGCAGGAATGACTAGGTCTACCCGTGGTGTTTCGGATGTGTTCAACGCCCGCTTCAGGCCGTACAGCCCAGAGGAGCGGCCTACCACTGCAGCTGGCACAAGCCTAGACAGACTGGTAAGGAGACAGAGCCAATGCTGCTATTTTCAGGCAAGACACCGCTTCAGTGTAAACATCATTTGTCTTTCTGACATGACACTGTTGATTAAAGCTGGTGATTTTCCATCGTAAGACCCTGGAGCCGGAAATTAATTCTTTGTACCTGTCCTCCATTCAGGCCCCTCTATTGATTTGTGTTTGTTAACGAATCAACAGCTTTACCCCAAGAGGGCAGGGGAAAGGTGCGGTGCACTGCATTCGGTGCCCGTCTCATCTCTGTGTACTCGGACAACAGAAGAGAAGGGGATGAAAGAGGATAGATGGATAGATTTTGCGTGGCTGAACATATCAATTGTTTGCTGTAAAGCACGCCTTTATTTCCTATCAGATTAGTTGTATGTTTGCTGGATTGGATCCTGATACATGGATTTTCATCTCAAACAACCTTGAAGCCTGAAATGCTGCATCAGGGGTAAAGGTTAACGTGGAGCTGACAGCCCAATTCAGGTGAGAGACAGTTCTCATCATGGATTACCTTTGCAGCCACGGTGCCCTTCCTTTCTCCCCTATAGCCCCTTTCAAAATGAATCTTTTCAAGCTCAGTTATGTTGGTATTTACAGCTTCTTTTATCAGAAAGCCTCCTAAAATATTTCCATTATTGACCCTTGAAAGTACCATATGTATTAAATCACTGTAGCGGAATACCCGTCTCTCCCGCAGTGCTTGAAACATGCTTAATCAAATATCGCAGCACCATCTTGCAGGTTAATAATATGTTATGTCGTTAATAAATACATAATTAGCAAAGCAGCAGCATTGTTTCCATCTGGCTCTTGGAATCCCACAACACTAAAGGAGTTATTTGTGTTTTTTCAAAACTAATTATGTTTTCACACAATCTAATTCATTCTCCACATATTCTTGATGTTTTATATAGAGTGCTTGCCTTTGTAGCTTTGTATGTCCATCAACGATTTCTTCCACCTACGCTGAATTAATTAAGGCTTTCTGTTTCCCTGCCTCTATGCTGCAACCAGAGGATTGTTTGGAATGCGATGCAACACAGTGTAAGGTTCATAATTTTATACTAATTTCAGTTGTTTTTTTGTCTTATGTTGTTTTATGTGTTATGACTGGAAGCCTAAAATTTAAAAAACAAGCCTCATGACCTGTTAATCCCAGCGGTAAGTGTCAGTTACGGTCAAATTTCCATTTCTCCTGAGATTCAGTGTCACACACTGTCTTTGAATTTGCCATGAAGGAGCATTTTCCATAAATTTATCTGGGGCTCTCTAGCGGGAACTGTCCAGAGGTTGATAACGGCCACTGTGGTGTATTATGGCATCAGAGTATCTGCTGTTAAACACCGTCGAGTCAAGCTGCTAACTCTGAAGGGATAATTGAACACGTGCCATGGTGTCCTTGGCTAGTAAGAATTTCTCTCCGGAGATCGAGCGTGAACCTTGGTCGACCACTATATCTATTCCAGTCGCATTCCAGTCTCAGACCCTCATTGCCATATAGCTAATAGAGTCAGCTCCTCGAGGAAGCCAGCCAATCGACATGTGACCTGCGCCGTCAGAGCTGGCAGAGGGGAGAGCTGTGAAGAGCTGGTGTGGGAGTGATGCAGCCAGCATCTGCTCTAATACAGCGATGTGGGGGCTCCAGACTACTTAGGAATGACTGGGCAATTAGCCTGCTTGGAGAGCCCCGCAAAATGGAGCTCGGTGACAGGGGCTTATTTTCGACTTTCCATAACTGCACTACTCAGTGTACCTGAGTAAAAAATGCCATTAAAAACATGTGTCCCTGAGGAATCCATGCTGGTGTTGCCACAGGAAGCTGCAAATTGTGACATGTCTGTTATGAGTTTGAAAAAACAAATCTACTTTACATTGATAGAGGAATAACAGTTTTCAGAGTTTAAATGTTTCAAGAGAATAGCAACAAAATGCAAATTAAGCTGCTCTAACATTAAAGCATCAAAAACAATTGTTGGTCACTTAAAGCCATCCGTAAACCTTCACTGACATTTTAAGTAGTATAACCTTGATCTGTGGATATTTATCTCTTTTAAGCTCTGTTTTTGGTCCCCACTAACTCAATCACTGCTTTCACAGAGAAATCTTTTTTTGAGCAGCTAAATGCTTCACAATGTCCACCAGCTTTGTCTGCCACATCAGGAAGTGTTCGTTGGCTCTAGCAGAGCTTTTAACTGAGAAGAGCTGTCTTCTGCAGCCAAAAAATGACACTATGAAGTTGGTGAGAGTGAACAGAAAAGAGTTGTATTGTGTGAGATGAAAGATGCTCTGTGGAGCTGAGGGAAACTGCAGAGTCAGGTGATTAATCCCTTGTGGTTCATCACTTTGAGGACACCTTTCACGTAGCTGTATTGTTCTGTTGTTAATATGAAAGTGTTGATTACAGTAGTAATATATGTACTGATTTGATGTGTATATATAACCAACAACCACGTTTTCCTAGTTAGCTATACCTCTGGATGATATTTCTGATAATCATGTGTTGAAAACTGAAAATATTGCCACTAAAGCAGCACAACATCTGTAAATCTGAGACGGTTAACGTTACTGAGTTCGGACTTCATGATGAAATGAGTAGCACAGTAGTGTACTGGTGGTTGTGCAGTTAACTGCGTTATTAATGACAATGTAAGTTTGATTTCAGCTGTGACCTTTTTGACAATATCATCTCCTCTTCTTATGTATCTGTTACAACCAAAGAAGGTAATAATTCAGTAATGTAATTTTTGTATCAATTCATGTAAAGACTTGCTGAGGTCATAACTGGAGAAGCTTATCATACACAGTATAAAGATAAAGTGTGGAGCAATATATTGCTTTTCCAAGATCACATGAGAAAACAGGCTTTCTCCCGTTTTCACTATCTCTCAGTTTTATTTTTACAATTATCCCCCATTGTTCACTTTTACTTGTACCTTGGCTCAGATACCGGTGAGTGTCAGTAAAGTAAGGAGGGGAAAGCAGGGCTTGGTGCAGACTGTGTCCAGGTAGGAGAAGAGCTGCTGACCAGCACTGTAGGTCTTCTCAGTTGTCAGGCTTATTGAAGGGCCCTTTGAGGAGCTCCGCAACATGTCTGTTGTTCGATGAGTCTTAGGACTTGAGGGAAGCATCACCCACATCCCTGGCAGAGGTCACATGCAAAGTCATGAAGCTCTTTTGTGGCACGGTGCCTAGTGTGAATGAGCTTCCCCCTGAGATGCTGAATGTTCTGGACATTGTTTGGCATTAATTGCTGATATGACTCTTCGTTGTTGTGTTGAGGTTGGAGACAGTAGCTGAGGAATAACAGACCCAAAGGGTTTTTAAAGACACAAACAAAGGGTGTGTACTAATCATTGTGGACTCACACAACCCATCCCTTTGGGAAAGTCTATTCTAGGGTCCTGGAAAGGATCAATTGTTGAACCCCAGATTCACAGGGAGCAATAAGGATTCTGTCCTGACTGTATAACAGGTCTTTATCCTCAATGGAGTGTCAAAGGATCATGGGAGTCTCCTGTGGTAGGAGTACAGGGTACCAGTGGAGAGGGAACAAGGCACTGCAGCCAGAAGGGAAGTTTACCAGTCAATCCACATTCAGACCCTCGACTTTGGTCATGAGCTTTGGGTGACCAAGAGAATGAGATCACTGATACAAGCTCCCAAAGTGAACCTTCTCTGCAGGCTGGATAGGGTGAGGAGTTCAAACATCCTTTCCATCAAACGTTGATGTGGTTGGTCCATCTGATAAGAATGTGCCCTGGGCTCCTTTCATTGGAGATTTTCCAGGCACTGGAGTAGACCCAGGATTCACAGGAGGGACCTGGTCTGGCCTGTGAATTCTTCATGATTCTCCAGAAGGAGCTACAAAGTGTAGCTGGGGAGAGGGATATCTGGAACACTTCACTTAACCTGCTGTTACCATGACACAACTTTGGACAAGTGGAAGAAATGGAAGGGTCGATGTGATAATGTCTTTCATATGTGTTTCCTCTCACAATTGAAAACTGATTGAGTGCTTATACAGGAAAATAAACAGTGGCACAGTTACTAGTCAGCATGTATCATTCTCTATTAAAAGGTTATTCAGCACTGAACTATATGATGTCATACATGTTTGCTTTTTTCCTGCTGCAGCCTACCTCAAGCTGTCAAACATCTAGCAGTATAATGTTGGCAGTTAACACACATAAACATGCAAAGGCATGGTAAGGACATACATCAAACCCTAGTTATAACCTTAAATTTAAAACAAATTTCTATTGAGGTGCTGCAGCAGCTGACACCACCACACTGGCAGAATATAGATGTGTCAGTACTCAAGCTGAAAGATCACATGAGAAAAACTTATCAAAAGGGAATTTCCAGTATGACAGTGACAGTGACTATACAGTTATCATCTCAAGAATGATCATTTGTTTTAGGTCTTTACTTTTGTAAGTTATGTAGAACTCAGAGGTCATTTAGACTGCAGACCCACCACTTGTGTTTCTGTTGCAGTTTTAGTTATCGGGCACTTCAGATATTTAATCAATAAGAGCAAATTAAAGTGTTTCAGCAAATGCACTTAAATAGCCTAAGGTAATAATGCATAAAATATAAGCATATTTGATCTAACACTCCAGATGCATTTAAATTGGCAAAAAATACATGAAGTTTAATGTGATTCTAATGTGGCTCTGACAAAATCTGTCCATAATTTAATGTCTAGTAATAATGTTATTGTAAAAGATGTGAAAAATACTGAGCACTGGTCTTGGTGCAGCTCTGTGGTGTTAGCACGGTTCTTCCTGTGCCAATGTGGGTTTTCTCTGGGTACTCCGGCTTCCTCCCACAGTCCAAAGACATGCAGTTTATATTAATTCCAGACTCTAAATTGCTCGAGGTGTGAATATGAGTGCGAATGGTTATTTGTCAGCCCTGTGATGGACTGCAGACCTGCCCAGGATGCACCCCGCCTCTCGCCCAATGTCACCTGGGATTGGCTCCAGCCTCCCCATGACCCCTACAGTATAAGCAGTATAGATAATGGATGGATGGATGGATGCTTGTCCTGTCTTCTTGTAGCCATAACTGATGTGTGGAGGTATTCAAGTATATTCAACAAGAAAAAACATAGAATAATGTCACAGTTAATACAATTGACAGGAACATGGTTATCTTATGTTCCAATATGTTTGAGTATATAGTATATATACTGGTTTGATAGCTTTTTCACCACTCCAAATTATATTACATATCTTAGCATAAAAGAAATCAGGAAATCAAGATGATGGAGGCCTCTGAGAGGAAGATGTCCAAAAATGAGGGGCTGGCAAGCGAATGTCGAAGCAGGGGGTGGAGGACCAAATGCAACCCCTCCGAGGTCGGATGCAGAGGCTTTGCATGCCAGTTGCTCCACAGGGCACACAGGACCTTGGCAATCAAGGGACTGCACAACAGGAAGGCCTTCAAGAAAATCACTGATGCTGCAGAGAAGGCATCAAGATGGATGTGCATCAAGTGAGGGCGATCCATGAGCTACATGAGAGACACAAGCTGCAGGCTGATCACCATGCACCAGCTGGGTCGCCAGGGCGAGGACGTCTCGCCCAAAACACCCTATGACCCCAGGTCACATCATCCATATTTCGCCAGGCCCTTTCAAGTTCAGGCTCCACCATTGGGCTGAGGTTAGATAAGCATACATGCTATTATGTGTTTGACATATGAACAGCTGAGTCGTGGCAGTAGCCATCACATATATTTCAGCAAATTTCCCCTTGCATCTTCGTGCTTCTTCAGAGCGGAGATGAGACAGGTGTTCTGGGGGAGGAAACCACTCGATTGTGGTAACTAATTTATGAAAAGCAATTAATTAGCCAGTGTTATTCATGAATCTGGTTCTTGCCTCTCCCCTTCATTATGGCAACAATGCAGTGCCTCAATAGTTTGCTGGTAAACTTTTCCGAAAAGGTTCTTGGATGTCGAACTAATATTTTGTTCAATATTTTGCAGATAGAGATGTGTGTCTGCAACTGTTGTGACTAGAAAGTTTAATCAGAGGTTTTCAATTTTCTTTTCTAATCCAGCATGAACAGAACGCAGGAGTTCAAACGTAAATTCTGACCAGTAACAGCTCACTGGGGGCTTAGTGAGAAATATAAAAAAATACAGTAACAGAGTGAGTTTGATTTCACCTGTAACTCTGTTTGTCTTGATTGAAACTGCTCCTTGTTAGGCTTCATGCCTATGTTCTGTACATTAGCAGTATTTGTAAAGGTGTCAGTCTTATCTTGCTGTTTCCTCATTTTCACCACTAATGTGACATCATTTATGCATTTAGCCTCCATAAGGGACATGACTGGGTTCCCCCGTGAGAGCACATTTTTGTTTTCCCACACACTGTCCTCATTTCCATTCTGACATGGCATAATTACCCGTGACAGTGACACTGCTCCGCCTTGTGAAAGTTGACAATAGTTAAAAGTGTCCTTTGATAAGAACTCCTTGCTGTGCGAAGGGAAAGGCAGGGAGTGCATTCATTTCTTCTGTTGCCTATATAGGAACCTCGAGCAGCGGGCCCACCTCCAGCTCAATGAGCCATGACTGTTTAATTGCCTGACATTCTGTCAGAGCACACACACCCTCAAAGCTCTGAGAGAAATGGAGATTTCAAAGTCCAAAGAGGGGATAAAGGCACAACAGACTGTCAGGCGCAGAGGCACATTAAAGATAAGAGGTGCTGCTTTTAATTTGACACTTGTAACAAGTTTTCTGTGGTTCAATTTAGAGCAGTTTTATTCGTCCTCTTTGTCGCCCCTGTGTAATACACAATTCATATTTTATCGGTATGGCACCAGAAACAATGAGAGCCAAACACAAACAAGATCAGACTGCAGAAGGCATCTGTAGGGAGCAATATCAGACAGATTGCAATCCTCTGATCTGTGGCTTCGTGTCCGTAAATACTATTGGATCTTCCTTCAAAGCTTTTTGAAGATACAGAATTGAAAGTCAATGAGATGTGTCCGATAATATATTTGTAATTAAATCTTTAAGACATCATTACGCACTTCAAACATGTAAACACACCAAATAAATGAGACTAGAGCCAAAATTTGTCCGTTCATCTTTGATCGATATAGAAAGCTATTTTTTTGTAATTATTTGTATTTATTTATTTTGCTGAGAAATATCTTTCTTGAATTTCCAAAAGAACAATATTGATTCGGACTGGTTTTCACCACTTTCAGATTTCACAAAATCTTCTTGCATCAAGTTCCAAAGAAATGCTCCCAGTAATTGAAGCAAGGTGATAATACAGTTGAGGTTGTTATTATAAATTGATAGATTGTATTTTGTCAAATTCAATTTTCAGCTCTTTTGTGATATTCAAAATCAGCAATGATATTTGTGTTTGTCTTTGCACACAAAAATGATAGAAGATTTAATATTGCAACCATGAGCATCAAATGGAAAAGCTATAATTATAAAGAAATTACAGCCGTTCATCTGTGCAGACATAATTTACTCCTGACCTTCTCCGTCGCTCTCGCTCTGCCTCTCTCTGCCCAACTCACCCTGTCAAACTTTACTTTTCTACTGTTGGATAAACATTTTTTCAAAACCCAATGTCAATCAATAGTGGCTATACCCAGCATGCATTTAGGCATACAATCCAAGGTTAGTCCAAACTTTATTTCTGACTTCTGCTCAAAACAGACAAAGAAAAAACACTTAGCAAAACATTGTGGAAAATGCTCATCAAGCAAACTGCTGGACAAACACTCACAGTGGTTTCTAACCTCGGGTCACCAGATAAATATGAGGGATTTGCAGGAGGATTAACAAGATAAACAAAAAGATGTGTTTATTTCTGTGCCTCTTCAGGGTCTCTGATTTATTCAAATTAAATCATTTCAATGTTTTAGGACTGCTCGGGATAATAATTTATTTCTGATATGTTTTTCAAAATTCAAATCAATTGCCTCAAATCTTAAAGTTGCATCCATACTCCTCCCTCATTAGACGTTTATAAATAAAGACACCTTTTTTTATCTTTCAAAAGTAAAACTACCTACACCAAGTCTATTATCAAGTCTACTATGTGTTCGTGCTTTGATAGTTAGTTTCTACATCACCACATCTAAGCTGGATATTGGACTGTGGTTGGCCTCTATTTGTCTATGTGTGTGGCCTGCGCCTTCCATTTGTAGAACTGTTCATCTTTTTGGCTACACACGTAACATGTTAGTTGTTAAGATCCCAAAGAAGCACAGCGTCAAATTTGGTGTGATTCAATTCAATTCAAAGCTTTATTGTCATATGCACGGTAAAGAAACACGTTTCGTGATGTGGAAGTTGACGATGCCAAAAAAACGTTCACGACAACAATGGCAACAACAACTGATCCCCCAGTTTGGGGTTCTGTGTACGGAGTCGAGCTTCACTGACCTTTGGATTAACAGGTGACCGGCTCTTTGTGCAGCAGCCGTGATGCAGCTTCAGGGTTCTGTGGACTGCAATCAATTAACTTTTGGTGGCTCAATTATTGCAGGCTTACTTTTACAGTTTTCAGAAAGAAAGCAGCCGCCAGCATCAACACAGAACAAGCAAAGAGACTATTCCAAACAGGCAGGGTTAGAAACGGGCACTGCACTTGTTTCTTAAACTGAGATTTAAGGTGAGAGAGGAGAAACTTCCATCCATCAGCAGATGAAGGTAAAAACGGCCTAGTGTCAAACACTCAAGGCTACATACACATCATTCAGCACGGTGAAGGTCTAACTTCCAAGATCTGGAAAAATAAGCAAAACACATTGTTTTTATTTGATGTGGACTTTATAAAGAAAAAACAAACACCCTCACTCTCATTGTGACATTAGATCAAGCACAACTCATTGTGTGCTGTATCCTCAGGTCTCTTTCATTACTCATCTTGCTTGTGTCCATCTCAGTAGTTGGAACAGAGTCAAGTTAAAAACAGGCAGTCGCTGTTTTTCTCTTGACTTGCCCTCTTGATAAGAAAAGGTGGCAGCACAGTGGATCAATGCACAGAATTGCTGCCTCGCAGCAAGAAAGTTTTTGCACAAGAGTGTTGGTTTTCCTTGTGTTGTGATTTTTCTTTTTCTCTAGTTCCTCCAGTTTCCAACCACCGTGGCACGCCAGGTCAATAATTCGCTACTAGGTGTGACTGTGGGATTGTCTGTCTTTGTTAGCTTTGTAAGAGGCCAGTGATCGGTCCGGCCTTTTTCTTTTAATTCATGAAGCACTTGAGCTTCAGGCTTTCATGAAATAGGAGTGAATGTGTGAGGAGTACATATTGTATGTATGGTATGTGGTGTAAACTGTGATATCACTCGTATTCTCTGCTCGCTTTCATGTTAGAGGAAATGATTTATCCATACTGTTGGAACATGGATAGCTTGTAACATTAAGTAAAAATAAATATGCCTGCCCACAATCTTTTTGTCTCTCATTCTTTTCCGTGTTCAGTAGAAAACACTGGGTAGAACATCCGCGTGTGGTTTCTAAAGTCAGTTGTAAAGGGGGAAAAAAATGCTCAACCACTCCTTTCCCAAAATCCTGACCCTGGCATTATGTCTCTGCAGTCCAGGAACATGTCAAGCCACTGAAACATTCTTGTTTTGGATACAGCTTAATGGAAGTAAAGTGGGCCTATCCACAGCAACATTCTCTGGGCTATTGCAATGTATGCACCGACTCTTACCCGAGGTATGCAATTATCGAGATTCCATGGATTCTAACATAACTCCTACTTCTTCTAAGACCACACAAAAATAAATAGTCTAGAATTGCACATGTGGCATGAGACTTCAGGGCATTGTTTGAGGGGAAGTTTAACAACACCCTGGGTTAGAGGTGGATTCATGTTTGGCTGTTAAAATTAAAGCCTGACAAACTCTAAATACACCTTTAAATCACACTTTTGGCACCACCTAATGGGGTTAAAGATATAATATGTAATCATTCTTCATTAAAATGTCTAAAATGACTTTGTTCTGTATTTTGCTGACTTGCGCTTTTACATTATAAAAACATTGCCTTTTAATTGCATCCGGCTGCTTTACCTGTGGTTTTGTCCATCTTTGCTTTAACTTCTGTAACAAATGACATGTTTTCTCCCTCTTCTGTTTGATTTGGTCATTTGAAATGGATCTTGATTATTTGCTGTGTTTACGTGAAAACGAATTTGATAAAACACCTCATCTATGAACATGTTTTTCCCCTGAGTCACATCAGGTAGATTTGATCCCACACTGTTTCACGACATCATCAAACTAGGTTTTAGGTTATTGTTTTGATTGAGAGACCCCTATCGGCATCAAATACGTTTAATTTAGTAGTTTTGTGTGCAACCCAAACACTTATTTACTTGGAAGACACAGAATCAGAGACGTCTTTTAAATGTTGAAATCACAATCGTTTCCCTTTTCAAATGAACCACCTGTGCAGTAGACACCAGTCTTGGTGCATGTGGTCTTTGAGCACAGAAAGAGCTAAACAAGGCAGACACAATGACGAGGCATTTTACAGTTTACCACCGTGTTTACTGATGTCTGCTAAAAGAGAAAGTAACATCTATTTTAAGAATTATATTCTGGTGTGCTAACAAAACTGTGGCAGGACAACACATGCAGATGTTCTCCATTTAACAATGGACTGAACAGACTTGTATGCAGCTGCACTGTTAGTTCCCTCACAGCAGTGGTAGCACTGTATGTTCTGTTTTTTTTTCCGTAAGCATTGAACATTGTGTCTCAAAAAAAAAACATACTGAGGGTTTGTTGCCTGTCGGGGAAATGAGGGAGCTTGGGTGGAGCTGATACGGGACAGAGACGGATGCCAGGAATTGAGATCTTATGATTTCCTGTGATTTCTCTCTATCCTAGAAAAAAATAATAATAATTTAACGCACATGGCACAGGGATCAATGTTTTTTGATTTCCAGTGAAATTCGTTTTTAATCATAAATTCTCAGAAAGAGTCCTGAGCCCTATCAACATTTTCTTTTTCTATCAGAAGATCAGTGTTCAAGTCCAGTAAAATGCAGTAAGGCTCTCTCAAGCTTTCCATAACACTTAGTCTCATTTTGTGCATCTACACTAAATAAAGCATTTTCTTGGTAGAACTCTGAGCAACAGAGCTTTCTAATACAGTAAATGGCTCCAGGTTAATTGCAACATTGTTGCCAAAAAGAGCAGGAATAGGAGTATAAACGACTTTCTGCAGTTTTGTTTGGTCACGCTGCACTTTTTCCAATGTGGCCTTTTCCTTTGTCATGTCATGGTAGTGGTGGCGGTGAGTTCATGTTCATGTTGGTTGTGTTTTCTGTTGTGTGGGGCATTGTTGTCTACCACAACTTGCAGATAGTCTTTGTCTTCTCAGCAACTCTTTCATTGAAGTACTGCCACACCCACGATTCCAGGCTTTTTCTATCTCCAGCGTTGTCTCCCGCTGCTACCATTTTTAACAAGTGTATGTCTCAGGAGCCTGTTTTGTATAATGAAGTGGCGGCTGCACACTCTGAAGTACAAAATTGTGGAATAGGTGAAAAAGAAGACAATGGAAGGCTGTTTTTCTTTTGTACTGTTATCACAATGGCAAAAATATAAGATAACTGATACAACAAGACCACATACTGATGATTTTGACCTATTTTTTACATTTCCCATCCTTACTTTAGAGGAGCTGCTGCATACTGCACTTCTACACTTGTTTACTTAATAAACAACTTCACAGAAATTTGCCAAAGTAAACAGAACAGTTATGTAGACATTATATTATCTGAATACTAATTATAACAAGAGACAGCAGTGTAGTATATACCTTCAAGTCCCCAGTCAGAGGAAGCTCCTGCATTATTTATGCCGTTAATAAATGATCAGAATTTAGATTAGTGTTTGGTCTGTCTGCCTAATGTCAGTGCAATTAGTGTAACTTTAAAAGTAATGTATTAATTATTACATATATCAAATCATAGCAGACCTGGTATTAATCTGTAGCTTTGTATGTTATATATATATTATTTAATTACTATTAATGGAGTAGTAAGTGTAACTATGATAGGCAGACACATCTGTGTGCTTTTCTCCTGTCTGCACAGGAATGTACAGGGAATGAAGAAAGCATGCACAATGTCGCAATGTCACATCTGCATTTAAAATTCAGATATGGAGAAGTGCAGGATTTAATTTGCCTGCAGTTGGATTGTTGTGGCAAATATACAAGTAGTAGTATTAGATTTTGAGAATAACAATAAGGTTTATGGTCTTCTTTCTCAAAAACACTGTCTTTGCATGTTTGTTTTAAACTATAACACCTCTAGCTCTCTCTCATTCATTCACAGACAGATGTGCGTTGCTCTGGATGGTGAAGGGGGAGAGGTGACATCCTCCTGTGCTTAAACTGTCATCTGTACAAGCAACTTCTTACAATCCACAGTTTTAATGTTAGATAACTTTGAAAGGTTGGAGGATTTATGATGAGAGCAAAGTAGGAAGTCATGAGACATGGTGTATCCGTGTTGGGAGGAGATAGGAGAGTGGATGCACTGGTCAATAAAAACAGTAGTATCAGGGAGGGGACCGCAGCTTCTTTCCCATGTGAAACTGATAAGTCATCATTGTTTCTCTTTATCCACGACCATCCCGCAACCTTGACCACATGTTTATTATCGTAACCAGGACGACAGATTTCCTCTTAACTTAAGGAAGCACTTTTTTCAACTCAAACCGCAATCGTTTCCTAAACCTAACCAAGTAGTTTTGGTGCCTAATCATTACTAAACCGTAAACTTTCCACAACCTCAACCGCATGTTTATTATTGTTACCATGGTCAGGAACTCCCTGGATACACCTGATGTTGGTACTCTTCCAGAGATCATATTATTTGTGCCATAACAACAAAAATCTAATATGCTTGTAGGGTATAGAGACAAGCACCCTATGGTTAGAAATTGGAGGAGTCAGTTTCCTTCAGCATGACACATACTTATGGTCCACAGTTAATTCCCCATTGCAAAATATGCAGTGTCAATGTTTCTGGACTCTTAATACAACAGCAAGAGTAAGATGCCCCCTTAGCCCCCCAGAAAATATAATACTATAAAGTTTCTTAATGTGCATTTGTAATTTGTGATCAAACATTAACACACATAGGCTAAAACCACCAATGCAAAGCGGCTCTCAGTCACATGCTGTCCACATCTTACAAAGCCTTGCTGCATCACAGGGTGGGTACAAGTCCAACGTGCGCTGTAACCCGAATTGGAAAACAGTGATAGAGCGTAAATACTGAACATGATGTGAACAGCATCGTGGCAATAATGTCAGTAGGGCATGTGGCACAGAATTTACAGGTTTCAGCTGTCAGAGTCTCTGATTACAAGAGAGAAAAGTCTCCACTCCTGAGAAATAAACTGTGCATGTAAAATAATGGGTGAGAGAGCCGCCTCTTCATCACACATCACCGTGTTTTAGGAGGCATAATTCAATAATGCATCTGACTAAATGGAGAGAGACGTAGCTCACAGAGACACATCTTAATCAAGACTTGCTGTTTTGTATGATGCTAACACAATAAAAAAAAAAATAAAAAATTGTTTTACAGCTATAAAATGCAGCAAAACTCCATCACCTTGATCCTATAGTGAAATTAAGACGTTAAGCTAAAAGGTGCAAAACTCAGAATACTTCCTCCATTGTCCATTGTTGTCATTCTCAAGTTAGTTACTATAATAATGTTATAAGAAGACGACCAGAGCAGGAATACGACTGCTAAAGGCTAATTTATGCTGTCTTTACCTACATAAAGAGATATATCCCTTTCAAATGTAGCAGTAGCCTCTTTCACTGTTTTATATGGGACCTGGGTCTCTTTGGGTTTTGCTAAGTTGTATGTAGAGCACAGTAAGCTTTAATTTGTGTTCTGTTATTTTGTTATATCTAAAATCTTTTTTGAATTGACATTAATATGGATACAGAGTCTCTATCAATATTAGATACAGAAGTTTCTCAAAACCTTTTAAATTATTCCTGTGGGATTTTTGTAGTCCCACACGGGCTGATACATTTATTTTAACACTTGGATGAATGTTGTAGCAGAAAATTAGAAAAGTCAGCAATGCACTATTAAAGGATTAAGTTGTATTTGTTAATCTAAGTTTCTTGAATTTACACAATAAAATTGAAGGTGCTTGTAATATCCATTACAGTTAGGACCCATTATCATAACTGTATTCATTCTGTAAATAAAAATATCTATAAAAGCCTGCTGATTGGAATTAATCAGGCTCACATTGTGGTCGGATCACCGGCCCAACAGGTTGAAAGGGTTAACGCACTGTGTGAAGCAAACCTTGCAAAAAGCCACAGACGACTCATTCTCTGGACTGTAGTAAAGCTTACCTTAATTTATGCACAGCTTTTGCATATATCCTACAAATATGTGTATATTCTACAGTATGTGGCCAAAATCAAATGACAAGTGTTAATAGGGTTTCAAGTTGTAAACAAAAAAATCACGAACACAACTGCAATTGTGTTTCTTGTCTTTTTCTTTCTTTGTCTTTATTTATTGTAGTGTTATGTCATTTATTGTCGGGTGTTCCGATTTGTTGTTGTGATTTGCACTTCAGGGCCACCATAGTTTTTGTAGTTAATACCTGTTATTAAACTTTAAAGGTTGGTTAATTTGAGGAAAATAAAGAATGACTATAGAGGATTTGCATGTGGTGCATTGAAAAATGTATCTAGGGAGGTTTCAGGTTTTTATCCACAATCGTTGTGCCAATAACCTCAACTTGTTCATTTCATATCTCAAAGACCAATAGTAGCCACAAGGCTAACACCTCGGCCCTTCCACACATCTTCCCTTCTCTCTCAGCGACTATCACCGGTGCCATAAAGGCGCTGCTACTTTTCATATCTGTCAATGCATTAATGAGGCACATTGGCCCCATTACACTCTAGGCTGTCTGCATCTCGGGAGAACGAGGGCAGCAGGGAGAGCCTGGGCCTGCCAATGATTGCTCAGTTCTCCACAGAGCATAGCTTCCCTTTAATCATCTCCCCTTTTCAAACTTCTGCTGTTGTAGCCTCGGGCAAATCACAAGCGCACACTCGCCACTGTTTCATCAATATTCTGTCACTTTTTCCTCACAGTGGGATCATTGTGTGATAAATTTTGCTCACCATGATAAACCACATCACCTAAACTTACAGTTACCATGGGACTGAGGGAAATGGTTTGTGGCACATTTCGGGCCACTGGGTATGACCTACAGTTTTGTACAATGATAGTATGTAAATACAACATGGGCTATTTTTTAAAAGACCTGATCATGTTGTGTGAAACTATAGATCCAATTTTAAGAATATTTTGTGTGTGTTTTTCAGTTTTATGTTTCTAATAATTCGTAACAAGACCAAATCTTTTGGTTTGTAATTTCTTCTATCAATGCCATTTCTACTACAACTTTCTCTCACTGAAGTACGGAATCAAAATTTGACAACATATTCCGACAGCGTGGCAGCAAATCAAATATAATGCGTTCAAAAATGTGCAATTACATGAACGCACTGAACAGTGTTTTTTACGGGAGCAGTTGCATCTTAACGTATGTGTAGCATTAATAAGGGATAAATATGTTTTTTTGTTTTTTTTTATTGTTTCTCAGTTTCTGTTCTGCTTTCGAAACCCAGGCTGCACATCAAAATCAAAAACGTACAATAACAGCCAATTTTGAACACCAATAAAACTTCACTCAATGTCAAGTATCTATTCCCACGAAGCAGCAAAATAACAATTTCACAGTGTTGTCACTGACTGTGCTGTCACCAGGAGATGTTAGAAAGATTTATGCACTGCCCCAGCTGAGGTTTTTGTCGAGATGTCCTTAGTAAATCATGCTGTAATATTCTGCCTTGGCAGATTTATGCTGCGACATAATCAGTCGTAATCAAGGGAAACAAGGAGGGTGGCTTCAGCCGAGAGTGTAAGAGAGTTCAATGGCCCACAAAGCAATGCCAAAAATTGCTTTATAATGAACGCGTGGCGTGTGGCCCGGCAGCGGAGGACAAAAACCAGCGCTGCAACTGTCGCATTAAACCATGTGCAGTTTGCAAGTGGTTTGTGTGCTGTTTTCTGACCATGATTTGCTTTGGTGTGTCCCATTCCCGTCTGTGTGTGAGAGCTGCAGCACAAACAGCTGTGTCTTCCCAGTCTCATCTATTGTGAAGGTGCAGAGGGGAAACATTTGCTTTCGCCCTCTGTTGATGGATATTGATTGGATGAGAACAGCCCACATCTATATGCACTGTGGTAGTCACCTGCTCTGAGCAACAACTGCCAGTCACCTTTTCAGACAAGGTCAGAAGAGACGTGACAAAGTGGAGACAAGTGCCACTCAAAACATTATCACTGAGGTGATTTACTGGGTTTGCTTAGGGCGAGCCAATATTATTTCCAATTTCTTTTATATGCCAGACGGCAGGTCTTGGTTGAGAGAATCTGATGTTTATGGAGGGAACTGAACCAATGAGGAGTGCTTTATGACGTGTTAGACACCAGATTAAGTAGCCGTGTCCAGGGGATCAACACCCATGGGGCCTCTGTGCCCTGATACTCGACACTGCAGTTGAGCTTTTGGCTATGTTACTGCTCCCACACTTGGACAGGGGAGCGCATTAGTTTTTAGGACTGGCTCGCTCAACAATATAACTCGGGAAGAGAATGTGATGAAGAGGCAGAGTTATTCTTACTGCGGCCTTCGTGCTTGTGAGAAACTATTCAGTCTGTCCCCAAAGTGGTCACTGGTCAGGGGAGAGACTCACGGCACGGCCAAGGCCTTGGTATGAGCAGAGCTGACTCCCTGACCTCTGTAATTGAGATGCAGGAAGAATACTGCATTCGTATCAAATGAAAAACTATTTTAATGCAGACTGGGGAAGCAGTTGCCAGGGAAAATAAGTTGATCGAGGAGTTGTCTGCTCCTTGTGGTTTGGTGGTAAGACCTGCTGCCGAGTCTATGATTAGCCCCAACATGCACAAATTTAGCACAGACTTTCACCAGAGGGATAAGAACAGCGATTACAGCCCTAAGCTAGGAGCTTGAAATATGTTAATTGTTAATTATTTTAACAGGATAGAGGTGTTTTAACTATCAGAGACAGAATCCCCAATATTGTTTTTTGTTTTTTGAGAGAGAAAGGGAGATTTAGCAGCTGACAGAGGAGCCAGGGGGGAGAGACTGAGCGCTATAGCTCAGCTCTGGCAGCGCTGCGAGCATGATTTGTATGTTTTTCTCAGAGTAAAACTTAGATAGAAAGTCTGGCCACACACACCCACAATTTCTGCTTCTTTTTTTTTGATGACTGAAAGGCAGATAGCACGCGGGGGCATCATCCCACAGGCGGATAAGAGCTCAGGCCCCTGACATCACGCTGTTGCCAGGAGTGCGACTGCAGCTTCAAAGCCAGTGACACGTCAGCTTTTGATCTGAGAAATAGGCGAGGGCATCTGCGAACCACTGGTCAAAGTACAGCTTGCTCGCAAATAGCCCGAGCAGAAAGGTGGCACGAACGCAGCTGCCACCCCTGTTAACATGCATGAAGAAAAAAAAAAACGACCATGACCTGGAGCTGCCTGTGTTTGCCCTCAGCTGCACACGCACACAAAAACACAACAGAAGGTAAACTTTGTAAGAAATACTTTGAGTGTCTGAAAACACACAGATTTAAAGCCTGTGAACACCGCTGTAGTTTTGTGGGGGGGTTTTTAGCATAATTATTCCATGTAAACATACATGTTTGTTCATTCAAATAAGCCTTTTAACAGAGAGTAAACATTGTTTTTTAACTGTTGGATTTAATTTGCGGTGAAAGCGAGAACAAAGACAAGATTATAACTAAGCCATGAGAGCTGTAATACATCAGAGGCTACTTCACCGTGCTGAATAAATCTTCTGTATTGTGTTTTACATCCTGTTTTCCTGTTCCTGACGAGAGATTTGTGGAGGAATTAGGAGCAACTTTGTCCTACAACTCATTTAGATCATGGTTCTCAGGATATTTAAAGTGAAGACGTGGCGTAAGGGTGGAGGAGTCCAGAGATGACTAAGCATATACAGTATATCACAGCACACCGAGAGAGACCAGAGGCTTTATTCACAGAGCTCATCCGAGTCTGGTCTAAGATCATGGGGTCGGCTACGGCCATGAAACCTTCACTTTCACTTAGGACTGAGGTAAGGGAGAGAAAGGCCAAACAGAGATGAGAGGAGAGGAGGCAGAGAGAGAGAAACACAATGAAGTGAAATATGGTTTGTGATGGAGGCAGGGAGACGGAGGGCAAAAGAGAAAAAAACATAGCTCAAGAGGAAAAGCGAAATGCTGCAGGTTTCTGTCGTCAAGGCTTCGATTGATGATCATTTATAATCTATCTGCCTAAACTCGAGCATCTTTAAAGCTTGTCTGGTAAAACTCCCTAATCCATATTGTCATCCAACAACTGTTGTTCATGTAGCTAAAGCCTGACATAGCTCATAGCTTCCTCTGTGTTTGTTTGTTTGACGGATTACACAAAAACTACTGAGCGGATTAGCACGAGACTTGGTTGAAGGATCTGGTATCAGGATCAGGAGAGAACTTTTTTTTACTTAGGGCGTAAGATGTTATCAACATTGTCCTGATTTCTCAGAGAATAATTCATGGAGCTTGATGAAAAAAATCTGACTTATTTAGGGGACTGATATCTTTGTGTGTGCAATTCAAAATAAAGATCCAAATTAAATATGGATCTATAGCGAATTTAAATGTGTTTTAATATGGGGACTGTTCTGCCTTGGCAGATGTATGCTGGTGCCATTTTATTTTTCAAATGCAGCTGCACAAACCCACTGTACGTTTCCTGCCCAGCACCAAGCAGCAGGCGGTCATAGTTAGCAACTAGGTGGAAAACATAGTGGGAAATACAGACAGATATTTTTCTCAAGAGTTGGTGGTGACACAAAATGGAGCTAAAAGTATAGTGACTGCATTTAGATACCAGATGTATTGCCGTTGGAGGTACGTGCTCTACTGAGTTCAGTTTTAGTTCTTTTATGCCACAGATCTCCTCTTCACCTCAGTGTTGAATCTCACTGTTGCCCTGGGTGATGTACTCCTTCACCACAGTGAAACTGGCCAATGTGTGATAGTTTATTTTGAATAAACCCCACATACACCTCCCTGATGATTTAAATACCCATTAGAGCGTTAAATGTGGAATAGTTCCCTAGTGAAAATAGTACCAGACAATTACATTTACTTCCATTGGTGTCAAGCAGATTCAGGAAACTGTTGAGACATATTTAACTATATACTTTGTAGTAATTTGCTAAGATCAACATGTTGTTCAGTGTATTTTGGAAAGTTTGAGACAAATATATAAAAGTCTGATTCAAATTTTTGGCTTCTCGTATGAATTATTGAGACTCGTTTCCGGTCCCAATCTGCTTATGGACTTCTTGGTTATGGAAATTTACCTTGTTTTTTCCTTGTGTTTGATTGTTTTTTATTGACTGTGTTCTCCGTTTCCTGTTTTATTTTGAAATGATGCTTCTTTTGTGTCTCTGGCTTGATTTTCTGCCTTTCTTCCTGTTTTCCTGCCCTTGTGTTTACCTGTGTTCAGTTATTCCTACCTCCCTTTTGTATAAAAGTCTGGTTCCTTGTGTATTTCAGTCGTGTTTTCCAGTCATATCTTGTTTCTTCAGTGTTTTTTATTCTTTGATCGTAGGTGTTTTTTGGGCCATTCTTTGCTTTTGTACTTTTTGTTAATTTATATTGACATGTGCCTGACAATTTTTGTTATTTACCTTCACCTGGCTCCTGCGTTTGGGTCCTCCTGCTCTCCTCATTCCTGACAAGTTTACATTTACGAACATTTACAATGTGTTTATTCCTTAATCTGAATATCTAACAGTACTAAGTCAAATGCAACTGTATTTTTCAGTTTTTATAAATAGATAAAACCTCTTTTTAAATATCCTACTACCTTAGAGACCGTGAACCTTCGTAGCCGTGAATGTGAAGCAGAATATTCTGGTTCTGTCTTGGGCATGTGTAAGTACACGTTTTCATTCAAGTGTAAGGCACATTATCTACATAATGCCTTTAAGAAACATAGAATATGGATGATGTGATGCATAAAACAGGGCAGAGACCAAGGCCATGCATCCTGTAGGATGAGTCCCCATCATCATGCATCGTCTACACAACACAAACCCCATGTGACAGAAAATTGATAATACAATTACAATATAATACAATGACAATATAATCAATTTCAGAGTCTGAGGGTAATGTTCTAATTATTTTCTGTGTGAAAACCCAAAATCTACTGTATGTATTTTTTCTGTGAGGCTTTAAATTCCCTATTTAACTATAACTCTATAAATGTTTCATAAATGGATATAATCTAATAATTTGTATATGAATGCAAAGTAAGAAGACTTGGGCTTGTAAATTGTTTTTTTGTATAATTTTATCAATAAATAATTGTGTGTGTGTGTGTGTGGGAGAGAGAAAGGCAAAGAAAGAAAACAGGGTCTTAATTTATCTGTCAAATTGAAAACATCAGTCCTCGTCAGTGAAAATGTGCAGTGAGAATAAATACATGTCTGTCTTTTGGAAACGTTGTTTTGTAATGTTTTATATTTTTTTAATTTGAGTTATCAAAGTCCTTAAAATGAAAAAATAATCAGATATAAATGATCATGGTTTTCCACACCGTGCCGTGCATCACAAACTATCTTTAATGTCATAGGGAATCAGACCAGCAACAGAATGACATCATGATGTGAGGTGAGGGTGGGGTGGGTTGGGGGTGGGCGCTGTGATCTTCCTCTTGATTTATAATGAGAATATCTCAATTGTTGGTGATGAAGATCTTTGCTCTGCTCACGTTCCTCTCTGCTCCTTCACTGGAGTCGTACTGCAACATGGTTTTCTTTATTGCTCTTATTCTTGTGTCTTCCATTCATCTGTTTCCATGGCAGGTTCTCCCTCTCACATAATTGGTTTCTATTTGAAATGTTAGTTCTCACTTTTATTTGCTTTCTGCATTTTCTCTCCAGTTGCTGTCAACGGCTGTATTTCTCAAAGACATAGTGCCATCTAGTGTGCGTGGTGGCAGGTTGCATGCTGGGAGGGCTTGTTGCAGTCATATTATTTATTCATGGGCAATGCGCAACAAAGTGAGAGGCTGAGTTTTCCCAGAAATTCATTATTGTGTGAAAAGTTTTATCCTTTTCTACTCTTGTAAGAATCCGACGTTTGAGGTATATTAGATTCACAATCTACTTTTATTGTGTTTATTGAGTTTTATGCATCTGCCAATACTTTGTTGAGGCTTTTTGGGTCAATACTGCACATTGAGAAAATAATCTGAGAATGTGAACTGTTTACATATTATCAACTACATGAAACTGCATGGCGGCAGCATGTTTAATATTTTATGATAATGTAAGTTTGTCATTCCCAGTGTGATTCACTCATCTCACAGGCCCCACCAAAAAAGGTGAATCCCTCACTTGATAAACTAAACTTAATGTGTGAGGTTTAGTCAAACATTGCCAGTCAATCTCTCGCATTGAGCGCAGCCCTGACCCTCTGGGCAGTATCAGAGCTGCTGAAGTGCTTTGGCATCAGTGTGACAGGATTAACACATCAAAAGCACTGTCGGGGCCTACAGCAGCGTCACACACTCAGTACAGCACCTTTCATGTTCTGCTCAGGTTCACCACAATTTCACGTAAGCCAACAGCAAGTCAGACGGAAAAAGATAATGGGTCAACCTGCCGCTATCAGGCTTTCCCCTCAGCTTCAGTGAAATATGTCAAATTCTGTGTGTTTGATGAAAGATTGGAGTTCAACAGGCTCAAGTCGGGAAGCGATATCTGACTGTGTCACATGGCCGGGATGCAAAGGATCGTTTAAGTCTGACATTCAGGCTGAAATCACTGCTGCTATACTTTGGTCCCATACTTTTCTCGATGCAAAGCTTCACAGTCATCACGGAGAGGAAAATTAAATCCAGAAAGTCAGGGGTTAGGATGTCTCAGTGTTAACTCCCATGATTTTTAACCTCTTTGATAATATTAGGTATTAAGTGAGAGTGGGAAAATGTTATAATGAATTCACTCAGGATTAATTTTTCCAGTAAAGAAAATTATATCTGGTAAATTCAAACCTTTCATATACTTTCTTTTACCTGCCTGTAATTTTTTTGATATGCTTTTACAAGGATACATGCTAATGAGGAATAATTGTAAGGGCATCGAGGTTTTTATCTAATTTTAAAAGGAAAAGGAATTGATAGAAAATTTTTGTTA
Source organism: Paralichthys olivaceus (assembly GCF_024713975.1). Taxonomy (NCBI): domain Eukaryota; kingdom Metazoa; phylum Chordata; class Actinopteri; order Pleuronectiformes; family Paralichthyidae; genus Paralichthys; species Paralichthys olivaceus. The sequence goes on from NC_091102.1 coordinate 9,773,523, forward strand.
TGTTTTGTACTTTATTGTATCAATCAATAGGAATAATGTCTAATTAAATGTGCATCCAACTCATATTTCACTTTTAGACAATATGATCAATATTATCTTAAATACAACTTTAAGATAGTTTCTCTCTGTGCCAGTATTTTTGTGTTACATTGTGTTCTGTAGACTTGTTTATACAATTCGTTTTTTCTTCTCTTTCTCGTGTAATCACCCCTGTCTTTGCCTAGGTGGTTGACATAAAAGAGAAGCTGAAGCTGTCCAAGAAATTTTGGTCCAACCTGCCAGAGGCGATGTGCGTGGAGGACAGAGTGACCGCCGGAAATGCCAGTGATGAGGAGTGCTGGAATGGACACGCCAAGGGCAGGTGAGGGCACTGGGGCTGACGCAGGCTTGAACAAAAGGTTGTTAAGTAGCACAAAGTATGTTCAGCCAACCCTTTGTTAATCAGTCTAATCCTAGAATTAAGAAACCAGATTATTTACTTTCTCTGTCTTAAACTCAGCCCAGCAAGTGCTTTGCATAACTGTGATTCCTGAACTAAAGAAATATGATTTGGTCTCTGAAATAGTAGAGCATTGATCATTTCAGTTTGCTTGAACGCTATTTGGACGTTTTTGTTGGTGTCATTCTGTCAAACTGTCTTCTCATTCTTCCTTAAAATGTGCTACCAGCATTGTTTCCTCAATTAATCTGATTTCATTTTCAAGGCTAATATTTGTCCAAGCACTCCAAGAGCCTAAAGTCATTAATTGATGTGTGCTACTTCCAAGCTGTTAAGCATTCAAATTCTTAAAAGAACCCCTACAACTAACACTTTACCGCTGTATATTGATGTTTTACCTGTCAGCTGCTTTCATTTTATGTTATCAAATAGACAAATCCCTCATGGAAATCAAATATAAACTCTTCAAGGATTTCAGAGGTCTATATTATCAGGAGTGGCTTAGTGAAAACAAATGTTGTTGTGTCAGACAGTTTGTGGAATGCCCTCACGTGACGACCTGCTGCTTATACATCAAACAAGAATGCAGGCAGCTGACATGTTTTCCCTGGAGAAACAGCTCCTAACTCTGTTGGAACGTTACCCAACATGATTAGGTCAAATGTTCATCAGGCCCAAGTGCTTCTCCTCAAAGAGCACTTGTCAAGAGACCTACATCTCAAAGCAAAATGCAAGTGTTTGTCCCCCACTATCCTCTCTGTCATTGTTCCTTGTTCCTCTCTGTCCGATTCGGAAAACTCATATAATGAGGTTGTGTAGCATCATATATTTTTACTCACAAACAATGTCTAACTTTTCCCTTTGGCAAGCACTTGTCAGAAAATAGTGACGTCACTTTATTTATTTAAGTCACTGTCTTTTCCAACTATCAGGTATTTCCCTGAAGTCCAAAAGGACGGACTGACCAACCAGGTGAATAACCCCGAGGTGGTTGTGGACATCACCCGCCCAGACACCTTCATCCGCCAGCAGATCATGGCTCTGAGGGTGATGACCAACAAACTGAGAAACGCCTACAACGGCAATGATATCTATTTTCAAGACTCCAGTAAGCTATTGCCATTCAGACACGTGACTACATGCACGTTCTTTTTCTCTTTAGGCAGGAAATGTATTTTAAGTCTCTTCATCCCTGCCCTGCTTGGTCAAGTAAATGCAACAGCTTGTCACTCATGTTGATAAGCTGTCCCTCTGAAATACCACCTAACCTTGAGACAGCGGTAATTAGCACAAAAGTCACAAGAAACACGAGGCAAACAATCGCAATAGCACCACTCTTGCTTTAACATGCAGTCTTCTCTTTAAATACACCTTTAAAATTTGATTTACAGAAATTGGTGTCAAATAGAGACACAGGCTGGTATTGTGAACACTGATTTGATATCACCACATGTGTTTGTATAATTATTATTATAATGAATTTGGCATATACTCAATGTATTCACTCTACTTTTCCATTTTGGATCACTACCAACCAAATATCTGTCTGCATGCTGCACTATGTTTCCCACCTACTTGCTAACTTTGTGTGTCTGTTACGGTTTGTGGAAATCCATTTAAAAATTTGAATGGCACTCAGACCCCTGTCAAGGCCCAACAGCCACATTTAAATTCACCCTATGTGTTAGGATGGATCTACACCAAATACACATAGTTATTAATATCTGTCCCGTAAACATGTCTGATTTTCTATAACTCAAGACCCAAATTTAAAGGGTTCTTTCCTGATCCATACCACATCCTAAAGTTTCACCAGCCAGACCAATAAAGTACAGACAAAAACATAACCTCCTTGGTGGAGGGAACAAAGTGAGAATGAACCAAAGAGAGTGATACTAACTAATAACTAACTCAATAGATTTACCTCAGTGATAATTCTCTGTGGATTTATATGAGTCTTGACATAACCTATACATGCATACGGTCATTTGAGCCAGTGTTAATATTTATATGAAATATATAATTGTAGCTTTAACCCTAATGTGAGATACATGAGAGCTTTGAAGTGACACTTTAGTATTGTTGAGATCGGGTTAAATTATTGACTAATGTTACTGTTTCATTGAGGCGTGTCTGGCCTGTGTTTTGTTATGGTGTTGCAGGTGATGAGGGCAGTGGCTCAGGCAGTGGCAGCGGCTGCACAGAAGTCTGCCCCACAGACATGGACGTTGTCGCCACCGAAGCCCCAGTGGTGGAAGCCGACCGAAGCGGGCCCGTGGGTGACTCTGCCCCGCTCCATGCACCCTCTGTAGCCCTGCCAACCATGCTGGCCCTGTCAGCTCTGGCACTCCACCGACAATGGAGATAATGCTGGAGGAACGGGCCAAACATGAACAGCAGGGTCTTTTTTTTTTGCAGTTTTTTTTTTTTGCAGTTTTTTTGTATTCAGGCAGATTGGAGCTACGGTCAAGCAGACAGTATTCAGGCTGCCAGCCCCAAGGCTAGAGGAGTCTGCTCTGAAAACCAGAGCAGTCATGCATCATGATTTCCCACTTTCCCAAAGATCATGCAGTGCCATCCTTAGACTTGATTTCATGGCATCACTTCACCATCTAACACCGATGCTGCCCCAACTCAACAAACTCTGCTTCAGAGATTTAAAAAAAAGGTGTTTCTTGCACATATGGCAGGTATTAAGTAGGTAATGTGGAAAAATGTAACACGCACTTTTGATTGTTTTGATTTTTTTAAATGCAAAAACTGTTTGTGTGTTGAAAAGTTATGAGAATGTGGTTATGTGATGCACCTAAAAGAGGCACAATAAGTTTCATATGTTTAATATACAACAAAAACAAAGGGTTTATCCAAATGGCGTAAAATTCAGGAACATGTGGTTTCTACCTAAATTTTGAACTCAATCTTTGTTCCACTGTCATTAGCTCATGTGCCAATTTATTTTTATGAGAGGAGTCATGTTTTCATGTTGCTTCATCTTGTGATTTACAATAACCTTATGACATTTGGCAAGATGTGTAGGTTCAAGTAGTCATGGGTTGATCATGCGTCTGCTCTGCTCTCAGCAATCCATGACACTGTTCAACAACCGCCTCGTGCTACATCTCATGTTATGTTAAAAGGGAAACAACTGACATTTATGTACTCATTAGCCTTGCAACAGATTTATTATCTGCAAAATATGTTCATGTTATGCTGGTTTGTCAGGCTCGGCTTCAGGGGTAAGTTATTGTCACACAGAGAAGTGATGCATTACATGAGTGGGCAAAACCACTTCAAACCCTTACTAATGTACTTCTTATGATTATAATGATTTTTTTTATTAGTAGGGGTTTATGTCTTCTTTGAGTCGCTGTCTACACAGTGTGCTTTCACCTAACCACTGTAAAGAATGAGTGACCTGCATGCACAGCAACTTAGTGAGGAACTACACATATCAATTGTTTTTTTTAAATCTTTAAATAGTGCTTAAAATAATTTTATAATGCCTTATAAAGGAAATCCCACAAAGGAAAGGAAATCCATAAATTCAAAACAATCTCTGTCATTTACAGTAATTTAGGCCTGAATGTTTTGATGTGTGAAATATTTGATAAATACTAGAATTACAAACACAGTGTGTCAACCACTTGTCCATATGTGATTTAATAGCCAAAGCTTATTCTGTAACACTGTTTAACAGTTTGGATTTGGTCATTATTAAATTGTGCATCTTAGCAAAGCAAAACTTTGTCACACAGTTTTAAAAGTCAAGTTGTGAAATCAAACAATTTTCAAAATAAAAATATTATTTCCACAGTTATGCAAAAGAAGAGGGAATTATTAGCAGCAGAAGTGGCAAACAGCATACAGTGGGCACTAGAAATGCAAAGAAAGGGTCCCTAAATTTATCTGCAAAGCTTGAATGGTTATGTCTGCAGCACAGACAGGCTTGAAGCCGACCACAGTCACCTGTGAAATGAGAATATGTGGAGACCGGACAGGGCTGAATGCTCCGCTGAAGCTCCTCAGTAGAGCGTACTTACAGAGAATGTGAGAGGCCTGGCACTGCTGAGGGGGGCGGACAAAACCAGCCTGTATGTACGTCCACTGTTCTCTGAGAGCCCGTCAGCTCCATCACCACCGGGCCAGCTAAGCTCACATATCCTGCCTATAGCCCTTGTTATACCCTCAGCAGTATATCCATGAATATTTGTCAAGCTTTTATTTTTGTTGCATTTACGTCAGCATTTGCATCCACATTGCAAGAACAAAAAAATATTGAGAAAATGTGTGAAATATGTCATTTGAAAGGACTCTTGGGTATGAATTTTGACCGTACAGGATGCCCTTTTTATGTTTTGTATCATTGAACTTTTAATGGTAATATTTTTGCAATAAAAACATTGAAAATGGTTGTCTGGTCAAATGGACAAATTATCTGAAAAATAGAATTAGCAGGAATTGCTACGTCTGCATTTTTTTTACTATTGATGCGTTGCAGTATGAATTCATGTCCTGAGGATGTTTAAGTTGTTTGGAGTTTGAATATAATTTCAAACTGAGGGGACGAGGGGCTAGATGAACAAATATGCCTTACTGTTTTTCAGTGTGATTAAGATGAATGCATTTGTTTTTGTTAATGTTCTTGAGAATAAATATTTATTAAAAACATTCCAATAGATTTGTATCTATAGCGAGGGGTAAAAATTTAAATTTGGCTGAAAAGATTGTACTCAGTTACCAATTTATGGTATATGTTTATTTTTGATTGGTTTCAATTGAAATGTGCAGTAAGTCAATATTTTTTACAGTGGATAGTACAATTCACATTGTTATTGTTTGAAATTAGTCTTAATATCTACAAAGTATCAGTGCCATTCATTTAAAATTATTAATATTGAAGACTTGCTTCAGTGCTGGGCTTGTGCAGAACATTGTAGAGTGGCTGCTCCATCTCTCCGACAGCAGGTGAGATCTAGGCTTCCTCTGTGTACTTCCTATTTGTGAAGTCTGCCTTTATTAAAGGTTCAAAGCCTCTGTTTCTCCGCTGACGCAGGTAGAGCACATAGATAAGTAGAAGCACCAGGAGACCGATGAAGACTCCCCCAAGAGTGGAGCCCAGCACAAACACAGGCACCCCGCCATCTGCAGAAAATAAAACATGTAAATTTCATTTGTGTAGCTCCATATAACAGAGACATTTGATTGATCTAATTTCTGTGAACCAGTATCTTTGATTTGAAAAATTACTTCTTAGCCCAATTATGCGGTTTGCAACAAAATCGTCCAATTTGTCAATTTCAAGACATTGAACTGCACAACACACAACAGAGGATAGTGGCATTAGCATGTGTGTGCTCTTAAGCTATTTTCTCAAAGCATTTCTACTGTCTTCTGATTCAATTACCACTGAATTATCATAATATTATAACCTTTTTCCTCAGAAAATTACTACTTTATTCATTGTTACCTTATTCTCAAAATCCTAAAATTAGTTTTTTTTGATGACTTGAACTTTGATCTGAAATCAGAAGCTAGGTTGTGGACCAGACACAGCCAGATTAGCTGATGCCTTCTGCTTTTATGCTAAGGTTGATAACTGCCTACCATAATGACAATGGAATATATTTTCTCATCTAACTCAACAAAGCTGTCAAAATGTTCCGAATTCCCTAAAGTGGCAAGCTAGTCCTTCAAACTCTTGCTCACCATCTAGGGCGATGGCGTAGGAATATCCCAGCTGTTCAGATGTGACGTAGATCTCCTCATTGGTGATGGGAGGGAAGAAGGGAACCATGTTGTAATCTCTGTTGTGGCCAATGGGCGCCATCTCGTCTGGGAAGGTGGAGTTAGTTGGAACAATCCTCCGCATCCACTCATCAAAAATGGCATCGGTGAAAGTGTGGAGCACCTGCGGTAAAATCAACCCCACAGAGTTATTTTTAATAATAACAACAACTCCACTGTGTCATTTTACCATGAACCCATTAAAGGTCCAGTGTGTAAATATATTGGCAGAAATTGAATATAAAATAATCTTAGTGATGTTCTCACTGTTGTGTTTCATCTGAATTGTACGAATTGTTATCATTACCCTAGAATGGGCCCTACATTTAACTACTTTATATTTACATCAGGAGTGGGTCCTCTCTCTGGAAGCCGCCATGTTTTTTACAGTAGCCCAAATTGGACAAACTAAACACCTTTTGAGTTTTCATGACAAATGAAGGCTACCACTGGTTCTCTTTCATGTTTGGAAGGAGAGGGTGAGGTAATGTGGTATTCAGCTGCAAGAGATTCTGACCAGAAAGATGGGGTCGTTGGCAGCGGAGTGGGACAAAGAGCTGGTTCCATTGAGCAGGGAGTGGACGAGGTTGTGAAGGTTGTTGACGGATTCATCCAGTTCTCCGTCTGGTTTTTCGTACCCTTCAAGTGCATTTCTGTGGGTTGCAAGGCACAGTGTGTTATCAGAGTGAAGAAGAATAAATTTTAAAATGATTATTGATGCCAAACAGTGGAATTATACCTGAAACTAAAGGAGGAGTTGGTGAAATAAGGAGGGCTGTCAAAGTCTCTGATTCCAAGGCAGCTTCTGACGTCATTCATTGTGGGCAGAGACATGTTGCTTTGCTCCATAATCCCTCTCTGAATGAAGCCCTCGCTGGTGCCGTTACACAGAGTCACCAGGCGATTGTAGTCATCCAGACTTGAACGGAAAACAATTGAAACATTAAAATGCTTGATGATGAAAACACATTTATTTACATTTATTTCACTATAATCTGATCAATGATTTTCTTCTGTGGCTGTAGTATTTTGTGCTGACCTGTTGCACACCACACCCCATCTAGAGAATCTGGACTGGTTGCTGATGAGAGAGGGGTTGTCTGGATTTCGGGCCCCAAGCAGAGAGTCGGTACAGATGTCACAGTCACTCTGTCCAGTGGCAAAGTTCCAGTAAGGGATCGCAAAGTTCTCATTGCCTGTCAGCCTCTGCAGGGAAAAGACACATGATCATTTATATTATCAGAGGATCTTTATGCAATCTCGCCGTCTGTCTCTTTCCTGTGTTTCCTGTTATCTATCATTCCCTTTCTTTCAAGGATTTTTAGATATAGATAAATAATCAGTAAATAGTCCGAATTTTAAAAATGCTTCTTCCAGAATCATAAAAACGTTTTATCATCATTTGTTTTTTCTTGAAAAGGACATTGATAGGCTGCAAATAGAATTTATTTCGGCAGGTAATCTGCTTCTAAAGGCAATAATTCACTTAATAAGCTTAGTGTGGGAGTCTCTGTGATGTATTTGTGCCTTTAGGAATGTATTCATTAAAATGTTATTTTTGACACATTAATAATTAAAGATACGCTGCACAATAAAGTCATATTTTTAGAGCTTTAACATATTTTTACATGTTTTTTATGTAGCTACCAGCGACATACCTCTTAGATATCAGAATCTGATTAATCAATTACAAATACAGTGTTTAACAACAGCCCAATTTAGGATTTTAAATTAAGTGCAAAAGCAAATATTACGATACAAAGTAATAACACAATAAAAATGGGATGAATGAGAAATGAATGATTGAACTGTTTCAATAATATTTGTCATCCCAAAAATAATTGAATAAAATAAATTAAAATAAATCAGTGTAATAGCATGTTTTCTCTGAAAGTTTTTCCCATACCTGTAGCTCTCTCTCCAAGCTCAGAAGGTGATACCTGTGCCAGGTAATAAATGCTGGACCTTTGTGGGAGAAATCAATGGCTTTGAATGGGCGACCTGGACCTGCAGGAAGATGAAGTGTTTGATGAGTTTGTCTTTGTGGGATTCAGAAGAAACGAATGATTCATTTATCCTCATGATAAAATCATAATATTAGAGCCACAGTTCCTTCTTAAATACATTTTGAGACAACAACTATTTTTGTCTTTTTTCTGTTGTTTGTTTACAGATGTACCGCTCATAAATACAAAGAGATCCATATTTTCAATTAGCTAAGAAACGGGACAATATGTAGATATTAAATTGTTCAATAACACATTTAAATTAAATGCTTTAAAATTGTATAAAAAATATAATTTTCCCTACTAGCATCTGGACCAATTTAAAAATACTGCCATGAAAAGATTTTTGTACTTTAGGATAAATACAATATACAATGAACACATCCCTAATTTATATTGTTAATATTCCTGTATTATTGTGTTCTTATCAAAAAAAATCTAATGTATCACACAACTAGTTCCAAAAAGTTTTAGGTCAAGAAATGTGAGCATGATCATTTACCAAGAAGAGTGTCTCGCACTGAGTAGTAATGTTGCCACACAAAGAAGTCATAGATGGAGATGTTGGCAATCTGTGGTTCGGTTCCATTTGGTCCCAGGAGTCCCAGCCAGTGTTGGGTGGCAATGACGTAGTCTGGGTGGAGGGTGGTCTTGGCCAGTTCCAGGGCGTTAAGGAACTCCTGGACCTCCTCAGGGGTCAGGTCATGGAGGTTCTTGCGCACAACTGGAGCTTTCCTCTGGTCACAGTTTGGACCGGTCCAGCCAAACTTACACTGGCCACAGTCATGACCTGCAAAGTTACCTGCAAAACAGAAAGCAAATTAAATACTAGGGCGTTTCATGTTGTTGATGATCTAGTTCAATCTACTTTTACTCACTGTTTTAGAATCTGGATAAAACTGAAGAGCACCCACCAGTACATCTGCAGGTCTGGTTGAAGAATTTGGTGGGCCACCTCTCTCTGTCGTCCACATTTCTCAGTCTGTACGGTCCTCCCCAGGGTTTGTTATCAACTCGAATCACAGAGCAGCTCCCTCTCCCCGACAGAGAGCCACACACATTGGTAGGATCTGAGCCCAGAGCAGGGCAGCACTGCTTGGACTGGATCCCCTCCACTGTGCAGCATACTCGTGGAAACTGGGCCTCCGCCGGCTCAGGCCAGAGGAGTAAACACAGAAAACCAAGACCTAGGATGTTCTTCATATTGCACCTACTTGTTTCCTCCAGTTGACGGTGACAGATCGGTTTGTAGATCAACTTGGCAGAGAATTTGTTTCCCCAGATGAGCATTGAATCACACTCGGCTATGGAGTGTATCTTCAAATTTCAATTCAGTGGTACATCGGTGGAAAAACAAAAATTAGACCCAGATCATGTTGTGTTCCAGTTGGTTACATGCACATTATGAAGGCCTGTAACTTTTTCTCTTGCTTTTGTAGAGCTGGGGGGATTAAGTCATTAGTCTTGTGATGATCACCTGACTGCTGAGCTGTGAGCTGGACTAAAGATCTGGCTGCCGGCCTATGCGCCCTAGAGGGTACATTAAAATGTTGCATGGTTACTTTGTAGCAAAAGACTAAATTGTACCAGGTTGTAAATTAGAAGCTTTGTAAGCTTCCATTGATCCAAACAATTCAGCTGCTCCTCAGCTGACACCCTCTGCTGCAGAGCCTGTCAGGTGGGGAAAGGACAAAGTAGGAATTGCGGGACTTGACATCTTAGTTTAAAACATCAAAAACGTATCTCTCACACACCATGGTATTTAGTGTATAAAACAAAATGTACATATAATAACCTCAAATAAAAAAGTGTTTCAGTTAGTTTTAAGAAATTAAATAAAAGATGTTGCTTAGTCTGATATACGATGGCCAGATCTTTTACTAAACCACACATGCCATAGTGTAGAAATACTCTGTGAAATACTCTGTAAAATGTTAAAATAGTTTTCATGTACTAACAAGTAGTAGTAGGAAATTATTTGCATCAATTCTAATTAATATGATGCCATGTAGTGTGTAGATGTTCCCTGTACACCAGTAATATTAACTTCTTAACCCATAATACCTCATCATAATTTATACAGTCATAATATTTTGTATGGTTACTCTCATTATAAAATATAAATATAGTAACTAAAGTTGTCAAATACATACAGTAAATTCTCAGAATTTTAGTGGAGTAAAGTAGTAGTAAACAGAAATACTCAAGTATTTGTGTATTTAACTACTGGTACTTGAGTGGTACTTGAGTAAATGTACTGTTAAATTCTGTCTCTCACTACTTCAACTAATTGTGTTTCTTGATCCAAACTAAAAAGAAACTAAAAATAATAGCGTGGCCCTTTGAAAACAGAGAGTTCATAGAGTCTGTATTCTAATAACTCCCTAAAGGCAGAAGAACTGACATGAAGTTACATAACTGATCATATTGTGACCAAATGACTTTCAAGTAATAGGAGTTTTACAAGGGGTTTAGACATGAAGGACACAGGTTTCATAGATTCCCTCTGTTGTATTATCTTTTGTGCGCATTTTGTATCAATAATGCATATTTTTAAATAGGAATAAACCCAGAGGAGGCATCGTATAAAAAGGAGAAGGGACATGGAAAGTAACTGGGTTCTCTCTAGGGAAAGAACGCACACAGTATGTCAAATACAGTGGAAACTACAGGCTCTCATAACCCGAGGGAAGAGTCGATTCTTCACGATGTCTTTGCAGAAGCAGCACAGAAACAGTGACTCAGATTGTTGGCGACAGCACCAGCTCAACAATGCAAATCATTGACATACATACTTTAGAGGAGATATTCAGAACTACCATCCCTTTAAAATTTGATGTTCTATACCAATGCAAGTTCAAATGCATAGATTTACTTTGTCTGGTCTATAGGACAAGATTTTACATATGAGATATGCGCATAACTCAAATTCTACTTTTCCTCCTGTTTTATTTTGTTTTGTTCATGGTTGAGGTTGGTTCCAGAAACTGACGCCCATGAAATAAGCAGATATGAATGGTTATTTTTCTCTATGTGTAGGTCCCTCGACGCACTGGCGACCTGTGCAGGGTGTACCCCCGCCTCTTGCCCGATGTCAGCAGCGATTGGCTCCATCTATCCTCAAAGGATAAGCAGTATAGATAATCAATCAATCAATCAATCAAATTCTATTTGTATGGTCCACAAATCACAATTTGTCTGATAGAGCTCAACAAGGTGCAACATCCTCTGCCCTTAACCCTCAACAAGACTGAGGAAAAACGACCAAAAACTATATATATGCAACGTGTATCATTATATAAACAGGCGTGAAGTAAAACATTTGTAATTGTCTTTTGTAAAACCTTTGGGTGCCAGTAAAAAGCAGAATGAAAAGAATAAATATGAATAAACCAAGCGATTTCTTTCCACGTTTCTGTTTTATTTGTTGACTCATAAACAATATAATTGAATGAATAACTACCCACACAGTCACACTCATGCATCCGTTGGGTTTGCACTTGTGACTGAAAACGCAGATTATCACTTTTATTTTGTTTTTCTCAGTAGACATCACAGATGCTGATGTTATCATGACACTTCCTCACTTCCCTGTAGAAAGGATATATTCTCAGAAACAGAAAACTTCAAACCCCATAAGAGACATTTCCTATTATGATGATGCTTGGCTTGGTCTGTTTAACCCACACTCCTGATACATTCCAGTGGTCCGGCATGTGACCACTGACCGTTCAGCTACATGAACATTTTTAGATTAAAGGGGACAGTGCGTTCGGTTTGTTCTCTACGGTTACTCTTTACTATACCTATTAAAGCAATACATTTACAAGTGTAGCATTAGATTACAGACACAAAATCAAGGGTAAATGAAAAGGTACGTTTTCTGTATCGTCCAAAAAAATCACTTTTCAAATGCTACAACACATTTCTACTTGGTTAATAATGTCTATGAGGGCCAAACTCAATGCAATGATCAATATCAACAAATACTTATTACTGAGGTGATTAAGTATCGAGTAAAGTCACAGATTCGGGTCCAATATATCTTTAAAGAGGTAAAGTATCAGATAAACCTAAGTCTGTATCTGGAGCAGACGTAAACACGGCCCTGTGAGAAAATTCATGTGTGACCACCGAGTCCTTTACACAACGGGCCCTGTGTGGTTCACTGCACTCAACAGGATTAGTGAGCAGAATTCCTGGAAGTCAACTGGAATGTCTCTGTAAAAACAATTTCACATTTATTTCATTAAATGAGTGTTAAGTGAGAGAAAGATAAATGCAAACCCTTTAATTTCATTGTTGTTCATCACAGTCATGGCTCGTCATCCGGAGGAAAATGTGATGTTCTGCATTGGGAAAAACAACGTAATCCATTTCGAAGCAGTTTGTAAACTTAAAACGAATTCGGGACCAGATAAAATCAAAGATCATCAAGAGAAACATTAACTCACATAAAGACAGATTTAGATGAAATAGTACACCTTCAAACAGAGTATATGTCTTTTTACGTTACTTTAGTGACTTTTGTCCTTTAAAATCCTATCTTTGGAAATTTGCTCGATAAGTTCAAACAGTTTAACTTATTTGCAGCAAATAGACTTTATTCAAGACAAAAGTGTCTTATTCTAAAAAAAAAGGAAATATTAGTAAAGTAGATTGCTCAACAGTGGATTACAGTTGCAGTTTTAGATTTTGTAATGTCCTAAAAATGATAAGAGAAGAAAAATCTCAACATCACAGTGCGTGCAACAAACATGGGTGACTCATCCAACCCAGCTCACCATCTTTTCACCCTGCAGACTCTTTTATCCAAGTGACCTTAACCAAGTGCAATAACTCACTGTGGGATATCACGATGTCTGACAATTCAGTCTATTCATATGTTTTTTATAGTTATTTAATAAACTTGAATTTGTCTTCATTGTCTGTATTTTATTATCTGTATCACTGAGACTTTTAAGTACACTGTGCAGTGACAATGAAGGCATTGACTTAATTACAATTGAATCAGTTTCATTTCATTGAATTGATGCAGCCGTTGGCTTTGACATTTGAGTCAACGTATTGCTGAATTCTATCAATAAAGTTATTATTACCTTTCAGATATTTTGGATTCGGTTATTTGAACGACCCAGAACAGACGTCTACAACATGTGCGATACACAGAATCCATTTTTCCTGATGAAACACAGGATGGTGCCAGAGAGCCATGCAGAAATAAGCTATTCTCTTTAATGGTATGCAAGACGCTGTCTGTGAGATTGAAAAATATGTATTGTAAAAAAAAAGATATTAGAAGGCTCATAAAAATCTGGGAGCTTCTTGTGATCTGTTTCAGGAAATCTGACCATCAGAATAAGCTTACTGCAGATCCATTATATTATATATTTCTACTGTCATAGAAGACAATTATGGGGAGAGACCATGGAAACTAATAAATTGCAGGAGTGAATTTTGATTTGCATATCACATCATCATTATAAAGCTTATCACATCCATTCACTCACACATCTTTGAAGTAGGACAGATGTAAATACTCTTTCAACACAGATGGATGCGAAATCTACTTGTTACCATGTGCCTGAAGAAATGAATCAATTTCCTTGACAACTTTGAGAATATTGCACTTAACACCTTTCTCACTTTGCATTTGTTTTATAGGAATATGTGTTTTGGCTAAATAATAGGAGGCCTTTTTAAAAAATTTTAATTCAGACCACTTCAGCTGCATCTGCAGAGAGCGCAGCTCAGTGTCCTAGAAACTGGAGAAAACCGACCACTTTAAATGTTTTTCTTTATTTTTTATTTTATGTTTTTTCAATGGCATGTAATGTGAGGAGCCACTTAACAACTCCTCCAGGGCCTCAGGGCTTTTGTCTCCATATTCATCAATCGGCCCATGTACCAATTCTTAAGTATTTTCTACTCTTGTGCAAATGCACATATTCTTCAAGACTGAAAGAAAAATGGAGAACAGGTTATGTAAACCTCATTCTAGATCAGTCAGATTAATTGAAATCACAATAAAATTAAAATTAAAAGCTCCTTGAACTTTATTATAGTCTAAAAATATAGCACAGATCAAATGATCACCTGTACATCATATGTGTTTAACAGTTTCATGACATTTATTCAACAAATTAATTTACAAAATACACAATAATTGTAATTATTTAAACATTGAGAAAATCTTTGAAAATCTTTGAAGACATCCTGGCTTCCAGTTCTTAAGAACATGTCCAGTTTTCCAGCCCCCTCCACCACCACTGAGTATTATTCTTTCAGCCAGATTTGTCCATTATTTTATTTCTATCATATATTAGTTTATTTTATCTATTTTAAAATGTCGTTTTTGCTAGAATAACCTTGGTAGGTAGAAGACTTTCTCAAACATCACAATGTAAATCTCCAACAAAAGCCACATACTGTATGTGTTTCCAGTCTCTGATATATATTTTCTCCTGTAGTTCTCGATAAAATGTCAATTTTGTGCAAATGAAAAACATGAACAGTGTGCACAAAGGCAAACATGAGCAGTGGTTGCAGTTGTGTTTCTCCTTTTTGTTTGACAGTATTGAACATGTCTAAGAGAAAGTGCCACTGTGTGAGGGAGCTGCAGTATCTGCAGACAGTAGCAGGGGGCAGTCTTGCTGTTCCTGGTTGGATGAGGTTCAGTGGGATGACTGGCCTGAACAGTTTGCATTTCCTTCAGGATGCTCCACCAAATATGCCATGAAATAGTGTCGGATTGGACATCTTTGTACTTTAACTGTCACCATTTCGAATCTCAACCATGCCGAGCAGTGACTGACAGTATATACAGTGGACTGGGTGGTATGCAGTCTTGTGAAATGAGCAGCCTGTATGGAGTTTTAATCCTCTTTAAGACTCCTATCCATCTCCAAATTAATATCTAGGGGCCACGTATCCCTCTGCACTAGTTTGTACTTGTATAACCCACTTCTGCAGCAAACTGATCAAATTATTCACTGGAAAATAAGATTAATAGGCCTAGTTATGCTGTAAAACACGCTGCAGGTCAATTATTTGGGAGATTCCGAGGATAAAGTCATTACGCTATTTAAAGTCAATTCAAGGACGTGCAGCATGAAGAGCTGTGTTGTAGATTAATCACCATTAAAAGGTCAACATGCGTTAAAATTGACAGAGATGCTATCCGTTCTCATCGGTATGAAGTGCAAAGTATATGTGAAACCTATAATACTCATTACATGCAATTAAAATGGGTCTGTCCTAATTACTAATCAGTCTCTTGTACCATTAGAGATGGAAATTAGAAATACAAAACAGACCCCTGGGCATCATATATCACACTTTCCTTTTATATCAGGGTTGGCATTTTAAAAATGACGACCCACAACTCCGGAGACTTTTAATATTTGAATTTTCTGAAGGCAGGAGTCTCACTTTTTATCACTTGAGCTAAAATCTCTGGACACTAAAAGAACAATTGTTTGCGAATATAACAGACCAGTGTGATCCATTTTTGTTCAGCTGGCTTCTAAAAACAACAAACAAACACAAACAAAACTATACTGTTTATATTGCTATGCCCCAATCAGAATATTGGCTAGACCCTTCAGTGATTCTTTCTTCAGTGATTCCCGCCCACCTCTCTGGCAGCTTACCGATTTACATTTGAGCATAATGCAAGCATTAGAGGAGGCACAAGGCAGCCCTGATAAGTTACAAAGTGCTCCAGGGGTAAACCTCGTAAGAGAGGGTTTGGAGTTATTTACAGCGTTCAAATCCTTCAAAAATTCATGTCTGGAGGATGAGATTGGTTTTGCAGTTGATGCTTTGCACACAAAGCAAACACAATACACACGGAGGGTGTTTAGCAGTAAATGACCAGATGACATTAATTCTAATTGACTGATCTCATCCCATGCTCAGGACCAGTGTGTGTGATGCTGCTCAGGACACAAGGGTCCTGTCAAGGCACAATGTTGCGTGTATACACAAAGCCACAAAACAGAAACACACGAGACTGGCTTAGGAAATGAGGCACACAGGCGACTAAAAATGATTTTTAAATGCAATTTAATTTTCAATGAAGCAATACTTAAGTTGTATGGCATTTTGTATTCACAGATATGTTTTGATTGTGCAATGCCCATAATGAGAGTGCTCCAAAATTGCAAAGCCATTACAAAGGAGGTTAAAGGCAATGGAATTCCTCCTTATCAGAAATGCTTTCTGTACAGTTGTTCCATTTGAAATGCATTTAATTGCAAATAGAAAAGAAGAGAGAGAAAGCCAACAATGCGAGGGGCTGAAGCATTTTCCTCGTCTGCTTTGAGTGAGCGTATTCAAATCTAAGCGGGCAGACAATGAGGGAAAGGAATCGTGCTCTGAATAGCCTCTCTCTCTCCTTTTCATTCCCAGGCCAATCCACAGCCTTCCTCTTCTCTGCTGTTAGGGGCGGGCTCTCCACTCGCAGCTCAAACTTCCTCACCACTGTAGAACAACACATCCACCTGATCGCACAGGAGCTGCACACATGTAGGCACCATTCATCAAGTCCCTGTGAGAGACCTGTGTGGGAGGCCGGGGTCTGTAAATATGACAATCATCAACACATACTCAAAGTCAGTGTTGTGCTTTCACACAGTTTTTCATCCACTTGTTTGACAAGGATGCAGCTCCTCACTTGAGTCAGGCCCTTCCTCGAAAAGCCATGGCCAAGCCTTGACCCGGGGATCCCACTCCCCAGTCACTCCACCGAGGGGAGGAGTATCTGGGCATCACGGGGCACAAAGTGCTTGAAGCCTGCGCCTTTGTTGGGAACAAGCTGGGGGAGAACACCCCCAGCAGATATGCTGACAGTCTCATGGGTGCGAGAGACGAAGTTGAAGCAAGAAAGTGCACCCTTCAAACTTTCCAGTGCAGTGCTAGGAATTCTATTTCTTCTCAACAAAGATTTATACATATTTATACAAGCCCAAATACTGATAGGAAGGTGGCAGGGGGAAAAAAATCTTGGAATTGCAGAGGTAAACTATATGTAAATGCCATAAAGTAATAGACTTGTAGTGCAAATCACACCATTTTATCTTTAATTTTGCTTTCGTACCCTCCCCACTCCCCCCATCCTCTTTCCTCTGGCTTAAAGGTGCATCAGAGATATGCATTTAAGCATATTCAGAACACGGGGCGTGAAATTAAATGTGTGGCAGAGTGAGAAAAATATACAGACGCTGGAGATGCCTTAAAAATAGTCATTTATGCAGATGGAGAGGAGTGAAATCATTTGCAATGGGATGACCCTCTCTCCAAGCATTTCTCCCCTCACTGTTCTTCCCTAATCTTTCACTGTATCTTCATTTTTCATTGAACTCGCCAGTTTGCTGCTAAGCAGCCTTGTAGATAAGGCAAAGTGCTAAAAGGAGACGACAGAAGGAGCTCAGTGGGCCCGTTTCTATTGCACTTTCACCCAAGGCAATGGGCAGAATTTAACGGATTCCTTCCAACATATGTTTTTGCCAGATAAGTAAACAGTGTGTGTCGGAAATGAAAAAAAAAAGCATTTGCAATTTAATGACATTACAGCTCCCAGCTTAGCCCGCCGTGCTGCGAGGCGAGGAGCAGAGAAAGGGGAGAGCGGAAGAATGGAACCGGGTGTCATCAATGTTTTTTTTTCTTTTGCCTTGCAAGAAGCAGCACTGAATTCTTCTTATTCTTTTCAAACCCCTTCCCTTCTCCATCCCTTCCTGCTATTTTGTTCTTTTGCACATAGTTTCCTCGCCTTTGTCAGAATAAAATTATCTATTATTTTATTCTGAAAAATTGCTATCCCCGCCATTCTACCCTCTCCAACATCTGATTCTCCCAGATTTTCTGGGCTAAAACACATCCAGCCCAGCCACGGTGCCCTCACTCTCTCTCTCTTTCTCTTATATTCTCTGCCTCTCTCTCCCTCGCCCTCCTCCCTTTCCCTCCTTTGTCTGGCTTCATCAAAGTGCAATAGATGCTTGGCACAATAAACGGGAGCAAGTCTCCATGTTGTCATAATATTCAGGCCTAACATGAAGACCAGTAGAAGGTGATGAGTTGGAGAGAGAATCACCTCCGAGTCTATTTTTTCAGTGGCAGAAAACGATCCATCCATCTTATGTGAAACCCAGTGATTTTCTTCTTTTCTCCCTGGCGGCTCTCAGGCAGCTGCCTTATTATAGGAGGCTAATTGTGCAGGAAAGCAGATTATGAGAGTGGTAGGATGTACTCCTTGACCATGTACTAATGTGATGACAAGTTTGGGGACCCTCTAAGCAAAAGGCGTCGCACGCCAGGGCACTTTTGGCACTGGCTATAATCTGCCTTTGGTATTAACCCAGCAAACCGGCTTGTTTGAGTATGGATCAATCGCTCGCTCATTATTTTTACAAGAAAGCTTTATATTCAAGGCGCTTTGCTGGTGTTGATCTCTCATTAACCATGCTATGTAAATGCACTGGCAATCCCTGTGTAAGGGATACGTCACCCCAGGGCCCGGGCTTGCAGAAGCATGTTAAGGAAAAGAAGGGGCAGGAAATTTGGGTCAGTCGCCGTCGCCAAAAGTTGAATTTCAGGTTTCGCTCAAAGCCCCCTGCTCAGCTTTTCTCTTTTAATGTGTTTTTGTTTGGTGATGTTGTGTTTTAAATGTCAGCCCCGGAGCTGTCCAGCAATTTAGGAGGCACAAAAAGCCCCGTCTCAGTGTTGCTTCCAAGTGTTCATGTTACCTCTGTTATCGCTGCTGGCTGCAACATTACACACACACTTCATTCACCCGTGGTCTTTTATCACCTCTGAGTGTATTGACTGTACAGGTAAAAGGTTAGATAGGGTCAAAACCAAGTGATAATATTACAGGACAAATAGAAAACGCCTGATTCCTCTGCCTTGACTGGCGATATTAGCCGACTGCCGCTGAGCTAACGTACTTATCTGAGCAGAAAGGACCTGACATGTGACACCGGCTCTTGAATCTGCATGAATTGAATTAGCTGTCAAGAAGCATTGTGCGTCAAATTAAGGGGGGAATATTTCAACTTGTTTACTCATTTCTCACATACATAAACAAACATCCGACAATTCATGGCGCTCAGACGTCTCTTTGCCTGACAAGAGCTCAGGAGCCACGTGGTACGAGAGAAACAGAGGATGCTGCCATATTTGGCTCCGTTGTGCACGGGCACGGTGAATGACGCAACAGGAAAGTGAGCCTGACAGCACCAGGCAACGCTTGGCGTTTCTTTTTTTGCGCCCCACATACATAAATCTCTTATTATTGCTCTGTGTTAGCGATGTATATTTTTACACCTGTCTGAACTAATATCAAAGTGGAGGGGGTTTCTTTTGGAAATTCAAGTTCATTTGTGTCTCCTGGAAGAGTTTGTATGGGTGCCATCTCTGTGAGGAGGGGAAAAAAAACATGGTGCTATTCCCAGGTTTCATTACATTTTGAAAAGGACTGTCAAAGGGCACTGTTCCACTTGACCCATTTTAGTTCTCAGACAAACAACTCCAGTGAGCTTGAATTAACATATTGAAAGTTCCAGACTTTCCTCCACGGATGTGTCATACGTGGCAGCAGCAGCAGCAGCAGACAGTTCAATGTGTTGTGCTTCTATTCTTCATTTGTGCCACACTTTTAATTGCTAGTGGTAACTAAGACAGCCTGAATAAAAACCATGTCTCTTACATGTGGAATAATTAAGGAAACATTTAGAGATGAGAAGCTCTCAGTGGCTCAGAGGGAGCACAGAGAGAGGGAGAGTAAAGGGACAGAGATGTCTCTGTGTCTGCAGGTACTTCAGCGGCTCCTAGCCTTGTAACATTTTTGTTTGCAGCACAGTGAGAGCGAAGGCCAGACTTTTGATTGCTTTTCCCGTCTCACATCTTTTCATAGATCCCTTTTCTTCCTGCACAGAGGCAAACAAAGCAAGAATAAATGCTCTGTTCAAAAGCCATTACCTTCTGTGTAGCCCACATTTATGGTAACAAAGAAGATGGAAAATTTCCCTCGACACAATATGACTATAGGCAAAGTGCGATGGTGTGGCTAAAGAGTATGGCATGTCTGAAGGACCCCTGCATGTGATATCTCGTGGGACCATTCATAATAGATTTGTTCTGAGGACCTTCACATTGCCTCCCAATTAAGGTATGAAGTCATGCTCCTTCATCAGTATAACTAATGGCACATTTCATGAGGCGGCCATGTTTTCAGATTAAAGACGTGTTGTGCAAGTGTTGGATTTTCTGCTGAATATGATAAGGCGGTCATACGAATTATTGCTTTGCTGTCATCCAGCTACATGCATGTATGGTTCTTTATTTGTTATTATTAAGGCATCTATGTGGTTGTTCCAGCGCATTACACCATGGCTAGAAAAGTGAGTGGGGAAGAAAAAATAATCTGACAGACATGAGATCAGTGTCAACTCTATTAGAACAAGCACCTGACACTTTAAAACTTAATAACAGCTATGAAGAAATCAGCCGGTGCCGTTTGGACCGCAGTCCTTTTAGCAGGAAGGTACAGCAAGCAGAGCGACAAGCCGTCCACAAAATCCCAGTTTCCATCCACCGAACGCATTCTCCAGCACTCCAGCATTTCAGTACACAAAGATTAGTTATGGAGCGACGTATCATTTGGCAATGATCTATTTTGCCACTGTTAATTACAACAAGTCTGCAGAAATTTGACTGCTAAAACCCTCGATATCACAATGCAGGGTGTGAATCCCAAATCAAGCCTTGCACGCCGTAATCCTGTTAAAATGTAATAAATAATCCCTGTGAATTAATGCTGGCAATATTTCATTTTAATAAGTTCTTGTAAAATCGAGGGGAGAGAGGAAGAGTGGGGGGGAAATTGATGGCATTACAGCTCACTCACTTGTGTGTGTTGTCAAGTGTGGTTGTGAGTGTGCATGAGGAAATCATTCCTTCTCATTAAAGGTGCAATCTCCGAGCCCCCCAGATCTTTGTTGTAATAACTGGGGAAAATAATCTCTTTTATTGATAGGCACATGTAGCAGAGAGTATGCCAACTGACAGGTACTTATCTTTTTGCCTGTGTCCTGTGTTATAGAAAGATATAATTCTTTGTGACTTCTCCCCGGGGCATCAGCTCTTCAACTTCATTATTTCTACTTATGATAGATATATATATATTTTTTTTTTCTCCTTGAAAACCTGAGAATTAATACGAGAGCCAGCAATTTTTGCCAGCGGTCATTTGGAAATGGAACAAAAAATGTCATGTCAGTTTAAAGAACATATTTTAAGGCTGCTCACTGGCATTATTCTAATTTATTGATGGATTCATAGAATAATCCGGTGCCTCATGTTTCGGGTTATTAACTTAATGATTTGCAGCTAACAGCTACAGGATATTTTTTAAAGCAGATCTAAAACATTGCCAAACATTTGATTGTGTCACTGCACAACATATCGACTCAAAAGTTTCCATATTTATGTTTGTACATAGTGTTCTCATATTGTATATTTTCAAACCAGCCTTTGTAACATCTGAACATGGCTTGTAAAATAATAATCCCTTTGAATAACACTGGATGTGAATGTGAAGTTATTAGTGCAATGAGTTCCTTCAGACAGCAGTGGGAGCTTTAGAGTTCAACAGCCTCTCTCTTTGCAAATTCCTTCCTGCTTTTCAACTGACTTGGATACAACAGACATCCTCAGGTTGGTCTTTATAACAAATCTCAACACTGTTTCCATTTAGATGTTGAGCAAACAAATGTTCAGAGACGAAGGTTAAAATCTACCTAAGAAATTCCTAAAATTTGGGAGGTCATGGATATCGACTTCTTTAGTTGTTGTTTTTTTAACCCACTTAGATTTTTTGACAGTCTGATGGGAAAATGTAACTTCTGTGATTTTTGACATTGGCTTTATTTCCTCTTTGTTTGCAGACCCATAAATCCCAATGCCATATGTGCAAAAAAAAAATCAATCCCCATTTTTTTTCCCTTTAAATATTTTCTTTTCTTCTGACCTTGTGTGTCTGGAGAAGCACTGAAGTGGTAACCCTTCCCTTTAACTGGACATTTAGAAACATGGACACAAGGAAATGAACAGCAAACATTCTGATTATAAACATATTTTTTGCTTTATGCATTTTATGGGTCGAGATAAAGATATATTTTATTTATTTGCCAAAAGTCACTTTTTTATTATGACAAACTCTGCGTCTCTCAAACCCAAAATAAAACTGACATTTTATTTTTGTGAAGGATTTTGGAGTTTTAAATCATTAAGTATTAAACTGAATGTATTTTTTGAGCTGCTAAATGGGTGGTATTGCAAACTTTCGGCTTTTAAGAAAAGTACAAACATTTAAAAAATGCAAATGTGAGTTCAGCCTTCTCATTTTTTTCTTGGTATTCTCACATCAACAGTGACATCCGTAAATGTTTCCACACACAGAGTTCGATTTCATCTTCTTCAGTCAGGGAGCAGACATTTTAAATGTTTATTCTTTGCTTTAACGTGTATATTAACACATGATATATATAATTGTATTGTTGCTATGACAATGGATGTGTTATTACCAGACATCCTGGCAGACTCGCTGAGTACAGTTCCCTCGTCTCACCTGCAAAAACTCATGATTACCTCAACTCCCCCTCGGCTCATCACCACCGCCCGGCTGCCCCCAACCTAATTCAAGCGTTCCCTCTCTGAACTCCAGCAGGGGTCCATCCACTTATTGCATTATGTACTATTAAACAAACTTGCACTTCTTAAAAGCAGAGTCAGACTTCAGAGGCTGTGTGGCATGTTTATGGGGATGGACTTGTACAGTACACAGAGATTTCTCATTTCTTTTGGTGACCTTGGGCACAGTGACATGTACGCTTTTTCCAGGCTTTGATTTGCCACGTTGAGGTGTTGCGGAAAAGGTGCAATGCAAGATAATTTTGGCTTTTTTTTTTTTTTTCTCCCCTCCTGGGAGCATAGAGGAGTAAGAAATACAGCAGCTCCCACTCTGGAGATTACAGGTAATATGGCACACAGCCTTCATAAACATTCTTGACCCAACCTGATCATACAGATATTGCTTGAGGAGAGACTTTCACACTTTGATTTGCCTAAAATGAGATGGGGAAGTGAGTGATCAGACTCTTTGAGGTTCCTCACTGAGGGGCCAGCACTGGCTCTGTATCTCGCAGCGTTGGACACATGCACACACATGCTATGACAACCGGGCGAGCGAGAAACAGACTCCTGCAAACAAACTGAGGAAAATATCCTCAAAGAAGAGGTGACATTGATGTATAATTCATGTCAGAGAGGGAAAGAAAATACTGAAACGATCCATCTCAAGCCATTGAAGCCAGGTGATAATCCACATGCTTGTGGGGCAGCCCTGGGCGAATTAGGGATGAGGAAACCATTGTACGTCCCTCTAAGGTCAACATGAGTTGAACTGGTGATACATATGTATGTTAATTTGCCTAATCTCACTTCTACAAATGTCTTACAGGCACATAAAGGGTTTAACACTAAGACATAATGATATCAGGGCATCAGACGGGGGGAGCTTATGAAAACATGAGGCAACCTGGGCTTTAAATCTGAAACCTCTGTGTGAACTGTCAATATAACTATATAAAATGCATATTTAAAAAAAGGCAAATATTTTTGTTCCTATGGAATTACAAAAATGACTTAATTCATTCTGAACTCATATTTTATCTATAGTATGCTTAAAAGATGGATGCTTTCTGTTTTAAAGACATCTTTGAGTTTAAAATACTGCAACATTTTCTGTGCTTTCTTGCATATTGTGATATATATATATACATTTCATTATCATTTCACAACCTTATTCCCTTTTTTCTAAAATTAAAGACACGTTCATGTAAAATGTTGCAACATAAATGTTTTTGCAGGAGGAATCTTTATCGCTCATAAAGTCTATTTTTTGACAAGAGAAAGGGTAACTGAAACAGAGTGCTGATATTTTTACAATTTATAAGTGTTTAAAATTGAATTCAAATCTTTATTTAATCTTAACATTTTTTGGTTGTTTTCCAGGTGTTCATCACCTTCAAAGGATTTTTTTTTACACCAGGACCAGATGCTTATCACTATACAACTACTTATAGTCACTCATCATCTACTCATAAATAAAGCTTCTGATAAGAGTAAATGTGTTGTTATGAGAATATTTAGATTATGGACCAAGGTGATCATGCATATTAAAATCTAACCTGCAAAACGTTTTTGTGAAATGAGATGATGAAATGCAAGAAAGGCCAAAGTGAAGGGTGAAAACCAAAAGACATGACTTCTGTTCAGGGTCTTTATTTGGTTTTGGTTTAAATAAACTTTTATACAAGAATTACAAAATGATTTCAACCTTCAGTCTCATCCTGGGAATCTGTTTTTACCCCCCCTCCCTCCCTCCCTGTTGTGATGAGTATATAGGAATTAAAAGAGAGAAATTTCATGAGAAAAAGTTTCCCCCCCCCCACACACTCATCTCCATAGTTCTATGTCCACCTTTCCCACTCAGCTCCCATCTTGGAAGAAAAAAAACATAGGCTATATCTATTCAAAAGGCATTTAGTCCATTTCTTTCTTGGCCGGTAAACCCATTCATCAATTGTTCTGGCTTGTAGATTGCATTCTAATGCTAATCCGGCGTGTTAAATATCTTTTTGTTCCCCTTTCACCGTTTTGTCATTCAGTTTATCCAGTTCTGGCCACCCATTTTATTTATTTATGCGCCTGCTTCCATTCATGCGCTCATGTATTTTTTATTATGTTGTTTCACTGTCATGCAGTGTCAACTCACTCCATTCACTGTGGGCTACTTGAAGGGCTCGCAGGGACAAAGCGTGTACACATTGCAGTGCTATTCACTCCGGCCAGCTGGATCGGCTGAGAAAAAAAAAACCTTGTGAAAAGAAATCCTCCACAATGGACACAGAAGAAGTGCACAATGCTAACAGTTTTCCAAATACCACTGATTGCTTTCATCACAATGAGGGAAAGCAGCCGCTTTTGCTGAGCTCCACTTCAACAAACAACACTCTCACAAAACCTCCCAACCCACGTTTTGTTCCCAGACAAAAACTCCTCGACCGTCTAAACGCTCCCAGAGTTGAAAAAAAGTTCTTTCAGCTTTCTTTGCCCTCCTCCTCCTCCTTTCTCTTTCTTTTTCTGTCTCCTCAAGGAAAAAGAAAATATAGTAAAAAAGGGCAAAAAGAAAGAGAAAGAAATGGCCACTGAACTCACAATACAAGTTCTTTTATACGGACCTCTGTGTTTTAATCAGACACATGCTGGATTTACCCCTTTATGACACCTATAGAGTTAATTTCAACAACCTGGATTTTGTTTTTAATTTAACACAAAATCCATTTCATTTTCTGGCTCACCAAAAAAAATACACCAACGATTTTAACTAATGTAAAACAAGAAACTGCAAATTATTGAATGAAAAATAACCTTTACATTTTTTTTTTTATATTAGAAAATGAAGTGTAAATACCACCAGTTTTTTTTTCTTCCATGAAGCTGTAAATAAAACGCACTAAAGGTCACTTGCGCGTTATTTTCGGGGCCCAATAAGAAGGAAGTTCCGTGGAGAGAAGTGATCGGGGCGACACAATGGAGAACATAGCGGTGAAAGGGTGTAATTAACCGTGACGGAGATAATTATCCCTGGACTGTCCAAATTAGTTTTGCATAATCGCTCTGATCCTTATGAATTAATCTCTCAGTGTAATCTAGGAGGGAGGGGGAGGGGGAGGAGGGGAGGCGTTTGCTTAAATAACGCGCATTACTTGTTAGAGATCTAATGGTGGTGGTGAAAGTCAACGTGCACGCAGCAGCACACACACACACTATGCACCTGTCGTGCACGTGAGGGCGTGCACTCCTGCAGGACAGGTGAGCAATTTTAATTATAGGTCTATTAAGTGCGCATTTTACGCACAGGTTGTTTTAAAGCACCAAAGACGTGTGTGCTCTGCAGTAAAAACATCCCTCTCTCTCTCCATCTCTCTCTCTCGTACTCCCTCTTTCTTCCTCTCCTTTTTTCCTGTGAAAAGAAAGCTCAAGAGTTTTATCTTCCCCCATTCACGATTAAAATTGTGATAAATAAGGGGTTTTCTTTTTTTGGCTCTTGATTACAATGGGCTGATTTAGATCCCCCCCCCCCCCCCACCCACAAGTGATGCCATTCACAGCGCGGACAAAAGCGGCCTTTGGAGGATACCTTACACTTCACCTGGACCGAGGAGCAGAAAAAGAGAAAAGATAACAATCTTGTTCATCTCACCAAGAACTACAGCCTGCGATCCCCTTCCGTTTTTTGTTTTTTTTTTCAATCCGAAGACGCTTTATTGTGTAGTCCTTTTTTGCTCAACAAGTGAACAGTAGCAATAGGTTTGAAGTACAGAACGGAGGTTAAAGAAAACACAAAAAAACATACAAATTCCATAAGAGTTAGATAAAAATGTTTTTCTTCTTCTTCTCTTCCTCCTGCACATGATACCAGGAGTTGGAGAGTGAGGGATCAAGAAAAAAATATGAGAAGGCTAAACTCCCATTTGCATTTTTAAAATGTTTGTACTTTTCTTAAAACCCGAAAGTTTGCAATGCAATGGAAATTGAATACCACCTCCAAAATAAATTACATCCGTCTCATGTGCAAATATTACAGAACTGGTTTTGTCCTCTTTAGAAAAAAAAGAAAAAGTCTGGGTTCACCATAGATTCCACTAAACAATAAATATTACAGACATCTATAAAACGGTTTAAAAACTCAAAATATACACCGGATTTCTAGGTTTCCTGGCCCTATGTCTCAAACACTAAGCCTATAACGGCAAATAAACTAGAGTCATTTTATCTGTACACATTTACAGTCACTCAAGACAGAGGATGGAGTGGTGGTGTTGTGACAATCCTCGCTGATCCATGAATTAGACCCTACAACATGATATCTGAGAGGAAATGCGGTGGTCCCGTAATATTGTCATTGGAGGCTACAGGCTGCAGCCCTCGGTTCCAACAGGCTCAAGCAGGTGCAACTTGCAGGAAAAAAAAACTGATAGAAATCGACCACCTTTCAAAATGAATTTTCACAAACTGTTCTGGTGCCCCTTCCTGTCAAACGTGTGCCATGTGTGTGCCATCCTTCAGTCCTTCCTCTGCGCGCACAGAGGGGACGGCTGCGTAATAATAGATTAGAGAGTTCTCTAAATAAGCATTACCTTAGATAAAGGCATTAATCAATGTACATACACATGTGATATCTGAGACGACGAGCACTTCATCACATGTACAAGTTTGTGCATGCATAATAAAACTCTTGCATGGATAACTTTTTTGTTTGAATGAATTTCTTATAGAAGTCCAAACCGGGCCTATCATAACGCCGCAGCGTACGCAGGGTACGGTTCAAGTTGTGGTTTCCCCATCCCGGGGAGCAGAATGTACGCTAAGGGCGGCTGGAGTCCCGCTGAGGGCCAGGCCGAACAGTTACAGGGGATCATGTAGCCCGGGTTTCCAGGGGACGGGTGTGAGTGAGTGTGGGTGTGCGTCCCGCCACCTACACCACCAGTCCCGGCGAACGCCGCGGCGCTTCCCGGCGGGTAGCCCAGAGGGGACGCGTACGGAAAGGAAGGCGGGGAAAGCTCTGTCATCTTGGATCCCAGGTCGAAAAAGGAGTAGGGGTTCGTGGACATGGCTGGGTTGAAGAAGACCCTCGCCGCCGCGGCCGCCGCAGCCGCCGCCGCCTTGTCCGGGTTCCCAATGACGGACTCGGAAAGCGCTCCCATGGAAAGCCCGCTCACTTTGAGCGCGTCGTGCTCCCCGAGGTTGTAGGGCATGGGGAAGGAAAACTTATCTTTCTTCATCAGAGTCTTGGGCTTCCGTCTCGGTCTGTATTTGTAGTCTGGATGCTCCTTCATGTGCATCGCTCGCAGCCGCTTAGCTTCGTCGATAAACGGCCTCTTCTCGGACTCGGTGAGAAGTTTCCACTCCGCTCCCAGTCTTTTGCTGATCTCGGAGTTGTGCATTTTGGGGTTCTCCTGGGCCATTTTCCTGCGCTGGGCTCTGGACCAGACCATGAAAGCGTTCATCGGGCGTTTGACGTGATCCATTGGTTTAGACATGTCGGCTCAAAAGCGATTCTAGGAAAAAAAAAAAAGACAAAAACGTAATTTAAAATAAAACAACGCTGTATAAGACTGTATAACTTTACGCACAACAAGTCAAAAACAAAAGTTCTGAACGCTCATTCAAATTCACTCCACAATCCACAACAACCACAGCTCGTGTTTATTCTACTTACTTAAAGAGTTCAGTTCTTCATCCCACCGTTGTACAATCTTCTGAAAAGTACAAGTGGCTGTGTCGTTGCGTGCGCTCGGCTTATGTTTTCTGCTCCATGGTGGCATCCATCTGCGAAAGTCTGTGCGCCTTTAGCAAAGCTCGTGGAGGGAGGGAGAAAACACACGGTCCTGTCGCCTGAGACTGTCAAACCACCACTCAGCAGCGGCAGCGTTTACGCAAGTGGATGACAACTCCCGCTCGCCCCATGTGAAATACGAGGATCTGTGTGGCAGGTAGTGAAAGTGCAAGTGGCGCATGCGCAACAGCAGCAGGACGCGCATCCCACTGTTGAGCGATTTTTTTCTCTCTCCCTCAAATCCCACCCTGAGTTAGAAAAGAAAAGGCACCTCTTCATTATTATTATTATTATTATTATTATTATTATTATTATATATCTTTATTAAGGCGGTTTGAACTCAGAGTGGTGACCTCCCTGCTGCCTGAGCTCATTGGTCTAATATTGTGGATTATTGTTTGTTTATCCCAATGAGGAACGTGTCAAAATGGAATTAGGCCTCTTTTGTTTAAATTCAATTGCTCTTCTTCACATGCATGAAGGGGGGAATGAGCCTCTTTAACACACACTTTATGAAGGTGGCTGCAGCACAGTCAGGTGCATGGAGGGAATCTGAGTCATCTAACTCTTAAAAAGCAGTTGCCCCCTCTTTCTTTTTCCCCCTCTTATTATTAAAAAACACTTGTCATTACACGCCTAATCACCACTTCCTCTCTGTTCCATTTGTTTAATTGACAATCTCACAGGCTTGAATCGGCTGCTGTCACTTCTGCCCCTTCCCTTCCCCATGGGTGGCACTGCCATTGGAAAAGAAAAGTGGTGTGTGTGTGTGTGTGTGTGTGAGAGAGAGAGAGAGACAAGTAAAAAGTAAAGGAACGTCTTCTTTAATTTTCTAGATATTGTGGCATTTTGGCGTAAATACTAAAATGCTGAGGAGGTCTGAAGTGTTTCTAATCGCGCGCGGTGGAAATTAATTACTTTCCTGAAATCCCCCTTTTCACTTTCACTTCAAAGGACCTTCCCAAGGGCAGCGAATCGACAACTGGAATTAGGTTGTCGAATATTCAACTAAGCAATTACAGCTATCTGCAGGACTTGTTGAGTAAATTGTAGGTTCAAGTGGTTTGTTCTCGCACCTTCCCCGTTGTACATAATTATATACAGTGCATGTGTATGGAAAAAAGAAAGAAAGAAAGAAATAAGAGAGGGGGCTGCATGGAACAATATCATAAATGAGGAATTAGGCTGTAGGTCGATATAAATGGATGTCAAATTCAATTCATGTACCCTTGTTATTTTTTAACAGTTCAGCCTAATTTGGGACAGTTTACATAACATGAAATTATTATTATAAAGATTTAGAATTAAATGTTGGATAAATAATAGTCCCAATGACATGTGGTGAAAGTTGAGTGATGACCAATTCCACTAAAGTTGTGCGTAATTTCAAACAGCGACCTAAATTCCTGCTGCGCGTAAATGTCCCGTTACACGAGGATTTATTTTCTTTCTTTGGAGGAACATAAATATAAAGCTGTCTGAGTGAGGCACCATTCTATTGTCTCAAGTACCTGACAAGGTGAGGATGATCCCGCCATAGAAAATAAAATAAAGGACCCAGCTGACAGACAGACGTGCTGCTGCAGCCTGTATAAACTCTGCAGCCGCAGCATCTCTCAACACCGTGCGCGCCTCTTTGTCGGCTTGTCATTCCCCTCGATAACATTCCTGCAATGACGCGCTCCGTGCTCTTACTCCGCAGGAGCATCGGCCTCTCGTGACACAAACTGGGGTGATCTATATATATATATATGTGTGTGTGTGTGTGTGTGTGTGTGTGCTATGAATTATGTGAATAAGTTACGGTGAAAAAGTTATCATCTGGAGTCACAGGTGCGTAATGTTGCGCACATGCCTGAATTTAAACTGGCTTCTTTGGGGTATTTTTTAATTTCTTATCACTGTCCCTATTCTATTTTTTTTTTTTTTTTGAGTAATTCTTTCTAATCACATCTCTTCACTGTCCACCTTCTGCCTCGGTGTGTTTTTTATTAACCTGTGTTTGAGGCTCTTCGTGATGATGGTGATGGCTGGGCCTGTAGTTGAGGCTGCATCATTAACAGGAGGTGTGTTTGCTACTCATAAAAAAACGTCAAGATTCGTTGTATCTGTTATAAAAATTAATTTGCAGGGTGAGAAAACATACATTTATACAATTTAGTAATTTAGCTGAGATAAGATTAAAATATTAAATTAATAATAATAATAGTAACACCTCCAGTCTGTGTTGCTCCCCCACACACATTTTTTTACTGATGCCTGGGTGTTGGAAATAACACTTAAATAATTCAAGATGAGTTAGTGAGAGTGGGAGAATTACCTGCCGATAAAGCCTGAGTCCAGCCTCTGAGACGGAGCCAGCACTCCCACCTCACAGCACACGGGTGATAAGACTGAATAGAAAAATATCATGCAAATAGAAGGCAGACAGCAGCAACAACAAGCCCACGGGGACATTTTCCTATACCCCGGCACAGATCGCACACAGTTCACTCCAAAGTGCTAAAGCCATCACTCTGAAATAGGAGCCCCTGGAGGTGCAAGAATCTTCATGATAGCAGCACCAAACACTTTATTCGCTCCCCAACACTCCACATAACTCTAGGATAAAGCAGAAACAAATTATGGAGAGGGTTGATGAGGATCCCTGGATAATCCCAGTTTGTATAAAGAGGCCTCATCTATAAAGAATATTGCAGGATGTCTACTTCACCTCCTCTTTCTTTATGAGGTGTTCAATGTTATTCTCCCGTTGGAAGTGGGGGGAGGGGAGTCAAGTTTTAAAGTAAATTGATTTCAAGGGAACACAAGTTGACCTCCTGCTATCAGATGGCTTTTCCTTTTGAGCATGGGTAAACAACAATATCTGCTGTTTGCCACTTCAAACCCCACAGAGTGGAGAGTATTTACTGCCACATGAAAGTTTGCTCATTACCGAGGAGGTCTGAAGAAAGGGAGAGGGAGGGGTCCTGATTGTGTACCTGATGTGGTTTCCTTTTCAGCTTGTCTGATCACAGCTCTGCCAGGATCTTCCTCCCCTCTTATTCTTTTTTTTTTTTTCCTTTTTCAGCTCGGCTGCTCTCACGCACGGAGGCCGGGGCCCAATAAGGCAGATGTACCTCCACAGTTAAAAGTCCTCTCAGTTTCCATCTGGTGATCTCCACTAATGCTCGTGCCAATTGCTCCACTTTTTCCAGATGATCTCCTGATTAAGGATTTATTCCGCAGATAAGCAGCACAAATGTGGGACGAAATATTTCATTAATTCAGCTGAAAAGCCACCATTTAAAAGCATGACTGATAGAACGCTGGAGATGTAAAAGGGAATAAATATAATGTACTTTCATTCATAATCACTGTATATTTTCTCTTAACTCTCTTTCATCACGTTGCCTATTTTTATAAATAAATTCCAGTTGTGGATGATGAGGACAAATATATTCATTTAATAAAGAGATTCTTCAATAAGGAAACAAAAATAAAAAAAAAGATGTGAATGAATTTTCCAGCAAAGCAAACATGTCATATAAGCTGAAGTACACAAGTGTTCACTGCATAATGTGGAGGGTATATTGAAAGTCAATGTGTCACTATCACACACCATTAGCTGCAGGATCTTATCTTAAGTGAGCCTTTGATAAAGTGTTAATGACAAACAGTTTAGCGTTGCAAGGGATCCAATTGATTACTATTTAAAGATGATTGCATTTAGATTAGAAGTCATTTTGTCTAATGAGGTTTCTTTGCAGCTCCCACAATATGTAGAAAATATGCTTAAGTGCAAGGCAATGTAATGATCGGATTGGTGAGGAGACAATGCCCGACTTCAGCACCACTTCAAATGAGTCACACACACACTGTCTGCATAAATACATAATTAATGTGAATAAAGTTAATATTTGTTTTTGTGGTTTAAAGATGTGACCTATTTTGAACGTTGTGTTCTGAAAATATATTCAATAAGTGCCAAATGAGTTGTGCAGTTCTTTAATCGCTCTAATTATACAGTCTTTATTGCTCCTTAGGGCAGACTTTCACGTCTTTGTCTCAGTGGGAATTATTTTGGTGAAGAACCAAAATATTTACTCAACCACAACCTAAATATTACGCATATCAAGAGGAATTGAGAAATAATCCCCTCATAGAGCACAGTATTAACTTAATCACATTAGTCAAAATACTATTGATAGTGGTCATGATCCCTAGTGAGGGAATCTGTAATTCACAATAAAACAGCCATACAAGATAGAACACTCGGGAGTGTGTATTAAAGACCAGGGAATGGAACAGGCAAATGGCCCTGAGGACTGTGTGTGTGACTGTGACTGTGTGTGTGTGTGTGTGTGTGTGTGTGTGTGTGTTTGAATGATGGTATAGAGGGAAGAGGAGTGATTGTCAGTTCGATCTTGGAGGACCTGAACTGACAGATACAACAAACTTTGAAAGCACATTATGGAGGGAGAATGGCTACACAGAAGGATGTGGAGTCCGTGAGGTTGATAAGACCTTCATCTTTAAACCGCCGCTTGTCAAAGTATTATGTGTAATCTCACACTGCAGAATATCTCCAGACCCTGAGGGGCAAACAAAATAGCAGCTGCAATCACACGACTCCCTGGATCATTAAAGAAAAGAAGAGGGGAAAAAAAGGCCTACCCTGTGCAGAAGTCTGATTTTTGAACTCTGACTGCCGCTACCCCCCACAGGGCGTGTGTTTAGCTTAAACCTGCTCCATCTTCTCCGTTGCACGAGTCCCGTGGTTGAAAGCCACAGATACTTGTTTACCTCCAGGTGCTGAGATGACTTTTCCCATGATAGACTATTTTGAACCATTTAGCAGATACATTATCGCCAGCCTTTCTTCCTCATTATATTCCCCTTATCGCCGCAGCATCACTGCAAAGCCCCCAAATAGAGAGTTGTAATTACCCAGACTGCCACCTGATAGCGGCCATTCTATCAGCTTTATCACTCCAGGTCCTGCTAACTCATCACAGGGACAGAGGGAAGAAAAGGCCTGCTTGTGGCACAGCCTGCAACAGATAGCTCATCTCAGATACATTTATAGTTGCAGTTGGGATCAGAGAAAACTGATGCACCAAGGCAATTTTTTTATCCACCTCTTCCCTTCAACCCTCACAAAGACTGCTCTCTCTCAGTCCTCTCCCAGTCTCTCGCTCTTTATGTGGGGGCTGAATTGAGGCCGCTCCACAAACAAAAAGTGATCCAATCTCCTTGAACCCGTGGCAGGGCAGCAACATGCTATTTGGGCTTTCATAGTGTGCCATCATCCTTCAGAGAAAGGGGGGAAAAAATCCAGAGGGTGACTTGTTCATCTTTAACACTGCACAACATGAAAGACACTTGCATAAAAGTTGACAGTATAGTGCTTCCAGCTTATTAACCACCTTTAACCCTTGTCGCAAGTTTCTGCGGTGTTATGAATAGGAAATGAAAAAGTGAATCTATGGATTTGTGTTCATCTGGGCTGAATGAACGATGGATGAATGCACTGAAAAGTTGAGATGAAAGGTCAAGATTTATTCAGATGCAGTCTTTTGTATGCACATGTCTGCAAAAATGACAAGTGAAAGTTAAATATAATAAAATCAAACTCAAATTTTTCACAGTTCTGCTATTAAAGGTGACCTTTGTGATTTCTTTTTTTTCCCTTCTGCAGAAATCATCGCTCATTGTTAGATGTAACAGCCAAGGCAAAAGCAAAAATAAAATTACTTCTTTCTTTCAGAGAACGTGACCTCAAATGTTGTGAAATGAAGTGTAGTGAGGAGTG
The DNA here is from genome assembly GCF_024713975.1 of Paralichthys olivaceus. Lineage (NCBI taxonomy): Eukaryota > Metazoa > Chordata > Actinopteri > Pleuronectiformes > Paralichthyidae > Paralichthys > Paralichthys olivaceus. The sequence continues at coordinate 9,808,010 of NC_091102.1, forward strand.
TGTACGATTGCAACAAGTGAAATGAGATCTATGGAAACAATAGTCATTCATTTTCATTGAGTTATTCGAAAAATCTTTTAAATAAAGTGAAATAAATAAAATGTTGACGTTCTTTGACTTGCTGACAGGACAAAAGTCCTTCAAAGAATGATCGCACCCCTCCTGCCACTTGGTTTTTATTTTCGGAGTGTATAATTATCTGACAATTCAGTGTGTGTTTGCATTTGTATGTCACAATCGCCATCCCGCATCTTTTCCTGTCATGCATTGTGTGTGCAGCCCCTGCTCTTCTCCATCACTTGTAACAATGAAAGGGCCTTTGTGCGTCTACTCATCAGTATGTCAAAGAAACAGCCTTATAGTGACTGTGACCTCCATCAAATGGGAAAATTGTGAGGATGCATTGGAGCTCTATGGTTCCCATGGCCTGGGCACATTCTGACAGAGGCACTCCAACGCAGCCTGAAAAGAGAAATCAATCTTATGTGAGGAGATTAACTGACCAAGATAATAACCATGTAATTGAGAGAGGACAACAAAAAAAAAAAAAAAAAAAAAGAAAAAGAGTCCTGATCTTCTGAAAAGAGTGAAATAACTGAGTTCCTGCAGATGGTTCGTCACTGCAGTTTGCGGCGAGCCCTTTACAGCAGTGTTGTCTTACACACCTCAGGGACTCGACGTGTGGCCATTCCAACAACTGGATGAGTTCATTTTGCAGACGCGCAAGATGGAGAAGGACTAGTGATAGTCGCACTGCATTCTGGACCGTGCGGCGCATTCGGGTGTGAATGTGCGTGTCCTCCTATAAGCGCCTGCTTGAATGACAATATGATCAATGGGAGGGCAAGTGTCCTGTCAGCACGTCCTGTTCGCTGAGGTGGAGGTGGTGGAGGTTGGGGGGGGGGGTCTGACGGTGGCTGTCTCAGGTGATCTCATCATTTGATGGACACCGCAGTGGAGAGGCCGCGCTCACACTGGCCTCTCTCGTGTCGCTCACTTAATCAGGCCATTACTCATGCAGAGCGGCGAAAGACACTTATAGGAAATATTGATCATATTTTGACAGAGTATCCCCCCCCATCCCCCACCCTCCATAGTCAGCAATGCATTACACACCCACCACGTTGATACCTGTGCTAAGCATCATTAGATGCCATTGCAGAAGGGTTACACTTATCAGCATTCCAAAGCAGACAGCCCGCGTGTGAAGATGTTTGCCTAATAATTTTTCAGCTAATCTGTTTACTTGCGGTGTTTATCTAAACAGCCTGAGAGGGGAGGGATAGTAAAGCAAGGGAACACGGCTTTTCAAAATTAAACACTTCAAAGCACTAATCGCCTGCGTGAAGATTAATGAATTACTCTTAATGAACGCTCTGCTCAGTTTTTCACTTGTGCAGTTTGGCTCAAATCAATACCTACGCAGAGCTACACACTGGAGAGATAGCTATAACCCAAAGGCCAGGACCCTGCGAGAGTTAGATCACCCTCCCGTGGGACATTTGCTAAAGATGCTGTGACACGCCTAAAGAGCCGAGCTCCAGCAGGGGCCCCAGGGGCTGTTTGGGTTTGGCAGCACAAGCCAAAAGTATCTCCTCTGTCCAAATTAAGCCTCGCCAAGGGTCAAGTGAAATCAATATGTTAATCCATAAATTGTCCTGTGTGATAATTACAGAGAGGAACAGTAATTACAAAAGACATTAATTTACTTCTTAGATTCCGTGCCAGGGGGAAAGGGTTTCACCCGCAGCCCTAATTCATCTGGAGGCAAACAATTCACAGAGGAAGCGTCCTCTTTTTTTCAGAGCAGCAGTCGATTCTTTTAAGGAACAGTAGGTGCACACAAGCCCTTGGTCAAAGCACTTTTGGATATGCTAAAGGTTTTGTTTGAAGGTTCCCGTGTAGTCAACTCCAGGGTTCTTACATCGGTCAATGATTACAAAGGTTTCGCAAAATATGCACTTTTGTTCCCTGTGACAATGTAGGGCATTAGCATAATAATAACATAAAAAAACCTATATGGGCTATTAAGGGATAAAACCTTGATGTCCTCAGCTAAAGACACATGGAGCGCCATACAAACACCACGCTGCTTTAATAGGGCGACAACCTGTATACATTTTGATCTTTTTTCTTCCCAGCCACTTTGAGGCATGGCACAAACATCGTGCAAGCATTCTTCTCTAAACCCCAGGATGCAGCTGGTCTGCCACTCGCTGTGCACTGTCAAGTGCAAGAAATGAGTCTCTTTTATCAGGACGGAGCAAATCTGGGCTAATGTGTCTGGTAGAGAGGGTCCCAGGGAGCCCCGCTCTCTCATTCTTTGGCCATTCTTTCCACTTTTCTCCTCTCCTGCACTTGGGATAATTGCAGTTTAATTGGGTGACAAGAAATGAAAACTGTGTCCACATTATCTAGGAGTATCTCTTTTTCCTCCAGCCTGCCATCAATTCAAAGAAGCCCATTTATCAGCACAGGGAAACTGATGCTTGGTCAGCGGAGGAGAGGCTTTGAGCAGTGGTTAGCAAAATGAAGAGAGAAAGGGGCTGGGAGGGGGTGTGACAGCAAAGAAAAATGCTCTTTGTGTCTTATCGTAACCATACATTCATCTTGGAGATGCATATCCTTCTAGTGCTCTAAATCAATAAGAATACAATGAAATGATTTTAAGAATTATTTTTTTTAAACGAAGGAAAAAATATTTATTCTCCAACTCAAATTCGTCAACAGTTTTCTTTGAATACTTGAGTTTAACGATCCAGAAATTTTTTACAAAACCCGCTGCTCGTCAACATCATTTCAGCAGCCTAGACAAACATGCTAATGACGATCAGCACATCTCCAGGTTTGAGGCTCAGATGTGCTTCATCGCCAACTCCACTCAATTCCTCAGCCTTTTTTTAATTCTGTATGGCAAGGTTATATATGCAGAGTTGTACTCAGGCTAGCCGCAGCTCACCCTTTTTGTTTGTGCGGTACTCAAGCTTAAAAATATCTTTCAGAATGCATGAATGCACTTCATTTTCTCACTGAGAACTTTGCTCTGATAGCTGAAAAAAGGAAGGTTGTTTAGAGAAGGAGGGAGAGACAATGAGGGGAAAATGAAAGCTTTCAGACTCCATTATGAGCATTGCCCTCTACTCTTCTCAGCTTTTTATACTCAACATTTCCTTCACAATAATTCCTTTTTGCCTTAATATGCTTGCCAGTCGCTAAAGCACAATTCTAAATGGGCCTTGCATCAGGGTTGTGGTAATACAGTCAATACTACAAAAATGATGGAGGCATTCGGAGGGAGGATCACAGTGAAAAAATAGCAGATCAGAAAACGGCATCATTAGTACTTCGCTAGCCTCTGCACAGAAGTAGATGAAAGAAAAGAGACCTTGCCAGGGCACTCCATACATACCTATTTTTGTGTAGTTCTTTGTGTAGCACCTAAGCATGAAAATCTGTTGTACAATGACCAAGCTGAAGTGCCTTCCACTCTGAATGCAACAGGGGACCTTCTCTCAACACAATACAGTTGAAGGTTGTTGTTATTGTTTGCTCTTGGGAGTGTGTACATGTGTGTGAATATGTGTCCGCGACTGCATGCACGTACATAGGCTGTACATCGGAGGTGGATAAAATAATGTGAACAATGTAAAGAAGAGAGCTGACTCATATCGTATTGTGGAGCATTTTAAAGGGTTTCGGCCTCTTTGCAGGTCCAAACATCTGTTTAACATCTGCTTGAGCCTGGAGGTAACAAGATGACAAACATTGATATAAAGGTGGACCCTATTAGTTTATAGGTCAGTTATATGTAATTTGTCAAGCACTCGCATGTAGCACTGGCTTTGTGATGTTTTGTGGTGGTTTTCCAGACTCCACTCTTCATATGATTTATGATTTTTGACAAATGTATAACAAGTGGTCCTTGAAGGGCTTTGTTGGAGGTGAACAGCTCCACAAGCTATAACACTGTGGACCTCAGTTCCAGCTGATACATTCTGCAAATTAGCTTTTTATATAGTATAACTAACCCTTTTTAGCTAATTGTCTTTTAGTCTTTCTTAGCTCCAGTCATTTAAAATTTATGATATAAATATAACATTTATATAATTTATGTTGCGGGGACCTAAAACTGTTTAGAAAGTCACATTATGGGGACAAAAAGCAAGTTCCCATAATGTTAATCATGAAGATATAAGAAGACATGCTTTAAGGTTATGTCTAGGTTAGACTCAGGTTAGGTTAAGGATAACTTAGAGTAACTTAGTAGTAACTATGGTTAAGGTGTCTCCAGGAAACCAATGTAATGTCTTCTGAAGTCATGGAAACGTTGTGTGTTTGTGTGTGTATTATCATCATTGGGGTTTGATAATTTGCCAAAAATTGAAAGTTTCCAAAAACACAATTTTTCCATCTCCAGGATATAACTTGATTAAATAATTCATGTTAGAATCATTTTTCGAACAGTATAACAGACCATAGAGGATTTGCCTCCGTTGACTTGCAAAATGACCTGTGCCAGCACCAGCTTTTACGCAACATAAGTCATTGACTCCTTTGACCACGAAGGCCTTATGGATATTCCTGTTTTAACTGCAGTTTCGTCCAATTCCGATTCAGTAACATGTTTGCTTGTGTGCACATGAAAATGTTATTGTTTGTATGTCTGTGTGTGTAAATGCCTATTTTGAGGTATGTGCTTACATTTCCCTCTGTGTGTGTCATGCAGTATTTCGTATTTTATTTTGTAAATTTGTAATTACAATGGCAATCATCTAGGACAATCACTTAAGACATACATCAGATCTATGTGATTTTATTAAAATGAACATTTTTTTATCGCAGATTCTCATTTTAATCATTTATGTCAACATTAAACTGCTCGATAAGATCAAGTTGACATAATCAAACATGCACTGACACTAATGCCTCTTTGCTCACTCTGTTGTGATCAATTTAAGCAACATATGTAACTTCTATGATTATTCCCGATGGTTGTGATGAAAACCAAATGCATGGTTATGATTCTAACAATGGGCATATAGCAGTAAAGTTGATACCCGATTGAGAATCAGAGCTAGAGGCAGTATATGGCTGCCACATCCATCCAGGCAGTGTTAATCATTTTCACGCAGGGCAGCAGTATCAAATTGCTAAAGGAGAATTGCTTTAGCCTGGTCAGTGCAGGGAGCAGTTCGTTTAATCAGAGTGCAAATAAGGTTTGATCACTGTCCAGCGTAATCTGGCCCACAAGCAGCATTTACGGCACTAAATCAAGCACGGGGGAAGCTGCAGGTGCTGCCTCACAGACAGGCCTCCCCCTGGGGGCTCTGTGCTGGGGAATAAACAGCAAATAAATGGCAGTGCTGGGAGAGCGATGAGCTGATTAACTCACTGCAGGGCAGTTTCTCATTATCCCGTTAACCCAGACGGAGACCTACCCAATCTTACACCCCGTCTCGCTTACAGTAGGGCGCTGGCCTGCGCAAGGCAGCCTGGCATTGTCTGGGTTTTGCTTTCAGTGAGATAGAGTTTGTGCAGCATGTATAAAAAGAGTGGGGGTGTGAGAAAAAGTGTGTGTGTGTGTGTGTGTGTGTGTGGTGGTCCATCTCTGGGGAGACTGCTAATGTGTCAGCTCCATGGCTCATTTCTTTCAATTACAGCGGCTGGACGGAGAGAGCCCACCAGCGGTCCAGTGACAGATCCATATGGGTCCCATCACCGCTTATCACTGGCCCACTTGTGGATAATTCATTTACCATTAATTGAATATGATATATTACCATGAACAAAGGCTGTTATACATTACACAATTCATACATTGTTCATGAAGAGAATGTTATCGGAAAACCATTCAAACAGAGGTGGGATTATTCATCTGAGCCACAGACAATCATTTTATAATTTACAAGAAAAAACGCGGGAAAATAGGAATAGTGTTAATCTGAAATAATTTTGGTCTAGAATAAAGTTAGGATTTATGTGAAGGAGCTGTATATGAAATAAAGAAAAGTCACTTTTGGACTGTCAGCTGCTCCAGAGAAAAATTAATTTCCCATTGTAAAATGTTGATTTAGCATGTCACCTGAATATAAAGCATCCTCTGTCATACTTTGAAATGAGCTGCTCAGTTCCTCATTGTGCCTCCCCCTGTGGTTTCAAAGCGAATTAATTAACACGATACAGAAATAGGTAGAATGCAAATGTTGGAGCCCCTCACTTTATGCCTGAGTATCCTTTTGTTCCCCTTTATTGTACCAAATTATTTAATTGGGTCTCTCTGATTGTGCACAGACACAGGAAGGAACACAGGCCATTGTCAGCCTCGGTGCGAGCCACAATACGGTATCAAATTCAATTCCCATCAAAACGGGGCATGCAGGCTGCTGCAGAGCCCACCGCAGCCCTGGAGATTAATGAAGATCTGCATCAAGGCAAAGCGCTGGTCTGAGATGGGAGATTTCTCCCAAATAAAAGATCCCTTCACCAAGAACAAAGGGGGCCCTGAAAAGCGACGGGATGCTCCGAGAGGATGAAATAAATCAAAACAAAGGCGAGAGTTTGGGGTGGGGAGAGGGGAAGCTCTGACACGAACCAATTTATTTTCTTGTTATGTACGATTTGCCCAATTCAGTCTCAATATAGGCCTAATATTAATGTTTTGAACACATTAGCAATAAATATAATGTAAACGCATTCACATTTGAATCCTTTACAAATGGCATAAAAAAGGGAATGATTTCATAAATGACTAGAGGACAATCATCTCGTTAAAATCAGTAAGTAAAGTAAGTAAAATGTGCGAGTCCCCCCCGGTTCACCTTGATTACCGCATGTTCATCAAATTGTGAATTAATACACATCGTTTCTTTTTTTCTGTCCTTTCAAATAACAGTGAGAGGAGAGACACACTCCAACTGTATTCAGAGTGTGTGAATGGTTTTCTTCCCTCCACTCGCTTTGTATGAGCTGCAACAACTGGATGACTTGTTCTCCGAGCGCAGCGTGTCGACAGGTGGGCTCTTTCAACTCAGCCTAGCACAACTATTGTTTTCGTGTTTGCCTGACAGATTCCAGGCTTCACGTCTTTTGAGCTGCCTGAACCAGAAACAGGCGACGGTATTTGCGAAATAGATAGACATTTTAATCAGTTAAAATATATATGCTTTTCAAAACTTGAATTCCGAAATATGTCATTGTTCTATTAACTGGCGCCACAAACATTTGGTTTCACTGTTCAAGAGAAAAGATTTGAAGTTTTTTTGGTCAGTGCCACCTGAACACAATGCTCCGCTCTTTCACATTCAGCACATGGTGTGTCCCTGCTGCCCGCCATATTTACTTCATTTCCCCCGATTCATAGATGCTGCTCACTGGACCGGAACATTCCAGCTGCCACCTCAACATCTCATTATTTTTCTGGAATATCAAGCTTGTATCTTCTTGATAAATAATTCGCAGTAGTATAATGTATCAGACTAAAACATATTTTGAGGGGGGCATGGAGGTTAAAGTGCCAATCTCACCTTTTTAATTTTTTTTCACCCCGAAGACAGAGATTTCCATATATAGAGTGACCATGGTTTGTGTTCAACATGAGCAATCGGGATGAAGCGCGCAGCGACACATATTGCTGTCAGAGATTGGAAATGAGGCCTGCTAACCTGTAGGCAGCCTCCCCAGACCAATCAGCTTTACACATTGCCAATGCATTTGCCGCCTCCAAACAGAATTGTGACTGTGAAGTTTTTATCGGAGTAGTTGACAAACATTACTCTTTAATGCAGTTTTGTAGAAATGCATTCTTATCCCTCTTGGAAGGCATTTATCTACTTGAAACCTGCAAAATGGTTGCCACAGGGAAGGATTTCTTTTAATAGACTACAATAGGCTCAGTATGGGACACATTCTGATTTTTGTGATAGATAGGGGCCCCGGCCATATATTCATGGGAAATTGTTTATCTTCAAGCGAAAGGAGAGAAAGGCCATTCTACAATAGCATTTCTACTTTCATCTGAAATGATTCTTTTCACTCATATAAATTGTTCTGTAGAATTTCAGACAGATGCTTTTCATAAAAAATTTCAATCTGCAGAAAAGAGTTGTCACATGAATAGAAGCCACCTAGACAGAAAAAAAAAATGTATAGCCTATATATATATATATAAACACACGCAAGCACACATACTTATAAACCGTGTTTATATATACAGTGTGTATATGTGTGTGTATATATATATACACACTGTATATTTAACACAAAACCTATATATATATATATACACATACATATATATTTTATATGTTTATGTATATATTTCCAATGTATATATTGCATTATTATTTATTACAATTATAAAATTATTAGGTGGATTTATCATCTAAACCTGGAAAATAAAAGGAAAAAAACTCTGTGGGAGGCAAATGTCCCACAGCGTCTGCTATTCACTCTGAACTACATTGTGCTGCGGTGCTGTCTCTCAGGCCTTCGTGCGGTTGAGGCTTTTTTCTTCTTTTTTTTTTTTCTTGTGAGGTCCTTGTGATGCTCTGGGAGGGCCTTTCCCCGGCCCATCTCTGTAACAGAAGCCAGCAACCGGGCGACACAATGTGAGAGCAGGGCCTGAGGACGGGGGGGCCTTGTGCACTCTTAACGCCATTCTCAGGAAGCAGGGACAATAAATCAATAGACTGTCCCTCTCCAGTAGGGGCCAAATGTAAACAAATTGAAAGGGATGGAGAACAAAACAGATTGGTGAGTGAAACAGACATACTCAATGGGGGCACTGCTGCAAATGAAATGCCTTTGTGGTCATTTCCTTCCATCTTTCACTATGATGTGTGTCACTCACAGACGTGACATGTGATAGCGGCATCACATTTGGACTAAAACGGAACAGGTGCAAAGCCTCTGACAAAATTCCTCACATTTAACTTATCCTAGCGTTATTTCATGCTTTAAATTCAACATCGGCAATGCAATGAGACGTATGCAGCTTTGCAGGTAGCCTAATTTGTCAGCGCACTTCTTCTCGGAGACCTATGCAGACGAGACACGACAACATCTTGCACACCGTGTAACATACAGCGCTCAGGGGCACAAGCACAGATCTGTGTGCATGTCAGAGCTGCATGCCACAAGTTAAATTAATGAATCTTTTAAAGGGTTTAGGGTTTTTTTAATGAGAGAATCTGTTGTAGCTTTTTATCAAACCTCTTCATATTTCACTGAGGTGGAATGGTGCACCACATTTGCGAGGCAGAACTAATGCTATATAAATCTCAAGTAATAAGCAGGCCCCGGGGACATCATCTAAATGAAGATTTTACACCAATTTAAACCTGCCTGCAATTTGTTTCCAGCCTAAAGTGCATTTGTTTAACAGGTGCTGGAGATGCAAGCGTTCCCCTCCAAAGTGTCGCTATGTCTCCTTTATTAATTTCTGGATTGCAAGTGGGCGGGGGACTATGAAGAGAAAGGGGAGTTGACAAACACTAATCAAAGGTTCAGAGTGGGATGATTCCACCATAGAAGCAATGTACTTTCGCTTCATTTGCAAACTAATGATTTTAAACCCCCACAATCTGTTTGAGGTCAGCTCCTGTGTATTTTGGATACGCTTGGCTATTAGCATCACTGAAAGCTTCAGATGTGTCAAACCCGCTCCCCCTCCAGTGATAGTCACCTACTTTAATTTCCCTGCAGGCCTCAGAGGGGGATGAATTCAACTAAAATCACAAGCTGTTTTGTTGGCAATCCTTTGTGGCCTATAATGAATCTAATGAATATAAAGAGAGGAGGGGGAGGGAGGGGGAGAGAGGGATAGAGGCGAATACATTTCAACCATGCTGTGTTGCTTTTACTTGACGATTTGTGACCCTCGACAATGGGACAATGGCGAGTGTTTTTGTACCCTTAATTTGCCTTTGTGTTTCAGCTTCATCTCTTTCAACGCCAGAGCATTGAAAGTTGTCAGTTGAAGAATAACTGCTGACTCCACGGTCCGTCAGACAAAGGGAGGGGGGTTTAAGATGAATCCCTAACTATCAGCCGGCCAGAGGAGCAGAAAGGGAAAGGGGCTCAAAGACAACAACGGGCAAGTCAAAGGTAGAATTAGCCGGGGTTCCCAAACAGGCCTGAAGCACTTCCTCTCTCTTCACAACAACAAAAACCGGTGCTTCCACCTTTTAAAAGCTGCTGAACATACGTGTTTGCGCTGAATTAAAGGGGCTCATCTGATAAGAGCAGAGGGTAAAAACCCGGTGGAGTTAAAAATGGAATGTTAATGGTAAATTTCTCCGGCTACATCCATAATACTACATTTACCTTTGAAAACTGCATTTTCAAACTAAAATGCATGGAAACAGTTGTATCATAGTAAGATATAAGTGCACAGCAGCTGTTAGCAAAGACAACAGGTTCAGCAACCCTTGTAATTGATTACACATGTTGTGTTCTACACTGTCAAGGCTAATGCCGGTTGTTTTCTTCCAGAGGGGGGTCATGTGACAGGAGCCTGACAAATCAGCAAAGGCTACATCGTGACTAAAAAGACCCAATCAGCAAGCGGTTGGGAGTGTCTACGTCATTGCTTCAAAGCATCTCAGTTTCCATCTGTCCAGACAAAAACACCATGCTGGATTTTGAAAACCCTGCTGGCCCCGTTTTAATTTGGAAACATGGCCAAAACCAGGCATATCCTTAGCGAAAGAAATTGTGTAGTATGGATGTAGCCTCCGGTCCCATGGGTGGCTGGATCAAATTGACAGCTCCGTTGTTCCCAGGTGCAAACAGAGCTATGTTCATGACTTAAAAGTTTAGAGAGACAAAGCCCAAAATGACCACAGCTAAAAAAAAAAATAATGACACTAAACCTTTCATCACGTGAACTTTTAAGAGCTGTAGTGTACGTTGGGTAGACGATAAAAAAGTTCTGTGTCACTGGTTCATGCCGGCATGCTCCCCAGTCCCTGTAATGATTTTCTATTCATAAACATGCAGTGTGCTATCCTCCACCTGGCAGCTGCCTCTGTGCATATGAGATTACTATTATGCATCTTCCAATCCCAAGGATAAACATCTCCCCACTTTTGAAGTTTGCAAGCATGAGGCATATTTTAGTGCCATACGACTTAAGCGCCCCTTCAGGTATCACTTGCAATCTCTCCACATTCTATATACATTGTTCAACTTTAATGGGTATCTAATTTGTGTTATCAGCTTACAGGGCAGTAAGTAATAATTTGCATGGCTGCCCTAAGCGAATATGCTTCCATAAGCATCCCATAGTATAGACACTAGAATGGATTAACCTCCATATTGGCTATGCCCCAACGGTCAATGCTTTTTTAGAAATAAGTAGAACAGATAGTTTAGTTTGGTGGCAATGAAAACAATCTGTATTTACTACAAAACCCATCTACCTTCAGATTCAGATGCTATGTTCGATAAAAGCATTGAACCCACAGTGAAATGACATCTGTGATCTAATTTTGCAGCAATGTCAATGGTGTTGAACAATCCGCCGTAGAACTTACATATAATGTGGTTCTGTACTTGATTTTCTTTCTGTCCGGTGACAAACATCACCTACTGGTATAAGCATAACTTGGCTAACAATAACAAAGCCTCAGACTGGTTGGCTGTGGCTCAGGAGGGAGAGCGGGTTGTCCACTAACCAGAAGGTTGTCAATTTGATACCCAATTCTGCGTGCTGAAGTGTCCTGCCCCAAATGGCCCCTGATGATTGTAGCCAGCAGGGAATGAGCGATGCGTGATAGAGAATGTGTTGCACATAGATGCACTGTCTAAATGGCTCAATGGCAAAACTGAAGCGCTTTGAGTGGTCATCAAGACTAGAAAAGCTCAATATTAAAAACAGAACTGTTTACTGAACAGTATTCTGTCTTCATTACTGTGAGCTTTTATTCTGTTTTGCCATATTATGGCATTAGCAGCGATAAGCCTGTGCGGGGTACAAATCAGCCAGATTTAAGTACGTCTGAGGCTGATCATATTCAGAGTATTCTCCACTAACTGTCCTCAAGACCCAAAGAATTAATCTACGAGTTCTTCTCCTCCCCAGTCCCTTACGTGGGTGACAGCTCTCTCAATCACTGTAGTGGATTTCAGATGCCAGTCGCACTCCAGCATAAACCCTGTATTGATACCAGTGAGAGCAAAGCTCCTCCGTCCAGAGCCCTGAGTTAATTAGCATGTGAAACGAATTAGCCTGCACATGTGTTCACAGTGGATCGACAGGGTAAACTGGGGATACGTTTGGTTTGGAGAGTGGCTTGCATCAGGCATGTGTGTTACGCCTGTTAGCTTAGTAGACAGTTAATTGCCATGGTGGGTGGTTAGAGTGCTAGGAGCCTGATCTTAGGAATATGTCATATTTGTTAATCGGACATGCAGATGCAAATAATGTGTGACAGACTGTGACCAACACTACCGGAACATAAATACTGTTAACTTCAGAAATGTCCTTGGCTCAGAAATACCAATGCATAAAGACTATAAAGGCAACCCACTGTTTATCTATTTATTTAATTTGTTTAGCTATTTCTGTGCACGGGCCAATACGACAAAAGAAGTGTGCTGACAAGAAAAAAAAAATCCTACTGAAATAGAAGCGTGCCAGATTACGCTTTGTTGAGGGTTCTGTACACTACAGTCCCACGCTGGATGGGGATTGTTGGCCTCATTACATTCACTGCTACCAAGAGTTCACGCAAAACCAAGGGAAATCTTAAGTGTCTCACCATGAATGGAGAGGAGCACTCAGGTCGCGCAGCCTAATTCATATTCCTTGAAGGATTTGTAATTTGCAAAATGCATCAGATATCTGACAGGAGGGCACAGCCTCTTTAAAACGGCGCTATTCAAACTTGCATATACAGTTTGAAAAGCTCGTCCATAAAGATTGATTAAAGTTGTAAAGATTTTGCATCAGAAGGGGCTCTGATTAAAGCCATCCTGCCGCTGAGACGTTACTCTTTTGCATCAGACCTGTAATCTCCTCCACTTGGTGAAATTGTTGTTAATGCCGGAATAATATCAATGCAAACTATATTAATAACCACGGCGAGAGAAGCTGCAAAAATGTCACTTAATCAATGAAAACAAATCATGTCCAAGCTCGCTTGTGATTATCTGGAAGAGTGTGAATATTAATGTGTCGCTCTAAATCAATGCCGGGGGTTGCATACATTGCCTCCTGTGTTTACTCATAGTTAAGACATTTCTTTCTTTTATATTTCGGCTGCATCCCAAGAGCGATCGATGCAATACTAAATAGAGATATGATACCAGCTATAGCGATTGTGTTATTGTAAACTGTAAAGATAGGATGTTCAAATTTCAATTAACTTTGGTTTGTGTTTGCTGGGATTAATTAAGAGGGCTTGCAAACGGACACAAAAGAGACAGGTTTATTGTCTCAGATTATTCCCATGAAAGTAGCATTAGTATGTAGGACAAAGCTACCTAATTACCTAGCATGGGAAGCGAGACATTACACTGGAAACCTTTTGATTTGTGGGAGGTAATGGCACTGGGCTAGCAACAGATTTCTTTAATTCATTATTTGATAAGAATACCTTTAATGAAAATTTCAGCCCAGGAGCGACCCAAGTCAACATCTCCACTTTGGTGTAAAAAGAAACAAAAAGAAAACTTGCTCGGAGGAGTATTGTTGGAATCCGCGAATTACCTCACGACTAGAGTTCATTAAATAAAATGTGAAGCACACCTGGTGGGCTAATGGAGGTCAAACGTATAGGCAGCAGCGTGAGTGTAAGGTGATGTGGCGATCGGAGACAAAGCAGCACCGTAGGCTCTCTCTGACAGGTTAATGAAATGCCTGCTGCTAAGTGCTGGTGTGGCAAGATGCGGCACCGTCACAGCGAAGACTTCTCTCTGTCGTCTGGAGTCGTGACAGTGTTGTATCAGTGTCACTGAAAAGCAATCATAACATTCCTTTCCCTCCGAGTCCCGGACTTGTTTGAAATTCCCTTGGCAGCAGAATGCTTTAGGGGGTCAAGCACACCAAATCTCCGAACAATAATGGGCCAACTATCAGTTACATCTATCACCTGTAATCATTGGCCGGCATTAAAAGCATCTTTTTTCTGCTCGGCATACTTGACTGTGAATGCTTTTGAAATGAGTATAATGTAATATGTGCCGCAGATATCTTCTGCTTTTGTGCATCTAGCCAAGCAGTGAATGGTCGGGCCTATCAGTTACTCTCTGGAGGTGATGTATACTCACTCTAGAACAATGCCACAAACAGATGAAGGCTATAATATGCTTCTCATTCCTACTCTCGTTTTTCAGGGTTATTTTGTTTTGGAAAAACACTTTAGTTGCCACCAACTATTTTTCTTCCTACAGACAAATAGGCTAGCGCTCATATTTAAGTCAAGCTTAAAAATATATAATATTTAAAAGGTGTCTGGAAGCTACATCAACACATATTACCCAGAAAAACAGAACAGGAACCATTGTATTTTTTCATAGTAACAGAAACATTTTTCAAAACTCAAATCTGAGTAAACTGAAACAAAATGCACAATTTGTACAGACAAATAAAGCTGTAGTGTAAACACACGTGACTAAAATGGCATTTATCAGAATCAGAATCAGCACATAGCTCCTCCAAGGCCCAACAGTTCCCTTAAATTTAATCAAGCTGCACCAAACTTCACACACTCATAAAAATCAGTTCCCTTAACGCGCCAGATATTTTCCATCAAAATCCATGAATTATTTCTTGGAAAAACAATGAAAATGTTGAAACGTTCACATTTTACAATGTTAAAGAGTCCAGATCCCCACCAGAATTTAATGGGCTCTTTCAGGACCCATACAAATGAACACATTGTGTTAATACGGTCAGGTTTTGTGTAATCATTCTTACAAACACACACAAACAGAAAGGGATGAAAACATAAACTCCTTGCCAACAACAGAAAGTACGTAAGAAAGTAACTAACTGTCATGAGACATAAAATTTCCATTACGAGATACATCAGTGTGACATTATCTGTGAGATATAAAAGTTTTTATTCTGTGACTGTGACGTTTGTCGGATTAAACCAGCCGGCTGTCTGTCTGTGTTACCCTTTCATTTTCACACTGATGGTTTGGAGAATAAAGACACAGGGTTTAAATATATCTCCTGCCCTGAATAGACATTCTTCACCAGATGTGCAACAGATAACGTCTGTCTAATCTTCGAAAGCAACAGCATCAACTTTACTGGGTATTTATTTTTTTTAAATGAATGGTGTTCATAGAAAACTTCTCCTTTCTAAACTTTCTTTTAATTGCTTCATTTCATAGAGAGATAAAACACAAGTCGTAAAAATGTGAGGTGAGTGACTCTTTGCCTGGGAAAAAATAGATAAATTGATGGAACTAGAAAGTTTTTAAAAGATAGGAAGAAGCCATACGTGTAATTATAGGGAATTGAGCCAGTTCTATCCCAATTTATCAGGCATCTCCAGCATTGTCAATAGGGAGTTAACTTTTAGACTGTTTACTGGCTCAAAGGCCAGGCATGCATCTGAAGCCACATAAGCAAGATAATGTATCCCAGGCTACAAAAGCAGGCAAATCACTGTGCATTAAGACCGAACACACAATAGACAACAATGGCTTGCATAAACACTATTTAGAACTATTCACATGGCATTGAAGAGATGGGCGTCGACTCACTATTGCTGCAAAGCCGGCGCATTGTGCGGAGGTGAAAAGAAGTCTAATGAACAGGAAGCCTTATTTGAGAGGGCTGACAGTAACCATACAACAGCCACATTGTGCGCTTGCCACCAACCCTGTGGGTCTCTACATTAGGAGAAATGATGAGAAAGTAACCCGAA
Source organism: Paralichthys olivaceus (assembly GCF_024713975.1). Taxonomy (NCBI): domain Eukaryota; kingdom Metazoa; phylum Chordata; class Actinopteri; order Pleuronectiformes; family Paralichthyidae; genus Paralichthys; species Paralichthys olivaceus. The sequence continues at coordinate 9,823,894 of NC_091102.1, forward strand.
AAGACACAGTGGGCCCTTGGACCCACGTAAATGCAACCAGACAATAATGGGGGACACAAGCTGTCCCCACCTTTACCCAAAGCTGCACGTTTACATGCACAGAACATCAACCGCTCTCATGGCCAAGGATAAAAGCCCCCTGGCCAGATGGAACTTTGAAGTACATTTGGGTTCGTTTACCACCAAAGACGGCAATTTTAGTGCAGCAGCACTTAAAGTATATGTCATACATTTTAAATTATATCAAAACTCTGCGGGGTAAAGCGGGGTAAAGTTAGGAACTCTTGAGTTTGGTGCACCAGGCCTCTCTTAGAGACAGACACACACAGACACACACACAGACACACACACACACACACACATTCTCACTCACATTATGCCCCCTGCCTCAAGCTTCATCAATCTTCCACAAAGGCATGACATCACCAATAAGCATAGCCTTTTATAGCTTTAAGCAATAAGCCTTATTTACTGATGAGATAAGCTCTGTGCCATTGTCTCGCCCTCCACTTTGCTTCTTTTTCTCGCAGTTGAAGAATCAAACGGCACTTTTGGAAGGTGACGGAGCATGCCCGGGATTTAAGGCTGAAGCATGCAAAGAGGTTTCCTATTTGGTGGCTTTTCAAAAGGGCCACATTAGCCAGTTTAGTTCAAAGTAGCCGGGGTCAGGTACAATTACGAAAACCCAAGCTCCCTTTGAGACCAAAGAGTATGGCTTTTTTTTTCCATTTCAACAGGTCCTGTTAAATCTGACTAACATATCCACTGAATTTTAAATACAATAACAGTCAGAGTAAAACCACAACCAGGAGAGTTTATGAAGCATCATCCATTACATGACCATAATTATTGTTTGTAGTGGTGTTAGTCGGCCAGGCCGGGGTGGTCACCAAACTGCTGAGGCACCATGAGACAGTGCAGCTTATTAAAACTTGCTCACTGGGAGGAACTACTTTCTGTCCGTGTCTGTGGTTGTGCTGTGATGCTGCACCGAAGACGAACAAGTGAGAAGTTGGAACTTCAACACTTTCATAAAGTCACAGGAGAAACTTGGTCTAACTAGGTTGTCGCGTCGATTGAAAAAAGAAAATATAGCAACAACATATTCCAAATTGAGAGCCTATTTTTAACGAGATAAAAAGCCATTTTCTAATACACTGCATCCACTGTCGGCACATGTGTCGTGAAGAATGTATCCATGTTTGTTTTTCTCAGCTCTACACAGAGTCATGTCAGGTCTTGGGAACTTGTCAGATATTCAGTTTGTAGTTCGCTTGTAGAAAGGCTGAGCGCACAGTCTCTGGGGAATCGCTGCAGTCTCCCCCCCCCCACCCCGTGTCACCAGCCGCGAACAAAGCCGCCATAGTCAATTCTCCTAATTTCACTGCAGCCTGTCGAAATCCCGTTCTCCTTTTCTCCTTCTCTTCAACAAGTACTTTATGCCGGGATCAGTCAGGTCTGAGTCGCCCCACAAAAAAACCTGAGGCTCTCGCTTCATCGTCTTTCAGCGCCGGGTGTGACACTCCCCAACTCCCTGCCATTCAGACGCCCGCACCATGCAATTTGTTTCCATTTGTCAAACAGCAGTATATCCATCACAAAAGGAAACGCTGGCACGACAGAAAGTTTGTGAAAAAACATTTGTCTCCTTGAGCAGAAAAAAAAGGCCCCAGGAATACTTATTTATTGGCCCGTGACAAAACCACCTTAAACAATTTACACCACTTTCCCTTGTTATAAATACTTTTCACATTGTTCTTCTCTAAACTGACGACAAAACTGAATGGAGCTTGTATCTCGTCCTCAAATCAGCACCGACGTATCACTTTTCTCTTAAAGTGCGGATGCTACAGCTTGAATTCATCATTTCATTCACCGCCGCCACATTGTGCTGACTCTTATTTTGTGTTTTATTTCTTTGGGATGAAACTTCATTGTGTGGGCAGCCAGGTTTCTCAGACACAATATTTATTAAAGCCATATCAGCACTATGCTGCATTGCTATTTACACACCTATTCAGATATGTCTTAAAATGGCAGCATTATTGGGCAATGCAGGAAGGTATCTGGTTAATAATACTTATTGTGTAAACTTTGTTGTCGCCATTCTTGCGTCGGCTGTTATCGAGGGGAGAGCTGAGAGGATATATGCTGACTCTGATGTAGATAGTGCCACGAGTATTCCTATTGTGGCAGCTGCCGTGCGGTGCGGTCCCTGATAGGGTTTCGCATGCTGTCAATGCTGTGTCAGGTGCATTAGCACCTCGGAGACCCATGATGCTCCAGCTGCTCTGTGCCTGCGTCTCCCTGGGCCCTGGCCGCCAGCCTGACACCCGACACAAAGTAATCACAGATCACAGCGTTTAATCACTGAAACAAGCACTCCAGAGGACCCCACTGTCAATATCCCACTCTCTCATTATCTGTTTGGATTGCACATCCACACTGTCAGATAAACAGAGTGGAAAATTAAGATTAAAAATATGGTAATTTCATTTCAGGCAGCCGGCTCCTCTCACTGGCCCATTATGCTATTGATTACCCCTGAATTCAATTTCTCTTTTCAATGTAAACTTTAATCTATTCGCAAGCCAACAATTCAACTCCCGAGGGGCTATTTGAGAGTAAGTAACCATTTAATATGACGCTGGCTGAAGATTCACTGGCTTTAATGAATTGTGTAAATCACTCAGCTTTTAAAGGAACTGGTGTCCTGCAGTTCACAACTCAAATCCAGGCATGGTTAAATGCTGCCTTTCATACCCGGCTAAGTGTTCACTGACAGCCATCTCTGAGTGTGTAATCACCTGCTCCGCTCTTGTCTGTATGAGAGCAAGTTAAACAGCTCTCGTCTGTTTGAGCTGGTGATGAATAAAAAAAAAATTACATTGTAATTAGGATTTAATCGTCATGTCACACGACACCAACCTGTTACTGGAGTAAATGGCAGCACCACCTCACCACTGTCAAACTTAATTAAAAAACATAAATAAATCACTTGACTCAACTCAATAATCATGGGGTTGTTTTTCTCAACCACTCACCAATTTGTAGCATCGTGGTCGAGTGGTCCAGTTGTTATCACCGACCTGAGGCAAACACACCATTCAGACAACCGAACACAGGATGAGCAACAGTGGGAGGAAATGGTCAGTGAGTCAGCATAAAAAGGAGACAACAATGTTGTAAAAGTAAAAAAGACAGCACGGAAAAAATTTAAATACTCTTTTATTATAAGTCATTTCACTTTTTTATCTTCTGAGACCACATATTTATGACTAAACAAAGGCAATAACCTTTAACAAAACAATTTGTGTTTAAAAAAAACATACACAACTATAGTCATACTGAACTTCACAATATTGCCAAAGTAAAAAGTGCAACATTTTCACAGCACATTTATCAAAAGCTTACGTGAGAAAGTTGATTTTACTTTGAGAAAAAAAAAATCTGCCACAAATTTAAAACTTCTCATCCCACATTTCCTTGTGTGCCAATAAAAGACATTTTTACTTTACTGTTGTTTCCTGAGGTAGACATAAAACCACTGTGGTCAAAGTGCAGGAAGACAGTGCAATTACAAGGAATCAATAGTCTGATTAAGGCACAATGATAATGACTGAAAACACTGCTGTCTGCGCTCACTTTCTCCTTGTCTTGTCAAGCCTTTTTTCCAAATGATATAAAAAAGACCTTAGTTCTTTAAAAGAATAATTTAAGCCACTAGTAATTTATTGCACCAAGGTAAACACAACCGACGTCTGCACTCCAGTCTGCACCAGTGCAGGAGTGAAGTTACCCAAGAGGCCAGAGCACACATACATAAACATCGTCGAGTGTGATCAATAAACAGCCATACGGTGATAGGCTGTCAATAAAGGCACAGCCTGCCTCGGATACTCGCCTCTTTTCTGCTCCACACTATGAGGATCGAACGCGACACACACTGCACTATGCCTGCTGGAAGTCTGAACACATTTGAATGCACAGTGAAAGGAACTTGAGTATGTCTGGTAAAGGATTTCTGGTCAGTGATGGCCACAGCGACTCTCCAAACCGTCAAAGAGACGTCTCGAAGATGACACCGATGTCCTTGGCACGGCACACATCTGTCAGACGCTTTTTGTTCGTGTAAACCTGGAAGTGTATCAGGGGAAGCAAGTGTCACAGAATACAAGCACACAGTCCAATCTTAAGCTACGATCTGTTACGCTGTGTTTTATGACAGATCCAGTCAGAGGCGGGCGAAGGGATTTGACAGTCGTTGAAGCGTGCAAAAGTGGCTTATTTAGCCTCATAAACAACTGTGAAATTCCAGGGAGGAAATATCGGAGATAATCACAGAAAATTATTTGTTTTATTCGAGTTAATTTTCCCCAACATTGGCTTCTGAGCCGACCGGTGTGTTCATATTGGAAAAAAACGGTCTTCAGAGATATCAGTGTTCGCTTTAAGTGTCGACAAAATGCTTGATTTATTTACACAAAGCGGCTCAGACAAACCAAAGATTTCAATAAGGGAAAGTTGGAGGAAAAAAGAGGCGAAGCATGTAAAAAAAACAGGTTGGCCACAGCTATACTGTCTACTCCAAGATTCTCTTTCAATGTGGACAAAGGCACCAGAGGTTGATATCAGATTATTGAATGTATTTAAACCTTGATTGACAACTATAGAAACTTGACACACAACATGTGGACCATCTCAGTATTTAATAAGTGGTGCTAGACAGTTATGGATGCTGCTGTAATCCGATCTAAGGAGAGCAGCGTACAATAAAGAAAGGAAAAACGTAAGGGCTCGAACAATGTCACTACCAATCCGCCAGTGTGCAGGGTAAGACGATACCAAATAATACCACAGTGTGCTGAGTCTTTGAAATCAGTATTTTACTCATTTCACTCCTCTGGCTGAGCAGATACAGTTCCGCTGATAAATTTGTGCGAGGGACAGAGAGAAAATGAAATGATGCCCACTTTTTCTTATTTCACAAAGACCTGTTTGAAGTTGCAATATGGTATCTGTAGTCCCAGACAGATGCACATAAAATGGAATTGAACAATGAATAGCCGGCTCTTATCTGTGCAGTGTCTGAAGGGGAAATACATCACAAATGAATTTCACAGGGAAGAAATATGGACATTCTCCATTACAGTAATCCCCATAGAAAGTTTATCCCAAATCGCGATGAAGTTAAACCCAATATTTCAAAATAGATATCGTGCAAAGAAAGCTGCTTTTCTAGAATCATCTCTAAAATGATCTCGAAATTACATTATGAGGAAGAAAGATTATACAGAGAGTTTCGGCGATAAAATCGACGGATGTGAATCTACAAAGGGGACAATCTCTCTCTTGAAATTAATGTTATGTCGTCGCATTGCTCCGAGTAGGCACTTTAAATTAAAATGGTAATCAAGTGTCTTTGCATTGTCAGGGTTCTGCACATCTTCTGTTGCCTTACTGTGTTATTTTGGAGGTGAGCAATGAAGTCTGGAGTTTAGAGGGAGAGTCTGGGATTAGTGTGCCTCCACTGGGCTCTTATTTAGCCACAGCAGCTCGTCCCGGGGACAAAAGGTGGGTGTGGTTACCTGTTTGGCCGTGTGCAGCAGCGAGGCGGCCTCAGCTCTGCCTGTCTGTTGGACCATCTGGTAAAAGAGCCCATCCTGGTTCTGCAGCAGCACATATGGCTCGTCATACTCCCGGATCCTGCCGGCGTCCAGAACCTGCAATCATACATACAATGTTGGGCGTGTGCATGTGCCTGTGTGAGGCACACCACCTGTATACTTTACTTCTGAGAAAACAGGCATTTCAGCTGTTTCTCTGCTGAGTGATGCATGCAGACGGTGCAAGATGAATGGGGGAAACAGCAGCTCTCTGCTCCCCTGAACCATCCATTTTAACGTGACTCATACAACAGCAGCCTTTCTCTCTGCTCGTGGACAATGAGTGTGACCTACGAGCAGCGTGAAAGTCGACTGCGCTGACTACGACAGACTGAAGATCAGCTGCGATTTAGCCTTGTACTTATCCTGGCATTTCAGCGGCTCAGGGGTGGTCCTCAGTCAAATCCAACAATCACACCTTTAATACACTGTTGAAAATTACCATCATTTCAGTGTCGTCGCGCTGTGCAAACCACATAAAGAATAGTGCCAGTTCAAGCAGTTTGGAAAAGACTGCAATTATATCACAGACAAATTTTAACAAACTCGATCCCTTTAACAGCGGTAATGAGCAGTTTGTTATCATTAACGCACGGTTTGAGGGAGTGTTTAGTGTTGCCATAATCAACAGTAGAGGAACAGGATACGAGGAGATAAAAGTTTGCATCTTGGAAAACCGTCTGCGTCACAAAGTGGCACAGCTTAAAATTTGGAGAGGGCGACTCAGGTGCGTCCCAGTTTTGTCCGCCCAGAGTCAATCCAGGGGCGTTTAACACGAGTGTAGGTGTGAAACAGGCCCCGCTGTGATGATATTTGACTTTTCTCAGTAACCCTCTCGGTGACGGGGCAGCCGCCAGGTCGAGCCCCTGTCCTCCGCAGACGCTTAACAAATGTCGCCACAAATGGCACTAATTGGCACCTCTGCAGGCAGTGGCAGGAAAGGGCCAAAGATCAAGTGGCACTAGCACAGGCGCAATGAGGGGCAAACGCTGTGAGGGAGAAATCGGCCCAGCTGTTGCTAAAATAGGGCAAGTGAATTAAAATCCTGTAAGCACAGCGTAGAAAGCCTCCAACGGTTATAAGAAAAAAGGTGTTTATAAGCTCTGACGCTCAGGTGTGTTTAATGCGAGGTGGTGTAAGTGAATACAAGGGACACATTTTGAAGGCTACTTCAAATTACTCCACAAATTCAATAAGTAGAAGCTTAGCTTGTCACAAGAGGGTTTTACAAGGACGTTTTCAGACACGTATGCCCAGAGAATGTCGCACAATTGTTTTCCTTTCACAAACGAGGAACGCAGCAGGAGATTCTCCGTTCAGACACATTCACAACAACACAGGAATCTCCAGAACATTCAGGCGAGAGATGGGGCCTGGTTAGAGCTTCGCTTACAGCAAATCAACACCGGCGTTTAATCTCATCTTTCTAATTTGACATTAAGATATTTGTGGGTTTTTCTTTGGAAACGCTATCAAAGCGCCCACTCATTCGTGGTATTCGTTGTATTCTTTCATGGGCTCATTTGGACATTAAGAGTTTTTACAAGGGCTCTGGCAGGAAAAGGTGTGGAGCAATTGGCTCGGATATTTCTGTTTTCACATACAGCCCCTCCGAAGTATAATTATCTGGGGTTCAGTGTATGTCTTCTCAAACAATTAGGAATTAGTTAGGGGGACCTTATTTTTGTCTGTTATTGCTAAAAACTTTCCACAATACCAAAGGTGAGTGTCATTTTATAATACCGGCTGTCGTGCAGTGGAAATTTCCTTACTTACCAGTATTCTGTCACAGTCAATGATCGTGTTGAGCCTGTGAGCAATGGTGAGCACCGTACACTCCTGAAACTTGTCCCGGATCGTCTGCTGGATGAGGCTGTCAGTTCTAAAAAGGAGAAGGGAACACAACACCTTAGCACTAAACAAAAAGAAAAAAACTCTCTTCCTATAGAGCCTTGGGCAGGGATTTTACTCGGCACAGAACAATGGCTCATCAGCGCTGAGGTATGTGCAGCAGTAAGCACACAAATAAAGGGTATGACAGGTCCACAAGTTTACAAAGATGATTCGGTTTGTTTTGACTTGTGTTTTACATATGTATTATAACTATTTCTGATAAACTCCCATGTTGACCATATTTTCCTTTTTTGGAAGTCGTAATAATGGTGTAATTGTTTGCGTCAGTGTTGCAACAGAATTTACCGCATGGATGTTCATCAGTTGTTGTAGAGCACTGGTAAGATGTGCACTCCGAGAAGTGATTATGCTACTTTTATAATTAAATCAAACATTTATATTATGAGGAATTATTATTTCATATACTCAGTTTACACCAAGAAATGTACATTATACTTAATGTGTTTGCATCCTGTCATGAGGTGTTTTTTATGCAGAGGCTCAGTCTACTTTTAGTTTCGGGAAAGTAGTGGTAATGGTGCCGCTTTATTAAATACACATAAAAGCAAAGATCAGGAAGTGCTCTACTTTACAGTAAACAAACAACACAAGGACTTGACATCTAACTATGTACAATGTTTTTCTTATACACTCAAGCGTCCCCTGACCTTGGGTCCACGTTGGCTGTGGCCTCATCAATGATGAGGATGCGGTTTTTGCGGAGGATGGCCCGCGCCAAGCACACCAGTTGCCTCTGGCCCACGCTGAAGTTCGAGCCCGACTCAGTCAGCAGCGTCTCCAGCTTATTGGGCAGCTCCTCTACCACAGCCTTCATCTGCACCTGTGGAGAGGGAGAGCAGAGCCCCAACCCTTCATTACTCCTGAATAAAGGCTTCCTGTGGGGATGTCTTTAAAGAGCCATCCAAACACACCCATTAACCGCCTGGCACAATGCAGGGCCAGGTCTACTGATGACCTTGGCCAGTGCTCTCTTGTGGCCAGCCTCTAGCTTTAATCCAGGCCACCAAACCCATTCAGTGGCAGGACCAGGAGCTGAAGCCCTTCACTGTGGGGGGAGCCTTCATCCTGGTTGGCCTGACTGCCCAAACACATCTCCCCCAGCACTTTCAATGGTTCCCAGTTACAAGCCGCACATTGAGCTGGGCCCCATGGCCCTAATGGGATTTCCCCCCATGACTTGTGGCGAGCAGGGAGGCTGAATGGCAGCATTGTACAGGGGGACAGAGGGATCCCCCCTGGGCTGGTGAGGGGGAATCATTCAGAGCCACGCTGGAGTACCTCTTGGAGTGCATTCCACAGGTCCTCATCTGTGTGCTGCCTGAAAGGGTCCAGATTCTTCCTCATGGTCCCCGTGAAGAGAACTGGGTCCTGTGGATAAATGGATATAGAAAGAGAAGGCCGTGGCCAGTTAAGATAATGACAAGGGGGAAGATGTATGAAAGGGTTAAGACAGGCTTCATAGAGCGCAGTTGGGCAATGTGTGAGGGGAAGATGTTCACAAAGGGCTTGCTACACTCAGGAGCTCTATTCAGTGCTCGGTGCAACTTCTCTTGAATATGTTGATCTTTTTACTTGGAAAACCAAAAGCTGGTGCACCGGTGTTGGCGGAGAATAGCCGAGCGAGGTTCTTCTGAATATATGACACAAAAACGTGGCATCTGATTTCATACAGAGGCTGTATTAGAAAATGATCATCTCAAAATGAGTGCCGAAATTCTCCAACAGGGGTCCCCACTGGTGATGAAATGGTTCCTGACAGTTAGTTGTTTTCTTTAATTATGGTGATTATCGTGGTGATGTAATTGGCACTGTAACAGCACGAGCTGCCAGGGCTCTGGCCATTGTTAGCAACTGTTAGCATCCACTGTCACATTTGGGGTCGTCATCTGCACTTACAAGTTGTCAACCTTCTCTCCTCCACGTCACCTGTTTTGTGTAATTTTATATGATATCACCTGACATCAGATTTGTTTACATACTATTTCCTTGCCCGTTTTAAACATGTCTGTTTGAAATGAGCCGTTTCCTTGGCCTACTACAGAAATATTAATTAGTGAGTCCTCCACAAACAATTCTTTTATATACTGTCACTTTTTTATTATTTGTGTTATGGAAGTTGTGTGCAAGGCTTTTTATAAACAGTCTATAGTGCAGAGTAAAGTTAGAAAACTTTGTGTTCGTGGTGCCTGGTTTATCTTCAGTGAAGCAGCTGACCAGATTCAGATTTTCTGCACCGGTTCTATTTTTTACGAAATTAAAGGAAAATGAATTGGCTTCATTATTGTTCTAATGTGTGGCTCATATATACAAGTTTGAACGATTGGCTTGAATGGTGTTATTTTGTCATATATTCCATGTCAGCTATTTCAGAGGTCTGCTATGCAATCGATAAAATCTTCAGACCCAAATCCAAATTTTCTTAAACTGGATATAAAACATTGCAGCAACAAAAGGAACAATTTGCATTTACATGGTAGACAAATGGAAGTAATTTCACCACTTTTTTCATGGTGGTAATATATTTATCTACAGTTTATGTATCAGTACTTTTTTTAACAACACCACAATAATACTGTCGTTATGGTCACTATAATCGTGACACTAAATGTTCACACCATTTCAACTCTAGTAACCACATCATTTGATTTACCCTCATGAAAGGCCAGCCTCAGATCCGAGACAGTTTGGACGTTTACAGATATGTGTTTATGGTGAGCCACACACCTGCATCAGGATTCAGCCACACAGCCATCTATAAGCGGGCGCGTAAAGCTCTTTATTACAGTGCAGAGGAACGAGCCCGCGAGTCGGCAGGCACTGCTCCAACACTCCACTCTTGTTTGTGGTAAACATGATTATCATGTCGGGAATCCTGTTCCAAAGTTGATTAACTGAACATTTACTGCAGGTTGTTCTAAAGAAACTATCTTGTGTTGTCCCAGAGCTGCAGCAGATAAGGTTTTCATACGGCATCATATTCACATTGTTTTATCAGCTAACAAATACAGCTGGACCTACCTTTGAAACATTTACAACAGCTAAATGGTTATAATGCCCACTTGAATAAAAACTTTTATGGAGGTGTGACAGTGTATATCAAAGCAATAGAGGTGACGCAGAGCAGCAAGCAGCTCTGCCTTAACAAAAACTGATAGGCTTCCATTGTATCCTCATCACAGCCAAGCCAATGTGATAACTCCAGCTTACTCAAGATATGAATCTGACCTCAGAATCATGATAGTAAATGTTCACCTGGCAACTGTGAGATTAGACCAGCAGTAAAAAGTAAAGTGCACAATGGCTCTAAAAGGTTCAGCGTCCTGCATTAAGATTACAGAGCTACTAGTCTGAGTGTGACTCACTATCCACACCTTCATCTCAGCTCTCGTACAGGTCAACTCGAAGCCAGGGCTGTGACAGCAATACGGTGGAAGAGTGTGTTTATGTTTGGCTTGAATCAGGAGGTTGAGCGGGTTTGTCCACTAACCAGAAGGTCGGTAGTGTGATCCCCCTCTTCCCAGTGCCATGTATCATGGGGAAAGATACTGAAACCCCTGACAACTCTGCCATCTGTGTATGAGTAATGTGTGATAGAGAAAGAGCTGCCCTGTATGAATGTGTGTAACTGTGCTGTAAAACACTTTGAGCTGTCATCAAGATTAGGAAAGTGCTTTATAAATACAGACACACATTTTACAACGCACACCTCAAATAAAAAAAATAAAAAATCATGTCTCAATAAACCTTCATGTTTTTTATAACATCGAATAAATAATGAAAAACTACCAGGGAAAATTATCAAGCATCAGTGTGATAAGAAGTACCTCAAATACCAAAAACGTCCTTGAGAAATATTTGACGTGTACTTTGACTTTTATTCATTGACTTTTGTTCAGTTTGTTTCCTACTGCAAACATGGAGGAGGCAGGATTTATGATCTATACTGAAGCAAGCCCCCAGGAGGCCATTGGAACGCTTTGGCTTTACTATTGGTGAGCAGACATGAACTTCAGCGAATGCCTGCAGAATTGAGTGCAAACTTTCTCTGGAGTTTGCCTTTCACACATGAACTATGCAGCAGGAGATTCTCTGCTCATACATGTCCACAACAACACAGAAATCAAGAGGGTGGAGCAAACTTGATGACGTTTAAGAAACGTCATCAACACACCCACTTGCCGCGAATCGCACAGGGGATCTCCTGCTGTACTCTCACATCGACTCATTTTCTTTTGTTTTTACTCGGTAGCTGGCCTGAGAAACTCTGGAAAAAGTCTGCAGGCTCATATGCAGCCTATCCGGAGAATGTCCACAGAGTTTAGTGCATGTCTGAAAGCAGCTGTACAGCTCAGCTGAAAGCCAGGACATTCATGTTTGTGTGGAGCACACAAATTTATAATACACACCTCAAATACAAAGAATCATGTCTCAACAAACCTTTCTGTAGGTCAGAGGACTCAGGACTACCTGCTCTGTTTCCATCTAGAAAAAAATGCATTCAGCTTTCAGAATTTCATCCCTGCTACCTGTGTGAAAATGTTCCACCTCCTTACTTCCAATGAGCTTTTCCCTCTGTCACACAAATACCGCCTTGTCATTAAGCCAGCTGAAGTCCCAATTCAAACTAGTTTTGTGACACACTTTAATTGAGGATTCAATGTTAGGTCGGGGTAAAAAAAAAACTGCTTTCAAGCACAGCTTTCCATAGAACGATTATGTGCTCCAGCAATTCTAAGCCCTCTGTTTGCTGCAGAATTCATTTTTTAGTAAGTCATTCCTGAGGATTCAATAGAAAATGAAATGGATCCTTTTTTAATGCCATATGTTAATAAAAGCTTATCATAATCAAATCTGTGGGTGGCACATAATGGAACTCCTCACTGCCGATGTATAGCATACATATCCCACTCCTCATGAAATAGTAAAGCCACTGGCAATATATAGAGATTTTTTTTCTCCGAGTGAAAGGTTGAATGAATATCGCTTTATCTCTGACGTCTGGCAGAAGAATAAAAGGCTTTCAGGTGAATGTGTATGAATGCAAGAGACTTCTCTCTATATAAGTTAGTAAAAACTAAGAGCACGGTGCAGAGAAACTCGACTCTTCTGAATGCAGTGTGACTGTGTCAAGGAAATCCAGTATGTGAGAGAGATTGGCAAGCAGCTGAAGCTCCGACTTGTAACCTGCCACTTTGTGCGAGTCTCCCCCTCTAGGAGACACAGTAGGAGTAAACAAAATCACATCAAACACACATCACACCTATCTCAAAGTAGTTTGGACCAGGAAGTTAAAGTTTATCTTAAGTAGAAGCAATGCCAGGAACCTATCAAATCAAAAGCAGCAGCCTTAATGAAACCGTTTTTGGGCATCTTGGCGTCACCCTGGAAATGTTTGAGACTTGGACTAAGTGACGGCGTACAAGGGGACTCTGACTGTGAGGATGGGGGAGACTTCGTCTAAGCAGCTTTCCCATGTTTGGGGGGTAGAGGGCTAATCCTCTGTCAGGGATGGGGGAACTGCTCTCTTCACATTACAGGCCGTGGGAGTCTTCTCCCTTCCCTCCACTCGGCTGACACTCACCCGCAGGCTGGCATTTTCTTAATGCCGTATCAGTTTCAACAAGCGGAAATAAAGTTAAACTGTCTCAAGGCATCCGTTTGTCTCACTTTCCAAAATCCCCTGAGTGATGACTGTAATTCTCCTCACTTGTTTTAGCTTTTTAAAAGCCAGGCGTACAAAAAGAGAGCCGGAGCATGAAGGTTTCTGTCACCAGTGTTCATCTGACATCGCCGACATTTCTCAAGCGTGAGACACAACAGAAGCTCACAGATGTCAAGGGAAAAGTCCAGTAGCTACAGAAAAGGTACAAAAGTGTTTGCAGAACTTCATTTCTGAATAAATTATGATATATATCAGCTGAGACTGTAGCATTTTAAAAGAGTTACCTGAGGTATTATGGACATTTTCTGGCGCAGAGTGTGCAGACCGATTGTGGAAGTCAGAACACCGTCAATCCTTATTCTTCCCTCAGGTTCTGCCAGGCGGAACAAGGCAGAGATCAGGGAGCTTTTACCGGCACCAGTGCGTCCAACGATGCCAACCTGCAGTGAAGAGATGAGTAATTTTAAAATCAGGTTACAAAAAGATGAATTATTATTGTTGTGCTCCTTGAGATTATTAATGACAAGTGCCGTGACCATAGACTGTCAATAAAGATGGACGACATGTCTACGCCTTCCTCCCAGTATCTAGAAATTATGCCAAAAAATATCCTGTATATGAACGCTGCCATCTTGGACATGACCATAGCCTGTATATTAAGACAGCTCCCCAAATGTGAAGCCAGAGTGTCTTTTTGCCCCCTGGTGGCTGGCTGCAGTATAGGCCATAAACCCTGCCTACACCATGTTAGCAGTTGGAACATGAGTCAAAACATTTTCTCAATGATGATTTCTGTCATTTTAAGCCGATTTTTTACTTACAGTCTATGGTCCTGACACAGAGGGACCTGTTTCATGTGGCTTAATGAAAACTTGTACAATTAAAAAATCCAGCTACCTGAAAGATGACAATTTAGGTTTATTTCTAAAAATTATGACCAGTCCAGAGTACAGACAATAAGCCAAGCTCTGTTGGTCGAACCTAATGACCAGGTATCGTCTCGATAATGGCACCACAGGGAAAATCGCTACTTGTTCGATTGAGCTGCTGATGCCACACACTGCTGCCTGCCAACATATAGGCCTGTTATATGCCACGACAAAGCCAATGGGCAAACCTTTGTTTAGACAGAGGATTACCAACCGCATTGCTGCATAACAAAGAACCGTTGTCCTCATAACATGCCAACACAAACAGAGGGTGCAACACACCTCTCGCACACAGTTTTGTCCCCTTCTGCCCAGTTACGTTTAAAGTGGAAACGATCAAGATGGACAGGACTGAGCTTGTTTCTGAGACAAAACTGCAGAATGGGCTAAAACAGTTCCTCTAAAAAGGGAGCACTGGTGATAAATACATGACAGAGGAATGAGCTACAGGATGTCTCCATCTGGTTCTCGTAAGAAACAATCTTGTCCCAAATCCAAACCAGGAAATACAGACTATGAAATATAAGTCTTGTTCTGCATAAGCTGCTGTAAGAGTGCACAGATATGACTACAGCTGCTTCTCTCAGGACGGATCTAAAGACATTCCACTCAGGTGGTAGCATAGTTGAGAAAGTTTACGTGTTCATTATGAACAGATGCTCGTACTAAATGCGCTATTGAACATTTATTACAGACAAAGGGTCATCCCCTCTCCAGCAGACATTACTGAGTACTATGCTAATCAACAAGTGGTTTAATTATCTAGACCATCACTATTCAGTATGTACATGATCAGTCTTTTCTGCTTTTATGATTGCAAAGCATCTTTGTCTGGATAGTGTTTTAGAAGAAAATGTTCTCAGTTGCAACAAAGGACCTTGCTCTCCACAACCTGATGCTCAAGGGCAGAAAACATCAACTGGGCTTGAGCTAGGACCCACTTATCCTGGCCTGGCCATAACTCTGACAAACAAATCCCAAAAGGAGGAATGGCTAAAAGGTTGATTACCTCTGAGGTAAAAATACAGTTACTAACCCACAACACATCACCCGCTCATGTAGGACCATACATAGGAATGAAGCCAAAATATACTGGATATGAATGCTACTGGATACCAAACCTACCGGTAAAATGAGCACTTGGACATTCATCCGTCTAGAATGACAGAGACCAATTTTTGAGGAAAACTTTATTTGACTTGTACTTTAACTTTTTAGATTGGTTGATGTCTCTTCCACCAACATGGAGGAGGCAGGATTTATGATCTATACTGAAGTCAACCACCAAGTCAGGGGTAAATAGAATCAATAAAAGAAAATGGCGACCACTTCCTCAAACGTGAAAAAAACAAAACATAAAATGCCTCCATACTGCTTCTGTGATGTCATATATTTTTTTACAATTTAACAAGAGGTCACCACTTACTTCAATTGTATTGGGTTTTACTGTATTGCTGTTTACTCCTGAAACTCCAAAAGTGTTTCACCCACCCCTCCATCTGCATAGTGATGAGTAGATAATGAGTGAATATTCATTTTTGGGTGAACTATCCCTTTCAGTGTTTTCTGATCTGATCTTTACAGGAAAAGGACTGAGGATTGACAGTGAGCAGGATAAAACGTGTGAACCCAGAGGCTTGGTATAGATATAATCCATTCCCCTCAATGTCACTTTACTTCCTGATTGGCAGTGAATGTTAACAAGGTCACTTTAAGAAAAAAAATTTTTTTAAATAGTTTTCAGAGTGGATGAGTCTGAGACAAAAAATACATATTTCCTGTGTAGCGTAAGGGTTGATTTTGATTTTCTGAGTCGAGATATAGATATAACTCCCTTTGCAAGATATTTCTCTCCAAACAACAGAAGGTCAGCTGAGATGTTGTGGACAGTCGAGTGCTTTTATATGATTATGTGAAGCATATGACTGTAGTGAGGGACACAGTGAATGCGTCTTGTACTGTAGGTGGTAGGTGCAGGTTTCCTTTTGAAAGGGTGTAAGGGGAACTGTCAGGATGCACAAAGCCTTTCACCCCCATGGCATCCGGCAGAGATCCCTCCCAGGGGCTGTCAGAGCCAGGGGCTCTACACTTATCAACCCATCCATTGTGAAATCAGCCGCCCTGGCCAACCATAGCCATGCAAAATACACCCCCAGCATTAAACACAATTTCAATCATCCTCAACCATCTCCCTCTGCCTTCCACTCTCTCTTTCCTCGCCCCTCTACCTTGGCCTCTTCTCCCTCTGGAGTGAATAAACTGTTGTCACCATCAGGTAGCTCAAAATGCAAATTGGGAACAAATGGATCCACTTGAACAGTCTTAATTACATGATATGTATTCCATGAATCACAAATGGTATAGTCCTCAAGATTCAGCAGCACAATATCCTGTCCCTTTAATAATTGATTTGAAAAATAATGCCACATAAAAAAAAGAATCGCACCACACCTTCTACACTGGCTGCATATCAACCCAGGTCATGGGCTGTGCACACCAGTGAGCATGCACAGGTGGGAATAAAGACAAGAACCTTTTCTCTGGATGTGAAGACAACAGTCAGGTTCTTCAGGACCAAAGGCTCACTGGCACTGTAAGAGAAGGCAACTCTGTCAAAGGTGATGGAGCCTCTTCTTGGCCAGTCATGCGGAGGCTGTTTGTCCGTCTCCCATGGTGCTTCACTCTCCAGCTCTGCGTACTCAACCACTCTCTCCACTGACGTCATCTACGGAAAATACAACTATTTACTGAAAAACTACAACAAGAAATACTACAGCCCTGGGGGGGGGGATCAGAATAGAAATATACAGAGACCAAGATAATAACAATAAATAGAAATATAAAATATAGGTAAGAGTATACAATTAAGAGATTGTGAAAACATATATGCATTATATTACAAAATATAAAAAGAAACCACATAAGAAAATATGCAGTATTACAGTCTATATAACTGAAGATAGTATAAATAGGTTGCAATGTGTTGACAGGGTGAAATAAGTCCAGGACTGGTCTATTGACTCAGAGTGTCTTAAACCCCCAGAGAGGAATTGCTAAGTCTGACGACAAACGGAGGGAATGACTTCCTGTGGTGCATCTTCATGAAAGTGATATTTATTTGGACATTTATTGAAATGTATTGAACATTTCAGAGAAGAAATAATGAAATGACTTCAATAAATTATATTTTTTGTAATTACCAACCAAAATGTACAGTAAACTGCAGTTAAGAGTTCGAACCTAAATATACTCACCATGTTCTCGATCTCTGCACTCTGTCTGACACCCCACTGAAACATGCCGGTGAGTGTAACAGCATAAGACAGAGCCAGGCCAACTGCACCGGGCTCCAAGCCTATTATGTCAAAAAAACATGTAAAACATACAGTCAAATAGTTGTGAGCTCAGTGTTATGGTGTCATATGTCAATGAAACAAAAAAAAACATACAGTACCATCCCTGAGGTAAATGCAGCCAAATGCAGTGATGGTGACAAAAATGGAGCAGATTCCGTCAAGACGCACAGCTAACCAACGAGAAGTAGTGAGGAACAAGAACCAGGCCTCTGTAAACACACACCAGTTTTTAATTATACACATATCAATTACATTAAATAAAAAATGCAACATTAGTCTAAAGGTGTATGATAAAAGTTGTTATTTTTCTTTCACCTGAGTGAAGATCTTGATATTCATCAAACATTTGCTGAAAACTCTGCTGAACCTTGAAGGCTCGGATTGTGCTGAGGCCTTGGAGAGAGGAGGAGAGGTGGGAGAAGACGGGACTCCGAGCTAAAAGAAACAGATACAGACCAGCGTCAACCATGTGATGACATACATTTAAAAAAAAAAATCAACTGTCCATGCATTCAGCCCCACGGTTACATTTCTTTTTTTTAGACGAAAATTGTTCCTTACTTCTTAACATATTAACTGAACATGCTTTCATGCATCATGTATTTATAACTTTCATTTTATATTGAAAAACTAGTCAGGACTGATGTTTTGAGGTGAAATATGTGATATATTTGGGAATCAACAGTGCATTCACTTTAGCTTTAAGTTTCTGACTGAGTGGTCTTCAATTTCTATTTGTTCATTTTACAAAAAACAAATAAAAACCCAAATGTTTCCTCTGAGCTCTTTGAGAGATGTTTTGTTCTTTATCACGATGGAATTTGAATACGGTCCAGTATAAAAAAGATAAACTAAAGCATGCAGTGGCCTAGTCATACACACTTGGCATTTTTCCCTCCATTGTATGTGATGTCATGAACTCCCGTCTCTAGAGGAAACTGCGTGTGGCCGAGCCATAGGCCGCCACCACCTTTGGCCTTTATGCTAATGACCACAGCTTCCTTCAATGGTCTATTAGCATTCCTGTGGTCCTTTTTTGTCTTTTGGCTCAAATGGACATGTCCACGCCCCCCCCCCCCCCCCCAACCCACACGGAAAAGAAACATTTACTGGTAGACTCGAGGCGCTTGATGTCCCTGGAGGTTCGCAGGAAGTAGCATCTCAGAATCAGGAAAACAGCGAGAAGAGGGACGATAGGAATGAGGATCCAGGGGATGATGACTGCGGCTACCACGATCACTCCGATGACTTGGAGAAAAACCTGGGACGGAGGGAGAATGTGAGCACAATATTAATTAAAAGCAGAATCAAAAGCTCTGCTGCTGCTGTGTGGGAACAAGAGAAACTCTTTCAGCTCTATTTGTGCGAGACCAAAATGGACACAGAGAAAGGTAACAGCAGGTTGTGGGACTGAGCTTATGTGACTCACAGTGTGAAAGGAAAACGATCACGGCACTAATTCTCACTTAGTAACAGGTGAGAATTTACCACTTGGCCATTGCAGCTCATATCCCTGGCTCCCCTGGGCTTTCCCTTCAACACTTCTGGCCCGGTAAGCTTCCCTGGCAGAGCAGCCAGCCAACGGGCATGGCCACAGTGACTGGCAGAGAGCGCTGGGAACCACACTGTGGGTGTCTGATACATCACACTGAAACCACACAGCCCTCAACAACACAGTGACTCATCACCTGTCTTAGTGGCTCCGTGACACACACAGACCAGGATACCAGAGCTGCCTAAACAGGATTGGAGGCAGCGAGTGTGACGATAGCTAAGAACCCACACATGCAACACGTTAGAACAATAAACACCTGATAAAGGATCGTTATGGCCATTAATATTCAATACTGAATGATTTTACACAAAGCCTGTGTGATAGTAAAGACTACAATGACCGACACGTTTGTAGTACGCAATGTTTTACTTCTATTTCATTACATTTCAGAGGGAAATGTACTTTTTACTCCATTTATCTGACTCATGACTTTGCAGATTAGGATATCTATTTTCAAAATATATGATTAGACTTATGTTGATTACTTATAGACTAAATTTCAACGTTAAAGATTAATATAATGATTTACTAATCACACTATTAAAACCAATTTCTGCATTTACATTTTTTTTATTTTATAGTTTCATTTAAGTTACATTGTGAACGCAGGACTTTAAAATGTAGAGGAGTAGATACATACTTGATAGCCATATAAGTAGAAGGGCACTCAGACAACCCATACCTCAACCAAGGTTGATAGACAACCTTATAACAAAACTATTAATTTTGATCTGGGTCATGATCCAGATCTGCACCAAATTTCACCTGTTCACGTATATTAGCATTCTACACTTGCCTGGTTTTTCTCATAAAGATATCTGCATTATTACGCGAGAAATTCACAAAAGCATGTCCTCTCTCTACATTAAACAAAGTGGAGAAAAGAAAATCCTGGATCTGCCCCCCCGATCAAAACTTTTTGGGGTTTATCTGTCTAGTAGATTTTCTGTAATGCTGCTAACTAAGAGACAAACACAGATGAAAACATAACCTCCTTGGTGGAGGTAATGACAAGTTATGTATGCAGCCATACCTGAATATAAAAACTACTTTGCTCTGACTAATAGTTGAAATTAAAGTAACCAAATAAATTCATTAAGTACTACGTTCGAGGCCAATCGTTCGTAACTGAAAGCTTAACTGTGTTACACATTTCATGTTCGATTGGCAGATGATAAAATTGAAGCCTCGCACCCTGAAATTAGACACATCCTAAGAAACGAATCGTATAAGACGTGGAGATTAGGATCGTGAGGTTACCTTCAGTGGTCTCAGACTAGCCCCGAGAGGTGAAAATTTAATTTAGCACCTTAATTACAGATGCTATCTGCCACTTAAGCACACATTTAAGCTTGATCACTTTCAGTCGTAGTTTTACGATGAAAAGCCACTCAATCCCATTTGCCGTTCAGATAAGAGGGTATTACGTGTCTAACCATTGCCATAGAGGAGCCACCACAATCAAACAGTAAGTGGGAGCTGCTGAGCACAACTGATCCCGAGAATTTCACAGTACATAAGTTTCAATCTTAGTTTTGATGGAAGGCTACCAGACTGCAAAGTGAGATGGTGGCACAAGGGCCATTACAGCGTGTTATCCAGCCTTCCTTTGAGGGGAGGGAATATTAACTGAACAAATGTCTTATCGTGCTGTTTTTCTTTCACTCTGCTGCTGGTTGGTGACACAGTGACACTGCTCATTCATGTTTGCTGGTTGGTTAATTTGTATTCTAATTGGGCCCATTTCAGCGGGGGCCATACAGGTCTGGGCCGAGGACGGCTTATCTGACGGCGGGGTCGTCTGAGGGGACGGAGGAGGAACAGGAACCATTAGATAGGAGTCTTGCCTCCTCCTGCTCCCAAGGGCCTCTGTCGCCATGGCCCCCATTTGATGTGATCCATTTGGCGGCTATCATGTCAGCATCGGGAACACCGTGGCCCCCCACCCACACTACACACAAGATGACTCTGATAAACCCATCCTACAAGCCTACTCTTCACCCTGCTCGGACCACATCCATATCTCCTCTGAAACCACACAGGAACAGAAAACTCCCACAGCCACATCCCACTGCACATAAAAGTGGAGAAAAGGATGAAAGGTTCTGTAAACAAACAGTTTAAATAAAGAATTACCGCTAATTGCTCTTTAGCAATAAAAGAAAGCTACCGCACGCATGCGATTCAATCACTCAAGCAAACTGGGCGCGCTGCTGTGTCCAAAGACCATTCAGATCTCTGCTGACCCTAATTGCTTTATTTTCTCAATGATCCTATCAGCTCTTTGATGTCCAAATAAATGTAGAAAATTGAAGTTAATTGCTATATTTGTGTTTGGCAATGATAGCGGCTGTTGTTCCGCAGCAGAATATAAACACTTCCCTTTAATTAAACATCCCTCTGGACATGAAGCAGTACGGTTTTTCTTTTTTTTAACAAGATGCTTTTTCATCCTCCCTTTATTTACTGTCACTGTGCAGTATTTTGCCACTGGGAAAGACGTGCGAACAAAACAGGAAATGAGGAGAATGTATGGTAAAGAAAATTCCTCTAAAAAATTCTCTCTCACTGCTGGAATGTTTCTTTTTTCTCTCTTATTCCACACTTTCCGTGACAAAGCCACACAATAAGCTGCAAGGGTCAGTGGTACTGAAACAAAAACAGGGCCGTTCCACTCGGGCCCTGGAACAATGGAAGTGACCCAAACCATTCTCTGCTTTATTTTAGCATTAAATGCCAAGATGCTGTGGCTTTTCTTTGGGAGAAATGACTGTGGACACCTCCTTCACATTTTCCCCTTTCTGGGCCATTTTCACTTCATAAAGCTGCAGTCAATGTGTTTTGTGTGCGGTGAGGAGGGTCTGACACATACTGCGGTGGTCTCAGTCGCTGTCTACATTGGTGGCTCAAGTAGTCCTAGGATTAGGCCTTTGTGTGGAGTGAAAAGGTAAAAGAAGTCACTTATTTGGGCTCAGTCAAGCTGCTGATTTCCAACCCCATCTTGGAAATAAGAGAAAGGCTTTGAAATGCAGTCTCGCTCTCACACACACACACACACACACACACACTCCCTCCCTCACTATAAATCACTAGTGTCCAGCAAATTCATTCATTCAATCATTGCTCCTTTCTCTTCCTCATGATAACAACAAAAACTTTTCAAATACACAAAAACAGCCATTCAACACAAACAAAAGTCACTCACAGAAAGCACAGAACTCATTATCCCCATCATGCTGACATGAGGTGAGATTGGAGATGAGATTGCGACTCAGTTATGTAAGTTCCCTTAAAACGACCCCAGACCCAGCCCATACATATGAGTCAGAGCAGCGGCTGAGGTGCTGGACTGCATCAGCATCAAGGAAGACCACACATACGCACACACAAACCCACACAGAGGAAGCTTTTGCTGGCCAGTGCTCGCCATCAAAAGACCATGACTGGTATTGCTGAGTGGCCAGTTAAGACACACACACACACGTGTGTTTCCGTGACTTCTGAGGAAATTACATTGACATATATCTAGTTCCTGGAGACCAACTCCAACTTAAATCATGGTTACTATTCAGATAACCTTATAACATGTCTTCACCTTAGAATTTGATGATTTACATTATAGGGGACTAGTTTTTTTATCCACCATATTTAGGTCCCCACAGCATGAGTAACAAACACAAAGCTTTTGCTGGCCAGTGCTCGCCATCAAATGACCATGAGTGGTATTGCTGAGTAGCCAGTTAAGAAACACACACACTGCTTGATGAGGACATTACATTGGATAACATTGATTTCCTGGAGACCAACTCTAATTTAAAGGTTCAGTGTGTAGAATATAGTGATATCTAGAGGTGAATTTTCATGTTGCAACAGAATAACCCCCTACTCCCCCTCCCTTTCCAAACTTGAAGGAGAACCAGAGGTGGCCTTCAGATGTCATAAAAATTCAAAATGTGTTTAGTTTAGGACTCCTGTAAAAAACATGGTGGCCTCCCTATAGAGGATCTGCTCCCGATGTAAATATAAAGTATTTAAACATAAAGGGACCATTTAAGGGTAATGAACACACACACTCTGGAAAACATCAGTAGGATTATTTTATATTCAGTTTCCGCCAATAGATCCCTAAATCTTCCACACTGAACTTTTAAACCATGGTTACTTTTCTCCTAACAATAGAATTTGATGATTTATATCATAGGGGACAAGCTTTTTGTCAGCCATATTTAGGTACCCACAACATGAGTAATATCTGGACAGATTGAACAACCACACGCACAATCGCATTTTTCTTGTGTTCTGGTTTAAATTTGAACTAATTCGCTGAACAAGTGACAATAAGAATTTGTATAAATTTGTCTCAAGGCTTCTCAACTTTCTGTGTCACTTGTGTTTTTCCACCTTGTACGAGGACACAATGGCACTGTCATAAAACAATGGTCGGAGGGGATTTATGGCACAGCCTATATATTTCCACACAGGACCATCCCCTGTGTTTCTCAGGTGAACCTGTGTAATGCCTGGAGCCAGTGCATTCTTCACCTCCTCTGTCACCAGCACGGTAAAGGAGCAGAGAAAGCCGGTGAAATCCCATCCCACAGCACTCACGGTTACGTCAGCAGTTCTCATATCCCACAAAGCCACTGAAGAGGCCGGACACACAATGTGCCACAATGTACAGACTCACACAATCCACCCGCCACTGTTCTTAGATAATAGCCATTTTTGCTAAGTGTGTGTGTGTGTGTGTGTCTGCATTGACCTGCACCCCCACCTACGCTAAATATTTATTTATTTATCCCCTCCAGATGTTTGTATGGGTTTTACTGCGGTAATGATTGACGAGTATATGTTTATGTGTGTTTATGACTCAACATGGGAGAGAGCAGGTGGAGTCTAAGAATAAACATCCTGACAAACTGAATTTGCATGGGCGGTTCAGAAGACCTGTGAATGTGGCCACAGACCCCACAGTTAGTGGTGTGACTTGGTCAAGAGCCTTCACACAAAATCCTCTGCTGAAAGACCCCCATGCTCACCCCTCATTGTCTTGCCCTCCTCCTCTACGCCCTCTGTGAAAATAGAGGCAACCCGGGATTTAAAGGTCAAGTCCGCACAAAAGCTGACGGTCCCGAAAGCCTGAGGTGTTTTTAATTGACATTTCTGTCTTTGTCCCCCAACCATAAAGGGCAGAGAGAAAGAGCCCTTTTCCCCAATATACTAAATTACTACTAAATGAGACTTGTGGAAGAAATCAGGCTCTGGGGTTTAACCAGGTTCACCCAGCTTGAGGGAATCCCCTTGTTAGGCGGGTATGGGGGCAGTGCTGAGAGGCTGTGAAGTGCTTACTCCACCATAAAGGAGGAAGCTCCCGTGCAAATCCCAGCACATAAGCAGCCTCTCCCCATAGGGAGAGATAAACCAGTTAGGGCAATTGTTTATGAAGTTTCACTTTATTCCCCCACTGACAACCATTTAAACAATGACTATAGGGAAATGTCCCTCCATGAGTGAGCAACAATAGTCGGGATCAGCAGCTTTTCTGCCTTTCTGATACTTTGATAGAATAAAAAAGGGTGAAAATCTTCCTTCCTGAAAGAATTAAAGACTGCTCTGTGAAAGACACCTGCAAACAAGAGCAAGAAAAGAGCACAAACAAAAGTGTTTTGTCCAAAAAGATGCCTCCTTTGTCCACTGTCACAATCACCTCCCATTTTCTACTGCAGTGAAACACCAAGAACCAACATCCACAGGAAACATTTAATCTTACTTCAACACCATTTGCTTATTATATGGACTTAATTATTACTATTTTTATGAGGAAACAAAAGATCCAGTATGTTTTAATGTGGATTCTTTGTCGTGTGTGAAGTACAGTAAGTGCAACAAAAGTCTGTTTTCAGTCATGACCTATTCTACTTTCCCTGTGTTTTGTTGGACCTTATGGATCGTCTACAAAGTTATTATTTTACTCCAGCCATTATTCACCTTATTATCAAAATGAGGGGAACTATAGCAGACAAAAAGCTTTTGTGCGAATGATCTTTTGTGCTTTCAGCATTTAAGATGGCTTTTGTCTACCGTGAGATGGGTATCTGCCACAAACATCACTCAGGCATTGTGAGGGGGGATTCGTTTTCAGCACGCCTTTGTTCTATTCTTTGGCCCGAACCAAGGAGCCACGCCTGCTCCTCTACCTCGAATTGTGCAGCGAACATTCCCTTCTTTGTGGCACTATAGGTGCATGAGCTGGCTCATCTCCGCAGGCTTTCGTGGGAGATGGCTGTCACAGTGGCAGGGTGGCATTTGGTAACCTAACCTGGTTACGCACCAGGGTGGCCCTTGGCTACCGGGCCTGTAAGACCGTAAAACCTTAAAGGTGAATTGCGCTGAGAGGAGGCAAGTCCCACTCTGGATGTGATCCACCTGACCTGTCCCCTTCCCCCTCCACGCTCCCAGCTCCACTGCTGTACGCCTGCTGATCACACTTTTTCTCTTTGACACTCAACACACCATCCTTGTCACCCCCCCGCCGCTCCTCTCCTCCTCACTGTTTCCCTCCACATCTGACCCATCATCCCATGGCCTTCATTTTCCTCTTTGGCTCCTTTTCTCTCTCCCCCCAATCACTTGCTCCGTAGTCTTCATACGCGTTCTCAGAAGATGCCGTTTCTGTTGTGTCACATTGAGGGAGCCACGCCCTCAGCCTATGTGCACACTTTTATTAAATCTGTGCAGGCGCTGGGCCGCGCTGCCGGGTAATCCTACAGTAATTGTTTCCAGATTAGGGGGCCCAGACCACAAAGCAGGTTTAGCCAGGCATGAAATGGCCTCCCCATGCCGCAGCGCCAGCGACCAAACCTGCCGAGGTGAGACTCACCTGGATAAAGTCCACAAACGTCCACGGGAGCAGAGAGTCCAGGTAACCGATGTCCTTTGAAAACCTGTTGAGGATTCTTCCTGGGAAACAACACAGACACAAATGAGCAGATCAGATGAGATCAGAGTGGATCTATGCATGATAGAAGCACATATTACACGGCAGATTTTCTATTGGATGCCAAGTGTTCTATCAGAATGAATGCAGGAAAAGCATCTGAAAAAGTGATGCTTAATTGTTCAGTGTGAGAGAACACTTGGTATCTAATATATGATGTAAATCTAAATCAAATAAAGATTTATAAAGCTTTATATTCTTTAGTTTCTCCACACCCTATAAAAACAACATTTTATTTCCTTTAATTTACTATTGAGCAACTGTTACCAAAGTGCCTTTCAATTTATTAGAACGGAGCTTATACACAGCCAATCTAGATTAAACAATGAATCATTATTTGTCTAGCGTTTCATAGAGACTGCCCTGCTCGGCCAAATACGTGAGGGAACCTTTTGTGTGGAAACAAAAGGGCAACAGAAGCTGCGTACCTGCCTTTATTTTCCTACTGCCAGTGTCAGTGACATTAATTGAGTTGCCTCCAATCTGCTCAGGTGTTCATTATTTTGGCTGGTGGCTCGGCAGGTGCTGTGGCGGCCCTCTATTGTCACTCCTTTAGTAACTTTGCTCCCCCACCCCCCCCTTCAGATCCCACAGCACATAAGATTACACCCTGGCTGCGTTCACACACTATTTACTGCAGGGTCAGTGATAGCCAATCCACTTACAAGACAACGCAAAGGAGAGGCAAGAGAGAAAGGATTTTTCTCTCTTGGTCCGTGAAGGAAGCCCCCAGACTCTCGGAGTCACACAAGTACCAGAGCCGTGACAGCACTGATACAGCTAGAGCTTCAGTTAAAAGACAAGAAGCTGCTTTTAAGTGTATATTCCCCATCAACGTTACTGCAAAATGATGTCATGTTTCATAATGTAATAAAGAAACCAATTGTCTCTCACAGTGACATATCGTCAAGCAGACTAAATGAAGTCAGTGTAAAAAAGAGGCACATTTAGGGTACAATCCTTTATTAAGTGAAATTAACCACAAAAGCATGTAGACGAGTTTATTCAGGCTCAAAGAAAAGGCCGTGAAACAAGGAAGGATGGCGGAGAGGCACGTTGGCACAATGTGATGGTATGGCACACTCGAGGAGTGGTGCAGCCATAGCATCACTGACCTAAAAGTTGCCTCCCAGCCTACTGCTCAGTCCTATGGAGGTGGGCCCTGTAATCACCTCTCTCCACGGCCGTAAGCAGCTTACAGCTTTATCCAAAATACTGCACCCGCCTAAAAACATGCATGCAGACGAGGCCGGGCTCCCCATAACAGCCATTGCATAAACCCAGCCAGAGCATTATTCCCCACAACAACCTAGCAATGCTCCAAATCAGCGCTGATTCAAAGTCAAGTGGCATAAGCATGTTGTACACTCGGAGGCAGACTAATCTTATTCACAGTGTGAGTGCCCCTTTAGCATACAGACATCCTGAGGGGAAGGTTCAAGGAAAGGGGGCAGAGCTGCTGCTGTACAAGCGAAGAATACAGCTTCTTTAGTCTGGGGAATAGGGGGAGTGCTTGTCAAACTGTGTTTGTGCAAGATCCAATAATATTTTATGTAATTTCACTGTCTAAGCCATAGATGACCCAAATCCATGCATATTTGGCAAACAATGCCAATAAGAAAAGGCTAGGTTTCTGCGGGTTACATCATACCATGGTTGGAGGGTGTTGGAGTAGAGCACATCACTCAGCTATCAGCTGTTTGACAAGCGGCTCAGTTAACAGAGTTTCAGAGGGGATGAAGTAAAGGCCTTTCTCCATCCTGCACAGACTATAGAGGGGATACATTACAGTGATGCAGTTACACAAAGACATTCACTGCATGGAAATGCCTATGAGGTAAGATCGGAGTGGGACAATGACTTCAATCACTATGGGTGGTTGTCAACAATATCACCTATTGTGCAGAGAGGGGTATAGACGTTTCAGGATATCAGCAGCATTAGTATCAAACAATTTCTCATGGTTTAAGACTCCAGGGGTGATTTGCACCACTTTCTTCAGACTCTGGAAATATCAAGCCCTCCCAACTAAGGTGGCCCCTTCAGGTGGAGATATTAGTTGAGCAGGGTCCCCAATCACACTTAAAGAAGTGGAACAGTGGGGTCCAGCTAGAGCGGGGCGTGTGGCAAATCGCTGTTCCCTGTAAACATCAAGATAAGGGGACAACTCAGAGCCGCTCCATGTGTGGGCCCCGGTGCAGTTGGAGGGGCCTTTCAGTGAAGCAAGCACGATAATGAAGGAAGACAGGGGAGGGGGCTGCCAAGGCTGGAGGTGGCACAGCTCACCTGCACTTCCATGAAGGGCCCGCAGCAGCCCGGGGCAGCCTCCCACCGCCGGCACCTTGCTGCCAATACTAATACATTCTAAATCCATTCTCTCCGCTCACACCGCCAGGCTCCTGCAATCTCCTCTCCTTCCCTTTCATGCAATTAAATAGTGGAAGTGCCGAGCGAGGGAGAGCCCTATCAGCCACACTGCACACACACACACGGCTCCATCTCCACATTCAATTTACACACTTCGATATCATCATCCTCTCTGCACTACTCCCTCCACTTTGCTCTCGACACCAGCCAAACCTGAAATACAGACATTAAAAACACTGCCTCTGTAAACACAATTAGAATCTCACATCACCGGCGACAGAAAATCTAAAGTTCCCTGTGTCGACAGCAGCTGAGTGACACCAGGCGCTGAGATGGCCCCACTATGCCGACGTGAACGGAGGGATGGTAGAGGCGTGTGTGTGTGTTGACTGAAACTCCACTCCTTCACTGTGCTGATGAGCTGAAGCCCTGGCCTGCAGTCTCTGAGGGGATTAGCCCACTCAATGACACTAAATTACAGGGATCAACATCAGCTCAACACATCCACCGCTGTCTGTGCTGCTCTAACTGGATCAAATTAGGATGAACAGCTGTAATAAGACTGTACTTATTAGTAAAATTGAGCAATGCGAATATATTAAGTTGTACAAACCCACATAGTAGCAGTAATTTCAGTCTTGTATTGTGATCGACAGGCATCTCGCTATCTTAAAACGTATCATATAGTATTGTTGCAATATATAAAGGTTTTAATCACCAAAAGCCCCAACTTGGAAATCAACTATCTCCACACAGCACAAAAGATAACGCAGAAACACGATTCAAACGGCGCAGAGGCATTCAGCGGCTGATACAGAGGAGCTACAGTGGCTCTCCGTCAATCATAATTCACCACTGCTGTACTCTATTGTTATAAACCATTCACAGAATAACAAATAAGACCTTTGTGCAGCGAGGCCTGAAATGGTAACCTTTAACTCTGAGGACAGATATCACACACACGGTCCCATTCAGCAGCAGCACACATATCACTGACACATGTTAACATTCGTCAAATCCTTAACAACACGTCGGCACACAGTAAGAATTACTCGCACTCACGGCGATACACAAGTGGACGTGGAAGCAGCAGTGACAAGGAGGTGACAGTTATTTTAAAAAGGGAGAATAAAAGTGTTTTAGTCAGGAGAAAAAAAAAAAAAAGATGAGGAGGAAAGAAGAGAAAACAGCAGAGTTGACAGCTGTCTCTGTCTTTTGTGCTTTTTATAAGGTTTTGATAAGGTTTTGATAAATTGAAGGAATCGCTTAAAAATACAGAGCAAGACAATAAAGAAACAATTTAGTTCAAGTTCTAAAAAGAAAAAGGTCAGGTTCATTCTTAATCTACTGTTGAAAGGATAAAAGAAACGGTGTGTGGGGCAGTTGTCTATAAATCCAGTCAGACACACCGTGCTGTTTGCCAGCCTGGAGGCCGAGCTGTAATGACTGGACTGGTCATACAATAGTTACCGATAGCGGCACAACAGCAATCTGATAGCAGTGTCTCTTAAGCCTCTCCTTTGCTGCACTATTAAACAGATTATTACATTATTCAAATTGTTTGTTCTCCTCCTGTGTGCAGATTACCGGGCAGGGGCACACCCAGATAAGCCGTCAGGTAGTCAAATACGCAACACAACGGCAGCAGTAAAAACAAAAGCCCAAAGATTAAGACCTTTGGTGTTTGCACCAAACACTGCTTCGCAAAGCTTTGTCGCTACACCCACTGCTAATGCCAGTGGAAACCGCAAGCTCCTCAACACCCACAAATCATATTTAGACTTGTGTTACCAGCTTATTATGAGTCATTATACAGACTCAGGTTCCCTACTCACTGAGAATTCCCACCCGAGCTGATTGTGTCGTACATGCACTTCCACTATGAAAAGATTAGGCTGAGTAATTATCTGTTGACAGGTGAACAATGCTGCAGAAAAATTAAAGTTATCAAAGTGGGCCACTTGACAGTTGACTCTGGATACAAATGGCATATTGTGCTGACATGATTTCACATGATTAAAAGAGCGTTTCTAATTAATAGCAAGAAAATCACGTAAAATCAAAAGGAGCAGAATGTTTCACAAATGATCAAACTCATCTTTTTATTATTCCCTCAGTTTTATCAGTTGTTATTTAAGGTGATATGAAAACACACCTGAAGAAAAACATAATACTCCCTCCCTGAGTAAAGTCAGACATATTTGAAGTGTTTGCTCACTTTTAAAATCGTGTCCATCTGCCCACTCCATTGAGCGGGCGGCTACAGCCTACAAAGCTAATGAAATAATCAAAGATTTCTGATACAGAGCACAAGACAAATACATCTGTATTTACACCGCTCTCTTATCCAAACACAACACTGTCCAAGATCTACTGCAAACAGTATTTAGTCTGCATGACTGTATTTGTATGGGCTCTCAATGAGGACGATAACACTCCCTCTGCTCATTTTAAACACATTATGGATAATATCAAGTCTCGTTACAAGTGTTTTTGACTGAACATGCTTTACTTTCCAACTGCAACTTATATGATGCCGGTTTGTTCACAATCAGATTTTAAACCTGAGATAAGGATTAAGCTAAATTTAGCTAAATTTAAAAATTCTATATCATTAGAGATATTAGATCATTTAATTAAAATTAACAAAAATGTTTTATATAATATATATATTTTAAAATATGCATCATATAAAATCTTTTTTGTGAAATATCAAACCTATGCGAATTTAACATAATATGTTAATGTGTCACTTATTGTTGTAAGATACACAACTTGATAAACTATGGAGTTTAAGGGCAGGCACACGGATGTTTGTTAAGTGGATCACAACACCAGAAAATCAAGTAAGAGTCTGCTCTCTAGTGGTGAGATGTCAAAACAATAACTTCCACAAGTGCAAACTCAATGTCACAATCAGCTCATCGGTCCTGTGCAACCCTGACAAACGCTAGGAATCAGTTATCAGTTATTCAGATGAATACTTGACGTGGTGGAGAGCGGCTTACCGATTGGATTGATGTCGAAAAAGTGCACTGGGGTCCGCAAGATGGCGGTGAACATGCTGTTGTGCAGGGTTTGGGATGACCTCACCAAGACATTAAAGAAAACCAAGCTGCGGAGGAAGCCGAAAACAACTGAAGAGGCTGTTAAACCTGAGGAAAGCAGAGGGAGAAAATGCATCAGGACACCTCAATGCTACACATGCACCTGTTACAATATTGGCCTCACGTTTAAGATGACATTATTAAGCACAAACATATATTCCACTTCGGGGACTCTCAGTTATGATTTTTGTCTTGAATGCTGATCCCTCACTGTGGATACAAAGCCTGAAAGAGTGAAAAGGGTGGGAGTCACAGGAAGATAATCGGAGCAATCCAACAGCAGCGAACAAGAAAGGCGCTGCTATCTCCCTGTACAGCTGAGGCCCATGTACACATACACTGGGCCTTGAAGGCCTTGGGCCACAGCCAAAGAACTGTGGGTCTGTTCATTGAATGGCGGCCAATTGAGAGCCTCACAGTACATAAAAAGGTATGTGCGCTTCGTGAGCTTCACCTGCGTAAACACCTAGGTACAGGTCAAGGTCCAGCTGCAGAGGGAAGCTGCCATTGAGGTGCTCTGTCACATTGATGTGCTTCTGTTCGGAGGCCCTGCAAGTCAGCCACAAAAGAAACAAAAAAAATCCACAAGGACAAGTAAACACAAAGAAGAAAAGAAAGCTGGAACATGAAGGTAAGAGACAAAACACATTCCTCCCATCCTAAAGTACAAGGTCAGTTTCAACAAATGACAGATAATGCCAAGAAAAACAGTTTTTGTTCAGTTGTCTTCCATTAAAATATCAACCACTTCCAGTCTGTGGAAATATGTCAGTTTCGCTCACAAGACCTGCTGTCCTCCTCATTATTGAAAGCTTTATTTATTTTGTGCAGGATGTTAAAGAAACAAAATCTCACCAGCAAGCAAGCCACCAGTCCTGAAGCACGAATGTGATCTACACAAAAAAAAAAAAAAAAAAACACATGAATGTACTTATCTTGACAATTATCTATATAATTATTCAGTTTGATATAAAATACAGACCAAAATTAAATGAAGAAAAAAAACTCACATGTGCTAAGGCATTGAGTAAAAGCAGCACCAAGAGGACCAGGAAGTTAGCACCTGCCATGAAATACTGCACATACAGACGCAGGCCGACGTTTCCCTCCGAGCGCGTCTCCTCCTCTGTTGGTCGCACGACCTGCAGATAGACGCTCGTGTCAACCAGTAACTCAGCAACGCTTCACATCAAGCTACAACTGACAGGGAAAATGTGAGTATCTTCTGCTCTCTAGTGGTTGATCGGATGCACAACTGGCTTTTTTTCCAACCACGAGAGGCTTAAAAATATATATGACGACTGTTTTTGAGCTGCTCAAACTAAGAACTATGCAATTAAATTATTTACTCAAAGTAATAATTTACCTACCGCTGAAGGTGGCTCTCCTCCTTCAGGCAGGGAGTAACGAGAGGAGGAAAGGGAGGACATGGAGTTGTCAGATAGGGTATGGGACAAGCGAGAGACAGTACCCGGGATGGGAGTTGTTCCCTGTCTCTCCTCCTCCTGGTTCTCCTCCTCCTCCTTAAGCAGGGAGGTGAAGTCCAGTCCAAAGCTCTGCAACTCACTGTAGGTCCCTTGTGCCACCATCTGGCCCTGACAACGACAGAGAAACTGATGTGATATTTAATATATGGAACATGTATCGCTGCCAGTATTGATGATATCGATTTACACTCATCTCATAATGTGATATTCTTATAACACCAGAGAGGTATTGAGTGTCTTTCACCATTTTGGAAGAAGTCATCAGTATTGCAGGGAAACAGTTATGGTTTATCGATGAAAAATGTCATTAAAATAAAGTGATGTAATCTTTATAGATATTATACATATGTTCAAGGTTAAAATGCTTCAGAGTTTTACCGACCACAGCCCTGTACAATAGTGGAGTTTTTTCTTTTATTTACTGATAAAATCTGCTAGCTATTATTTACTATTCTGACTGTACCTGCAGGTAGAATGTGCGATACTCATGATACAGACATTTGTTATGATAATTACAATAATCAAATCTGTATAATCAACAGTCTGGAATTTTACCACTGTATAGCATAAAACTGGCAACGGTTTCATCCCTAGTATCAATGTGAGCATTTCTCTTGGACATAAAAACTTTAATTGATAGAAACAAAAATAAGCACATACCTCCTTTAAGACCACTATATGATCTGCAGCTTTCAGATATTGCAGCTGGTGAGTAACCAAGACGCGAGGCTTCTTCCTCAAAAGTCCACAAATGCACCTGAGTAAAAAACAAGTCATTTGGCGTAGAAATGACAAACTGTATAATTAATAGGCTTCTCATTGGGGAAATGTTTTTACCAAGACTTACTCTTCAAAGAGGTGCCGGCCCACCTCAGCATCCACAGCACTGAGCGGGTCGTCCAGCAGGTAGATATCTGCATCCTGATACACTGCTCTGAAACACACATACATGAAGTTTAGCTTTGTCAGTGACATCACAGATAATAATAACTGTGAAGTTATTCAACACACCTGGCTAAGCTGACCCTCGCCTTCTGTCCTCCGCTAAGGTTGGCCCCTCTGTCCCCGACCATCGCCAGGTCACCACCAGGCAACAGGTCCATGTCCTGAGCAAGGTCCAAGTGCAACTTTACCAGTTATTCACACTCACACGAGGTCACTGCAGGGTACAAGTGCTAAAACTGTGCAGATAACTAGCCTGCATAGCGTGAAAGTACAACAGGAAATGTGATTATTGGAGAACATGACTCAAAGTGATTCTCACTCTCTTGAGGGCGCAGGCTCTCAGAACTCGATCATACTTCTTGGGGTTGAGCTCTTTTCCAAAAAGGATGTTGCTTCGAATCGTTCCAGGTAAAATCCAGGGCTGCTGAGAAGTGTAGGTCAGACTTCCTTTGACTTTGACCACGCCGCTCTCCTGACTCAGTTCTCCCAGGATGGCACTGAGAAGTGAGGACTGAATGTACAAACACACAAAACACACATCATTAGTGTCTTTGACATTATTGAGGCAGTGTTTCAGTACAGGTTGACGGCGATGTCACTTTTTAACAACTGCACTTCAGTCAGGTCAATTTTTTAATTCATTTAAAGAATTTTATATTTTAATTTGGTGGCACGCCTCTGTTCTTGTTTCTCACTTGCTCCTCCATGGAAGCCACACTTCCGGGAAGAGAAAGAAGCTTAAGCAGCGTAAATAAAGCTTTACCAACTGAATGTATAGGAGGGGATCTGCAGAGCCTTAAGCTGATGTGAGCAGGTAGAGAGTTTTCCTGCTGTCAGCTGATGTGATGGATCGGGGCTGAGCGTGACATCGTGACTAGCCTGAACCAAAGCTATGCTCCATTTCAGCACGGCTGTAAAGACAGCTGTCCACTATCTACTGGCAGTTGCCATAACAACCACAGTTACAATAGAGTTTCCAGTGGAGGTGGTAAACATCCATAAACTGTATCAGGGTCAATAAGTGACACAGGTCTGCTCTGCACAGGACCAGATTTGAAGAATATAAAATAAGACTTAGGTAAAATGTGGTATAATATTAAGGGTTAGATACCTAATGGTCTTTATAGTTATAATTTGTTCCATTATATTTAAGCCCTTGAATGAGTTCACACTATGCTGGTTAAGCCAATCACCACTCGCTAATTCTCTTTTTATTTAGGAATCACTGTGTTAAATCATGTTTCTGTGATGACATCTCTACGTCGACACATGTAGCGCGATGATTGGTTGTCAGAGGCGAAGTAGGGAGTAACCATAGCAACGGATGTGGAGAAAGCTGCAGCAAATAGCAGAATGGTGGCAGCGATGATGGAATAAAAGCTAGGAAAGGTCCAAGAAAATGTTCTGATGCTCAAAGATAAAAAAAAACTTCAGGAGTAAAGATTACAGATCAAATTAGAAGTATGATGTAAGGTTAGTACGACTGTTACTACTCTCACTGCCAGAAGGGGGAGACAAAAGCACTGCAGATTTGAAGACACCTGGGTTTCCTGAAACTTCTCCCTATCAAACACATACATAGGTTTAAAATCACATGTGTGCATGACCATAAACCTAGAGAACAGACCTGACCTTTCCAGCCCCGACAGGTCCAATTACTGCCAAGAGCTGCTCGGGCCTCACTGTGAAAGACACGTTCTGTAAAGTTGGAGTCTCTAGCATCTGTAAGAAAAACCAAATGAACTTAAACACGGCCACGCAATAAGTACAAGTCCGGTTTTCTCATGGATTTAAAAATCTGTGTAGCATGTGACACAATCTAAGCTTCGACCATCGAGGCATCTAAGAATTACTTTGTGTGATACATATTTAAGATAAAAGAGTGAGACACATTTCCCACAATGCTCCTTACTTTATCCCAGTAGCATATTATATCCTGAATCTTCACCACACAGTCCTTCTCTGCCCCAGGAAGGCCCAGATGTTGAGGAGCTACTTCATCCAGCAGCAGAAAATTCTTTGAGGAAGAATCATATTCGGAGCTTCAGTTTTAACAGACGACAATTAACACACACTTGACGTAAATATGTCTTCAGCAGTGGTGCATTTACCTGAATCCTTCGGATGCTGATGAGAGTCTCAGAGACCTTCTCTATGGCAAAGGGGAAGAAGAGTGTGATGGTGAGTCTGACGGCCCCGTAGAGAGAAACAGCCATGAACACTCTGCTCGGGGACAACGTGTTCCCTGTGAGTACGTAAACACACACGGTGTTGAAGATGATGATCTTGCTGGCGACAAAGAAAGACGCCATGTTCAGGCCACGCAGGTAGGAGCTTTTCATGATCTTGGAGATCTCCATTCTGTACAACGACAAGACACGTCCATCGGAAAATGCTGTTTTATGTATATTAGTATTCTTTATGTCTCTAATCATACGCGACTAGTTGTTTGTGTATGTATGTTAATTAGAGAGATTTGCAACTTTTAGTAATTTCCCTGAAAGAAAAAAAAAACAATGACAGAATAATATCATACCTTCTGATCTCATCCACCAATGCAATGAAAGGCTTCTCCCACCCGTACATCTTTATCACACGGATCCCAGTGATGACTTCATTCATGGTGCGTATTCTCTCATCTGTTAACATTGCTGTATCTGCCCTGAAGAAGCAACAGAGAACAACAGTAGTGATGGTGCCAGGTGCAACAGAAACTCGAAACAGCATTTTAAATTAAATCTATCTTTTTAAATAAAGCATGAATAAAATTAGATGGTCAATTCAATTTAGATGAATTTACTCAATTAATTAAACTTTAGCAAGCACAACAATCTTTGTTTAATCTGACGCACAACTACCAACCTCAGTCTAGAGAACAGACGTCCGAACATGGTTTGTACTGGCATCACGAAGAAGAAGACGGCCATTCCCGCAAGGCATGATGGGCCAATTGTATACATCAACAGCCATACCACAGTAGCTGCTTGTAGGGGGGCAATCCACAAAAAATGCAAGTACAAGGTTACCTGTAAAATAAAATAAAAAATGGTATAATATATTGGCCAATGTAACATCTGGAAAATTGAACAAATGAGTCAAATGTAAAATTTCAGATAATCACCTCATCAAATTTGTTGACGTCATTGGAAACAAGGTTAACAATTTGACCCGTTGTAGTTTTGGCCAATGCTTTGTTGTTAAGATGCAGAGCCTGTGCAGAACAAAAGAGTTATATCAAGTTATAAAAACAACAGGAATTATTTATACACAGTGACGGACCTTCTGATAGATCATGTGGCACATGGCCACACGGATCTTCATTCCTGCTCGTTGAACATGGTAGAAATAGAGATGATGAAGCACAGCCAGGGCCATGGCCGACAGGGAGATGCCTGCAGCACACATGTAGGCCTCGTAGACTGCAGCTTTGTCGATCGGGTCATTAATCTCAAAGTATTCGACCAGCTTCCCGAGGAGCACCGGCTGAATGACTTTGATCACTTCCTGATAAAAATGGAAGGCGAGGCAGACATTAATGTGCTGCATTAAAACATATGTTAATGTTTGGTTTCACTTTGTGACATCACTGTACCTCTATGAAGATGAATATTCCGATTAGCGAGTATGATTTCCAGTAGCACCGAACAAGAACTTTGGAGAGTTTCGGTGGGCGCATTTCTTTCGCTGCCCGTTGAACTTCGTGATTCCAGTACCTTTGAAAGGAAGTGACAAGGCCATAGTAACATTTAGTCACTAATCGTTAAGAATGCAAACTGAGTCAAAATAATACAATGCTGGTGATTCCCAAGAAAACAATGCTACTGGAAGCTTCCCTAAAGGAATCACTTTAGAGAACTTTTTTCACACTTGCTTGTTTTGCTTTATTTTTGATTATAACTTTTGTATTCTATTTACTAAATTAAAACAATTGAATTAAATCACATAAAGTTAATTTAATTCCATTGATTCATTTAATTTAACCTTATTTAGTATTTTAGTATTGAGTATTTCAATTAAAAAAAATGAGTTTAATTTAATTATATCCTTTCTATCCATTTATTTGGATGATTAATTCATTTATTTAGTTTTTTCAATTTAATCCATTAAATTTAATATAGGTTTTACATTAGTGAAGTCAGAATATCTATTTGCAAATGTTATCATCCACCTAGAGGCCAATCATAAGGTCTGTGCTCTTCCATTTTGGTTGTTGATTGACTTTTTTACTGGGAGAAAATCTTGTCCTGGTGACATTTTGACGAAGACACACTTAGCTGTAAATTGCTGCAATGTTTAATAAAAGTTATACTTCAGTAAGAAAACGGTATCTGCTACAAGCCGAGATGCCCTTAAATCCACAAGGTATAATTTTCTGCCACTGTTAGTCGGGAATTCATCTAAAACAAACAAGACAAGCTCTCAACTCATAGGGCGCTACAAGACTCACATTGTGTTCACACACAGATTTAAAGTAGCATCTGGCAACTCGTGACTCATGGTGAGTGTGGGGGAAGAGCCCCCTCTCATGTGACAGGTTGGAAAGTACTATTTATATATAAGCAGGTTCCTCTCCACACAGAACAAGTCTGATGTCAAACACCCTCACAGGCTGTTGTCACTCTATTTCTGGAAGGTCCAGTCTGAGAGGAGTCCGGCAGTAGTAGAAACACAAGATACTCTGGTTGGCTGCAACTCTGGCTATAGTCTCCATGAGGAGAAGTCATTTTAATATACATTTGTGGGAGTAAAGCTCTGAGTGTGGTTTACATATGGGTGCTCTGCCTTTGTTGGTGGCGTCAGGTAAAAGAGGGAGAGTGCCAGAGCCTTCTGTTTACTATTATCCTTCAGAGGCACTTTAAGTTATCGTTACTGACTAGAAACCTTGATGTGGTCTGGATGTCTAGAGTGGCCTCTCTCATCTAAACCTGAGCCCTGTGTTGTTAGTTGACATCTGTGCTAGTCACACATCCACAACAGAGTGTAGCTCCCTGAACCGTGCCAGTCAGGACCCCACAGGCCACTACAGGTTTGGACCACATTATTTTTTTAATGATATCTGAGTCGCTCACATTGACTGGGCTGATATTTACTATTTTTATTACACAGCACATCAAAGAAAACAAGCAATAACCATATTTGTCAGGGACAGGATTACACAGTGCAGCTCATATTAACTGTATCAGGATCTGGTTAGGATCCGACACATAAAACCAGCATGTCTGTCCAGTTTGGGTCAGGTTCAGGTGTTTCTGTGCGACTAGTGGTCAAGCAAAGTGAGACTTTCATTCTACGGGGAAATGCCTTTTTTACTGTGCACACAACGAAGAATCTTGAATCTTAATTTTGTGTCAAGTTCCGAGAACCCACAGGTGCTAATATTGAGGTGGTTAGGTTTCCAGTACCCAAACATGAACCAAGGCAGACCCTCCATCATGAAAGTATATAGTGAGAAAGGTCAGTCCGCAGATTTGCATGTACTTAAAATCTTGGAGGGGGGGGGGGGGGGGAGCAGTCATGGTAACTAGGTCTTAAGGGCCTGGCCCGGTACTGGCAGGCCATAAACCCTGAATCTGCAGAAGTTACAAAGTCCATATTCTCATGGTGAGAGTTGTACAGAGAGGACAATTATCAATAATCAATTCACGGGGACACCAGGCTCCTGACCATGTCTGAACACTACATTATAATGTTCAATATCAAAGGACGACTTTCTGAAAAATGCAGATTACTGTGGTGTCTGAATTAAGAATCTAAAACTATCCTGTCAAAGAAGAAAGTTGGAAATGTGCATCTCAATACTATTAGATGACACTAAAATACACGCAAATAGCTCAAACACATTCAAATAAAATGAATTAAAAAGTATGTAATGTCGTACCACTGTAGTTCCTCCCCGAGTCGATGGGACGCATCCTCTGGTAGAACTTTGTACATGTCATCTTCCTCCAATTTCTTCTTGTAGCCGATTCTGAACAAGGGATTCAACCAACTGGAGATAAAAAAAAAAACATAAAGTAGAGAAAATAATTACTGAAATGACAGACATTCATGATGAATGATTAATGGATATACTGTATAAATAAAATATCAGAAACTTCAAAACTTTGTTACTAAATTAAATTCAGTTTGAGACAACAATGCAGCTGTGGAATCAGGTGAACAAGCTGCAACATTTAAGTACCATGAAATACTGACACAACATAAGATTTGTAAGGTTTTTAAGCATTTTGTAACTATGTGGAAGACAAAGTTATTAGAATAGTTTTACTGATAGTTAATCACTTTTTGGGTTGTCTCTACAGAAAAAGAAACAGCGCCCCTCACACATCACTGCATGTTTTATTGTGCATGAGATGAATAAAGAAAAATGTTTGAATAAAGATCCTTTTTTCAGCTCTTGGTGCACTCCGTGACCACTGGGCACATTTTTCTTGCTCTGCCATAAAACTGCTGGATTTAATCATCCCATAGTAGAGCCTGAGCTCTCTCCTCTCCAGTGTGGGTCATAATGTTTATTACGCATGGACGGATGCTCCGCAGCTCCCCGCCACATCACACCGAGGGGACAGCCTCTCCACAGCCCGTCACACCGGAGAGGTATCTCCATTCATCTCATGTCAAACACGGCTGCCACCCTTTCTTACCAGAAGAAAATCTTGGAGAGAAGATTAGCTGAGGCCGACGGATTATCCTTCGCCTCCTTCCGCGGAGGTTCCATGCGCAGCAGGAGTTCAAAAACAGCCTGAGGAGTTAGTGTTCAGGCTGTGTGGCAGCAGGGATATCGACTAAAGACTCAGAAAAGAAAACAGTGAGAGAAAAGCGTCTGTGAACTCCAACAGTCTGCCAGTATTTCACCTCTCAGGACTCAGGGATTATTCCTGCAGAAACACTCCGCTGTCAGGTGAGCGCGGCGCTGCGTAATCCCGCCCAGCGACTCTGGATTGGCCGACAGGAGTGTTCATCATTTCCCATCACATGGACTCCATCCCGTCTTTATCCAATCGAATTTAGTTTTCCCTTTTTTTGAGAAACACTGGTGTATTTGTTTGGGATTTGCACACAAACTAGAAGACCTTTGGATCTGTGGTGACAATTTAGTGGCCGTTCATGCAACATCTGAAAAACAGTTACCACCAATCTCATTAAACACATCTTCAAATATTAAACACATAAAAAGGAGAAGTATAGTAAACAACTATACTTTGCTTACATATCATTAATCAGATTACCTTAAAGTATAATACATTTGCAGTGGTTTAAAAAAACAAGTCAAAATTAATCCCATTCAAGAATTTTAATAAAGCACTTAAAAAATTACCTTAAAGTTGGACTCCTGAGTGAAAGAAGTTGAAAATTCTTATCATCCAGTTTGTGTTTCCTCAGTTTAAGTTTGAAAATTTAGCTCCATCTCCTCAGGCTTGCGAGAGCTGATGAGAACATTTAACAGTTGAACGCAACTTTGATTTTGGGCAGGTGAGGCCTCGAGGCCTAATCCGGACTCTTCTCCCCTCTGCAGTTTCCCTCCAAAATTCACTTCCTCATTTCATAAACACTTCATGTTTTGTATTCATCGAAATGCATCACAGTGAAGTTGTGTTTCATGTTAAATACACATGCCCCCTCTCCAACAGTGGTTGTTCTCTGTCTACATAAAAACCTTTAGTAGGGAAAGTAGGCTGTCGGCCTACTGAGTATTAAAGACCCTTCAAAACATGACCCTTAATGATTCAGCGGTTCTTATTTCAACATGTAATCTGTGACTGTTGGAGAAACCTTTAAATAAACACACACATTTTTATGATGTTAAATCAACTTCAACCACAGATCAACTTTTCATGTTGAATCAAATCTCTGCAGACACAAGACATTGCAATATAAAGCAGGGAGACAAAGAAAATGTCCCTTTCAGACAAGTCAAGAGTTCAGAGATGAACAACCAAACATGGGATGAACAACAACAAAAGCAAAAACCCACTTCAAATCATTCAGCATCTTAATTCAGGCTGAGTGAGGCCCAAACAACACAGGCTGTGAACGTTTCAGTTCAGCTGTCCTCCATTAGAGAATCAAACAAATCCACAGAGGATGTCCGGTGAGGACAGTGAGGAGCTGAGAGTGTGCAGGACTGACCTCATATGTCTTCATATGTCTTCATATGTCTTCATACTCACACGAGAGAAGAGTCTGACGGAGACAAACCTGCAGGTGTCGTTAATGCAACAGATGATCCGTTGGACACCCTCCTCTCCAGAGGGGGGCGCTATCAAGAGATGTACTCTTCCGTATTTACAGTTAGAAAGGCGGGACCGGTCCAGAGCAGGGCACAATCTCATTGGCAGAACGGGGAGTGGGCGCGGTCACAGGTGTGGTTAGGTGTGAATCAAACTTTTTTTTGAAAAAAGAAAAACTCATAAACTTCTGACAGTTTGATTCATCTTCACAAGACACAACTGACAGATTAACACTCAACTTATTGATTTGGTCAATGTAAATGAAATGAAAACAAATATTTACATTCATATTCTTTAAAAAATCATCCAATCATATATTCAAACATAATGTACAACAATTGGATTAAATAATTCAACAATTTATGTATTAATATAATTAATTCTAAGATAATACATAACTTTATATGCAACAGAATTTAGTATGGATATAACAATAAGTAATAGTAAGTATAAAGTAGTATAGGCTATAGTATATGTACTAAGGTTACTATATACTGTTCTAAGTACATATATACACAAAATATACCTATTAGTTATCAGAAGGAGATCATGTAGATCTGGTGAAGAAGATTAATATACTAGGTGAATTTAATTATTTCTTTTAACTTTCCCTCAATCTGAAATGAATAAATACCTCAGTACAGACCTAATATTATATTTGTTGTCTGGATATATTCCAACAGTAATGCAAGGCCTCGTTTACTCAATCAGAGTCGTGTTGTTTCAGTTATGTTGTGTACTTGCTATGGCCTACATGTTCTATACTCACCAAGCACTTTATCAGAAACGCCTGTACACCAATTTATTTCTGCATTTACTCAACCAATCATGTGGCAGAAGTGTGATGAAGGAAATCATACAGATACAGGTCAGGAGCTGCAGTTAATGTTCACATCAACCCTGAGAATGAGGGGGAAACAGGAGCTCAGTGACTTTGACCATGGCATGTTTGAGTATTTCTGAAACTGCTGATCTCCTGAGATTTTCACACACACAAGAGCAAGTCTGTCAAGTTACTCAACATCAGAGGAAGAATGGCTGGACTTGGTTCTAGATGACAGAAAGACTAACTCAGATAACCAGGTTTTTACAGTGCTGGTGAGCAGGAAAGAATGACACATGGAAGCCTGAGGTGAACGAGTTACAGCGGCAATCAGGTTCAAGAACAGAAATCTGAGGCTGCTGCAGACACAGGCTCACAAAACCTGTCCAGATGAAGACTGAAAAAACGTAGCCCAGTCTGATGAATCCAGATTTCTGCTGAGGCTGCTGATGATAGGATCAAAATCTATCATTAGATATGACTGTCTGGATACTGTCGCGTATAATTCTACTCCAGTGCTGGAAGTAGGGGTGCTGAAGGGGCAGCAGCACCTCCTACAGTCGACAGACTGGAACTGTGAGTAACATTTTTAGATTGAGTTTTTATGACAACTGAAGCCTGCCACAGATTATTTTATATGTGTGGAAAGGGAGGAAGAGATGAGGGGTATTCAGCTGCAACATGACACTCCACCACCAGATGTCACTAAATTCTACACACTGAGCCTTTAATAGCCCTAAAGCCATTAAACTTTGCTGTCTGTTGTAGTTTAAAATGTTCTAATAAGTGGTAGAAAATGTTGTTGACCATTGAAGTTAATTCAGAAATCACAAATGCTGCACCGCTGCATTTAATAAGATGTTATTATTTACACTTTTTCTCAGGAACCCCAGCTCTGACTGACTTCCTGTGTCCCTGCTCATTGCGTACATGAAATGTTTGGATAACATCTTTTGTCTCCCATCATTAACTCCATGTGGTCTGACTACCTGAAATATTCAGAGCATGAATGTTTTAATCTCAGTTGGTCAGTGGGCTGATTCATTATCGCTGCATTATAAGTGACCGACTTTTTTTCCATGGAAACTAATACTCCGATGGCTGAGAATAGTGGACATGACGTAAAACAACATATATGTTCACGTATGACCTGGCAATCATTAGTCATTTGTTGCCAGATATTTCATGCAGAAATAGATGAACTAGTAACTGGACTTTGTCACAACGCCCCTTGTTTTTAGGATTACTCATTACTCCTTTATTATTTTTGATGTTAATGTGATACCCAGTCTCCTTTTTCACACTAAAACACGGCCACACAAAAGAAGC
Organism: Paralichthys olivaceus; assembly: GCF_024713975.1. Lineage (NCBI taxonomy): Eukaryota > Metazoa > Chordata > Actinopteri > Pleuronectiformes > Paralichthyidae > Paralichthys > Paralichthys olivaceus. The sequence continues at coordinate 9,868,262 of NC_091102.1, forward strand.
CTTTCAAATACTTCTCACCAAAAAGTAATGACTAACCGCCAGCTCATGCTTCCTTTACTAAATCACTCTCAGAGACCTGTGTCTCTCCCTCACCGCTAGAGATGAGACAAGATATGTTGTCTGTAAATCATCTCACTGAAACACATGTCCACTGTGTAATTTCCCTGCCTGGGGTGATTTTATTTCCTCTCTTTTTTTTTCTTAAATCTACCAAAAGACCGTTATACACATTCTAACCCGCCACATGGCAGGTTTGCAGATCCTGGCTTTTGTCAGCGGCCTTGCTGGGCTGGGGGCCACTATTGGTGCCACAGTGTCCAATGAATGGAGGGCCACCAGCCGGGCGTCCTCGGTCATCACAGCGACCTGGGTCCTTCAGGGTCTGTGGAACAACTGTGCTGGAAATGCCATTGGAGCGCTGCACTGCAGACCACACCATACTATCTTTAAGCTGGAGGGTAAGTTCAGAGTGTCATGACTGCCACACACACAAAATCTGTTCAGTCTTTCCTGAAAACATTCATTGTTAAATACCTTGATGAGTAAATGGTGTTATGTGTCTAGTGTGTGAACATACAGATAAATGTATGGTAACATTGTGTATATTCAAGGAAGATGCTTTATGAGATATCCCGAAAGGTTTTCTTATAGTTTTCATTATCAAGCACTGAAAACTATTCACCACCAAAAAGACATGTATCACCTTGTTTCTTTATGATGTGTAAAGTTATTACTGCTGCCAATTCTTTCAAAACTCAAAATTTGAAGGGCAAATTCTGAGCATATTCTGATGTAGAAGACTTTTAAACATCTTTTTCCACAATACATATTACCACTTTAAATATGGATTTAATACATCATTTATAATGACTATTGAAGATTATTAGGGGATATATGTCTGTAAGGGATCTTATTGTTCTTACATGAATGTCTCTATTATAGGATACTGTCTGACAGTGTATTGTCAGTAACAGACTTTGTCTTTGTCTTAAAAAAGGTAAATGGTAATGATATATTCTTTGAACTAACTTTGTCAAAGTCAACAGAAAAATGAAATTATCAAAGCATGTGGTAATATAATCTCTGTTCCAGATTAATGCTCTCATTTTGAATTTGTGTAAATGTGTAATCTTTTGTGGCAAATGTCCAACTGAGAGAGTCTGAGTCACAGAAGGTTCAGCAGAGGTCAAGTAAACAGGAAGTAAACAACTGTATTATCCATATTGGACTGTACTGTATTGGTTAGCAAGAGACAAAGCATAGCTCAAAAATCAACAGCAAATTAATTTACAATGTTTTGTGAAAAGCCTTGTGAAATCGTTCTTTGTTTTTTTGCTCTGTCAGTGCATTATTTATACTTAATATTTATTTATTTTTTAATACATTTTTGTTCATGATTTTCCTTTTTACCAGTTCAGTTGATCAGTTCGATCATTTACTTTTGATTTTTGTCATTTTGTTTTGTTTGGGGTTATGAGTGCATTAACCGTCTCATCAATGAATTGGGACACAAATCTAATTCATGGTTCATTGTATTTTATGCTATTGAATTGTTTATTGTTGAGTTGTTTGACTCTCTCCACATGTATCTATTTCAGTGTGTGTATATGAGTTGCAGTCCTCCACAGTGCACACTGTAGTTTCTGTCATCATGCTACTGCCACCATCCGATAGAGCTGAGAATCACGGTGTCCATAATTATGCAGAAATAAATAAGTGTTGAATCAAATAATTAAATATACTGTATACATAAATGAGAAATTTGATACATTAGTAATGAAAATAAATGTGAATAAATATACATTAATACATTTACAAATATGGATTATATTTTCTATATATACCATTATCTATTAATGTATTTCTATATCCATTCATTCATTTATTCATATATATCTATATTTAGTTATTTCTGACCATGTTTTGAGTGTATGCATTCTGAATGCCTTGTTAATTGCTTTTGTCCTGTTTTAGTAGAATTTTTTGTACTTGACAGTTTAAAAAAAAAGTACTTTCCCATTATGGTCTTACAATCACATATTAATCAAATTGTTGTAATAGTACTGGACATGATGTCAACACAACAATACTTCTTTGTGTTGCTTTAGTCCCAATCATCTCTCTGTGTGTCACGTGTACTGTGAGGGGGTGGACGTCATTGTAGACCATTGGCTACTTGTGGATGTTTCAGGCCAAACTCCTCCCTACAGAATTCAACTCTTCACAACACATTAACTATCAATCGCAGCCTCTCCATTGAACTTGCTCGTTCGGAGCCGAGCCACATTTTCCACAAGCTCTACCAGCCAGGGAACCATTGATTATTCTAAGTCCAACAGCGACTGGAGCGGAGGCCTCGGTTGAGCTGAGAACTCTTCTCTGCGGTATGAGCAGCATGTTTCAGGAGATCGTGGCCTTCGTATTCAGCACCTCAGGGTGGGTGCTGGTGTCCTCCACCTTGCCAACAGACTACTGGAAGGTGTCTTCACTTGATGGAACAGTCATCACCACTGCTACCTACTGGTCCAATCTGTGGAAGACCTGTGTCACCGATTCAACAGGAGTCTCCAACTGCAAAGACTTTGCCTCCTTGCTTGCACTGGATGGTCAGCTCTTTTTCATGTTTGTTAATCGCTTACTTTTCCTCCATTTGACTGCACTCGTTTCTTTAAGTTTATAATGGTCTTGATCGATTGTGTTGACTTAAGCTTCTGTTTATTTCCAGCTGAAGAGCTCTTGGTAATATCTCATATTGTCATATTTCTTTCATTACAATTTTCTGTTGTATCAATCCCTGATTCTCTAAAATTTCCTTGAAAAAAATGAAGCTGAAGCTCCTTATAAATCCTAAAGTTGAATTCAAGTCCCAGAGGAATGGCTCATTTACTTCCAAATATGTCAATGTTTAGCCTCAGCTCTCTGAGCCTGAAAGATGTGAAGGAGATTTACTGGGAACCTGAGGCAGTTTACCACGGCTGAATAGTTTCAGCAGGTTAAACCGCCGAGGTAATATTTACCTCAACATCACATCTGAACGGGAAATTTAATACCAGGGCAGTCACCACACTAGCAGGAGTGCTTAAAGATAATTATGGTCACTCGTGACAAATTGTACGTCTTGCTTAATGTGTAAATCGTTCAGAAGGTCAATGACTCATTGACCTTGTTGTGTGCGGAAGTGAGAGACGCCAGGGAGCACAAGCACAGGGAGGGATTTAGACGGCACGTGCACTGAGCTCTGTTTCATTTTTGCAGGTTACATCCAGGCCTGCAGGGGACTGATGATTGCGGCCATCTGCCTGGGTTTCTTCGGTTCCATATTTGCCCTCGTTGGAATGAAATGCACCAAAATCGGAGGAACCGACAAAGTCAAGGCCAAGATCGCCTGCTTTGCTGGAGTTGATTTCATTCTTAGTGGTAATTATAGTGGACCTGTGGAATTATTTGTGTTATAGCATTTTCTGTTGGTCTAATTTCACTTTTTCATATTTGTCTCAGGCCTCTGCTCGTTGTCGGCATGTTCCCTTTACGCCCATCGGATAACATCAGAGTTTTTTGACCCAATGTATATTGCACAGAAGTAAGTGCCATGTATCTGTGTATCCATAATGTTTAAATATAACTCAACCAATTCAGTGACATTACTTCATTTCTCTTTGTCTCTAGGTACGAACTGGGAGCGGCTCTCTTTATCGGCTGGGCAGGTTCAGTACTCTGTATCATTGGAGGAAGCATTTTCTGTTTCTCCATCACAGATTCCTTCACCAAAAGGTTTGTATGAGATATTACAGAGGATATGTGTTATAAATAACCTCCTGAGTATATGGTTTTTGTTCTGTCATATATTCTGTCTGATTTATGAAGATGAATCTGTGTTCACTCTCTCTCCACAGCCGTAGACAGGCAAACTATATCTACAAAGGTGCAGCCTCACACTCTCATATCTCATCGTACCCGAGAGGGCAGACAAACTCTGTAAACCAGAGGCTGCCTCCAGACTACAGCAGCTCCCCTGGGAGTCAGCACTTTGATAAGAATGCATATGTTTGAAGAATGTGAATATAAAACACAATTATTTGAAGCCACTGGTGAGTCATATATTGTCTACCAACAGCAACATTTGTGATATTCATCTATGACTCACCAGGATACAAGTTTATTTTACATTTATGTTTCTTCCAGGTGTATGAGTTTAAAGGTATATGACATTTCACTTTGCTGGGAATTGATATTTTCTATAAAGTTTCTGCATTTCTGTATTTAACAGTTCTACATATTGCTGTATATTAAATACATTTTAATTAATATGGCACTTATTAGAGCACATACCTCTGCCAAGTCCCATGAATTGAATCAAGCTACACTGTATTTCACACACTCATAGATCTCTTGAATATGCACTTTTTCATAAAAGAATATATATTGTTTTCTAGGAAATTTGTGAAGAAAACAACCTGGATCCACCCCATTATCTTGATCTGTCCCAAAATATATAGAAATCCGTTCAGTAGTTTTCACACAATCCTACTAACACACAAATGTGTCTCATACGGCAAACGATCCAAAGCACAGTTTTGTAAGACATTTCCTTTGTTGGTTGTACCTTGTAGCTGTAAATGACCTTTGTATCCAAAAATGTTTTTTGTATGATTTTATATTAAGTAAAGCTGAAGGTTGAAAAAAAGAGGGGGGGGCGGGCATCTTGCCATTGTTTCTATAAGAACAGAAATGTGCATGAGCAGTCTCACTTCCTTAACACAACAAATAAATAGAAATAAAACTGATTAAAATAAATACTGCAGTTTACTTTGTGTCTCACTTGTTTTGTCAACAGATGATGTTTCACCTCCTTGTCACTGTTTACACTTTATACTGAGATGCTCCTTCAGAGTCTCTTTACTTGAATGTGTAAAGGTGGTAGAAGACAAAGATCAAACATGTATAAGTGGGAGCAAGCCTTATTTTGACTATGAATGCATATTAAATGTGTTATTGCTACGTACCTCATTGTAAAAGGGACTTAAACCCGGAAAGTGATGTGAAATATCGAAAGGAGGTGGCACACTTCAGGGAGTTTACAGTAAACATCTCACACGCTGGTACAGCGCCCTCATCAACACTAACGGCACACTGTCATACCCTCCACACCTCACTCTTACATCATCTTACATCTGCTGACCGCTGAGCAGGAGATTGCACTTATTGCACTTTCAGCACTACACTTATATGAAAAAGTGTAATTACCCAGCTCAGCGGACGCTTCCTGCTTCGACTGAACGAATCCGGACATGAAGAAACGACTGGTACAAATCCTTGGCTTCTTGATTTCGTCTCTGGGATGGGTGTTTGTGCTGTGCACTATGGCCATGGACTACTGGAGGATCACACAGTTGGGCGGACAAGGAGGCTCCTTCATCATCAGAGTGGCCTGGTACTGGTCCAACCTGTGGAAGGATTGTTTCACTGATTCCACCGCTGTCACCAACTGTAGAGACTTCCCAGTGCTCTGGACCGTCACCCGTAAGTGCTCAGAATAAGTGCTTCTGTGTCTGCCTCAGTTTTTGTAAATGAGCAGATAGAGAATGGCACAACCACTCATGGGTGTTCAAAGTGACACTAAGATAATACAGACAATGAGACTGTGACTATAGAATAAACTATAGTCTTAGAAATGAAAAGTTAAATTAATAAGGAGTTATGTGACTGTAGGTTAACTTGGTTACCATCTCTCTTCATTTCAGTATTTGTGTGAGAAAAAAAAACATCTTCTTAATAATTTGACATTATTGACTTTTTTAATCTAACAAAATAAAATGTCATGATTGTAGAGAAATAGGTTGGGTTATTTTTTAAGCCTTTGACGAAATCACAATAGGCAACAATAGTTGAACACAATATTTGCATTATGGTAATTATACAATCACTTAATAACTCAAGTTACGATCCCTTTGCCTGGTAATAAGGATTTTAGTTGACAACATGCTCTACACTGTTCAGAACTGGTATTAACATCTGTCCTAAGAAGTTGACAGCTCAAAGTTCTTCTGTTCAACCCTGGTGATAAAATGTGTCCTTAATGTGTCCCTCCTGTGATCGAATCTCTCTTTCCTGCTCTCTATGCTGATACGTATATGTAATTTCTGTGACTCTGTCCGTGTCTGTGTGGACTTCCAATATCCAGGTTGTTCAGACATCTGATAAGGACGGATAGATGGATGGATGGATGGATGGATGGATGGAGGGAGAGATTTTATTTCTGACAGTCTGACAGGAAGCGAACACTGGAAACTGAACCTTTTCTGTCGAATCATTTTTGTGTTTTGTCAAAACCAAACTCTTCCTGTATTCCTCAGCCTTCGTCCAGGGAGTTCGAGGATTGCTGATGTGCGGGTTAACGTTTGGATTCTTTGCTGTAGTGCTTTGCTTTCTTGGGATGGAGTGCACTTTCATCGGTGGAGCCGATAAATCCAAGGACAAAATGGTTTTCGCCGGTGCAGTATTCCATGTGGCTGGAAGTGAGTACAGATCATTGCATGCGTGTGTTTGTCTTCGTAAATGACAAAAGACATTTAACCCTCATTGTTTCTTGGTTTCATCGAAACCTCTGCACACAGGTGTGGCGGATGTTGCTGGCTACTGCTTGTACATCAACAGAGTCGCCAGAACAACCTTTGCTGCCAGTGTAGGACCAGGAGTCTTACGGTACTTTTTTACACTTCCACAATATATTCATAAAAGTGTTGACTCTGAACTTCAGAGGACTTTGTTTTGCACTCCAGGTATGACCTAGGACCTCCCATATTTCTTGGATTGGTGGGATGTTTCTTCATCCTGTTGGGTGCAATGTTTTATGCTGTGACAGTCTTCAGAGTAATCTGCCCCGAAAGGTATCGAAACCATTTATATTTATTTTGTTTTTCTGTACCTGCAAAGGTCATAGTGCCTCACTGCATTTTTCGATGTCTTACAGTAAAGTGCTTTATGCCAATCAAGGAGGCACATACATGGTCCCTCGCTCCAGAGGACAAACGTACACTGGATACTACGGACCCTCATTGCAATATGGATCTTACCTCGGCTCGGGATCCAGCAGCTCCAAGATCTCAAAGCTCTCTCAGACAACACCGACGAAAATCTCAGAAAGAGATGCATTTGTTTAGCATCTCCAATCTTTTGTTTTTATATATTTGATCCAAGAGACAAGCAGAAAACAACAATTCTGACTGACAATGAGCATATTGTAGAGGATTCTCCTTCACCCTTCTCTTTGAGCACCATATGTACAAGTTTGTGGTGTTATTCACTTGTTGATGTTTTGTTTTCATGAAGCTGGTCACATTCTGTATGAAATAAATTGTGTTTACGCTGCAGTCATTAACTATATTGTCATTTAATCAACAACATGTACTACAACTGGGAACATTACTGGAATAGCTATGCATTAATATGTAATTAAAAATTTAAAATCTGTACCTGGCAATGTGCCTTTACAATTATTTCTGTCTCATGGGAGAACTTGTATTGTTACACCAGTGTGTCCTCAGTGTATTTCATTTCTGTCACTCTCATCACTCTGCATTGTGCATGAAATGAAAACAATACCAAATATCGACTTCATCCAAAAGGTACACAAAACTGCTTCGGTGCTGGCAGACTCCTGGGTACCAACAACAAACACATCCTCAAAGTGACCTTCACAAAACACAGCAAAACATGTGATGATGTACACAAACCCTGTTTTACCTCCTCTGAGTGTGTGTTTGTGTGTGTGTGTGTGTGTGTGTGAGTGTGTGTGTCTGCGTCTGTGTCTGTGTTTGTGGTTACATACGTTCATTTAGTGTGTGTTTCCATATTCATCCAGAGAGGAGGCTGTTTCAGGCCAATACCTGAGACATGACACCTGGAGTATGTGACTGCAGGTGGAATTCCATCAATGCTTGCAGTACTTCTACCACTAATATTCTACTTTTTATTGATTTAATGTTGTTCTTCACTTTTTAAGTCTGGTATTGAAATGCAGTTTTTATTAGTAGTAATATTATTTAAAAAATGATAATAAGGATAACAGTAATAGTTATTGTTTTTATTATTATTATTACTACTATGTCTGTGTCACTGTCTGTCTGAGTGTCTTTGGTTCTATATTTGTCCTGTTTGGAATGAAATGCACCAAAAATCGGAGGAAGTGAAAGAAACAATGGGCGGATCGCCTGCAGGTGTTTATCTCATTCTAAGTGGCGAGTAAGTGTGCTGGTGGAATTATTTATGTGACTGCATTTTATTTCTACTTTGACTTCTTCTCTGCTCACTGTCAGCATTCTACATTTACGGACATCAGATCACATCAGAGTTTTTTGACCCAATGTCTTTTGAACAAAGGTAAGAAATATTGTGACAATACAGTATATCCAAAAAAAACTAAAAAAAGCAATTCAGTGACAATGCTGCTTTGCTCTGTGTGAAAGGTATGAACTGGGAGCTGCTCTATATATTGGCTGGGGAGGCTCAGTCCTCTGCATCATTGGAGGCAGCATGCTCTGTTTCTCCATCAAAAATTCCTTCGCCAAAAGGTTTTTTTGAGCAAAACATGCTATATTAACATTATATAGAAGACACCTCTTGCAAATAACCAGCTGTGTTTGTCAATTTTGATGAGTCATATACTGTGGGTGTTTGATTTGTATAGAAACTGTGAGTCTGTGTTTTTTTCTCTTCACGGTCACAGTCAGGAAATCTCTATCTACAAAGATGCAGCCTAACGTTTTCATATCTCCTCGTACCCAAGAGGGCAGGCAAGCACTGTAAACCTGCAAACCTGCAGGATTCAGCACTTTGACAAGAATGTGTACCGTATGTTTGAGGAATGTGGATGTAAAAGACTTTTAGTTGAAGCCACTGGTAGGTCTGAAAAGATGTACTACATCTGTAAGACAAAGATTAATAAATGAAACTTAAAAAAAGGATGTGTCTTATAATTATACGACAAATGATTCCAGACCACTTGTATTTTATTTTAGTAGCGGTATATTGCAATAACTTTTTTATATGACATTTATTTTGTTGGTTGTATCTTTAACTGTTAATAAACTGTAATGACAATATTCAAAAGTGTGTCAGACATAGATTTCTTGTTTTAAATTATTTGACTGTCAACTAACATTTTGTAATAAGTAACATTAAAGTTTAAACAAACTGCTGCATCTCTTCTTTGAGTCTATAAAAAATGTTTTGTAAATAATGTGCAGCTTCAATTTCTTAGGCAGAGAATATGAATAAAATAAATGAATCAGGGTTGAAACAGATGATACAATACTTTCTCATTAGAATTACACCCGCATGTCTTCAGAGGGCAAAAGTTTACAGTTTATGGTTTTATAGCATTGAAAGAATGACAAACCATGGATGGGTGCATACAGTGACACAAGGATAACACAATAGGATTTTTCCACAGGGTACAGAAACATATAACATTCAATCATTTCATTTTAAAGCCTTAAAAAGTCTTAAATACCTTAAAATATTAAACACACAGCTTAAATACATTTAGGTTCATTTAACAGTTTTTCTGATTACCTCCATTTTTTTCTTTTCTTTTTTAAGAGAAAAATGTTTTGGCCAAATGCATGGTTTGTAATGTCTCCATCTGTTTTTATTCTTTCTCAATTATAGTAAAAAAAAAAAAAGTAACAAAACTACAAACAAGACCCACTGAAATATTGTAGTTATAGCATGTGACATTGATTTACACTACTCAAAATCTTAAAAGTAAACACTTTTTGTAGACTGAGAGAACCAGACAAGCTTTAAGAGTTTTTATCGCAGACCTGTTCAAAATGACTGTTTTCATTATTCATGTGAAAACAACTAGATTGTATCTAGTCCTCAGTGTGATCACCTTTGAATAACCCATTCAAAAAGTATTTTGCATTTTCTCACATCATAAAATCTTCCTGTTCCTCTCAGCTTTAACCCGGAGGGGGGGGTTGCAAGGATAATGTGCGAGTCATAACAAAGGAGAACATGTTTATTGCTGGAGCAGTGTTTCATTCTGCCGGTGGTGAGTGTAGAACAGACATCCTACAGTGTCACTGGAAACGACCTTCAATATTTCTTGGAATAAACTCTCAGAAATTCCCTCCAACTGCTTCTACATCAACATGATTGCTATAGTAGCCTTTGCGGACAGGGTTTTTTAGATTTATCCATAGTAGGCTACTGTATATCATTTAGCTTGAAATGTAAAAACAGCTCCCTTTAATTCATAATAACACAAACAAATCTGGTGTATATGTATTGTGGGATGTTCAGATCTTTAACCATTCATATGTCACACACCTCAATGGTGCACAAACCTGAAGCCATGTTGGCTCCTGAGTACCAACAACAAACACATCATCAAAGTGACGTTCACAAAACACAAGGGGAAAAAAGTCCAAGGCAAAATATGTGATGATGTACACACACCTTGTTTGTACTGTGTGGGTGATGGTGATGCTCACGTGTCCCACAGTTTGGGCTCAGGAGCCGGTGCAGAGGCTGTGAATTGTCCCTTCTCCGGTTAAACTTCGATACAGACATGGGTTACAGGACCGTGGTGATGTACATGGAGATATGCTGCTTTGTCGTCTGTGTGTCCGGCTGGATCCTGGTGTGTTCAACGATGCCAACAGAAATCTGGACGTGGTCTGAGGTGGACAGCATCGTCCTGACCACTTCCAATTATTTCTCCAACCTGTGGAAGGATTGTATATCTGATTCCACTGGAGTATCTGACTGTAAGGGAATTCCATCCATGCTGGCACTCAACTGTGAGTAAAACCATGATTGATTTAAAGCAGCAGTTTTACAAGCTGTTTGTAGTGCATGCTCAACATTGTGTCTGTTGCTTCTGGACAGGGGACATTCACATGTGCCGAGCTCTCATCATCATCTCCATCATTCTGGCTTTTTTTGGATCAATCCTGGTCTTAGTGGGGATGAAGTGCACTAAGATTGGGGGATCGGAGATTGCTAATGCAAGAGTGACCTTTGCTGGGGGGATGAACTACTTTATCGGAGGTAAAGTTTTACCCCTGAGGGTTATTCTAAAAAAAACAGTCACTGTGCAATAAAATGTCTAATAAGGACATGTATTGTTCCAGGGATGTGTTCCATGGTCGCTTTCTCTTATTATGGAAACAAAATTACATCAGAATTTCAAGACCCAAATTACAGAGCTCAGAAGTAAGTACAATAGATTCTCACAACAACAAACTAATCTACATGCATCACAATATTTCATGAGGGGAAAAACTGTAACTTAATGATTTTTCTGTTTTTTCAATGCCAGGTTTGAAATAGGTGTTGGCGTCTTTGTCGGCTGGGGAGGCTCCACCTTACTTGTTGTTGGAGGCCTTATTTACAGTATCTTTGCCGGGAGGGAAGGATGTCGATCAAGGTAAAATAGTCCTGCAAGATCCAATCTTAGTTCCACCCACCCGTGAGACCTAGAGGAAAAACAAACAAACATAACCATTCATCTTTTGGATTTCTTCTCCACAGCTCCAAACGCTACCCTCCCTACCAGTTTCCTGACGCCTACACGGTCGTCCCGACAAAAAGGGCCCCAACGTCTTTGGCCCGCAGCGAGATGAGGGAGAGCAGGAAATCCAGGAACACCAGTGAAAGCGGACTCACCAGTATCTCTGGGCTCAGCAGCGTCACCAAGACGACATCGAGTAATGCATCCGGGCTCAGCAGTATCACCAAGACGTCAGGAAGCAACGCATATGTGTAAAAACAATGAGTGGATTCATTTCAAATGTAAATTAATATTAGTAAGTCCACACTTCAAGGCTTCAATGGCAGCCTTCAAATGTAGTCCTGTTCATAACAGACAATTTGATTTTTCATTGGAGAAAAAGCACAATAACAAGACATGAGGCTAAATAAACATTTGAATCTTCACAAGGTGATTTTTCAACTGAACTATAAAATGTGCACTTTGTAGAAAATCTGTTTTCTCCCACGCGTAATGCTAATTTTCTCTGTAGGTAGAATAATGGTTCAGTATGATGACATTTATAATATATAACATAGTTTCAGATTTATTCTGTTAAAAATCATTGTTTATGGTTATACATTTTTAGGAGTAGAAATAAACTGTTCAACACAGAATGCTGTCAGACATTCAGTTATTGTAAGATATTTTTATAAATGTGCAACAAAACAAAACTTTGATATTGATTCATAAAAGAAAGGTGTTTAACGTGAGCATGAGAATTTTCATGAGTTTTCGCATAAGTGGAAATGCTCCCTGATCTATCTATCTATCTATGCTCCAACTTTTCTCTCTCTCTCTCTCTCTCTCTCTCTCTCTCTCACACACACACACATGCATGTCTCTCTATAGTTGTGGTGACACTCATTAACATAATGCGTTCCCTAGCCTCTAACCCTAACCTGAACCATCCAAACTAAAAGCCTAAACTTAAACCTAATTCTAACTCTAACACCAAGTGTGGATCCTCAAACAGCTCATTGAGTTTGAGGGACAAACTAAAATGTCCTCACAATGATGGGATTGAACCAAAATTGGTCCTCATAACAATAGATAGACATACACACACACACACACTCACACTAACACACATAGCCCCCCCCCCCACTGTCTCTCTCTCTCTCTTGCTTTCTCTTCCTCTCCCTCTATCACCATCTCTCCCTCCCTCTCTGTCTCCCCCCCTCTCCCTCTCTATCTCTCCCTTTCTCTCTGTCTCTCTTGCCCCCCCTCTCTGTCTGTCTCCCCCCCTCTCTCCCTCCCTCTCTGTCTCTCCCTCTCTCTCCCTCTATCTCTCTCTGTCTCTCTCTCTCTCCCTCTGCCCCCCCTCTCTGCCTCTCCCCCCTCTCTCTCCCTCCCTCTTTGTCTCTCCCTCTCTCTCTGTCTCTCTCGCCCCCTCCCTCTCTCTCCCTCCCTCCCCCCCCTCTCTCTCTCCCTCCCTCTCTGCCTCTCCCCCCTCTCTCTTTGTCTCCCCCCCCCTTCTCTCCCTCCCTCCCTCTCTCTCTCCCTCCCTCCCTCTCTCTCTCCCTCCCTCCCTCTCTGTCTCTCCCTCCCTCCCCCCCTCTCTCTCTCTCCCTCCCTCTCTCTCCCTCCCTCCCTCTCTCTCTTTTTGCTGCCGTGGCTCCTCTCAGTTGAACCAGCGGTGGTGGGCGGGGCTGTCCGGCGCATCCAGCCAATCAGGGTCCCCCACGATCGGGTGGGTTGCTGTCCTGAGTGGGACAGAGACAGAGACCATGCTGACGGACTGTCCTGTGATGGGACTGTGGACACTCAGCGAGACCAACCACAGCTGAACCCACCTCGTGTCTGTGGGACATCAGGAGCACGAGGACTCGTCAGACACAAACTGAACCATGGTGTCCATTGAGCATGTCGCTCACAAGATACTCACCTACATCCCGTATGTGCTCGTCCTGGTTGACATGAGATACGAAGGTAAGAGGCTGAGTTCACTTGAACTGAACTTCACCAGACAAACTAATGGTAACTTCAGCTGACAGTGCGAGAGTGTTAGCTCAGTGAAAACAGCAAGTTATTAGCTTTAATGCTAATGTCAACACCGAGCTAAGTCCACTTCTGTGTTGGCTAACGCTAAGTTAGCTCATCACTTATTTGGAGGTAAACCTTATCTGATTATTATTATTATCACAGTGTTCGGTTCGTGTTAGCCCACAGGAGATTCTGAAACTAGCACAGCTGCCTCCATGCTAACGCCAGTCACCCTTAGGTGTTAGCTAACGAGTTGTGAACTTTACAACATCAAGCTAGCTACATGTCAAAGTCACGTCCAGCGACTGTTGGATTGATCCACATGCTGTCAGTGGTCTGTCAGTATTGTCTGTCAAACGAGAGCACGTCACTGTTGTGTGGTAGTATTATTTTTCCTGTGAAGCACTTTGTAACTTTGTTTAGATAAGTGCTATACAAATGCAGTTATTAGTAGTAGTGGTAGTAGCATATGCTCAGTAGTGTGTGTGTGTGTGTTTGTTTCAGGGGTGACATGTGGTCGGGATGGGAGTGTGGACAATCACATGGAGATGGGGAAGAAGCTGCTGGCCGCTGGACAGTTAGCTGATGCCCTCTCTCATTTCCACGCTGCTGTAGGTACGTGTCATCAACATGCAGAGTTAGCAGTGTTTATCTTTTGTGACACAGGAAGTTATTGTGCAAAACTTTTGCACTCATTTGTCTTCATTGTGTTTCGACAGACGGAGATCCCAAGAACTACTTGGCCTTCTACAGGAGAGCGACAGTGTTTCTAGCAATGGGGAAGTCAAAGTCGGCACTCCCAGATTTGAGCAGAGTCATTGAGCTCAAACCGGACTTCACATCGGTACATTTCTGCTGCTCATCAATTTGTCACGAGAAAATGTTGCACAGTTGTTTCGTGCTGCACCCTCAACAGAGAAATAACCTGTGACCCAGTTCAGAGCTGGTGTTAACATCTGTCCTGAGCGATCAGCACAGGTCTGAACGCACTCTAATGTGTCCTGAGATCCGATCACTCACACCACATTTGGAGCGGGTGTGGGATGCTTGAGGCCACATTTTTTTCACCGTGTGAACGCTAATGCCTCCTGTTCCACATGTGGAGAAGAACCTACACAGCTGACTTCCTCTGAAACAGTTTCACAATGAGTCGAAAGTATCTTTATGCTTTTCAGTGAATTTGCATTGACAGGACGCATTTTAATACCAGGTGTGAACACACATACTTAACGCCGTCCACTTGTACATCACATGTGATCAGATCTCTCAGGAGGGATGTTAATACTAGAATTGGGTGAGAAACAAATCTACACAAATTAGGAATCTTTAGGAATAAGTTAGGAATCAGCTGCTGCGTATGTGAATATTAATTGTTTTACAGTTTTATTTCTCCCCCAGCCAGACATAATGGTGCTGGGAAACCAGTCAGCTGTGTTGACAAGATTGTATTTGCAGTCTTATCTAACATGTCCTCTCTCTCTCTCCTTTAACAGGCAAGACTTCAGAGAGGAAACCTCCTTCTGAAGCAGGGGAGACTCGACGAAGCAGAGACTGACTTCAAGAAGGTGGTGAGTAACATCCAGTTTGATCTGACTGAAAAGAGGTCTTGATTTCATAAATTCACCAGGAGATGTCAGTGTTTCAGAGACATGATCTGTCAGTGATGGAACAGTCCTTCACTTTCAACTGATTTAAAATGTTTGTTTATTGGATTAGAATTGCTTACTCAACCTTAAACATCATACACTATGAAACAGGCGCTACCTGCATCCATAAACCATCTTACAAGCTGCAGATAATAATTAAATTAAGTTGGCTCTCATTCGGGCCGTCAGGGACCATTCGTAGGTGCTTATTAAGGATTAAGCTAATGCATTTTTCATTGGATTTACCGTGTTAGACCCCCAGAAGACACAAATGCCCTTCTTCTATCTACTATTAAGTTAAACAGTCAGAGGTTAAACAGTCACAGTGCAAGGCCCAGAAAGTTTTACACTCGCAAACAGCTTTAATTCCTTCTGTTTCAAGATAGCAAGGAATTACATTCCCAGTTGAGACCTATTGGCATCTGGGCTTGTGCAGTTTTATATGGACAATATTCTGCTCGTATAATGTCAAGGAATCTGGGCCAGAGCTGCATGTTGTCCTGCTGCTTCAGCAGTCCACCACACCGGCTGTAATGCTTCACATTTATGCTTTGCATTCTTTCTTAAGCTGAGCCAGCAGGAAACACTCATGGGGTTGCCAGGTCTCCTCGTAAAGGATGTGTCATTAGCTGAGATTGCTCTTGTGAATATGATGACCTCTTTGATGGGGATGATTGTGATGTAATGGGTGTCAGCTATGGTAAGCACTGCTGTAATTGGCATTGGGGTCTCTTCAGAAATATAAGCGCTCATATTGGAACACATTGTGTAAGGAGAGAACAAAATTCGATAAAGAAGTCGATGGTTATACCATCTCATATTCCACACGCTTAATTTTGTTTTGTCACTCCAGCTCTTCTCCTCATAGACGTCTTTAATCACGTCTATAAGTACCTGATATAATGTCTGACCTTGCAATCTTCCAGCTGAAGTCCAACCCCGGCGACAAAGAGGAGAGAGAAGCCCAGAGTCAGCTGACAAAGTCGGATGAAATTCAGCGGCTGGTGGCTCAGGCACGCAGCAGCTTCAGCAGCCAGGATTACATGACAGCTGCTGTCCAGCTTGACACAATCATCGAGGTGAGCGACGTGCCTTGTCAGCATCGCCTGATTTCTCCTGCAAGCATTCGTATAGTCGCAATAATCAGTCCTGCAGTTTGTAAGAGTTCCCGTCCTCCTGTGACAGACTTGCGTTTGGGATGTGACTTCTCGTGAGATGCGAGCCGAGTGTTTTATCCAAATGGGAGAGATGGGGAAGGCCATCAGCGACCTTAAAGCTGCGTCCAAGTTAAAGAGTGACAACACCCAGGCTTTCTACAAACTCAGCACCATCTACTATAACCTCGGAGACCATGGGATGTCCCTCAAGTAAGAACAACTTGAAATGGGTATCAGACATTGGGACCAGAAGTACCAGGGTAAAACTGTGTCACTATGAGAGACCCTCCTAATCACTAAGCTGTCTCAAATAATAGATCACATATAGACCATTTTTGGAAAAACATTAATTTTGTGATGTGAAGCAAAAAAATTTGATAAGAAAACATCTGGAGCACAACAGCTTAAATCAGAAACCAGAGCAGAACGAGGGTCACAAGAAAAAAAACGAACAATCCAAAGTGTGGCTTCAGAAATTAAATCATATCAGCTTGAGCTTCACCCAAACTTGCTACCGCTGGACTGTTGTGTGTACGTTTTGTTTTCGTATGTTTACAATAAAGCACATGTAGTAAGATCAAACGTGCCTGTTGGAACCACTTTCACTTTTCTTCCTCCTCTGATCTGCAGTGAAGTGCGCGAGTGCCTGAAGCTGGATCCTGATCACAAGCAGTGTTACAGCCATTACAAGCAGGTCAAGAAGCTCAACAAACAGATCCTGTCTGCAGAGGCACTCATCCAAGAGCAGAGGTGTGTGTGTGTGTGTGTGTTTTCAGGCATTTGTGTATCTGTGTAAATAATAAGAATAACATCCCCTCTGAATACCATGGATTGTGTTAGCTGCAGAATGACTGTGTCCATATCATCAGTCACTTCCTCTTTCTGCTCTTACAGGCAGGCATGTAAATCACATATAACTGTGAATGGATGTCACATTATACTGACAAACCCAAGAAATGTTCACAAGACTAAACCAAGAGAATGACAGAGTTCCCCTTGTTCTTTCAGATATGAAGAAGCTGTGAGTAAATATGAGGCGGTGATGAAAACTGAGCCCAACGTTCACCATTTCTCTCTTCTTGCCAAGGAGCGCATCTGCCATGCGCTGTCACAGGTAAGACCTGCATCACTGCTGCAACATGATGTATTAAATCATAAACTCGTTGATTTTCTAATGTTATACACTGTATCTGACCATCGCATTTCCTACGTGCTGTGACCAGGGCCAGCAGGGTAGCAAGGCTATCTCTGTGTGTAGGGAAGTCCTCGAGTCAGACCCAGAGAATGTAAACGTGCTGAAGGACAGAGCTGAGGCCTATATCCAGGAGGAGCAGTATGAGGAAGGTAAGACTGTCAGATGTAGCTGTGTCTTATTTTTCAGTTTAGTGGAGTCCGTCTCACACTCGGAGGCGGGGATAAACGAAAAAACTGTCAGGTTTCCACTGGGAATTCATTGATTTCAGGAGAGAATGTCCTTGGACATGAGTTTTTGTTAAAGAAGGACAAGGACTCAACTGTGACACAGGTGTTGTGTAGATTGTTGTAACTTTACTCAACAATCCCAATGAAATCTGCCTTTTAAAACAGACATGAACTCCAGAAAATGTCCACACAAGTCTGGGGTACAGACTTTCACCATAAAGAACACAGCAGGAGCTGTTCAGAAACGTTCACAGCACAGAAATCACATATTTTTTGCATCTGTTGTGTGTTAGAAACGTCATCATCTCACTTACGGTGAATCCTCCAGATAATCTCCTGCTGTTTTCTCATATGGGCACATTCGGACACTTTCCAGAGTTTTTATTAGGGGACTGGCAGGAGAAGCTCCGGAGAAGGTTTGCAGTATCTTCAGATTTCAGGAGATTATCTGGAGTTCAGTAAAAATCTGAAAGCAGCTTTAGTGACACTGAAAACTCTGACCACTTTAGTAAATGCACATTTTAATTTAATGCTGTCACTATCACTGAGGCCAGAGTGTGTGTTGTAATGACCTCACCATGACTTCACTTGAGAGGCTATTTGATGTTATAGCAGTAGTTCACCACAGGGGGTCCCTGTAACACTACGCACAGTGAAAGAAAGTAATGGCTCATCAGCTTCTTTAACACCTGATCATTAAAATTCTGCCTCATTTGACACATTCGCGCTGAAGTAAATCTGTTGTGACTGTGAATTTGAAAAAGCAAATCAAGGACGAAATGTCGATAAATACAAAAAGCACTTAACTATTTATTAAAGCCCGAAAAACACAAAGATCGTCATCATCATCAGTGAGTTGGAAGTAAGCAGTCTACAAGATGAAGAGCTGACATTATGCAGAAGTTGCAGCTTTGACTATCCTCATTAAGCCTGTGGAGGCAGAGGCAGGATTAGCATGAAACAACAGTTTCCTTGTTGTGTTGTTAAATCACCTCCCAGCCGTCGTGTCACCTGATGGTCTGCCGCTACCATGCTATTCTTTATTAACAGATTCTCCATGTGAATATGCTGAATCTGTAGGCGGGGGACAACAGGAAGCTCTCTGTGTTCTTATTTTTACATCAGCTGTTCTTCGCTATTCAAATTTAAAACCCTCGCTATGTGTTTTACACAAGATTTTAAATTCAATACCAACAGTTAAAAATATCGACATGGTGGTTCAGTGTGAATTATACGATACCTAAGGACAGGGTTGGTATATACTGGCATTATTCAGTGTTGTCGTCGAGGTGCAGAACTGAAAATCTAGGCCGAGCCAACACTTCCATTTTCTATCCTAACAATTTATATGATTCCAGTGCATCTATCTCCAACACTGCTATTGATTTGAGCTGCATAGACTAAAATAAAACCTAAAGTAATGACTCATAAACGACCAGGATGATACATTCAGGAGGAGAGATGTTCTCTGTATTTTTTACATCAGTCTGCTGTTGGTTGAAGGCTGAATCAAACTCTGAACTACATCTGATCTGTCGACAATGAACGTCATTTATATTATAGACTGCAACCTTCCTCACACCTGACGGAGCTGGAGGCAGACGATCAGCTGAAGGGAGAGGCTGTAGTTATGCAGGCTGTGGGAGGGTGGTAGGAATTAGACGCGTGCCCTGTCAGGTTCCATTGAGTTCATATATTGTCCATCTATAGTGTCACTCCCACAAATGTGAATTTAACTTCTATTTTAGACGTGAGGATAAAACAAGTCATGAACATTCACTATCTCTCTCACACAAACACACACGCATGGAAATCCAATTAAATCCACAATTAACTGCAGCGACCCTGCAGGCAGGTCAGAGCCAGAGGAGTAACATCGTTTACCAAGACCCCATCAGTTCTGCAACCGCAGGAGACGCTGTCTGACCATGAGCACATCAGCAGGTGGGAACAGCAGACCTCATGTGGGCTTTTAAACTGTCAGAACCCAGGGTTTTAAAATCACCTCAGTACATCTCACAGGGTAAACAAGCCTGTTAGCACCCAGACGTACACACACGCATGAACTCTTTCACTCACTCACTCTCACACACGAGCTGCTGCAACATTCTCTGGACGTGATGGGGTTTTCTGGATAAATTGGTTTACATCATGACAACAGACACTTTTAGATTTTTGGTCATGATGGTCGTAAAATGATTCTGTGAGTGATCGGCATGACCTCGATACAGCGGCTCCTCACCGCAACCACGACTGCACAGACTCTGGATCCAAATGATGTATAAAGCGCAAGAATTTTAGCTGCAGTTTTACACAAGAGGAAGCAGAGACACGTCGTCCTTTTTTATTTATAATATCAGTGTATTAAGCATTTAATCCGACACTTCTGTACAAAGGACATCAGCCTCTATTATTTTAAGCTCATCTATGGAAATTCTCATCATTTATTTGGTTCATCATCTGAGTGGAGGCTCCCGGACGAAAACATTAACCCCATGACATGCTCAGTGCCTTGCTCAAAGACATTTCTTCACTTAATGCTTGAGGTCTTAGAGCCTGTCATGTCAGTCAAATACTGTTATTCACTCCCATTAGCTGTTTTGTATGAATAAGCAACGCTGATCCTAACCTGCCCTGTTTGTCTTTTGTTTTGCAGCTATCAGTGACTATGAGACGGCGGCTAAACACAGTGAGAATGACCGTCAGATCAAAGAAGGCCTGGACAAAGCTCAGCGACTCCTCAAGCAGTCGCAGCGGAGGGATTATTATAAGATCCTGGGTGTGAAGAGGTGAGCACTGATATGTGGAAACTCAATGGGATTTTTCAGAGGGAATTTTAAGGAGAAGTTGGATATTGTTTTAAGTGTGGAGCTTTTAAGCCCTACTGCTTTAAATGTTGGAGTTTTTTAAGCATTTTGTTGCATTCACAAGCTCTACTGACCAGATGGAAATCTAATGTAAGGCAACAGAAGTGCTCGTGGTCATAAAAAGTAATGGTTTCCTTTATAGGAGCCAATGTGCTAACCCTGACGCTGGTATTATTAGAGTCGGCTCTTGCGGAGGACAAGGGAATAGAAGCTTGATCTTATCTCCAGCTAAATGTGCTAAATCGTCTGAACTCTCCCCCATGGTCACAGAAATGCTCAGAAAAAGGAGATTATCAAAGCCTACAGGAAACTGGCACAACAGTGGCATCCGGACAACTTCCAGGATCCAGAGGAAAAGAAGAAGGCGGAGAAGAAGTTCATAGACATCGTTCAGGCCAAAGAGGTTCTTACTGACCCAGGTAAGAAGTCTTGACTACTTTTTACAAATATGTAAACAAAAATGCAAATCTCTTGTTCAGTGTTTACTCAAACTTTTAATGTCAGCAAACGAATTCTGATTGTAAATACCGATTTTAATCTGCCTACTGATAAATCGGAAGGTCTGCAGTAATCTAAGTATTTTCAAAGCATTGCACCGACATGTCAATATGTGTTTTGTAGAGATGAGAACCAAGTTCGACCACGGAGAGGACCCCATGGATCCAGAGAGCCAACAGAGTCACAATCAGCACTTCCATGGAGGTTTCTCCGGCTACCAGGGTTTCAATCCCTTCGGTTCTGGACCCTTTAACTTTAAATTCAACTTTAACTGAGGAGGCTCCTGTCCAGCACTGCTTGAGGGGATTGTTTGTATTTTCCTCCCTGTTCAGAAGGGAGACCGCTGACACGAGGCGTGCCAACGCATTCAAATGTGGAGCCAATCGTCACTTAAATTCAGTGACTTTAATTTAAGACACATCTTCATTCAACTTCAGATTCCGTTTGGGGAAGGACTGTTGCTATGCTAACAAATATCTGCAGCGTGTGAAGCAGCTTTTATCTGTCAAGACCAAATGGTCATTCTTCATCCTCTCCATGTATTGTACACTGTACAATTCACATCCATTCAGTTTGTACATAGGTACAGTGCTATTTTTATATGGAGTTTTTCTGAAGTGTAAATAAAGAGCTATTTATGTACATTGAAATAAGTCATTTAGTCATTTACTACATTGACACACTGAAGCAACAGTTTGAGAAATGACACAGAAGAAATGATACTTCATCTTCATTACATCTAAACTTCCCCTGACGGACAATATCCAAACAGCTTCTTCACACAATGAAGTGGTTTAGAGTGAAGAACGGATCCCTCCACATTCACTGAAAGAGAATCCACAAACTGCTTTTTGTAGTCACGGTTTTGTATCAAAGATTTATTTTTTCCACCACATAGTATAAACATTTCTGTGACACAGCACATTGACAGATGGGTGCCCAGACGTCCTACACCCATTTTTATTTATGATACAGAAAAAGAAAAAAAACAGCTCCTGGCTTCATCGAGCAGCAGCACCCGTCTTATTCCTGAGACAAAACACTGGATCGAAATTTAAATGTTGAAATGTTCTTTACATGTGAAACTGAAGCTGAAAGTACATAAGATACAAACATAGTGAAATAAGTTAAAATCCTATATTCTTCACATAACCCATGACCTGTAGAGTGCAAAGGAGGATTCTTTGATCCACAGCTGAGCCAAAGGTAAACAGACAGCTGACTGTTCGGTAGGCCCCGCCCCCTGTAGTTATCACTTCTGAGCTTGTAAATCTTCTCCCGGCGACGTGTCTTACATGTGGACATGATGGCTCTGTGAGCAGAGAGAGATGACTCTGATGCTGAAGGATGAGGAGAAACATTTGCATGGTCACCAGTGGAGGATCCATGCAGGAGACACTGCTCAAGTGTCCCTGGTGTTTTGCACCACAACAAAATAAATGTAATAACACAACTCGGGGGCGGGACATAGCAAACTGTAAACTGACAGCGCTAACTGCTGTTATGATGTCACAACTTTGAATTTAAATTTAAAAATAAAAGGGTTTTTATGTCAGTCGCAACTTTGGTTTTGGCATTTGAGTCAAAATTTGAACAAAGTCTAAGTTTACAAAGTCAAATGAAGAACAAAGTAAAGATAATGGCTTTCTGAAGGCTTCAAATAAAGCACATTAAAATTTGATTTAAGGTTAGGTTCTCAGGCTACATCCAGACTAGTACACTTTAATTTTAAGACCTCCACATAATAATAATACCCGTCCATACTGAAACAGCAGAAAACATTTGAACATCACCGTTCCCATACACTGCAGATGTGCGTGCAGCTGTATCCAGGAAGCACTTCATCTACTCTGGTTGGTTGCTTGGTTACAGAAAATACGAGGAACGAGGAACAGCAATAATGAAAATTAAGACAGGGGATTTCTTTTCTTGGACCAACAATGAGGTGGAACTGTAAGAATGAGGAAGTAAAGGACTGCGTGATCGTCTCCAAACTTTAGGCACTCAAAAACGAGTAGTATGGACAGCGGGCGTGAACGTAGCAACAATGAAGCATTTTAAAACTAAAACATAACAATGTGGACGTGGGCTCAGATGTGCCTCTCTTTATGGTTCTTTGCATAAATCAACAGTGCCACATACGCCACAAACTATTTTCCCCTCGGGCACACTGAATTAAATGGTTTGACTGACCCTCGCTTCATTTTAACAACGTATCAACCGAGGCCTGACTGGTGCTGGTGGTGCACCAGGAGTTCACAGGTAGCAGCGAACACTTACATCACGACGAAGCGACTGCAGCAGCAGTTACGGCATCTCTGACATCTCTTCAACATCCTTGTCCTGCAGGGGATGTAACACTCCATGGCTATGTTTAGATGGAACTGTCTGTCTTGAAGCATCACCAGGGAGCCTGCGTGCAGAAGGTGCTGCCTCCGTCCTCTCCAGCAGGGCGCTGGCAGACACTAAAGTTCATCACGCAGGTTGTCGACTGTGCAAGGGGAAGAAACATTGGACGGAAATTAGGAAAGCAACCGCAGTGGAAAAAAGAAATTTGATCATAAGGTTGAATAGGTAGGTGTTGCAGTTTGAATTCTCAGTCGGCTGAAAACAAGCAAATATTGTAGGCACAGAGAATATTCTTTCTTTCTCCATCAACCTTTTTTATCCTGTGAGGGAGTGGGACTGTGTTTTTCTTTCTCTGCATCTCCCTGTTCCTGGACTCGTCTCAGCAGCCGTTTTATCTCGTTGTCATACTCAACCCACTCAGGCACAATCCTGGCTGCTGCCGTCAGCTTGGGCTCCTTGGTCTTTGGGTTATTACACTGCAGCAGAGAAGAAGACACAGCATCACTCACGCCACCAGAGCCACTTTCTCCCGACAAGTCAGATGGTCATTGCCAGCACTGTCTGTGGCAGGCATTTGAATCTAATTTGATTTCCAATTCCGTTAAAAGGATGTTAGGCCATGTCTACTGTCTGAATTACCAAGTGGTGTCCTATACCACAATGAGACAATGCTTCCTAATTCAGTCGAGTGGAGCCTGCTCTGTAATTCTCTAAATTAGTTTAGGAGGCTACAGGATTGCTCCTCAGTTGTCTCCTAAATGCAGAGTGTCTCATGGACGTTAGTGACCGGGAATATCTGGTAAAAATATATAGCAACAATATTATTCCTCTGATCAACCTGCTTATACAAGCAAAATCATGATCTGAGTAAATAATACAGAAGGACTTCACTATTAAAACTAAAGAGTTAGATTTGATGATAAATTATTCAGTAATTCTTAAGCTGCTTTAGACCTGCACTAAAGTCTGGACATTTTCCAGAAATCTCCCAGTGGGGCTGTATGTGAGGACACATGGTCAGCTGCTCCAAACATTTTCCAGAATTCAAAATCTTCCTTCCAGTCCCCAAAATAAAATGTCCGGTAAATGTACAATGTGAGAAGACAGCAGGAGAATTTCAAGAAAATCACAGGAAGCATGTTAATGACGTTTCTAACACGTGACAGACTCGAAACTAAAAAATACAAATCTCTCCAGAAGAGAATTCATACGTGTGAGAGACACAGATGAAGGTGACATCTTGGGAAGAAAACAAGATTCGAGAGCTTGTGGAGATAAGGGCCGACGCTGGTCGATGGTGCATCATGTCCCGCCTCCTGCTTGCTCTACCTAGACGCCACCTCTTGCCTTAATGTGCCAGACACATATGTTGCTGTGAAGGGGTCTAACCCGCACAATCTCCTGCTGCATTCATTCATATGAGAAAGACAAGCTCCAAAAAATGTCCAGGCACAATTCTCCTGACATTTCATGTCTTAAATCGGCTGCAGACTGAGCTAACTGCTCTGGGACTCACCAGGTCTATCGTCTTCGCTGTGACTTTGGAGGCTTCATCACACCACGTCTCACACCACAGCCACTCCTGAGGAAGAGACTTGATGGCCACCTGGTGGATCATGTTGTTAGGAAGGTCCTAGAAACCAAATATTAAATGTTAATTAAAAATATTATATACAAACAAAGTTATAGTAGAAGGAGTAGTAGTGCTAAAAGAAGAAACTCTGTATCGTATAAAGCAATCATGGTTTCTGATATATGTACCTGGTCCAGGTTGGACAGGCTGTTAGGGTCTTGGCTCAAGGCTTGGTACTGGCCTCGTAATCGGTCCCCTGCTGCAATCTTACGAAACTTCTTTAAATCGACGACATACAGAGCACTGGGTGAAATATGGGAGAAGAGAGGGAGAAGAGAGAGAAAAGAGAGAGAAAAGAGAGAGGGGAGAGAGAGAGGAGACAAAGAGAGTGACAAAACCATTTCCGAAAGGAAGAAGCCCGGAGGAGGGACTTAATAAAAATGACTCAAGATAAATACCCCAGGCACATTCGGATAATTATACCCAATGTGGCATATTAATAAACCTGAAGGTGTGGACTCTGCATTTTCACTTCTCACTTATTAGATTTAGGACTGCCAGAGGAAATTCAGGACCTTATGTTTCCCTGGGCTCATGATATGGATCATCTCTCAGCTTTCCGGATGTCGTACCACGGAGTGGAGCGGCACACCGACATCCCATCAAATCACTATAGTTCCTGACTCGTCTCTTTCAGTCTTCATCGGCCAAAAAGTGGGACGCTACCATGGCAGCTGTGTTCGCCTACTTGCTGCCACCTGATAAGACACCACACTGACAGAAGTCCTTACGTCCAGCAAGGAGCTGAACTATTTTACTTTTTGTAATTCCAAGATTAATTGAACCTCTATTGTGATTTTTTTTTTAAAGAATATTCTAATTTGTTCATAATCCAATATGGATTTGTTGATTTCAGCTTGTGCAAAGGAATCGGAAGAAAACTGTTTTAATTAACAATCAAGTAAGTTTCTTATAGAGCCAATCTCTGGTGGATTGTTTAAATGAAAAAAGGTTAATGTTGAGTTAATGTTTTAAAACCTCATGAAAGTTTTAACTTAAATTTAACAATTAGATTGAAAGATGAAGAACAACAAAAACAACCAAAGCATCTTTAGCCTCTACATACAAAAATACATTGTCATTTTTTATCTTGGAATGATGAAGGATTCCTCAAGATGATTTACTGAATCCAACAATGTTAAGTTAAATACTTTACAGTTAAATAAAGTTAGACTCTTCATTCTGCTCTGCAATGTGCAAAAGCAAGTCACAAATGTCCCTGACTGAATAAACTGGCTGAATGCCCTACAGGGAAGAAAGTGAATGTAGAAACACGGTGTTCTGAATGTTACTATTTTAAAATGCATGGATTAATTCTGCTGCATATGTTACAGGGAGTGATTATTGTGTTATTCTTTCATTTTTGAAATGTCAGAATTTCTTGCTTTGGCGTTGTATGTGCTGCTATAATCCATTAAACAGTTTGCTGTTGAAATATACCTGATGTGGTATTTTCTGTGTCCCAGATGTGAGGCCCAATAGCCGGTTTTCCAGAAGCGATAGCCATCCATCTCTCTGCGGCTATCACAGAACGGTGTGTAGCCATAGGGAGCGCCCTCCAGGTCTAAATCCCTCAGGTCCTTCAGATCAGCCCGGACGATCTGTGAGAGAGCGAGAACATCTTTGAGGACAGAGACGACTCAAAATCTCATCCAAATGTCACACACGGCACTGAAACAGTTCCAGAGGAGTCTGTCACTTCCAGTCGCACGCTTTTCTCTTTCCTCTCAGTGCAATTGGACCCTCACCTGGTCGGCGTCCACAAAGATGATCTTGTCTACAGCCAAGGGGAACAGAACATCCAAGAATAGGATCTTGTGTCCCCAGATGATACGCTGCTTCTCAGTCTGCTGGTGGAGCCACCGCGGCCACTTGTACTGCACTAACTCATACTGAAAGCCGTACGACTCGGCCATGTGAGAGATGGTCTCCTAACCGCACCGAACACAAAACAGCAAAGGTCAAAGTTAATCAAATACGAGAGCATGTTTTTGAGTAACTAAATTAATTCCTCTACACCACACATATATTTATTTACAGTGCAAAACATAATGCGCCCGAGAACTATACAGTGGGATATTTGTTTTCATGATATTTTTAAAGTTTAACCATACACTATTTCATAAATGACAACTGACAAAAACAAACATATAGAAACTGAATTAAGAAAATAAACATACATTTACATTCTAAAAAATATTTTATGTAAAATGTAAACATAAATGCACAAAATTGTTTATTCGGTAAAATAAATGTTTTCCTGAGGTTCATATCATTAAAAATATATACATGCAAATACTGATATGTCTTTGAAAGGCTCATATGGGCCAATATTAAAGTCCACGCAATTTATCAGTTGGGTTCAAATTAGCTGTTGAGACATCTATAGTATAACACAGACAATTTTAAGGATAAAGTTTGATCTGATTCCTGAGGACATGCAGTTAGACGAATGTATTCTGAAACATTAGCATCCTTTTGGCATAATAAGAAATGCTGGTAAGACAAATCACGAGCTTTATTCCATTAACAGTGGAATGATATACTGTGTGAGACATTTTAGAATACCATATAAATGAAGATTAACTCACTTAAGATGCCATTAAAATTAAAAATTCACCTCCTTCAGGCAATTTCATTTGCAAAAACCTGAGATAAAACACAAGCCATCACAAAGGAAGGAGCCATCCACAGGTATTTACTTCATTGAGAATAATTGAATCTCTGAAGGACTGCAGGACACATTATTTGGAAAAAGCAGTGGAGAAAATGCTACTAAAGAAATCATGAAGTCAGGGCACTACCTTGAAAGATGGAGAGAGGTAATTCTTGAGGAACCAGAACTTGACAGGTGTTTTGGTATGCCGAAGGACGGACAGCATCATTATTCTGAGACAGAGATAGAAAGATTGAGAGTCTCAGGATCAGGGCTGAAAGGAATGTAATGTGTGTCGGACCTGGAAAATAACTACTTGAGTGTGTGTGCGCTTTTGTGTGAAATAAAAAAGACCGACCTGAGAAAGCGTTCATACAGGTGGCCTGAGGCAACAGAAAATATGTTTAGAACATCTTCTTTCTTCTTCTCTCCATCATCCTTCTTGGAGCCGCCACCTGTGATGCTGTAAACGACACCATAATACATGAGGTGGTTGTGTTGTGATTGATGCCTGTTTTTTCACAGAGTGACAGTAAATCAGAACTAAGCCAGTCGCCACCATGCCTTCGTAAAGCACGGGGGTAATAACAGTTATACCTCCCAGCAGAAAACATTTTCAAACAAACCGTGCATCACTGTGCAGCAAACTGGAGGTGCTTTATTTAAATGAAGCCACGATACAGGCGATGACGATGCTCTGGAAAAGATCAGATTCTGATGGTTTTAACAGCGGTTCAGTTCACGTGCTGACACCCGGAGCTGAATAATCAACATCATAACAGACGCAGTGAAGGAAGCTGTAACTGCGTAAGACTGCTTTAAGAGAAAGACACATGGCTGCTGCCCCGGCGGCGTGGGATTGCAATAAAGCTAAAGAACTTGTGAAAATGGATGATCCTGATGCAGTTAAGTGATGAGAAGACAGACAAGTTTCCCTGTAGACATTAACACACCCTGTTCACTGTTCATTGACACTGCATAAACTAGTGGTGTTAGTAGCCATTTAAGTGATTAGCATATTGTCAATTAAAAATTATTACAACTAATAAAATAAGCCATTTGTTGCTCATAATTTCTGCTGTGTTGTGCTGTTGTGTGATTTTGAAGAGTTCCCCTTGTATGTGGCAGACGCCTGAGTGTCCAATGTGATGTTTGCCAAGTAAAATATTTACCAAACCTCAAAGCAACAAAATATACTCATTTAAGCCTTAGAAAAAAAAACGCTGCAAAACATCTTTCCACACAAAGATAGAGCCCATTAAGTCAGTCTTTTACTTTTCAGACTGAATTATAGAGTAAGTCAGAAGATGTATCACAATAAAAGGACAATCCTCACATTTGTGAACACACCGCCACCCCCCAACCGCTATTAAAGAGCAGTGGTTCATGATGCAAGGCGCATTTAGCGGACAGGAATCAGGACTTGTGCTGCAGGGTAGATGTGTCTGCAGTCAAACTGTGTGTCCTTGTCTAAAACAGACTGCTGATGAGGAAAGAGTCTCTCTCCCACATTCAATCACAAGCACTGCCACGGCCCGAGGCTCCAGGAGGACACAAGTGAGTGAGAGGGAGGTGAGGGAGCATAATGTTTTTCTCAAAACGTCCTCTAAAACCAACTCACACACACACACACACACACACACACACACACACACACACACACATTGGTCTGACTGGTAAGCAAGTCGCCACCATCAACACAAACTCTTCTGTTTATCATTTGATTCATTGCTCTACCTGCACTTAAGCAAATTCTTCATTTGCTTCTGAGGAGTCGCCCGACTTGCCACACACATGTGGGTCTGCGAATAACTCCTGTCTGCTAACACTAAGTCAGCCATTTTGAAGGGCCTCCAGCACCACAGTCGGGCCAACTTCAGATTAAGCAGCTTTCGAGGGTCAGGTGAGCGCCCACTCGTCTGATGCCCCATAAATAACCTGGACCTCTGGAAGAATCCACAAAGCTGAAGATTCAAATTCAGAACAGTTGACAGCACTACCCAGATAAAACTGTACTTGGATAAAAAAACAGAAAGGCAGATTGTCCATGTACAGTACATTCATGTGTGTAATGGAAACTGTGACACTGCTTGGCAAGAAGTAGCTTTTACCACCGACATTCTCTCACACATTCTGTGTGGCCCTGAGCTTTCGGATTTCTAAAAGCAGCATAAAGGACATTAAACCATCAAGAGTTCCCCAGGCTGAGTACCAAGAAGGAACAACTTTCCTTCAAACAAAGAGAGAAAGCACAAAAGGGAAGAAATGGAGAAACAAAGTAGGGGTAAGAAACAAAGATGTAAGAAAGCATCTATTTTCAGTCAGGCTCATTATGGCTCGATAGAAATAAAGCTCCCACTAAACAGAGAGACAACTTGTAACAACTCTGTCACTGAGACTTACTGATGCTCGCTGATGGATGGATCCACCTCACTAATTCTTTAGAGGAGTTAGATCAATGCATGGCCTTCAGTCCCGCCCTTAACAACGAATCCCTCGAAGCATTCAGGGTTTAAAAAGGAAGTAATGTGCAGAACGAATGAAAGACGTCTTAACTTTTCAAACAGCGATCTTTTGAGAGATCATGGGTCAAGGTATTCACACAATGTTTTAGTTGAAATATTCTGAACATTTGCAAACTTTCATTTCAATGTTTATTCCTCTGGGAATATCATTCTGTTGTTATGGAGAAACATATTTTCTTGTGAGGGTTTAACTGTCCAACAATTTAATATTGTTTCAGCATTTTTTGTATCATTTGTTACTAAGATTAAATTGTGTTTGGTGGTTTGTAACAATGTTTTTTTTTTTTCAGTCCGTCTTTTAATTAGTTGTTTTTCCAAACTTGAGTTGAGGGCAGCTGCCTTCACTCCATGTTAATGTGGGGCTGTAGGATGCTGAGGTTAGACTCTCCAGAGCATCATTATTTATTCTAGATAGTAAATATGAGCACAATGTGGCATATATGGTTAGATGTTCTGCCGAATGTGATGTGTGGCTTCTACATCTTAAGATTTATGAACTCTCATTTTGGAAGGGAGATATACTGGAATCATGCCAGATGAAAGTACTCTCCTCTCTCCAAATGCAGTCAAATGCAAGCTAATTTTAGAATTATTCATGTCTAGCACTTACGGAGCAATTGTGTTCAATCTTATTAAGCTTATTCAATCTTTTGTTTAACCTTTTAATGTTGTTGAGTACTTGCATTATTCAAATGTAAGCATACCATGGGAAATGGTCTAAAAATTACTTTCAATTTTAAATGTATTCGTCCATCTATCCAGACACTTTCTGCTTTTAATCTTCTCCTGGTCAAGGCAGGATTAGGCTACAAAGGGAAACCCACATTTTGTTCTCCCCAATGACAAACACAAGCTCCTAATTAACAGATGCCAAGACCAGGAGGGATTTGTAATCTTCTCAGCTTGTTCTGGGTCTGCCTTGGCATATGCTCCCAGTTGGAGAGGACAAGAATACTTCCACAACCCGTGTCCAGGAAGCGTCCTGATCAGGGAGTCCAACCACCTGAATTAGCTTTTGTCAACATGAAGGAGCAGTGATTCAAATTTGAGTTTGTGCTTGACTTGATAAAACAGACACAGCTCTTACTCCAATTATCCAAGGACCTGGGGGCTCATTGCAACAGCAAGATACTCCTAATTTACATGAGCATAACCCTTCTAATTATAGTGGGAAGCACTGTTGCCCCCCATTAAGAAGGTTCTCAGTTCAAATCCTGGTTTGACTAGGGCCTTTTTTTCTCTGCCTGCAAAGATTTTGCATAGGTTGGGTTTAAGGAGTTAGAAGCTGGTCCATGTTTCCATGGCTGAGCCAACTGAATGTGAGGTTCAATCTGTTTGCAGCATCCTGACACAAATAGCGCCCTGGCTAAACCAAATGGCTTCCCTCTGTTAATGTCATGTCAAGGCTTCCTGCACTACTGATGTCCTCTATTCATTTTAGTGTCCAAGACATATGGCAACAGTTGCCAATTAAACTACATAGTTAATCATTCATATTTGGTCTAAGACTTCTCGAATGTCAGGTATATACATAGACTGTGCTTCCCTGTCAGGGGTTATCCATATGAGCACAAAGGTCTGCAGAACTTTGGAGTTCCTATGTGGTGCCTTCACCAGGGTCTCAAATAGAGACTCCAATAAGACGAAGTGCTCCAAATTGTTATTCAGCACAGAGGCACATACCTCACACAAGTGGTCATCCTTTTCTCTTGGGAAAACGCCTACACTGAGTTGTTCAGCCAGGGGCTCAAAAGCATCCCTGCATCAATCTGACCCATCTCACTTTAGTCAGCTCCAGAAAGACAAACAGTCCAGCCCCTACCCAAGATTGTGTTTCCAGAGCTTCTACTCTGCATTAAGATGACTATTTATTTATACTGTTTTATCGTCTGCCCTCATTCAGGCTCTTTCTCTACCAGGTGGGTGACAAACCACAAGAGCCTTCACCTGCAATCTGATCAGTGACACCTTCGTTGATGATGAATATGAATTCACATTGCATGAAAAACTCTGTAGACGTATGGCTGTATGTAACTGTGCATTATAGTTTATGCACTTTTGCATGAATAAATACATATACAGGAAACAACAAATCCTGTAATGTTGTAAAAGGACTACATGGACGAATAAACAAATAAATACATGAAGACGAAAACATGAAAATGTGAATATCAGATATAAACATTTAGTTTTACAATATTACTAAGTCATTTGGATTTGTTACAAAACACAGGAGTAGCACAGCAGTTGAAAGCAACCAATAAACACTGCATGCTAATGAGCATGATAAAGAAGTTATGGGTGTTAAATGGTTTGCAGCAACACTGCCTACCTTTTCTCAAAAGTGCTCCAAACACTTCATACAGCAAGCATTAAGTGAGGAGACAGGATCACACAGTTAGGAAGTGTTGGGGAAAAACACACACAAATGCACACACACACATACCTACAGAAGCACATATTTTTTGCAAGACTAGATCTTACAGCATAATATCGCAGTCTGGATCCAGGGGAGGAATAAGATCTCCTGAAATTGCAATATATAATTGACAGACAGAAGGCACGTCAACAAACCGGTTGATGAGCAAACAGTTGCTGCTGGAAGATTTTAAAGCAAATAGAAAAAACACATTTTAGCTGTATGTAAGAATAGATTACACACCTTGCTATGGAGTCCCATATGCCTTTACTTTCACTTGTTTCACTTAAAAGATCTTCATTGATTTTCTCTGCCCTTTTCTGCACCTACAATGAGAAAATAGACACAAAGCAATGCTATTTTTTCTGGATGCTATGTGACTGAGTAAAATAATGAATTTCTGACCTTTGAATGGCATCTACATCATAAAAACTGTTAAAATTTGACTGTAAATTGAATTATGTTCAGAGCTATGAAGCGTTTAATGAACATATGAAACACACTCACTCTGACTTTGATAATCTTACTGTGGAAACTGTTCAGCACAACTTTAACATCGCCAGCATCTGCAGGGGAGTCGGTTCCATCGTGCCTGAAAAAGTGGAAAGAGAGCGAGACATTGATTACCATCGCTGAGTAAAAATCAATTATTATGAAATCTCAGCAATGGATCTGCAGCTGGTTAGACTAACACAAGGGAGGCCCCGCCTAGAGACTGAAACTTCTGAGACTGAGGGATAACATGTATCAAAATAGAAAAATTACATAATTCACAAAATAAGAGCAATAAATATAACTCAAAACCTAATTTATTTGATACTTTTCAGCAATCTACACACTTTATTACAACATAGATAATCCATGTCAATACATAACCTAGACACAAAGTTATGAACTAGAAATCAGTTATAGATCAAGTCTGATAAGAATTTGGGTTCGGATAAGGATCATAATTATTCTAGTGCATAAAAAAGTCCAGTTCACTCTACTATTGGACCAGTAGTTTTTGTGTAAAGCAGCTAACTGTCAAATTGGCGATTCACAGTAAATGCTTCTTTAAACCCTCCATTAGCCTATAGGTTTGTTTGGTAGTTCAGGTGGCAGGAGCAAAGGTACAATGAAAACAAATGCCAGTAACTGTAACTTGGTCTAAAAACTAAAATGTATCAGTGGATTTGAGAAATAAGGGCCAAAACATTTACCATCTAAATAAAACAATGTTGTAATTTGCAGGTAAGTTTCTTTGAACCACTAAATGTATATCTGTATAATGTATGTATGTATGTATCTATTAGCATTCATAGAACAACTCAACTAATCAATTTGACTTTGATTTACATTCTAATAGTGTCATTCTGTCCACATTTTAATGAATTGCATTTTGTGTCTGGCTGACGTGTTTTAGCCACAGGAAGAGCAAACAACACAGTATCCACAGTACAATCTGCACTATGAGGGAGACAACAGCAGCTAATAGACCGACCACTGACAGAGAGTGAGAGCACACACTTAAAAACTGATACTGGGACAGCTGCCAGGGTCACACTCTGACCATATTCATTAACCTCCATCAACATTAGGAATTACCTTACCATTATTTTATCCATCACCACTTCCCAGGCAGGCCGTATATAGTGGTAGATTTAATGAGAAAGTCTGTACGGTATTGACTGCATAACACTGGCCTTTCACTGTAATTGTTTTAGGACTGATTTGTCCGGCAGTGAATGTGTTTTGGCAGGCAGGATCTGCAGGGGTCTGATGGTAAAACACCGGAGAGCAAACTTCAGCCAGAGATGAGCAATAGGCCATGATGCAGTGCAAGCCATTACGACCACAATGCTTACTAAAGGCAAAAAACTAACCTTATCACTATGATAAATGCCCCCTCCTCATTTGGCCATAAGTGCATCCCCCTTTGCTCAAGTGTTGCTCGTGCTTTGTCCACTCTGCTGTCACTGGTGCAACTCAGCCCTTAGGGCTTGTGTTAGAAAGCACCAGAGATCAATCTGTATCCCTGCTCTGAAGAGAGGAGAGCTGGCCATCTCATTCATCGCTGTCATGGCGAGGCGCAATGGCACAGGGTGCATGAGGAAAATGCAGGCTCGGGGACCGGAGAGCACAGACACTCCCACTAGGCTCTGATCGGCCACCTAACCAGAGCAGAGTGCCGCTAACCACAAGAATAATGACACTGCCAAGGTGAAAAATGACATCACCTCTTAGCTTCACCTGGAGGATTGGGGAATAAATCTTGGTTGTCTGATATGATTTCAGGGGAACCGAGGGCTGTATGTGTCCTAAATCTTATGGATAGCTAGAGAGGACAATATCTGTGATTGTAGGGACATCTAGTATGGTGCACTACAGCTGCCTGTGCAGACTCACGTATATGGTTGGGATTATTGCAAATTGAATGTGAGGGATTATTGTTCTCTGTTATGTCACGTAGAAAGTATTTTATAGGGAAAAGTTCCTTTGAAAAATAGGAATTTGATTTCTTTTTGAGAAAAGTAGAACGTGTCAGAGTACATTGTAACCACAGTAAAACTGCAGAACTACAATAATCAATAGTAGCCTCATGGTTAAGGCAGTTAATTCCAAAGTCCACCGTTTGACTCCAGACAGACACCTTTGTTGCATGTCATATCCTCTTTCTCTCCAATCGTTTCCTGTCTGTCTCTGTACTGACAAAATGCCAAAACACAAAAAAAGGATATTGAATTTTTTAAGAAAATGTATCAAACCAACCAAAGGACAATACTGTTTCTATTCATCCAGGGAAATCAAACAACACAACCTCACTTTGTCTAGTATACGCAGCCTTTGACACACACGCCATCCTAACTAAAACACATGCTGCTGCTGGTATTCTGCAGTCTGAGGTGGATGGAATGGAAGGTGACCAGCTGAATCATCCCTCCACTCTGTCTTCTCTATAATAGCATCCCTTTCCTCCTACCTGTCTCTCTCCCCTCTGCGCTGAGCAGAACTCCCTGCATTCATCAAAACCTTGAGCTGCTAGTGTCAGCAGCTCTCCATGTTACCATAGTGATGAGTTTCACAGATACCAGTATGAAATAGAGAGGTGGCTGTGAACAACCTTGATGCTGAGCTACTGATGACGACTCCTAATTAGCATCATTATCTAACCTTTACCCCCAAATAAGCAGGGAATATGATAGGATAGGATATAGGATAGGATATAGAATAGGATACAGGATGGTGTGAGATCAATAGAACAAAGTAGGACATGACAGAGCAGGAAAGGTAAGGTAAGGTTAGGATAGGACATGATAAACTATAGCAGCATTAAAATAAATAAATAAAAGTCTATATGTACTGGTTAATACTTACGTGAGGACCTGATAGATATCCTCTGATCTCCCTTTACGTAATCTTAGGATCCAGGCACCGGGATTAGCTTTCAGCTGGAAATATCCCTGTTGTGGTTAAAAAAAAGGGAGAGTCTCAAATATCAATGGTAAGAATACAAGTCAATTGACTACTATGATATCTACAGAGCAAGAAAACTGTCTTGGTAACTCTAGTATGGAAGAGAAAGACTGCTGACCAGGTTAGCCATGACAATAGTGTCATACATGAGCGGGTCCCGACTCATGCCTAGAGTAAACTGGAGTCCACGGGGGGGCTGGCCGGTTGACAGGTCAAAGCAGTGGCCCTCCAGCAAAAGGTGTTCAAGTTCATACTCCGCTGTCACGATCCCATTAACCTGGAGCAAAAGTATAGATGACAAATCATGGGGCAGTGATTCATAGAAAATATCTCAACCCTACCAAAAGGTTAAGATGGATAAGATTGCTTTGGAGTAGAGGCGATGGTGCAGGATTACCTTCTGCAGGTGGATGTTATCCAAGTCATGGGGGCTGCGCACTGCCTGCACCATCCAGCTCTCTGGTGTGATCATATTGAGAGTGAGGAGTGGAGATTCTGGGAGCTCCATGAAGCGGGCAACTGGGCCTGGAGACACTGTGTCATTGGCTAAGAAAGCCACATCAGACTCCAAGACAAAGCGGTAAAAGCTGCAAACATACATAAACAGAAATGACCAAAGTTTAAGTGCTTTACAATTAACTGCAAATAGACATAATATCCAACAACAGTGAGCCTGAACATGGTGGATATGTTGCAGGACATTTTGTCACTGGTCCGAAACAACAATTCCATCAAACAGATGCTCTGTGCTCCTCAGCAAGCACTAAAATGATGACATGTTGTGCAACACTCTCCTTTCTAGGACAGGAGAGATGTGCTCTATTGTGACAGTTGGGTATATACAATTTCTTCAAAGTGAGGGATTTAATACTATTACTGCCAGTGTTCCTTCTCAGCCAGTAGCAGAAATATGTGCAACAAAATTTTTCTCTCTCCCCATTATTACCTGGAGTTTTCACAGAGGCCAGCTCCAGGCTAATTTTTATGCTAATTGCTTTTATTCAGCGCGCCCTCTGACACTGAGGAGTCATAATGAGCGTAGATAACATGGAAGATGATAAACATAACTAATGCTAATCCGTTTTATTTTCGAATGCCTTCTTGTGCGTCAATACATTCTCTATTCACAGGGATATTTCTCAAAACTTAATTCCCTCCACAGCAGCCGTGTTTCCAGGACCAGAGCAGGGCACTTAAATAGTGGCTGTTGACCCATGGGTGAGGGAGCCGCCACCTTCGTACAGGAAAGCGGTGAAGGGAAGAGTCTAGTTAAGGTGGAGAAATACAATTCACCACGAGAAGATAAGTAAGAGGAAGGAGATGAGCAGCCCTGCGGCCTCACTTCCACTATGAGACGTGTAACAGTTAACAAAATGGAACCACTGACTCAGAACAGGATTCATGCACCCACTGACAGTCATATATCTAAGGGTGGGCTATAAGATTACCAAGGTTAAAATATGACTCGACAGGGGACATGAAGCAGAGGAAACGTTGTCATTGCGAAACTCGTCTGCCGTTTTAAACTCGACATCGTAAGTTGTTATGATGAAAGCCA
This sequence comes from Paralichthys olivaceus, assembly GCF_024713975.1. Lineage (NCBI taxonomy): Eukaryota > Metazoa > Chordata > Actinopteri > Pleuronectiformes > Paralichthyidae > Paralichthys > Paralichthys olivaceus. Next base: position 9,905,973 of record NC_091102.1, read on the forward strand.
AAAAACTGAATAACTAAATTTTTTTAGTTCATGTGTTTGTTAAATCTGCTACTGAGGTTATGTTTTCACCCTCATCTGTTTGTTTGTAGGTTGATTTGTTTGTTTGTTTGTTAGCAAGAATACACAAAAACAACTGGACAGATTACCATGATGCAGTATAGGTCAGACAAGAGCCCTATTCATTTTGGGGCATATTTATCCACATTGAGATTCCCCATACCCCAGGGAATAATTCATGGATCTTGAACAAAAAAAGTAGGCACATTTAGAGAACTGATATCTAAGAGTGTGAGAAATTGAGTGCAGCTTGATTTAATTTAACGGGACTTTTGGGACTTTTAATTCCCTATAACAGAAATTTCTTAGGGTTTTGACAAAGTGTTTTTCTGTCTCTCTCCTGCATTATCCTCAGGTTCTCAAGTTGTCAGTGGTGGAAGATGAGGTAAGGGGCTTTATGAAATCAACCAGCAACACAAGACATTTCATTAACAAAGGCAAATAACAAATACCTGTCTGCACTGTGATATCCTGGACTAACTAGTAGCTTGATTGCAGACTTCCAGCTTAGTTATCTCTGATGTGAAAATATAATGTAGCCATCTGCATTAATTATATGCAATTATCACTCAGGGGGACGGGAAGAGTGATGGGTGGGTGGTGCATATGAGCCATTTGTAGGGGAAGGGTTGATTTCCATCAAGGCTTTTCCAGCTGATGTCTAACAGAGATAAGTAAAGGTTATGATATAAGTTGTTCATTTAAAGTGAGTGGTCATGGTGAGACAATAACATTTTAGCTTTTTCAGTTCACTTGCACTACACATGACTCAACCTGTTGTGGGACAAATTAAAAGAGAAAACACCTCAAATTACATAATGACTAACATTTGCAAAGTGGTGTGTTTATAATGGACAATTCTAACCTTTTATTTGTTGTTGTTGGTTTTTTTTATTTTATATTTTGTTGTTTTTACTGCATGACTTGAGCTGCAAAGGTGCAAGCTGTAAGCAATTTAACAAGAGATGCGAGGGGAGGCCCAAAGCAATAAGGTGGTGTTATTAAGCAGATTGCATCTGTGCAGTATAATTTAACAAAGGGAAGGAGCGAGGCAGAGATGCTAAGTCTGCAGCGGACAGAGGATACACAAACAAGCCAAACAGGAACATTTAATTACTGTTGGAGCTCAAGCTTACCTCTTGAGGGGCATCTCGGACAACTTGGCCCTGCAATTCATAAACACCTGCAGTCTCACATTGACCACTTGACTGAGCACCTGCAGGAGTTAAAGAAGACGAGACCCGACCAGAAATCAGGAGAAAAGCAGATAATAGACCAACAGATGAGAAACGAGTACAGGGCACACAAAGGGATGGAAGGTGGCTTGTAGTTTTGCTGCACATTACTCTTATTATACTCAGTTTCTCAAAGAACTAAACACATACACTCTTACGTAACATCTTTCATGATATAACAGCAGTCAAAAAAATAATGAGCCAGTGGATACAGGCACAGTGAGCTGCCTCCCTCACAACCAGCTATGATGTTGATATGCGGGCATCATACTTTCTACTGTATGCAGCAGTAGACTTCTGAAAAGAGTACACTGCAAACAATGGCTACTGAAGGTGGCAGTCTCGCTGGCTGCTTTGTAAAGACATGGTGAGTCATATTTTTATATCCTCCCCAAGTCGAATTCTGGAGCACAGCAAGCCTCCAGCAAGACAGCAGCAGACAGCAAGTGGGATTCAGTGAAACTAAGCCACTACAGAAAAAATTCTTCAAAATAACCTCATCAGGTCAAATGAACTTGTTTAAGCACACAAAGTCAGACCTTTAACTAAGAAGTGCGTAAAGGAATACAACCATGAAACATTTGATGAGGATAAAAAATTGTATCTGAACTTTTCAATTTTTACTTTGCTTTTTGTTTCTGTGTTCTCACTTCTAGTCATTTTAGGGAGTCCTTGCTTTGTTATGAATCAGAGGAGAAAAGAGCAGAAGCAAAGGGAGAAGAATGCAGCTTACAATCAGCAGAGAGGACATCTTCTGTGCCATTCTAGTGAGGGGGTCAACGATGGCCACCACATCGTAGAACACCTCGTTTTCCCGAGGTGAGAGGCGGAGCATACTGAGGGGGAAAAAAGGAACATCAAGGGGAATTCAGCAACAACGGTTATACAACACTTCACACTTCAGCAGAACTGAAAATCCAAAGATTCACCTTTCTGGACTGCTTGAATTGATGGCGTGGCTATTTTCAGATGTAATACAACAAACAGAGAGTGAAACTGCAGAGCCAACAGGACAGTAAACAGGAGAAAAGAAAACATTGCCCACCTGTGGCTGTCTTTGATAAAGTGGACATCCCTCCTGACCTCTCCTTTCGGGGCTGCACTTAGGAGGGCATCAACTTTCATGACTAAGTCGCTGGCGCTAAGGGAAAAGAGGTGTAGCAGGGTCACTCCATCATTTATTAATGGTACGTGTTAGCAGAGATGTCAAACACAGCTCATGCAATGTGATGTCAAGCTGTTAACAAGGTAGCCTCATAAATCAGTGAAGCCCAACTTCAGAGGAAATCATACTGTCTTAATTTCAGAATGATTGTTTTTTAAATAGCAAAGAGTGGCTTCAGAAAATATCCAGACACTCACTTTTCCACATTTTGTGTTTTAGATTTAGAAACTAACGTTTTTGCCATATCTACCTTCAATAAAAATGTGTTTTAAGATTATTTATAAAATGTATTAAAAGCCAAAAACTAAAATTGATTGAAGTATTCACACCTTTTTATCACTAATCCGTAGAAGTCTCTTTGGCAGCACTTAAAACTTTAAGTCTTCTCTGGATGTTTTGGACACCTGAATTTGAGCAGTTTATCTCATTCTCCCTGACATATCATCTCAACGTCTGTCAGATTGGATGGAAAGCATCTGTGATGGGTCTCTTCTGGTTCGGTCACTCAAGGACAGTCAGAGACTTGCCACTCCAGTGTTGTTTGCTTGGGGCTATTGCTGAACTGAAAGGTGACCCAGAGTGCCAGTCTGACGTTGAGTGTTCTCTGTGGCAGGTTTTCTTCAAGGAACTCTCTGTACTATTAATTCTCTCAACTCTCAGCTGTATCGCAGTTAGCCAGGTAACAAGCCATGCCTGCTTTTCTCCAGATGTCTAAAGAGTTCAATTTCTGTCTCTGTTTTTTTCTGTGGCGTGTTCTCTGGTTTTTGCAATGGACCTCTGAAGCATTTTTGGGGTTTTCATGTCACCTCTCTCACCAAGGCCCTTCTTGCCCTTTTGCGCAGTTTCGCCAGATGACTAATTCTTCAAAACTTCTTTTATTTGACAATTATTGAGGTCACTGAGCTACTGGAAACAATCACAACTTTAGAGATGGTTTTACACCCCCACTCTGACCTGTGCTTCACCACAATTTTATCAGAGGTCTACAGAGTTCCTTCAAACTTCATGGCTTGGTTTTTGTTTTGGCATGCACTGTGTGACCTTATATACACTATTCTGTGTCTTTCTAAACTATGTCTAAGAGTCTAAATACTTTTAGAAATGAGAGAATATACTTTTTCAATATTATCAAATTTGCAAAACCTTCCAAAAGCATATTTTTCACTTTGTTGTAGGAATTATTAAGAGTAGACTGATGGGGAAAATGGCAATTAGATCAATTTACAATTAAATCTGCAATAAAATGAGGAGACAGTGAAGGAGTGCGAATACTTTCTAAAACCAATCTAAGTAAGAGAACTCCTTGTTTTTAGATCCTTTCAATCAAATAATAAAGATATAGGTTATAAGGACACCAAAATGTAAAAAAAGGTCATATAACGAGGTTGAAACAAAATCCAAACGTACTGCTTTGGCTTCATCTGCATCTGTTTAACTTTGGCTTTGACTTTCTCTGCAGAACCACTCAGTGTAATCTTCTCCAGCAAATGGAAATCCTCCACAGTGAATTCCTCCGGTTCCTCAAACGGGCCAAGGATCTAACACGGACAAACTAAGTCAGTCAGAACAAAACTTTTCCAATTCATATCCCACCATGTATTATTTACTTCTCACCAGGGGGGTGTTAAATATAATGTGATCGTAACACAGTGTTTTATCCACTTAAAGTCATGGTATTCAGTGATGTGTTTGCCTCCTTTCTATTTTTGGAGTAGGGCCCTGCCACTGCAGCAGAGGAATGTAAAATGATATTAATTGTTACTGCCATCTCAGAGGCTGGCCTCTTCATCCATAACTGTCAGCATCGCTGCTGCTGCTGAGACAGTGCACACATACACTCAGCAGATACAGAGACACTCACAAACAGGCACACGTAGTGCTGTTGGTGTCACCTGTGACCTTTAAGAAACAGAAATCATGCTGATCTGACAGTACTAAGGAAGCACTCTGAAGTCACTGGAGGGAAAAACTTCCAAAGTGCAGCATCTTGAAGGATCCTGCTTCTCTGTAGCAAACAATAACGACAACATTTAACCAATTATTTGTCTTTAGTGTCTTCCAACACAGGTGAAGTCCACTAACCCTGCCGTTGCTGATCACTGCACGCTCTCCAGGCCTCAGTTTCATGACATCTCTACAGAACAGCTGCTGACTGAGGATGAAATCCACTTCCAGTGTATTGAACTTTTTCTCGAAAGCATCTGCGTCCATGCCCTACAGCAGAAAAACAAAAGTTTGTTCAGGGTGTTAGATACATCGATTGCTCTGTTAACACACACATTTCTAAAGAAAATTCTGATGTACTGAATGATCCAGTAGACTAGCTCAAGGACCTTTCTGCCTTTACAGTCTATCCAAAACAAAATCTGAGTGATGTATTGGCATGAGGAATGATGTATGAGGCAAAAACAATTATTCACAATATCATCGATGCCTTTCATCAGTGTAATCACTGCAGTTTTCAAGCATAAAATATTTCAACCAGAGGAGCAAGCTGTCAGAAATGCACATGTGTGAAAATGAGATTAATCAATTTGTAATTAATACAACAAACTCTTAATTAAGCCTCTGCCATTTTTGTCTATAACAAATTAGGGGTGGGAGTTTGGAGGTTTGCGGAGTCAAGTTATTAGTTTCTCTAACATTTCACTCCTCGGGAGAACAGGTGAAATACCAATAATGTCAGCACAATCCAGTCAGCAAGTCTGTCTGGAAGCCAATAATAAACTCATATCCCTTGACTCTGGGTCTCAACTCACACAGCCACATCCTTCCTCTCTTTCCATTGCTATTTCCAACCCATTGTCTCCTCATTGTTAAGGCTAATGTAACTGCAGGCCAGTTTGTTATGGATGGTCCCAAATGTAAACTGTGCTATATGACTTATCCTGACGGGGGAGAAACAAGCTCTCCCGTCAGCTGATTAGTGCCTGTGAATTTATTTTCTTATGTGCAACGCTGCGTGGGTGGATACTGCACGCTACAGCGCAGAGAACACGAGCGGTTGTAGACTGCTTACAGCAGCAGAGTGATAGTCAGGCTTGGTTGAACACACGTCGCTCACACAATCACAAACAGTGTGCAGGAATTCAGCTATTCATCAGGTCCTAGAGACCAGATTTCCCCCAGTGCGTTTAACTTGAAGATTCAGTGTGGAGCCTGTCTTGTGTTGGTCCCTGTGACAGATCATGTGGAACCTTAAGTGAGTAGACCGCTTGCCTTGGTATCCACAGAGTGTAGAGCATCATGCATGAGAGAGATGAGGAGTTGGGCTCATCAATCACCATTTTCCCAGACTGTGCACTTAAATCATGAAAGCAGAGGCAGAAAAATCTCGGCAAGTGGTTACATCAAACCTTCATTTTCCCACTTACCATCATGCTCATTATCCCTTTCTCAAAGACACACCTCTCAATCAAGACGACCAAGCTAAAATCTAATTATCAGTCCAAAAATCTATTTTCTTAATTTTCTAAGCACTAACTCTCCCACTGTAGACCTGTGTAACTTTCAGGGTATGGAATATACGACACAATACCATGAGACAATATAAATCTATCAGCTCTGGGAGCTTTAACTACTCTATTTATATTCATGCAGGTATTTCTTTAGTATCTCTACTAGTATTAGTCCATTGCATGAAGTGTTGCAAATCAATCAGCCAGACTGTTTAATGGCAGTTTTCAATTTATAAGATTTTGCATCAAAAAGATGAAGTACTTTATTTGTCAGGGACTTCATACACTTCTGATTCAAAGTTTTGGAACGCCTCCTTTTTTTCCAATTTATATAAAAATGTAATCAGTTCAGAGTCCAGTGAATGACCTTCAATGGTACAAAGATAAGAAAAGCCTTTTTCCAGGAATTATTTAATTGGTTAACTTGTTTATTTCCTGCAACAATGGAATTAAATAAAAGTGAATGCAAACAATTCCTGAAGTTGACCCAACTTTTGTCGATTACTTACAAAGCCTCTGTCTGTCTTCAGGCAGTGTTGGAGCAAACTGTGTTATTACACCCTCTGATGCATTATTAGGACAACACAGCACTGCAGGAAGTAGAACTGTATATAACTATCAGAATGACAAGGAAAAACCTAAGGTGAGAAAAAGTAACAAAAGGAAGACAGACTGGTTGGTCAGGGGTTCATCCTACAGCTAGATAACGATCCAAACCATTAGAAGAGAAGAACCAGACGGTGGCTTCAAATGATAGACGAGCAGCGCAGTCTCCACACTTAAATCCCACTGAGCTGGTTCAGTATAAACTGGACGGAAGGTGAAAGCAAAGCAAACAACAAGTACAACACATTTGAGGAAACTTCTGCTACAGTGTTTGGATGAACTTTCCAAACAATATTTAATGTCCAAGGTAGAAACGAAAACAACGTGATGAAGGTGGTGGGCTGCTGAATTAACTGGCAGAATTTAGACTAAATTCATGATTGCGATTCAATGATTTCTTTTTATCTTGATTATTTATTTTTATTTTTCACTTTCACTGAGACATGTTAATTTCATGTAAATGTAACTGGAAAAATTGAGGTGTTATAAAACCTTTCATCGCTTGTGTGGCTGTAGCCGAAAACAGGAGAGTTTCTATTATTATTTAATGATTATATAATTATTTAATGCCTACGTTGTTTATCAACTGGATTTTTCAATTATGCATTGTGTATTTTTGTGATCATATCTCACTTGCTGATTTGAAATATTTTGTAATATATAGTGATATTTTTTGAAATATTATCACGCAAACACTATTTTTGCATTGATTCCATGCTTTCTAGTTTACTTTGATGGGCATGGCTCTTCTGACAAATTCTTGTCCGGTCAAGTACAATTTTTGCCACGTCAGCACAAATGCATTCAGCAGATAATAAATTTTAATTAATAAGTATCGACTGACAACATCACAAGATTTATATGTTTACTGCTAATGTAGACACACTTCAGCAGACAGGAGATATTCCCCACTTGAACAAATTTACTTTATGTAAATATCATATAAAAATATCTTCAGCAAATCATTGCCAAGCTGTTCCTGAATCTCAGTTCTACAGTACCTTCATATGATTGCAAAAGCAGAGATATAAAAGGGGCCCATTTATTATTGAAACATAAAAGAAATGCAAATGAAATGTTTGGAATCTGACGTGACAAAAAAAAAAAAAAAACAGAACTGCATTTCTTAATCCCCCCTTTACCTGCATCAGTAAGTCCTTCATCTTGGTCCCCTGCTGGAGGAGCTGGCTGCTTTCCTCTTTCAGGAGCTTTTGCACAAACTCGACTGTAGCCTTATTCTTCTGAGTGAGGAAGGAGGCCCAGATAGCCCTGTACAGCACAGTGTTATCTTCACTGGGCTTTCCACTGGGGTTATCTATCACCCCCACTCGCACTCCACGGCTGGCCTTCTGCTTGCACATGTGCACACACACACACACACACACACAAACATACACACACAAGTGATGTAATTCACACACAAATATCACACATTCTCATATTTCCAGAAAATGCAGGTTTGACTGAGGCAGAGAGGAAAGAGTGTTGAGTGCTTTACAGTAATAGTTTCTCAAATTTCACTTAATCTACCAGAAAATATATCACAAAAAGAAAACATTTGCTTCCTGTGTTACAACCACTTAATCTGTGTTTACAGAGAATATTCCATTTTAAAGATATCTGTATGAATGACATTTTCAGGGTCACGTTACCATTTCCTCTAAAATTATACGGCTTGTTAAATGATGACAAGATAACACAAGCTAAGTCATGAGAGGACAGAATGGGGAGAAGTGGTAACAATACTCACCACATGTTTCAGAGCATTGAGTAACAGCTGTTTTCCTGAGACCCTCTCAAAATCCCCAGCTATCCATATGGTCACAGTACTCATCCCATCCTCATCTAAGACAGAAGAGCAAAAACTCTTTAATACATTAATTACCTAGAGTACATATCACACTGCTTTCAATTTAAGCATCATATTATAACCAGTGACTGCATATGGTTGAAGCTTTCTAGATATTAAGAAGCTGGAGTACAGGTAAACTCAAACTGAATATATAATCAAACCAAGGGTGGAGGGTATTTTACAGCTCAAATGTCAACTGTAATGCTTATGTAGATTTTAAGGAGTCTTCACCCTGGTTACACACTGACAATCAGATGAAAGTAAGAAGGAAAATGAGGCGCAGGCGTTACGGTGAATGTTCAGTTTGAGTGTGAGAGGTAAAAGAGAATGTGACATCTGGCAGAAGAGGGATGAGGATATTAGAGGAGAGCTCTGCCACCAGTCACTGTTATAATACCTTCTCTTAAACAGTCAGAATAGCCGCTGGCCACAGAGAAGAGATGGCAATCAGCCACCTCAGCCTCAATGGGACACCTACACTCTGGGCCTGAGCTTTGAAATGCAGCTCTTATGGCCATTTAGACTGCTGGCTGAACGCCCGTCAGCAGGCCCAGTAAATATCTTGTTGGAGGCAGAACCTGTCTGCCTTAACAAAGGTCAATTTCACACTTTATAGATCAGTAAAACAATGCAGGATTAATTTTCCTTTTTCACTCATTTCAACAAACAAACGTATAATAGCTGTTCCACTTCAGAGGAAGATGCAAATGTAGTTATTTATACTGTTGCAAGTCATGTGTAACTGAAGATGACACCGTGTGCATTCCTCTGAAATTGTGTTTATTGGGAAACAAGGCATGAAATTTCAGGTAATAGCTTACCATTATTTGTAAAGTACTTCATTCTCTTAGCCACCACAGCTGTTTTGTCTTTGCCTTCCAGGAACGAAAACATAGTTGTGTCCTCCCAATCGTCCACAACTACAAAGCAGGGGGATAAAGTAAAAATGTGCAAGGCATACAGTAAATCTGCACTTGATGGAATACGAGGAGTAGCGCAGGTCACCTGGCGTGGAAGTGAAGTCCAGGTACTTTCGGTCGGTGCTCAGAATGACAGGGTTCATCCTCGGAACCACATTGGCCTGCTCCATTAGATAGTCCACCACATCTGAGCCCTCAGTTAACTGACCCTATAGGCAAAGGCAGAAGAAAGAACAATGCTTGGAACATCAATTCAAAAGGATGAATTGTATCTTGTGTATGTAAACTTATCCATCTTATAATGTGGAGGAATATTTAACCGCTAACTGTCCTACTATCTAGCAAATCCAGCAGAAAGCAATGTTGGCTATTGATCAATTACTTATCACGCTTTTGATTATTTACCACAATACCACACACAGTAATAGCTGAGCCTATATTCTATACTCTGCTGCTGCAATGAACCAGAGATCATTAAAATTTCATCCAAATCTACATTTGATACTTCACAGAACAGAGCCATGTATTATACTGCATATGCTTCTTTATTTATCAAAGAGCATCAATGGTAAATACTTGCTAATCCACTGAACAGGAAACCCAGACTAGTATATGAAGTATTACTTGTATGCATACTATAAGAACAAACAAACTGGTAGTGTTCTTTCGTGTTTGTTTACCCAGACTAATGCATGTGTATAATTAAAATGTTTCTTCATTGTACAAAAATAAACTCTGGAAGGGAGAAGATGAGTGTCTCCCTTAGCATACAGGTGTGTCGTACCATAAAGGCAGCTCTCTGGAAAGCGGTGGTCGTGTCCATTATGCGCTGCAGGATGATGGTCTCCAGCTCATCTGGGTCCATCTCATCGGAGCTCAGAGGGACTCCGTTAAATAAAGCCAGAGGTAGAGCACCCAAGCCACTCTTTTTGTAGAAGAGGGTACCATCCTGAAAAAAGCAAAACATGGAATCAAACATTGTCATAATCATTAATTCCAATGAAAACAAAGACAAAAGAAGAAAAATTTAAATAACTTACTTTTCTTTTGTAATCATACTCAGATTCTAAACCTAGAATCCTCTCAGCATTGGCGCTAGGAAATTTCCTCTTCAGGAAGGAAGAGAGTGTATCAGCAGAAAGCGACTTCCCAACATCTACTTTGTTGTACATCTGCAAGAGATAGAAGAGTGGAATGAGATTTAACCATTTATGAGTTCTGTTCCAAGAGCTGATCCCAGGAGAAAAACCCCACTGACTCATGTAGTCCAATAATAGGATAACACAGGGTACAATTTAACAACTGACTTCTGAGACACAAAGAGATATGAGCTAACGTGGAGTGAGCATTATCATTCTTTCAAACATGTACTGCAACGCTAATCTTATCCTGGCATTGAGAATACAAGCATTCAAGATTAAAGAAGAAGGGTTAAGGCAGCGTCCTTTTTCATCATTTCCTGCCCCCTACATGCTCTACCCAGCTGCAACCCCTCACCAGAACCAAACAAGTATCCCGGGAGGTAAAAACATGTCTGACACAAACAGTCACCTGTCTGTGTGAAAGGGCAACTATGGTCAATATCTGGATCTGATTCTCAAGAGTAAATATGGGAAAACAGCTTTCGTTTTTCTAAGTGCTCGCTGAAAAAACAAATTTATGTGTGTGATTTACTTACTGAGACCATGGACATCAGAGCCTGGGATAAATCATACTCGTCTGCAATGTAATTCAGCAGTCGGTAGAATCCAACCCCTGCATCTGAGAAGCCATCAATCTCGTCCTTGGTGTTGACAACAAACACAAATCCAATTCTATGAGAAAGGGGGACAAAAACAAGTATTCAATTTGCAGGTGAAATGAGAATCACTACCTGGTAAAGATTATTAATACAAAGAGTTGATCACATAAAAAGCTGTGGAGGTGTGAGAAATAACAGTACCGACCTCAGGGGGATCTTGTGCTTGTAGAAAAGCTCGGCTAGTTTCACCAGCTCGACACTTTCTTCTTGTACTGGATCGAGGAACAGCACCTAACAACAAAAGGTATAATCAGAGAGACGACAGAACAGCACATCCCGTCTCAGAATACCTTGATCATCAAAACCAGTCTTAAGCATTCCAAATGTACTCCGTCTGCTCATTTATGTCATGTGCAGGACGTTATGATGGTAAATGACCCATAATCTGACAAGAAAGTATCTAAAAGAGTCAGACGTATCCAAAGAGTTTCAAAGTGTTCTGCTGAGTCAACAAAAAACCTCCACCACACTGAACACTGTCCTTAATTGCTATATCTCCTGCTGTCAACTCACCAGGTTGAAGAAATTGCGTCGGATCTGCCGGATCACGCCAGGAAAGGTGGCTCTGAGCAGTTCCTGTATACCAGTTGGCCAGCTGCGGTACATTGGGTCATTCTCTATGTCATTTATCCACTGGAAAGTAAAGAAAAATAATAATATTCAAGAGCTCAACAACAAAGACATTTTTGCCATTTGCAATCTTAAAAAGGAAAAAAAATCAATAAGTGGCTGTAGATGTTGATATTGTGGTGGGCCACCACAAATAAATCAATGTATGGGAAACACTGAGAAGAGTAAACAAATATTGGGTTCATGATGAAACCGAGGTCAGTTGATTAGGGATTCTTTAAAAGCTGTAGAAGGTGGTGTCGCCTCAGAGTAAGAAGGTTCCCAGTTCAACACCCAGCTTGACTGGAGCCTTGGGGTTAGGTTGATTGGAGACTCTAGTGTGTAGGCTCTTCCATATGCTGGAGGCCTGTTCAGGGTGTTCCCCACCTCTCAAGCATCAAATGATAAGTGGCATAGATGATGGATGGAAGAATGTAGAAGGTGTACGGAATTACCTTACATATATTTTAACTAGAGTAACCAGCCTGCTCAGTAGACAGGTAATTTCATGCATGTAAATAAAGTCAGTGATATATGATGTTGTATCACTGTACAGTTTTATGGAAAGATATATATTTCAAGCTGATGTGTAAACATTTAACATGTGCACTTGTTATTGAAGCGATTATCCACTGTCTTCTCTCTTCTTCATTGTCTCTCTCTCAGACAGTTATATTTTACATATTATAGATAGTACATCGTCTCTGGAGGGAGAGATGAAACTTGAAATGACATGAATTTTAAAATGGCCAGAGGGGCCAAAATGAAAACTTGCACGTTTTAAATTTGATAGCTTTTCTTGGTTAACTTCCAAGTTAATAATTGAGGTTTTCTGGTAGGCCTGAGACTGTGGCAATAGCCAGATGACTGATCCATTAAGTCACACCCTGGTGTAAGTACACAATGAAGAAAAACATCTTCAGTATTGATCTGGGCCAGATGAATATTTTTTCTGGACAAAACTCACCATTATGGCTGGATGTCTGATATCTAAGGCATAGTTGTCATCCACAGCATTCACAGGCAACTTCAAAAGCTTGCCCTGATGTTCTCCTTTTATGCCTAGGTTATGAAGCCCCTCCAAGACCCTGGCCTCTCCTCTGAGGATGTCCAAAATGCTGTAAAATTAAAACCACAGGTTATTTTCCAAACAAATATTAGGCGTGTGGCAGTGGCTTTGAAATGCAGCCACCTCTGATCTTGCTGTAAAGGGATTACTGAGTTGATGAAGGTCTGAGGTTTTCAGGGGAGGCAGATGACTGGCCCCTCCTGCTGAGTTTCTACCTGAAAGGGTTGTGGACGTCCAGATCAATGTGCAGTCCATTGATGAAGAGCTCCCCATCTCCCGGGTGAACACCAATGGTCTCACTGAGATGCTGAAAGAACAAACTCAAAGTGTTAATCGAATGCCAAAGCCCTTTAATGTCTGATCTCTCTACAAGAAAGAATTTGCACAGAGACTACAGCAGGAAGCATAAAACACAAAGCGTGGAGAATAAGAGAAAAGCTAGAATAAAATGTTGCATTTGATGGTATTAGGGGATTTACTTCAGATATAGATTAGAAGACCATTCTCTAAAATAAAACTTGTGCAGTGGTTAAAGGATGTTATCAAAGAAAACCTCCAGCACTTTCATGTGGGAATGCTGCTTATGATATCGTACCTTTTGGTTCTCCTCAATTTCTTTTCTCATTTCCTGCTTTACGGCCACTCTTGTCAGTGATCTGTGGGAACAGTAAAACATGTCCAGTCACCATCAGCTTTTACCATATCCCCAGCCGGCTGTAAAATGCCAGTTTTAATCTCCAAAAACCTGTGGGCTTCAAGATGGTACATTTGCAGTCAATTCCCTGTAAACACACAACTCTTACTCAGCGCTTTTTGCTGTTATTACAAGCGGCCTGAGCCAAAATAAGCAAGCATCAAAAAAGCTGATTAGATCTTTGCAATAGATGTATTTATTGTGAAAGTAATAGGCATCACAGAAAAAAGAAAAAATGGGTTTTAAAAAAGCATATTTCCTGTGCAATTAAATAACAGCATTTGCTGTGGATGGATTCACATATTTACCAGGGCTGCAAAAAAACAAAATTTGAAAAGGTACCAAATGTGTTAGCAACTCAGGCAGATGGAGAGAAAAAAGGATGGATTTACTTACCTGGCTTTGCTTGGAAAATTCTGACTGAGGTCTCGCATGAGCTTCAAAGCGTCATACTTTGGCACAGACATGATGCTGGCAGCTGCTTGGAAACTTAGATCTGTAGAGATCACGAAACAAAATCAAATGTATATATGTAGATACACACACAAATGCACATCATGTTTACACAACAAAATCTACAAAAGGCAATAAAGGGAACTATATTAAAGGAGATGATACAATAGGGTAATAATATTGTATCCATGTATATTGATGAAAATTTTTTCTTACAATATTTGAATATGAAAAAAAATATTGGTACCTTGCATTTGCCACACTTTGAGAGGGGCCATGTCATTAGTGCTCTCCAGAAGATGTTTGCGAAGCTCAACGAGTTGTTCCTGCAGTTCTGGATGAGATTTCCTTAGACGAGGTAAAAGAAGAGATTACATTACAATTATAAGGCAAATAATCTCTTAATAAAGTCTCACACAGGACAGGATGCATTGCAGCATTACCAGGAATACAGACATTAGCACGTTATGGTTAAGCTACTTACTTTAATGTTCCAAAAAAGAATCCTTGTACATCGTTATCATCCTCCTCTGTATTTAAAGCTGTCTTTGGATCTAAAAAGCAAAAGATGTGTGTTTCATTTCTTAGGACACAGTGAGGTCCAGCTCACATTCGATTAGTCAACAACTGACCTTTTACTTTGGTGTCATCCACAGCTTTGTATTCTGTGCTTTTGATAGCCAGCTCAACACTGTAGCCTGATAAAAGCATCTTTTGAGGTTTAGGATCCTGCAGCAGTGCAAAGCAAAGTGATTAATTAAATGCAAACAAAGGCCAGACATCAATTACAAACAATTACCAACTGAGATCCACCCAAGAGGAGACGTTTTCTACCAAAATCTATATATACTATATGGCCAAAATTATAGGTCACTAATTAGTGGGTTCAACTGTTTGAACAGCCACACCCATTGCTAACAAGCTTAAACTCATGAAAACAGACATGTAGTTTTCATCGACAACTATTTGAATCAAACTTTTGACATTTAAATTCAACTTATAAATTTCATCATAGCTCGCTCACTATGAAACTTTCCAACACAACATTGTCTCTGTTGGAATGTGGTTTCATAAATACTGCTTGTCAGGCATCCGACCCTTTCAAAGAGGGTAACTTTCGCATGGGTCGTATATATGACCTGGAGGTCAGAGGTTCCAAACCCCTGATCTATAAAAAGATGAAACCATGGAGGTCTAAATCTACAGATAAGTTATATTAGGCTTTACTTCTCAGAGGGAAACAAATATTCTTGGTTTAGATTTTTTTTCCAGAGGATTTACTGATCATAGGAGAAATCCTTTGGTTTGAGCTGTTTTGTGTAAAAAACTAAAGATCAGAAGTCAGATCAATAAATAACTTGTCCACTGAAACATAGGTCAGTGTAATCTTCGGGACATCATTTCAAAATTGCTGTAATACCATTGCTACTCACCGCTACAAAATGCCGCAGCACATACATGAGGGTGCCCTCTTGGGCTTTCTCGGACAGCACCTTATGAAAAGACCTGAACTTCTTGGTTCCAATCTCAGCATAGAGGATCACAACTGGCACATCTGTTTTATTGACTCCAGGATATGTGTGATCACTCTTGTACAAAAATGGCTTTGGCCTGAAAACAAACACACCACAGTTAATTACAGTCAGTGAATGTACCAAAGAATACAATTTATAGCAAGTAAATTATGTAAACTAATTATCAGGATGTCCACAAAAGGAAGACGGTATATGTTACCTGCCTGCAGCTGTCTTCAAGAGCTTCTTGATGTCCTTGGTGCTGCAGCTAAGTTGTCCATGGATGGAGACAAAGGCAGCACAAGCCTCAGGTGGAGGTTCATCGCTGGCTATCTGTTCAGGGCAGGAGGGAGAGAAATGTTTTTAACACGCTGTCTACACACAATGCTAATGCTACCAGGACCTGGTGTTTTTGCTCTCATAAATGTTTACACACATTAAAATGCATGTGACCACAGCGATGAGATTCAGTTTGCATAAAAGACAAATGCATCATGGCAAGTCTCTAATTACAAGTCCAGCACTGCCACCCTCCCACTCTTTAACATGGGCCAAAGTTAATCAGTTAAATCTGAAACCTGATTGA
Organism: Paralichthys olivaceus; assembly: GCF_024713975.1. Lineage (NCBI taxonomy): Eukaryota > Metazoa > Chordata > Actinopteri > Pleuronectiformes > Paralichthyidae > Paralichthys > Paralichthys olivaceus. Next base: position 9,921,992 of record NC_091102.1, read on the forward strand.
TTTATTCTCAGTACTCTCCAGCAATCATCACACCGATTTACATTGTGCGGCACAAAACTTCATTTCACCTGCAAAAGGCCATTACTCACTCAAATATTTAACACAATTTTAAATGAGAGGAATTCATCATTACAGTGCATCACTGTCACAAAAATGAAGTTTCTCCTTATCAGTGCTGAAACCGACACAATCACAATACTGAGAAGTTGTGGAAACATGCACTGAAATTATATGAAGCTACTAAATATTAAAGTCAAATTTAGTCAAGAACAAATTGAGAAGTATCATGGCATATAAAAAGCATTTTATACAGATTTCTCAGCATGTAATTTTATGAATTACCTTTCTTACATTACACCCTTAACAGTAACAGAAAATAAAAAAATCTTTGGGCCCCTGAGGTTATGGATTGAAAATAAGAATCGATTCTCTGTCCTCTCTTTCCGCCTCTCCCTTCCTTCAAACCATCATGTGTTTATAGACCACTCTCTCTGGTATGAGCAGGATGTCGTCCTATCCAATATTTACAATGTCCATATTCAGGAATTCTGGGACCTAAAACTGCAGTATGAGTATTTTAAGAAACCTGTAAGCTACATATGACAACATTAAATTAGCTAAACTACAAAGGCTCAATGTCACATTCATTAGTTTTAAATAATGAGCATGTAAATGAAGGCATCTGAGCGTAATCCAAAGGGAACCATGGATGACTCTTCTTGTCACTGAATCAATTATAGATAATTATCATTACACATTCTGAGGGGAAACCACAGACACACCCAAGCATTGTTGTGAGAAAATGAGTTATTGATGCAGAGTATTCAACGCAGTGGTCTGAGAATAATTATTGTCATTAATGTCTGTACGCCAAAGTGGTTGAGAAAAAACTTAAAGAAAGGCCTGCGGAGCAACCTGGATTGAGACAATATAATCATCCGTAACAAGAGATGGAGAATTGCTCTTCTCCTGAATTCTGAAGCAGCTTGTGAGAAGAATTTGATCATAACATACCTGCTGGGATGCATGAACAGCTGGTGAGTGAGACCGAAGAGCCAGGGCAAATTTGAGAAGATTAACTTGAAGATCTGTGAGGAACTGACCAGCCTTCTTTATGACCAAGTTATAGTAGGAGCGCACAGACTCTGCAAGACAGATCAACATTTGTAATAGTGAGGCTTTGGAAACGAGAACACCACCTCTTGTGGTGCAAAATTATTTATAATCTGTTATCATATTTCTGAAGTCAAGCCTCGGTTGTGATAAACTTACCTCCTTGCTTGTAGACAGTGAGTTCTTTCACAGTGTCGACAAACTGCCAGAATTTTTCATTCCCATCTTCTCCAATGAATTCACTGCAATTGAGAAAATGAAGTTATTAGTCAGCATTAGTAAATAACCAAAGTATGTAAGCAAGCAGCCATTTTTGACTGCCCAACCACATAATCATATTCGATTTTCTAGCAATAATCGTCTCCAGTCTTGTTGGCTCCATAGTGTCTATGTAAATGACCACACTGGCCTTACAGTCATGCAGTACAACAAAGTTTCTGAAGGTTTCATCAAGAATATTTCAAAACTTTTCTAGACCATAATAAAGGAAATTGAATATGTGGGCCAAGTACAACAGATGTGAAGGAAGATCAGTCCCAGAATTACTTAATTGAAGTTATGATGAATTAGTGGAGTAGAGAATTACCTTTGAAACGCCACATTATCTAACAAGTGTACCCAGACAAATTCTGACCAAGGTGGTAGTAGATTACCAGCTCCATGTCTATCTTATTTGTAGTTTTATGACAGCGCATTAATATCTGTACCATTGAGAACTATGTGCACACCACCTAAACATTTTCTTGTAAAAAGAAAAGTCACTCTAAAGCACAACAAAAGAAATTGTGAATGAACTTTAACATGATCAATACCTGAATGTACTATTTAATAATAAAACTTTTGCCCCTTTGCAAGGCTCCAATAACCCACTGGTTATTCACATCATTATTCAGAAACAACAATGCATTAATTTACAGTCAATAAGTGATAATTAGGAGGTAATATAAGGAAAAATCTTAATTCATGGTGTAATAGAGGTAGAATAAGGTGTTAATACTTGCTTAATAATTGCTAATAAAGGGCTAGTATGCAACCTCTATGCATATTAGTAAGCACCTAGTTAATGGCGAATATGTGTACCTTAATAGAAAGTGTTACCAAAATGACATCCACAAAGATATAAGAAATCTAGGTAAAACAGATTTAAACATATCAAGGTAAATTTAAATTTTGAACTTTTAAAAACCCGGCAGAAACTCTGTGTATATCATGTGTTAATGAACACAAAGTCTAATAATATTAGAAACACGGATTAGTAATTAACAGTGTTAATGATATAATAACTTCCAACTGAGACAGCAGCACCTCATTACAGAAACAATACCGGGATGTCTCTGGATATTCCACATCCAATTACTCCAAGATGTAAAGTTTCCATTGGAGCTACAGAAGAAGCTGTCTGAGGAAACCTTCCCTCCAGCAGCAACCACTCAACCACTAATTGAGCACGGGCCCCCACACAGCCCTGTTTAGTACAGATGACGACGAGTTACCTTGTCTCCAGGAGGAAAGGCGTCATGCTCCATTTGGCTCTCAGGCTGGCAGTGACTCCCTTGGGTGCAGCGGTGACATGATGTATGTTCAGCAGCAGCAGCGACAGCACAATAACAGTCCTCATGATGTCCGGAGCGACGTGTCATGAGCCTGCGGAGAGAAGCGGCACACCGGGGGGTCAGCACGGTCCCTCTGTGCCCTCTGAGAGCCAATGCCACGTAGTTACTGTGAGTTGTTATCAGAAAACACAACACTGCTGCGCGTTGACGCGTGTGTGTGGAAATATATTCAACAAATCATTTAAAACTTAGTATTGCAAACACGCTGCTGAGGAAGCTGCAGGAGAGAGAAACGCGTCGAGGCGACAGACAGACGTGATTTACGTTGAGTAGCGTTCAAATCAAAGTTAACTTTAACCGTGAATCAAAACGTTACGTTACACCAGCGGGATTTAACGAAACAAATATGGCGTGTTAAATAACAGTGTGAGTAGGAGTACAGAGCAAGTTTCCAATAATAAACCCCTCACCCCAAACTGATGCTGGCCGCTTCCATACAAAGCAAAAGCTCCAGGTAGATATTTTGGGAAAGCTAACGGGCTAACCGGTGCAGCTAGCTAGCGGCCGGCCAATCAGGGTGGCTGAAGCTGGCCGGTACTCAAATATGTAAAAACCTCACCCTGTAAAACAGCGCATTGTGTGTAATTGTTTTCAGGCACAGTTTTTCACATTATATTTATATTCAGAGTGAGTATATGTGATAATAATTAAATTAAAACGTGATGCTAAAGTGGAATTTTAATCAGGCACAGCGGCAGACAGCTAAAGAGACTGAAGCTGAAGCTGTAGTGACGGTGACTGAAATGTTTGAACTCTTTTTAACAACATGGAAATGAGTATAAACACAATTTAAGTCTACGCATATCATTTATCTGCATTAACAATGACTGTATATGCCAAAGAAAATCAGTGTCATCTTAATGGTTTGACTGTGGAGTTGTTTTGGTTGATCAATTACTTGATATTCAGAATCCCTTCAAAAATGTGTCTGCCACTAAAACACTAAATACATTTTCTTTTCTTTTTTGGTGGTTCCCACTGGTCCTCCTCATATTGTTTGTGGTTGTAATTTTAGAATAACATGTTCAGCTCATGTATATTAAAAGTATGGATGTTTTTAATGAACTTCAGTAACTACTCTGGTTACAGCTATCGTTGGCGATATACATGGAGAAAAGGCTTCCTTTTATTAAACATACAGTAGAAATGTAGTTTCAGAAAAGTTTATTACAAGGTTTCAGCATCAATTTTATCATGTGCCTTTTTAATCTGATTTATTTTATTTTGAAAAAAAGGTGTGCTATTAGTACGAATATGAGGATTAATTTGTAGATTGGTCTAATTGATGTGATGAATTTGTGCTTAGATTTAATACGTACTCCCGTCTTTGATCATTCTTGGTGAATTTCACAACCATGAATCTAAACGAACTGGTTCGAACCTCTGCTTTCATCACTTTATATTTCTGATCTCAAGCAGTTCTCCTTAAAGTTGAAAAGACTTCCAGTAGGCTTGTTTTGAGTATAATGTAAGATTTAAATTGAATGGTATTGTTATGGAGTTACTCACTGAGTTACTCACAGGGTCATTTACTGCATTGCTCCTCCCAGAGCTGCAGATGGCAATTCTGTGACTTGAGTTGTAGTTCCACATTGAACTAATACTCATGTATAAAATGTGTGGGCTGTCCATTCAATCCCAATTTTGCATAATTTCAACGGTTCAAGGTTCTGCTATACCTTTCTCTATTTCATGTTTTGGCAGTTGGCCACTGGAGACATTTTAAATACTAATGAACTTATAGCACATGCAGCATTTGCTTTAGTGCTTAATTAAGTCCAAGATTAGAAGACTTAATGAAAGAAGAATACTAATTAGGCTACTAAATTACACACAATTCAAATAAATACATTTGGATATGGATGGATGAATGTATGAATAGATAGATAGATCGATGGATTTCTAATTATTATTTTTATTATGATTATTTAGATTTATGATTTACTGCTGCAGAGGAAGCTGCTGATTCACTTTTAATTGCTTTTCCTAACACTACTGCGTTTTCAGCAGCTACTAGACATTATTGGACTATTAAATAAGTCTGTACTCTTAAAACTGGCAACCGTGCAGGCTGTAATCAGAGGGCAGTGCTTTCTCTTTAATCACCAGAGGTCACACTCGAATGAATGCGCCTCAACAAAAAAAAAAAAGTTACAGCCGGATTTAGTATTTATAAGTGCTTAAATCTCGGTGTTGTCTCAGTTCAGTGTCACTTTCTGGTTTTGCTCTGTGTTAAACGAGATTATGGGATTGACGGGATAGGGGATGATTCGCACCCCCTCCAACCACCAGCAGCACGATGAGAGCATATAACGCATATAGCCTGGTGTTTGTCGGATGGGATGCAGCAGCAGCAGCAGCAGCAGCATCATCCTCTCAGAGTCACTGCTTCAGTCTGCACAGGCGGCCAGAGGATGCTGATGTGCAGGATGCTGCCGGAACCAGCCCGTCACTGCAAAACGAGCCGTGCGATGTTTCTGCAGGAATGAGTCTGAATCCCGCTGCTGCGATTTAAAAACAACACTATTTATGAGGGAAACTCACCTTTGTTGCATCAATTTCAACTTGACACCGGAGCATGGGAGTCGTCTGCACGGACCCGCGTCCACACCGGCTGCAGAAGTTGGACAGACAAACATTTGTAATGCCGTGAATGTGGACTTTGGAGAAGATTTACAGCGCAGTGCAGAAAAAAAGAGCAAATAGGCGGACCCGGGCTTTTATGTGCAGATTATGTGTCTCTGGATATTTCATGAACATGATGCACTTAAATAAAATGCACCTTTAATGTGTCTTGAGGCATGGAGGGGTATTGATCCACAGGAGAAATGTGCGCTTCTGATTCACAGTAATGGAATGAAGACACTCTCCTCGATACAATGGATGATAGATCCAGTAAGCTCATGTTGGTTCCTATCCTGGCGGTGCTGTTTGTTATGATTGGTTACCAGTACATATGTCCCGCAGGCAGCAATTCGTGCCACTTCAAGACCGGGGAGAAGCTGAAGGGGGTGAGCCTGCTCTCCAGCCAGGACCAGGACACGGATGATTTCTACAGGGACCAGGACCTGGAGGACGACAGCCCCGCGAAGCTGCCCTCCAAATTCAACTTCACCGAGCGGGACCTGGACAGACACGTGGAGTTCAACATTAAAGGGGACGACGTGATCGCGTTCCTGCACATCCAGAAGACCGGGGGCACCACTTTCGGGAGGCACCTGGTGAGGAATATTCGCCTGGAGCAGCCGTGCGACTGCAAGCCGGGCCAGAAGAAGTGCACATGTCACCGGCCGGGCAGAGACGAGTCCTGGCTCTTCTCCCGCTTCTCCACCGGCTGGAGCTGCGGGCTGCACGCAGACTGGACCGAGCTAACGAACTGTGTGCCCGTCATTATGGATAAGAAGGAGGCCCAGAGGAACAAGAGGTACAGTGTGTGTGTGTGTGTGTGGTCCAGGTACTATTCATGATGAGCAAATCTGTTTAAACCATTAAATATTAAGGTGAAGACATGTTACCCCAAGGTTTAGGTTAGGTTAAGTGTTTTTGACAAGTAGTAAGGTTAGAATAAGTGTGTGTGTGTGTGTGTGTGGTCCAGGTATTATTCACGTTGAGTAAATCTCTTTAAACAGCAGCATTGTGGGGACTTGTCTTCCCTACCAGGACAAAAAGAGAGTCCCCATAATGTAAACCATTAAATGTTAGGGCGAAGACAAGTGTTAAGGTTAGGTTTAGGTCGAGGTTAGGTTTCCGTAACTATACCTTAACCTTAACTATACTATGTATAGTTCAGGTTTGAGTAAGTCTCCAGAAAATCAATGCAAGTCATGGTAATGTCCTCTAAAGTCACAGAGACATGACTGTGTGTGTGTGTGTAAGAGTGAGTGAAAAGACATAAGCTACAAAACTTCCACTCTGGTCCCCACACTGTACCACCAGGTTCACAGATCTGTAACACTCCAAAGGGCCCCTTGATCCATTCCACATTTTGACCCTGTTCAGACGAGGACACTGCAAAGTACATCTGTTCACACCTGGCCTAAAATGCTTCCTTAACCTCTAATCCAGGCTCCTGTCTTGAACCTTGAAGTGATGGAACATGGCACAGGATGGGTGCTCACTCACAATCTCCACCTGAAGAGATATATTGTAGTTATGTCAGGAAGTGTGGAACAATAGAGCCACAACTTTCTATCAGTGATGTTAGTTTGCACCAATCACCCAGCAGTCAGATTCTTTACATTTGCATTATATTGTGCATCACCCAATGTTAGAAAATACCAACACAGCATTCAGGAAAACCTTTTCTTTGCTCGACCATCATATAAATCACCCGCGTTTGTCCTTTGTGCTCACATCAGCCCTTCACACACAGTGAACTTGTTCCTGCCCAGCTGCTGCTGTTATCCCCCCTGACTGTGTCATTTACCAATAGTTCAGAGCCATTTACAGAACTCACCTTTCATAGAAGAAATGACACGGTTCAACTGTTCCACAACACTGTGGTGATTCATTGTCGCTGGATCAAAGCTCTAATTGCAGCTACTGAAAATGGCCAGAAAAAATTGTAGTCACTACTATCGCACCACATTAAGGCTTGATATTTGATGCTGCATCATCTCAGGAGTTCAAATGATTGCAAGAAGATGAAGTTATCGGAGAGGAAAAGCCAAGAACCACTTCATGTGTAATGCATTTGCTGTTTCTCAGCAGTGATTGCAGATGGAAATACATTTCATTGAATGCATTGTATACAGCAGAGTGGATGTATGTATTTTTCAACGCAGTGAATGTTTTTGGAGTCCCTGACTTTTTAACAGCATCTGTCTTTTAATCCAAAAGTTAAACATCTAGTCGGTTATAAATCCTCAAAGATTCTCTCACAAGTAAACAGATATATCCCAGGCACACGCTGCATTTTTGAACAACGGACAATTTCCTTCTCTGTTTGGAAAAATACAATTGCACGCTGAAGTACAAGAGCACATGATTTATTTCTGCTGTGCCAAGTGTTTCCTTTACACTGGAAAGTGCTCACTGGATGTGACAGCTCTTCATTTCACAGCTGCAGCATCTATTCTGCACTTACCGTCCCCTCGCCCCTTGTTCTTTAGTGGGCTCCCGCTGCATCTATTCTGAGATGATTCTGCCTCGACCATGACGTGTTGGCAGACGCACCCCGTTAGACCCCTCTCTAAGCATCCACTGCACACGGCACATTTCCTAAGTGGGATGACTAAAAGCATTATGCAAATTTCATCTTCATCATCATTTTGTGTATAAGCAATGCCTTAATTAAAAAATACTTAATGATATCAGGCCAAAGTAAAAAAAAAGGGTCTCTTACTCCCTTGAAAACTAAAATAATCCACTTGCTAGGAAAATCTTTATACCACCTAAGGGTGCAATGGGGAATACCAATCATACATCACTGCCAAATTCAGATGGCATGCCCTTGTTATCTGGTTGAAAGGCTCTCAGATTGAGTGGCTGTCTTTTCTGCAGTCTCAGCCATTCACCTTGCCAGCTTCTGAGGTGGCACCAAGAGGTGGAGGTGGGGCGAGGCGGGCTGCGATGGCTGTGCCTGCATGGCGCTGTATGGCCTTTTCAGCCGGGCAGGGAGCGCAGCACAACCAGCCGTGCAGAAAGGTCAGCCGCGTCAGCCCAGATCAGTGTGTGTGTCCTGCAGTGTGGTTCCTCTGGAGTGTGCTGTCAGTCAGTGAGCGGGAGAAGTGGGGCAGGTATAGGCCGGATTTCTTCAGGGCTGTTTTTTGGAGAAACTAAGTGGTGGACTGAAGTTGCTCTCTGTGTGGGTTCAGCCTTGTTCAGTTGAATGAATGAGGCTTGCTGAGCAGTTTGTCTACCAGGTTATTTCAGAACAGAAATCATTTCTGATTGTTGCATATTTATTATCCAAGTGCTTGGTTTGGAGTAAGTCAGGTACTTACATTCGGAAGTATTCAGATACATTCACTTTTTTCATGTTTTTTTGTAGCCACACTGAAAAAAAAAAATCCCTCACCAATTTACATTCATTATTCCATTGACGCAGTCCTGTCTGTGAGCTCTGCAGCAGTTCATTTAACATTATAGCTTGCTCTGATATGCATGGTCATCTGTGAGATGTGAGATACACATGTAGGACTTTTTAATATTTCCCAATCAACTGACTCTAACACAGGTGGACTCCAGTCAACGTGTAGAAACCTCAAGTGTCATAGCAACGGCTCTGAATACTTATGTCTCCAACTTTGGTACTTCTACATATACACCAATAATCCAACCATTGATGTTATTTAGAATAAGACATTATTTTGGTTATGGTCTTTACATGAGTTGCTGGAATATTCTATTTATGTTCCCGTTAACATGTTAAATAGCACATACATGTCTTAAATGTAACTAAGATGGGAAAACATGTCTTAATTTATTGCTCCTTATTCCAAGTATGATCTTATTCAGGTTAAGGTAATCAGAAAATGCTGTTTAGAGTTGGGTTCCGACTATTGTCTTAATTGGGTCAATATTGGAATATTGTGTCCATATAAATGTAGTCGAGGATATTTCAGCTTTTCTTTTTAAATAACTAAATGTCAAAAATTCTGTTTTGCTTTAAGGCTGGAATAAAAAATGAGTAAAGGGGTCTGCGTAGTTTCCTAATGCACTTTATTCAGTATGACACCAGATCACAAAACAAGGAGCTGATTTTCAAAATGTGCTTTTTTACCAATGCATAAAGCAAGGTCTGAGTAAACCATGTGTTCTGAAGAGTTTTTGCATGTTTCGTAAAAGGTTGCAGGTCAATATCAGAGAAACATTTGATGTTGCCTTCTATTGAATTGAGAGCAAGCTTATTCAGTCTCTGCAAAATTCCATTCTTTTACCATCAGAATATGTCTCTGAGATTAGAAAAAAAAAACAGCATCACAGGTTTATTGTTGCAGCTGCAGGTCTGAGGTGAGGAAATGTGATTATCAAAGATACAGCCTGAAGTCTCTAGTGTAGCATACAACATATACCTTGAATAAATCAGCTGTAAATATCTTTATTATCATCTAAGTTTAATGACCTCAGAATTGTATATGAGCAAATATCAACCACATTCATTTTAAATGTCCACTGTAGATGAAAGGCAATACTAGTATTTGCTTATCTCACAGTTCTGTCAAACTCTCCCATCTGATCATGATTTAAAAAAACAAATTAAGATATTTCTTCATTTTGACACCATTACTAACAGTCATGTCGCAGCTTCAAGGTCATTGGACCACACACACACATTCATGCATGAATGTCACCATTCATACAAAAATCACAGCGGGTGATAGGAACTCAGCCCAGGAGGAGCCCAGCGCTGTCAAACAGGTAGTTCACTGATGTAGTGAAGCTACTTTAATAAAATAAATGAAGAAGAACAGGTTTATAAGCAGACAGGTAAACAGGTAACTTGAAGCAGGTAGCAGGCAAGGTAACCAAGCAACACATGGTGAAAACACACAATGTCAGGAAGTGTCGTGCACTGAAAGGAGAAACATTTTCTCTCTCTCCATAATAACGTCATTGCCGCAGGATTATGACATATAACAACGATAGGTGTATAACATATCTGAATAAAATTGGAATAAAAACAATAAGAAAGATTGTAAAAATGTGATGATAAAACCAATAAAATAGATACAAATAGATTAAAAAACCTTGGTACTTAACATATTTGAATAAAACTGAATAAATCAAACAATTTAAAAGTATAAATATATATAATATATTTTTCGATATCAAATATAGTGAGTAGTGTGCAGCAGTGTTTGCACAGTGCACACCTTTTCATTTTTGAGCTAGTAATTACAAACAAGCAAATTATTTTCTGCCTACATTTCAGTTCATAAAGAAATTTTTTTCAATATGTGGCGTTGAAAATGTGAATTTGGTTTGAAAATACAAACAACAGAAACCTCAATACATGTAGAGACACCAAATCAACAATTGATTTATTTTTTTATAGTTGTTTTCAGAAGCAACCCGATCTGTTTTATTGTATCCTGTCTCATCCATTGCCTACTTATTTAGCAGGTGCATCAATTTATGATTTGTTTAGACCATAAACATCCACACGGAGGATGTGGACAATATTCAGAGCAGCTGAATCAATATACATACGTTTAAATTCCTCATTGGACAGTCCTGCTTGTCCCTCTTTTCAGTTCATCTTAGTTCCCTCCCTTTTAACTGTGGCCTCATGGTAATTCAAGACACATGCTGATGTTGCAGTTTTTATCAATTATAAAATCTTCATTAGCAACGTTCTTGTTGCTTATGCATAATGAATGCTCGGTTCAGAAGTACAAAGAGAACTAAGCCAGAACACGAGTCAAATACGGACACTCGATGCCCCTCTTTGATGAAACACAGAGCGAGAGATGTGCCTATTAAGCAACGGCAGAAGAAGATGTCGTCCGCTGTGATTCTGGATGTTTACATCACAGTCTCCTCAAGGTTTATGTTACGTAGACTGGCAGGAAGGTGTTACCAAGGGTGTCTGCAGTGTGTATCTGCTTTATTCTAACAAAGGTTCACTCTGACATTCCCCAAAGTTTTTTTCTGGGGAGCTGGCAGGAAAAATTAACCATAAAATGTCCTCAGCAACTGACTCTGACATTTTCTTCTCACATACAACCCCTCCAGATAATTTGAGGGGAATATCCGGAGTTCAGTGCACGTTAACAGTTCCTCAAGTTTAGAGTTTGAATGATGGATAGCATTACTTTAAAGGAATTACCAGCTTGGCTGAGGCCATGCTTTATTAATCATGTTTCTTTGCTTTAATTATGCAACTTTATAAGTATGTGTATCTCATCTACTTATTTTTGTAGAAATGCAAATCTATGAACATTCCATAAGGTCCCCCCACCCACCTCACTAGTCGCCACAATAACCTATTCACATTCTCTTTCTTTCCTGCAACTGTCCAGCAGGAGCAGTAATACATTGTTATTACTTACATGGCGCACTGATGACACGGCCTGATCCTTGGCTGAATAACACTCCACATCATATTTTATTCATAACAAGTGATGCAGAGAGAGCTGCAATTACTGTGTGGTCATTAATACTTACAGCTCTGAGCACTAAACCATGCATCTCTCAGTCTGTCTGCTACCTGTGCATGACATGTACCACTGCTGCACTTCTCCCTGAACCAGCTTGTGGGAGGGACTCATTACTAAGCTGACCCAAATGAACTTGAATGCTGAGAGCTGTTGTATTTTACTCACATAGATTCTTTGGTTAACTACACAGTATCTTGTCTGTATATTTGACTTGTATATCTTTTCTCTTTGGAAATATCAGTTCAGAAAACAATTTTCACCTTATCATCTATAATTACATGGCGGGATGCTCATCAGTTTGCCCTGTCGTCATTCAACTCTATAGTGTAATATTTCCATTTTCCTCTGAGCTCCCCAATATATGAAGGTAAAAAGTACAGTTCAGTAAAGTATTATATCATAGCTTTATAAAAAGTATTCAACCTGTATTGGGAACATATACTGTATATGAAATTGGATGGCGTGTCTCCCCTTCCTTCCGCACAAAAATATCCTGGATACTGAGCCCACCATCTTGAGGTTTTGACATTATTTGGAGCCAGAATCTGCACAGTAGTGCAACCACTGTATTGAAGTTGCTGCGATACATGTACTCAACCAATCCTGAGTCTATCTCAGCTGCCAATGATAAGACCAAGCATACCGGAAACATGAACACCTGAGCATACCTAGCATTCTTAGCATCGATGTGAAAAGAACTACCTAAAATGACAGATACCATCTTTGAGAATTTGTATTTAACGTGGGGTTTGACATAGTTAGGCACAGGTCCCATCCACTAACATGGAGGAGGCGTTGTTTATGACCTATACTGCATCCAGCCACCAGGGGTTGATTAAGATGATTTGGCTTCACTTTCGAGGAGCCGTCACATCTTCCATCTTTACACACAGTCTATGGTTGATAATATCAGTTGGATGTGCAAGACAAGAAAAAAAAGCACAAATTTAAAATTTTAATTAAAAACATTGATATCAGTGAATTGATAGATTCTCTCGTTACATTTTATGGACTTTTCTTCTGTGCACTCCGAAGCCTCTTTCTTCATCTGAGAGTGACACTGAAAGACCTCAATGACACAGAGTGAAGCAGCAGGGTAATGGAAGCCCCCACAGACGCAGATGAACCCGAAGGAGGAGAGTTGAGCAGATTTACAGTTCTGGTCATGTTCTTAGATGTGGGAGGCAAAGTGCTCACCACAATGATGGGATGTTTATTATGTGTGGAGGCTGAGAGTGCCCTTGCAGGCCTTGAACTTCTAGGGCGCAGATATTGCTTTTCATGTGTCATTAATTCAAGTCGTCATTGCTAGCAGGCCTGAGCAGTAGTCGCAGTTGGTTTGATAATTACTGTAAGTGTTACCTCTAGAGAGAGTGCAACAGCATATACCAGTCATTTGTTCACCATCGTTAAAAGAAAATGAAGCTGTCAAGGAAGTCAGTGTGGTCCAAATTAGACAATGGCAGAGAAAATGTGGAGTGTTATTTTTCTTTTTTCAGAAAGACTTGCTTAACAAGAGAATAGTTTGAAGCGGATATTCCAGCGGAGGGTAAGAAAAAGAGCTCATGCTTAACTCAACCTTGTCAGACTGTTGGTTTGGGCTCAGACATTAATATTTGATAAGAGGTTTGATACTATATCAAACAGATGGACTCTTGGGGAGGAACAATGAAATGAAATTCCTAAAATGGTTCCTGTAGAGTATCTCTTCTCTACGTCATATTGGCTGTTTAAACATACACTACTTACGTGTTTCACATTTAAAGTCAACTTTACAAGAGAGCTATAATGCCTGGGTTAAATGGGGCAGATTAATGTATTAATGTTGAAAACGTATGGTAAAGCTGCTCTAATTCATATTTTTGACAATAATTGATACAATGATCAATTATAATGGGAAAGGGATTGCTTGTGGTGATGAATACACAGATTTATCTCCCAGCTCTGCAGCTCTCCTCAGTTCTGCTAAGCCCGCAACTTTTGTTTTATTTTAATTGTGCTTCTCAACCTTGTTTCCAGACACAATCAGAAAGGGTATAAAAACCCACGACCTGCGCCTGCCTATAGCGCAGCTGCACAGACAGTGGAGCTTTCAGGAGCTGAAGGAACAGATATTCAATTGAAGAGGTGGTAGAGACCAAAAACAGAGTGTAAATACAGCGAATATTGGATTTACATTCATCTGGTGCAACTCCACATGAATGCTGACATGTGCAGGTTTCAATTAACATTGTCAGAGCACTTAAATAGGAAGTAATACAATAGTTTCATACTGAAGAAAAACTGTTGGAAATTGTGCTCAGATGATGAGACAAACTTTAAGAGCTATGAGTCAGAATAATCCTTGCCACTGATGAAAATCTCTAGGGTCTCTGTTGTAATCCTGGTTTTATCACACAATGCTCGGCTGAGTAAAGATGTGTATTTCTTTATGTGAGTGTGCACCCAGTTTTCAGAATTTTAAATCAGGAAGATTTCTTTTTTTGCCATGTCTGTCTTCCATTGTTGCCCCAGTTCTACACAGAAATCTGCTGCTTGATGCATGATGCACCAAACAGGGAGCCCTGAGTTGTCTTCATTATTGCTCAGGGCACATTGATTGAATAACTGTAAGCCCTTATAGCCCATTGCAGTATTACCATTTGGGAAAGATGAAGTAGCTTTGCATGTGTATGAGTTATAAAGAATATTTGTCTTTGTCCATTTAGCTTGGGACTATTTGAGATGTTACATGGAAGCTAGCATCCTCCTCTAAAAGCCACTCTAGTTAATGAAAGCTGTGCAGCTCGCCAGAGCATTCTTGTAGCTTTGCTGCCGCTGTCAAATACTTGCTTGTCTAGCAAATATGAGTCTCCAATCGCCTGATTCAGCTTTTATAGTGTGATTAAAGTGTGACATTTGGTCAAGAGGTTGGCTCGGACCCTTGTGATCCACAGTTTTCTCGAAGCTGACTTGGGTATACTTGAGGCTCATTTATACTCGAGATACATTTACGGATATGGACGGATCCTTCAGTTCATGCTCACTTTCACACTTTTATTTTGTCCATTCACATGGACACAATGTTCATTTCATCTGTATCTGTGCACATCTTGTGAAATTTTCTGGAAACGGATGAAACAGAGCAGATGGAGCAGTATCACCAGATATTCTGGGGGGCAGTGTAGCTGATAGTTTAAGCAAGAACACCATATGACATGGGGAAAAAAATGTCAACAATGGAAGAACTTTCAGGAGAGACTGCGAGTTTGTGAGTTGGATCATGGCTGTTTACAATGCATCCACTTTGGCTCTTTCTTAAGAGATTTATTATCATAATTATGTTTCCAGACACTCTCAACCATGTGGGTGTATTAGTTAACAACCATGCTAATGTAACAGATTCATTTCAGTATGTGGAAAGTGACAGTATTTCATCTTTTCATGCATTAAGGCAGCATAAATGAACCTTTAGATCTTGTTACAACTGGCATTGTCGTATCAGGAACCGTAATGTAGAGCATATTCTTTGGGGCTCAGTTTTTTCTCTTAAACCAATGAAACTGTGAACAATCTGCTGTTTTCTCATTTAGATCTTTATCATTCATGTGATACATACCCTGTGCTAATTCTGAACCGTGTGACATCAGGAAGCTCAGATCCCAGATGTGCTGTCATGGATCTTAACTCCCACTTCCCTGTCAGCTTGTGATCAGGCTGTGATCACCCCCTAGACTGAAGTAAAAAAGAAGAGAAGCAAAGCACCTCATACTGATCTAGTTAAATGCAGTCATCAGTGTGATGAGAATGAGTCAGCTGGTGCAGCAATTCAAAGATCCTGTGTTTAATGTCCCCATGAGGCCTGTTTGGTGGCTGTGCCGCGCAAGTGCTCCTGTTATCAGAGGGGCAATTAACTTTGGCTCTGTTTTCCCTTTAATTGAGAAAAGAACATTCTACTTCTGTGCTTTAAAGAGTCCATAAAAAAGTAATTGAGAGAAACTTGAAGATTTTTTCTACCATAAATTCTTAAGTGTTTGTTGATCAGGAGCTGCCTGATCAGCAAGTTCATGAAAATTGCTTTGAAGACAATTGGCTGGTGCTTCTTTTATGCTGTGTTGTACAAATATTTGGCCTCAGACTCAGTATTCGGTTGTGCTTCAGTCAAAATAAACAGGGAAACTTGTTTTTATTAGCGCTTAGTTTGTATTTGTGGTAGCATTAATTCCAAGACTCACAGAAAAGAAGCAGAAAGAAGACAAAAGAAAAAATGTTCTGAAATCACACAAAGAAGGCAGACCTGGTGAGCTTTCTTTTTAATCCACAGAGGAATTTTCTTGCCTGTGTGTGGGCGACTGGGCGAGTACGTTGTTTATTTGACGCATTGACGTACCAGTGAACAGTGACATGGGAAAACTCCAGCAGATCTGTGTTATTTCTCAACTGATACCTGTAAGAGCTGACGAGGGGGCAATGCCAAGAATAACCACCTCTGTAGTTGATGTATTATAACAACCCCGGGAAAAGTCATCTGTCCTTATCTGGGCCAAGCTGGTGACAGGTAAGTTATACTGTGGGGAGGTTAGCTCAGGCCTGCTTCCCTCTGGCTGCTCCCCCAATTTGGATTCAGTGGTTGACTGAGCACCGAGCACATTCAAAGTGTGAGCACATGGTAGAGTCACCTTAACATTGTGCTGGAGAGTGTGCCGATCCAACGTCTTCTGGCACATATGCAATAAAATAGTAATCGATAAAAGATGTTGACTGTATAACATCTTTTCCGCTGATGTCTCCTGCGTCTTCCTTGTGCTGCTGCATCAGTGAGCTGTGCCGTGAGAGCGATTTGAATAATCTCACTGAACAGATTGCAGTCCAGACTGCCTCCTAAATTCCTGCATTTATAAATAGGTGCTTGTTCTTGTTTGTTTTGGAAAAGGATTACAGATATTTGATTGGCAGTGCACATACTTAAAGACAGATACTTGTCTTTATTAATGTTCAATGTATCATTTAATATAAAGCCAGCATGTGAAGCAAAAGCACCTTTTAATCACATTCACCAATGAGATTATGTTTTCACCCCTGTCCGTTTGTTTGGGGGTCGGTTTGTCAACAGATTTGAATGAAACTCTGTGGAAGGATGCGGCAGGACTCCACTAAAATTTTGCTGTGGATCCAGATCAGGAGGTCGATCCATAAAATAGTTTTTCACTTTCTTAAACATTTGCGTTTTGCTGAATTTTCATTAAATTCACAGAGAATATTTAATGGATCTTGATGGAAAAAAATCCGGCATGTTTAAAGAACTGATATTCATGAGTGTGTTTGATGCAGCTTGATATATTAAAAAGTTTTTATAATCTAGAAAATCCCCAACTATCTGTAGCTGTCTGATTTGGCATTTATTCAAGAGTAATATTTTCTATATAGAAGCATCAGATATGGTGTGTTTTGTTGTATGTTATGGTGACTAATCAGTTGTTTATGTCCCGAAGGAGAAGAATTTCCACATTTTGATCAATTTCTGTTCGCGCCCACCGACGATATTGCACCTTAAATTGGATCCCAGGCCACAGTATAATAAGTATGGATTGAAAATCCGTCCTAACAACAGTACGGCACTGGAGAGTCGAGTAACATCTTGCGGCATCGCAGAGCGCTGGTGTGGAACAAATAGCATTATGTCGCAGCACATGTTGTGATACAGCACATCAACCTCATCATAGGAATACGATGTCCCTCAATGGGAGGCGGTCCTCTCGAGGTGCTGGATGAGCGGCTACAAAACAGAGCTGTAAATCCCACTCACAAATCCCGGGATCAGTTAACTTCTCATAAGGCCTCAATCTGCAGTAGAGGGTGAACTTTGCCTTATTCGTCATTCTGCACGTGCCTCCGCTCTCATGTTTGGAAACTGAGCTGTGAATTTATTTACTTTCTCTTCGAGTGTGGTGAAAGGAAATTGTCTTAACACTGGAGGCATTTGCTCCACTTGTGATGCCAGCCATGTCTGTGAATAATAATAACTTACAGAGGGAGGAACAGTATTAAGTGTCTTTGAGTGCCTCATTTTGAGCAATACACGTGAATTTCCAGCAAATGGCTTTTTCCTGCCCGATGCCATAAAGAAGCTGATTACGCCTTTGTTAAATATTTCAAGATGGAGAACAAACCCATACATATTAATACCACATGACATAAATTAGCATTGATTCCGGCTCTCGCACACCTATAAAAGTCAGTGTATTATATTATATTGGAGCCTTCAGCAGCACCATTGTGCAGAGAAGTTGCAGGCTTGTATCAGGCCTGGGAATGCAATGCAAGGTGCCAACATGACTAATGGGCCAAACCTGGATCCCCTATCGACTCGCACAGAAATACTCAGGGATTGATTTGACTGCTTATGCCACAGCCATAATCTCCCATCCAATGATATGGTTTCATGGCTATTTGTAAAACTGCTGCTGCAGCCTTTTTTTAATGTCAGGTTGTAATCTCAAATTTGATCATGCTGGCTGCTAAGAGAGGAGCCATGTGTCAAGTTACTCTTTTATATTCAACCCACCGTGTCACCTCTGCATCACAAGAATGGCGATGTATCCATTCTGTGGATGTTTAGAGTAGGTGGCACAAAGGGTTGTACGTTTTTATTATTATTTACAAAAGAATGCATTGAAAATATTTTATGTAAAGTGAAAACGAAAGAAGCATTACAAAACATCATTCTAATAGTTTCAGAAATATGTGTATTGTTAATGGCCTAAGGATGCGCTGTGACGCAATACGTTCAATATAAATCATTTTTAATAAACAGGTGACCAGCGCTCTGTAGCAGCTGTGACTCATCAATGCAAGTGATATTGTCGATTATAACAACAGCAACGATTCTCCAGATCAGGGTTCTGCGTACTGAACAAGAGTCACTGAAAACAGGTGAACAGCTCTTTGTGCAGCAGCACTGGTGCAGCTTCAGGGTTCTGTGGACTGAGTCCCTCAGCCGGTCTTTACCTGCTCTGGCTGAATTACTGCAGGTCACTTTTACAGTTCCAGAAAGAAAGAAGCAACCATCACCACAAACCAAACAAACAGCCCATTCCAAACAGGCAGGATTATATTGGGTACTGCACCAGTTTAGTTTAAAGCCAGGTAAAAATGAAGGCCAGAGAAAAGCACGTACACAATTTTCTAAGCTGCTTCACTTTGGCCACTTTAATTCTTTTCTTTTTAAATATCACTGGTTCATTTTGGTTTTTCACAGGACTTCTTAATGACTCACGGATTGAAAAGAGATTTAAATGTCTTATCCAGGGTGTGGGTGCAGGGAAATCATGTGATTAAAACAGGGCTCTGGTTAGAAATATCATTCAGCTGAACATAAACATCTTTATCTGTGATTATCGGACTATGGATTGAATGTGTCTTTAAAAATGCATGCAACATAAGCACGAGCAAACAATCACCACCGCAAATGGCTGCGTTTGCTTGATCTATTCGTATCTACTCCATCTCAGAGTGAGTCCTGCAGCCATCCCTGCTCTCCCAAAGTGAGAGAGGAGAGAGCGGCGCTCTGAGCAGCTGTTCCTGCACAAGACTGGGGTCTTTCCATGTAGATGATTGATTCAGGTGCGGCGAGGAGGGAGAGGAGGGATCAGGCTTTGGGCTGTGTCCGTTAATCACACTGTATTACCACACAGGAGGCATTTATCACCAAACACCAAAGGCTTGAGTCCACGGGGAACACTGAAACCAATCTCATCGCTTGCATGCAATCCATCCAGGTCCACAAAAAGCAGCCGTGCTGAGTGCTACCACATTTATTTTCTGTGTAAGAGGGGGATGTTCCAAAGAAAAAGTAAGAAGCAAAGAACAGAGGTTTAAAGAGACTTTCGGATAAGTCCTTGGAATATCCTCAGTCGTATTTTTTTTTTTACCGGGACCAATGTCACGGCTCTCTGGTGGTGTTGTCCCAGGAGGAAGTGCTTTGATGTAAAGAACTACAACAGCGCGTAGTGTAACCCATTCTGAAACCACGACTGAAACTGCAATGCAAATGTCCACAACCTCGAATCACAAGACATGATAACAGAACCATGATACAGCAAAAACCCAACCCACTGGTTTTTGAAACAAACAAAAGAAATGAGGTTGGAACAAAATCACTAATTGGGAGAGTCATCACACCCCCAAATCAGCCCAGTGTTCGTGCAGCGTATGCATGTGATCTCTAATTATAATTATTGCAAGGTGAAAGGTAGATATGGAATGTAACAACCAGGAATGTAACAATCCCCCCACCACCACCTTCTATTATTACACCTTAAAGGGGTAGTTCACCGAAAAATGTAAATCCTCTAATTATCTACTCACCACTATGCCGATGGAGGAGTGGCTGAAGTGTTTGAGTCTGCAAAACACTTTTGGAGTCTCTGTGGCTTTTCATTTTTCGGTGAACTGTCCCTTTAAAAGCTACAACTGCAGAGGTGATGTCTTCCATTGGGACACATTTTCTGTCTTTAATTATTGCTATAAGGCAAAGCAAGTTAATTTATATTGTACATCTGACACACAGAGGCAGTTAAAGTGCTTTACATAAAAACTAATTTAAAAAAGAGCAGAGAATAGAAAAATAAAAGGGTTATGATGATCATTTATGGTCTGCAGCTTATGAGATTTTTATAATTGGCTTTAAAAGTAAAAAACACACATTTGTTGTGGTTGACATTGACTTACAGTTTCATCCTTGATTGCACCTTTGTGTAATTTGGAATTGATGTGACTGTTCCCTCTCGGATGGACCTATTAGATAATTAATCATTATCTCTGCAGGCTATGAGTTACTATCACATCCCACAAACTCGCTTTGGGTGTAATCTGTTGCTATTGTGTACAAACGCTGCACCACAGACAGGTTTGTTCCCTGGGGGGAGTCTTATAGCACAAGATGTATCAGTCTGACATTTACACTGAAATGTAAAGTGTGACCGAGCGTGGTTACTTGTCCGACTCCTGGTGTAATTGTTTTAAAGTGAAGGCACAGAGCCGCAGTCCTGTGGGACCTTTGCAGTGATGCTCGATGACTTAGAGCAAACAGATGCCCCCAGCTTTGTCAAGCGGCCGTGTTTTGTCACGTTAAGAAGACAAACAGCCTCGAAGCGAGGGCTCAACCACTGCTGTTTTTAATTAACACACCACACTCACAATCACAGCAATAAACGTGTCTGCCGGGTGGTGTGGTGAAAGTAGAAAGTCAAAGCCTTCCCAGCACTGTGCAACTGAGGTGAGCTATTTGCTGTCTTGAATTTTCTCCTCCTATGTATATACGAGAGCCACTATGGGAATATGCAGCTTTTTTAATGTGGGCTAACATTCTGAGGCCTTAGCTCAATGGAACAGCAGAATGAAAATCTCACTGTCTCTACAAGAGCGGTAGGTCATTCAGAAATTTGTATTCATGGCTGCAAATAGAAACGGAGCAAGCGCAAGGGGTGTCCTGCAGTACCACTCACTGATGTGCAGCAGAGGGGAGGAAGAGCCTCTGACCGGCTTGAATGCAGCAAACACCCTCCAACATATACAAGGTGCATGACCCTATAAAATCCTGCGATACTTACAGTGAACAGCTGGTCTTTACAGGGCGCTCAGGGGGCTGAAAGGAATGGTCCACCGAGCTGAGGGAGTTATTTCAGCCAGCCTCCACCTTGCCTCCAGTCAGGGGAGACAAACAGAAAAATCAATACTCCCACTCAGGACAGTTCACTACAAGGGCCTCCCTCAGCGCCCCTGTCTGTCAGAGTCAGTCCCTCAAGCGAGATGGGATGGAACTGCTGACACAGTAGGTGTCAGAGCGCAGTGATCACACAAATAAAGTCTTGTTCACGGACAGATCTGGAACGCCAGAGACACAGAACTCTGTTCACCCAAAGCTTAACTGCCCTCTTTTTTGCATCACACATATAAAATACATTCTCATTAAATTTCTAGGAGCCTGACATTAGTGTGTGTGTGTGAACCAGCACACCTCATGGGGACCAAAGCCTGGTCCTAATGAGGCAAAACGTCATTTCTGAGCTCCTGGTTAAGGTTTGGAGTAAGATGTGAATTGTGGTTACAGTGCAGCTAGGGTCAGTCATGAATTGGTCATGGTTAAGGTTAAGGATAAAGTTTAGTTTTGGCAATAAATGGAAGTTAATGCAAATGTCAATGCACTAGGGGGGGGGGGCAGGCAATTACTCATTTTAACACCACCATAAGCGCATCTTGGACTTAAAACTAAATCTACAGTATCTAGTTAATATATTTAAAAATAAATGTAATTTTTTTGATTTATTACTTATAGAAAGAATGATTTAAAAAAAAAAAAAAAAACCTCGAAGCTCAGTATCATAGATGGATATTGATGACAGCCAGAGCCTCTCAAATCTTTAGCACACAACTCGCCAAGCACGCTTCTTTCATTTCTCCATTCATTTTAGTAATAGCCCTGCAAATGGGGAGTGGGTGGGAGAGGGACCAGCAGTCACGTTTATCCTGAGTATTTTTCTCCGTGTGTGGCAAATGAGGGGGGCCATAAGTTAGCGCTGCCAATGGTAATGAAGCCACCACTATAAATGGGCTAGTCGTTCATGATTAACTGGCGTGTCATGCCTGAAGTAATTGCCTTAATTAGCTATTGAACAGGTTTCAGGGTTAATGGGACAACAGGTTGGCAGTGAACCTGATTTACTGTTGGAAGTTAATGATTTTACTCTCATCTTCCCCTCATTCCTCGAAATGATTTGATTAACAGCATGAGAGAAACAGATCCCCTTGTTTGTTAATACAAAATCAATTTCATGCCTGGCTGAGCTATCTCTGACAGTGTTTTTGTTGAGCGAGCAAGGTCCTCAGTCAGCCGCTGGAGACAGGACAAACACACAGAGGCCGGCAGACGGTAAATCTGCCTCTCAGAGCGCAGAGCGGTGCAGTCGTGGCGTTGGAGGCTGGCAGCGTTCCCACCCTGCCCGCAAATTTACCTCCACTAAGCTTTTCTGTCATGACGAGCAGCCAATCCAGTGTGTTTTTTCCCAGAGAACGTGTCAGAGGAATAAGCCTATGCAAGTAATTGGGAGGCAGGTACTGTAAAGTCTCCCCTGTGAGGCGAGATCAATGTGTTTGGAAGTGTGTTTTGTGCGATACGCCAAAGGAGAGAAAGTGTAAAGACATTGTTCTCAAATCCTCATTTGCCAAGGCCACTTAATTGGCAAAACCCTGGTCCTTTTATTGACTGGAGGTCAGAACATAACAGCCTTTTTACTGTTAACCTACATTTTCTCCCTGAAATCAGTTTATGACAAACAATTTGGGGCAGCTTCATTCTGGCACATTGGGCCTGCATTCTGTATGTTGGCAGAGCTCATGATCTGGTTTCAGAGCAGTTGCACCAATATTACAGAGTTTTATATTTTCCTACGGATGGTTAAAGCATATAAATATCTCTGATTAGAATGGCTTGCAGTGTACATCGTGGCCAGCCAACAGTGATGCAGCCAATCATCACACTTAGTCTCACTTTTATACAATTAACAATGAAATTCTACAGTACATAGAAACACAGCTGTTTTTGGCTGCTGGGAAATGTTCTAGTTCTGTGAGGGTAAGAGAATTGGCTGCGCTCAGAGCACGATGTCAGACACAAACTGAGTTTTAAAGGATTGATTATAAACCTTGCAGCAGGAAATTGAACGTGAACAGGTAAGTGGAAGAGCAGAGAGTTTTCCAATTGTCAGAGTTTAACATCCAGGCCCAAATCGAACTGACAGAGCAGAGTGGTAACAGAGCAGACAGGTATCCAAACTAAAGGGTTTCCAGGAGAGGTGGAGTGTAGCAGGTGTTGCAGCTTTGCACAGGTGAAACAAACCAGACAAAGAATTATAACGGAACAAAGTATTTTACTGAGAAGATGTTCCATCTCATTTTATGATGATGATGATGAGGGCATGAATGGATGCAGGTTCTTGGCTCTCTGATTCATTTTAATACATGTAGACAGACACAGGATAGAGCTGTGTGCTTAAAACTGTTTCTCGACCTATTATGATTATTTTCATAACATCATTTTAGGTTTAAAGAAATTGTGATGGGAATATTTCACTATTGACAATGGGTATTCAATTGAACAGTCAATCTTTACTTGTTTCTCTGTAAAATGTTACATGTTGATTCTATATTACGTCATATATTATGTCCTGTTGTGTCCGACTATCTGTCCCAAACCCGAAGACATTCCGTTCATATGAAACAAACGAGCAGTAAATTCTCATATGGGAGATCACGGAATTGAAGAGTGTTGTGATGAGAAAAATGATTGTGGATTTATTGTGAGGACCATGCACTTTCACAAATCTTTAAAATCTTTTTAAAAAACTGCTGTTTGAGTATAACCTGAGTATAACCTGAGTATCAGTATTTCGCTGACACATCCCCGGTACCTATGGATTAAAGGCATATAGCGAGCAGTAAAACGTAGGAAAGTTTCTGCTGAGCTGCAAAACACAACTTCATACGACCCAATGGGAGCCATAAAGGTGCAGAGTCGATCAAGTGAGTGTATTCCATAGCTTTTCTACAGTTGGAAGCCAAAGTTAATCAACCCCAGAAAAGAGATCTCTCTATAGGAGACATAAACAAGGAGTAATGTGGAGGAAAAATATCCTTATGGTTTCTCAAAGGAACTCAACCTTCGACAACTTCTGTGGTGTGCAGCGTCACGAGAACAGCCACAAAGATTATTTCATGCACCCTTCACAGCGTTATATCTATCAGCCCGGCTGTTTGTTCAGCCCTCTTGAACCGTTACGACTTTGCACACAGCAGACTTTGAGCGGCTTTCGCTCCACAAGAACTGAAGGTTTTCAGAGGTGGCGTGTGCAGCATCGTTGAGACGCTGGCGTAATGGAGAGGAGGGGTCTCCTCATGGGGATATAACCAGACTTGTCAGTGTTCCCCTGTTGCTCTGAGGGCTGCAGTAACTTGTGTTGATGACGCCGGCGAAGTTTCATCATCTGCAGAGCGGCAGCGAGAGGATCAGAAGTGAGAGAGCAACAAAGATATTACACAAACACGTCAGTCTCCTCTTTCTTTCTGTCCCTCACTCTCTCCCTCTTTGTTTCGTTCTCCCTGCGCCTCTGCCTGTCTTTTACTTCTCCCCGCAGCCCTTGATCAGTCTGTCAGCACCGCCGAAGCCTTGTTCGCTGAGCGAGTCGTTGTACTCGGATTGTCAATGAAACTTTGTGTCTGCGAACCAGTTAAGCACTCAAAGTCCCACTCATCTGTCAGACACAACAGTTACGCTCTGCCTTCTGATAATAGCAAGGCTGCAGAAGGATCCTCCTCTTCAGCTGCCTTTTCTCCTAGTCGGGAGTAATTCATTGTGAAGTATTTGATGTCTATTGAGCAGGTGGAGCGAGACATATTCGGACGTGCATTTTGACCTGGACTGTGATTGAACCAGTCGTGTTGAAAATATATGCACACAGATTAAGTTGTACTTTTTCTTTCATCTGCGGTGATGTTATTGAACTGGAAATGCAGCAGGGATTTGGTTATTACCATAACTGATATTGATGTAAGTAGAAAAGTGTATCGCACTGAAGTAGCAGACATAAAGGAATGAGATAAATACAATTTCTATGAGTATATGCAGTTCTTAAATACAAGTCTAAGTTAAAGTGTTTCACAACTTTATTGAAGTATCTCAACATCAATTCAATGGATTGTGGATGAATGGATTTGTTAATTTGTTGTTAATAATTAATTAATAATATTAATAATGTCTGTGAGTTTGCATGTTCTCTTCCTGTGTGTTTTCTCCAGGTACACCAGTGTCCTTAAAAACATACAGATTGGGGTTGGGTTAATTGGAGAATCTAAATTGTCTGTAGTTGTGAATGTGAGTGTGGTTGTTTGTCTCTGTTTTAACGATTTTTCAAATGTGGGTAAACACGTTTAAAAAAAGGAGAGGACTTTGCCTCTCTGTTTTTACCCCCGGTGCGTCATGTTCGATGTCACAAATGCACCAAAAACCATGAAATCTCACCTCGCTGTCTTGCCAGATTTGCACAATCGCCCGGGTGTTTCCAGCCGATAAAGATGAGGGTCTACTGCAGAGCCATTTGACCAGCGAGTGACTGTTGATAGGATCCATTCCCACCGCTGACAATTGCCAGATGTTAAAGGGTGTAAGTGGGTTTTTTGACCAACGAAAAAAGGGTTTAAGTTAAGTCTGCGATACACTGGTGACCTATCGAGGGTGTATATGTCTTTCTTTCTTTATCTCTGAGATTTAACCATAAATTGACCCTTTATGCTATCTTCTCTTTTTGCCAGTATAGAGTAGTTTGAATTACATGTCTGGGTTCCTTTTTGAGGCTCATCCTGTAATCTGAGCTGATTGGGCTGCAACAAAAGCCAAAGGAGCTGAGAGGCCTGTCAGCCCAGGCCCGGCTGCTGTCTCCCACCAGACTGTGTTACAGCAGCAGGACATGAAGAAGATAAATCATGGATGTTATCAGGTTAAGATCCGGGAGGGCAGACTCATGCCCTTTTGCTCTGTAGGTGATCGGGAAAGTTGAATAGCTCTGCTCTTCAGAGATGCCCCAAGCTGATAGCTATTACTGCTATTGAGCACCAATCAAGAGTAGCTATCAAATCCCGCAATGCAAGACTGAGCGCTCTCTACATTTGTCTGATAATGATGGTCAGTAACTCCTATCGCTCCAGTCGTTTTTGGCGGATGCCAACTGTGCACAGCAGAGTGGGAGGCAGGAGCGGGATCTGACACCAGCATCTCTCCAAACAGTACGAGCAGGAGTTTCACCTGACCTTGTCAGAGCCCCTGACATACTCCACAGCTCCACTACACTAACAAGCATTTGAAGCATTGCCCTCAAAACAAAATGGGATCCATTTGTTGCTGGCGTGTGCCGTGCCGGAGGTGTCAGACATCTGCTGAGTGTCCCAACACATTCTGCCTCTTTCACTTTCATTGTTTGTGCTCTGTGATATACAGGCAAATAAAAATCTAATTCAGGGATTTGGACCCAGAGATATGATAGACCGAATTATGACATGCTGGCTGCCGACTGAGCCGATGGAATAGAGCGTCGCTGTGTCCATCTGTGGGTCCATCTGGTGCGATGTGAAGGAACGCAGTGCTGAGAGCAGCTGTCTAATTGAGGACACGGAACCCAAAATCAAGATTACGCACACGACATGACCCAACATGAGATAACGCAGAGAGGCACACAATTGAGTTGCTACCCTGGAATTGTGACAGGAATCATTTCAAGAGCAAGTTAGTCTCTGGGATGAACAGCGGGAAGGTCAGAGTCCGACTTTGTGATCACGTCTGCTTTGAATTTGGTGAGTGGGCGTCTTTAGACGGTTATGGTTTCGGTATGTGTCTCAGCATGTGTCCAGATAAAGGTTAAATTCCTGGCTAACTAGCTACAGTGTCGCACCACAGCCAAACGTCTCTCAACTCTATTTCTGTGGATAAAATGTCAGTATTGATTGAACAATTGTGGAGAAGCCTCACTGTTTTTGAGGTATGACCTTTCCTATAGTGTTGCATGATGAGATCGATTATAGCTATACACATTATATCCATGAAGCACACCGTTTATTTTCCTCCTCTGGTATTGATCTTGTTCCATTTTGAGTCAAAGCAGTGAAATAAACCGCCGTAAGGATTTTTTATCTGTGAGACATTACATGGATCGATAAAGACCAGCATTCAATATTATATTTCATTTTAAACCAGACGTTTCTGTTCTGAATTTTCTTTTTCCATCTTTTGTGAAATGGCAGCTTAGCATTGCAAAGAGAACTTTTATTTTTTTGTTTGCCTCGGTTGATAACATTAAAATGTGCCAATTAGAGCAGTCCCTGTGAGTCCTGGGAAAAGGTCATTTCGACAGTTTCATATTTTTACTGAATCCCCTCGCACAGTGTGGCGCATGAGCCGGAGAACAAATCGTTGCGCAGCCAGGGCAAGAACATAATGACGTTCTCCTTCAAGTTCTAGGCCATGAACTGATGGTTGTGGATATCAGACGACAACACAGTGATAACAACACGAGATGTTAAAGAAGCAGTTTATATTGTTGGATCTATGCGTGAACAAGCACAAAATCTAAGTATTATAAAAGCAAACGTCAATGTCCCATAATAGCTGGCGACCAGTAGATTGTCCTGATATATTAACCTGTAATAGCTCCCTGAAAATGTATTAGTTTATTATAAATATGTATATTATAAATTTAAATTTAAATATAGATAAACTGCGGTTTGTTTGAGTTATTTGACTTCCCTTTATAAACAGTCTATGACTCTCATCAGTGATGCCACAATACATGAATTGTCCACTAGTTGGCACCCACACATTTATTTTTCAACTGAAAAATGTTCTATTCCTGACATATCTTTGTTTTCCAATCAAAATAAAAACCGTGCAAATGTTTATCGCATTTAAATTATTCTCCAATAACAAATATTAACCATTAAATACCATTTCCTAATTTGACTGTAATGTATTTTTAAATTTAGTTTTCCTACATGAATTAAGAAACGTTTGCTTTCCTCCTAAGATGAAAAACATGTAAAACCAAGCAGTTTATCTGAAAAGGTTGTTTTTCTTGATACATCAAATGTTTAATGCATTTTTTTTATCATTTTGTCCTTATTTTTTGATAAATACAGCAGAGGGACACACATTAAGTGGTCTGGTCTGCTGGGACCCTCACATAAGTTTATGTTTTGGTGATACTTGTTTGTGAGACTTTGGAACTTTTTTGGACAGATTTCTTTGTGGATCTTTTGTTGGAATCCTTGTTTTTGTTTCTGGACTTTTTCCTTGTTGTTTTCCTTGCGTTTGGTTTTTGGATGTGTCTCTGTTCTGTTGTGTGCACTTTGAGTTTATTATTTCCTGTTTTCCTGTTACCTGCTCCGCCCTTATTAGGTTCACCTGTGTCTTGTTGGCTTGTGTATTTAATCTTGTGTTTCCTTGACCTCGTTGCCAGCTCGTCTTGTTAGTGTGAGAGTTTCAGCAGTTTCCTCGTGTTAAGTTTATGACCAGTCTTTGTTTTTTGACCTTTTCGTCCTGCTTCTGTTTTTAGGATACCTTTGCCTTCTTTGTGTCTCAAACCTGTTTTGTTTCATTGCATTTGGGTCCTTGCTTGTTTCTGGTTTGTTTCACAGGACAGTGGCAGGTGGTATGTTGTGCTGGAGTGTAGATGCAGCAGGCAGTAAGCAATGTCAATTACTCTTTAGTGGTTCAAAGGCACGATTGCATTAAGTATCACTTAAATTAATAAAACCTGCCTGGTACATATATATATATATTGCTTATTCCGAGTATGACCCTATTCAGGTAATTTGATAATGCTGTTTACAAGTTCAAAAAACTAAGTATGGTACACTTCCTGGCACTAAATGAATATTCAGGAGATCTTTAAAACTCTGCAGGCTTCACCCCCTGGAGAACATGAACGTCTGCTCCACATTTCACCATAATCCATCAAATAACCTTTGAGATATTTCAGAATGGACCAGAGGTGGACTGACAGAATGATACTAACATGGTTGAAAAACTGCTCTATTCGATTTGATTCTCTATAAGGCCTTGACAACAGGTCTATCAGTACCACATTTGACTCTGTCCTGACTAAAGCCATCACCAGGAAATAACATCTACAGTGTCATTGCTAAACCACTTTATTGAAAATATAAGGATGTTTTATAGGTGACGGCGGGAATTCTATTCACTGCCCCAAGGAAATCATTTTCCTATTCATCAGTGCTTTTCATTTCCCTCATTCCATTACATTTCATTTTCTCTCTTTGGTGTTTTTTCATTATTAGGCTTTTATTCATTCAACTTGTGGTGAAAAAGACCTAATCTGCATAGATATGAATGAAGAAGAAGAAAATAGCAGCTACACAAAAGCAATATTCAGTTCAAAGTGATTTCAACCAAAATCAAACCCTCCCTGAAGAGGGATGACTCAGCAGTCCCACTGTATGACTGTACCTCAGTGAGAATTAAAACATCAACACTCACAGATCCATGTATTTAATAATGATCTGCCCATACAGTTATTTTATTGCCTCTTGAAGATAAAATGGATTCAATGGATTCATCCTGAAGACAAGAAGCATCCAGTGAATTTTGATTATAATGAAAATCGGTTATTTATTTTGTTCCAACCCATGAACAAAACTTTGTTTAATGATGCTTTAACACCTATTTATTTTTATCTGGATTCTCTGACTTGAATAACAGGTGTGAAAGGTGCCTTGGACCATATGGTGGAAAGAAATTGAATCCGACCAAAAGAGGTGGTGTCGGTCTGGATCAAACTGAACCCTTGTTTGGATCATTGGCCATGTGAAAACAGTTTCTGGATAATCTTTCATACCAATTACAGGACGTTGAGACAGCAGTAACCAATACAAGAAGAGAAAGAAGTGGAGGTGACTTGCAGAATAGCTGATATTCTTTGCCTCTGATAATATATAGTTTGAACGGCGAGGAGGTTCACATCAGTGGTAATAAAACCATTATGATATTTAAGTGGCAACTACATCATTGACGTATGCAGGTGAATTTCAAACAAAGGTCTTTAGTCTGCTCCCTAAAGTGGAACCAAGACTAACTGGATCATAAACCTTGGTTTAGACCATGGCCTTAAGATTCAGGTGTGACTCTGAGTCTATGTGAGTAATAATTCATCTCTTATCACAAGTTATAAATTATAATTGTACATCACGTTGTTTAGTAGTCCCGTTGTTGATCACTCTATCCATTTAGCATCAAAGGCCATAAGGAGTCATATCAGTAATGGTGCTTTCTGTTGCTGTAATGAAGGGAAATGAGCTTTTTATAAGGCTATAACACATTCATGGCAGCTCATTGACTCCTTAAAGTGGAATAAAGGTCTATTGATATCCAGCTATATAGATGTAACACTATTATACTGTTTGTTGTCCCAGATTCTCGTCACCTCCATCCACAGACCAAAACCACATAACTTATGATGTTCATAAAAAATACGTCTAGTAAAACCACTGAACAGCAGAGAAATATACAAATGCTGTGTTTTATAATTAGGCCTTTAAAGATAATGAGCTGTTATGAAGGTGTGACATGGTGCCAAGAACCATTTTGCCTCTAATTGGAAAGCTGCTAATAATTATAATCATTTATATAAAAGGTGAAAAATGGAATTAAACATAATTTGGGTGCAGTAAAAAGTGTTCTCTCAGAAATCAAATATGTTCGTGGTCCGCTGTGGTTTAGTACGCAGACACACTCCCCTTGATTTTTACAGTTTTAAAGACTGAAACAGTGAACCCTTCACAATGCAATTATATAATATGAATATAATATAAAATATCACACAGACCTTTATTGACAGTCTCAGCTCATTGTTTTGACTTCTGACCCCACAACTTTATTGTTTTGGTCTTTGGTCTCAGGTGCAGCAGGAGGCAGTTTAGAGTGAAAAATAAGGAAAACTCAGTGTAGACCACCTGCTCCACAAACCAGACAGATACGAGCTGGTGGAAAGTGGAGCATTCATCAGCTCAGGAGCCAGATATTTCCATCAGGAGTTGGTGAAGACCAAAAACTATTTAAGTTGACTGCCAGAAGCATGACTCCAACAATACTGCTGGATGTGTAAATCCTCAACTGTTATGTCAATATTCAATTCACAACTTGTTTCCACTAATCCCTAGTGGCCGGAAATAAAAACTTTTAGTAATTGCATGTTAAATAATTTATATGTTAATAGAACATCTTAATGTGTATATTTCAATTTAATCATTCAGTATTCCATTTCTTATTAAAGTAATTTGTTTTGGATGATCATTAGTCCTTATTTTCATTTTTTTTTATCACTACCTCTCTCTAAAAACATGAATCAAAAATGACCTGTATTCGTTTTCCATGGTATTACTTGCATGGCTGAGTTTATCTTTGAAAAACCTTAATTTTTTCTCAGGTACTGTTTGGATATCTGGGAAGTGAGGAGTTTGCATAGTTTGTTAATAAATGTTAATAAAGCTCTAACACAGACACAAAACTCTTCCAGTGTGATTATTAACTATTTTTCAAAGAACCTTTTTTTAACAAATTACAGTTTAGGGAAAAATAGACCCTTTCCTTTTTTTCCAAAAGATTATCACAGCCAAAATGACAACACTGATCCCCTTCTTCAGATCCCCTCTGTAACTCTAATAACTTCCACATAGTCCCTTTTGTGTCGCTAGAAAATAATGCAACTTTCTCCTGATGAGATTGGTGGTGAATACCATTTTTGCAGCTCAGTGGTGCTTTAACGGCGATGTAAGTTGCATCTGCTGCATCACATAAGGACAAGGACGAGACTCTGAAGCCCAGCTGTGTCTGCGATTCTGAGTTTCAGTTCTATTCTGGGCAGAAATTGTTGAGTCAGAAAATACAAACACAAACAGGGACAAATCTCTGGGTTGTGATTATCCTGGCCATTAATCTGCTTTTTGTTTGTATTGTATTTTCGTGCCTTGCACTGTTGCTCGCTCTGTTCCCATGCAGAGTCATTTGGGCTCTGCGGAGGGACCAGTGGACCACATCCAGTCTGCTGAACACAGGCGGGGGTTATTTTCCTGCAGAAGTTCAGCTCCTTCCCCACATAGCTGTGATAGGGTCCCTGCGGGTCAACAGAAAGCAAGACTTTTTTTCTCGCTTCCACTAACGTTGAACGAAACAGCGGGACTCTTTGGGTTAGTTCAGTCAATAAGAAATAATAATGCCAGAGCTTAGAAATAATAATATAACAACAGAGCCGCAGCATCAGTGAATAATTCCACTGTAATACATAATGATCTCTTTGTGCTACATTTGGTGAATGTGTTTTATTTCGCTCAGATCCCTGACTCTACAGCCCAGTTTTTCTCTGTACTGTGCTGCAGAGCTTGTAGGCCAAGCTGCTAAAATCCTCTACACATCGCTCTCCCCAGACCCAATCAGCACTGGTCTCCTCCGCCGTGGAGGGGGTTCATGGCACCAGCGTATCAGTGATGGGCATTCGATATCGCCTCTGCAGAAAGGAGTCGAATAATCCAGTTTGTGGCCAAAAAAAAATGAATAAAAAATGTTAATTCAACTGCGGCCGAATGATCCCCTGAAATAACAAGCTTAAAAGCTAAAACCCTCCATAATTTTATCTGGGATCTTCCATACACTGACACCACAATGACATCAAAGCAGGACAGGAAATGCATGGCTAACAAATCAATAGACAGAGGAGTCGCATTAAGGCTTAATTCGTGGCAAAGTGGAGCTTTAGGAAAGCTGTGGGGTTCAGCTGATACAGAGAGAGACTGAATCAGAGATATCCAGCCTTCTGTGCCACTCATCCCACTGGGCTCTGGGGTTTTAAACTGAATGCCAGAGCAAAAAGTAGTTTCACACTTCAACTGTGTTTCTGTTTCCCTTTATAAAGCGAATGTTGGTAAAAGAGACAGAATACAAAACAAGAAAATCAAATTGATGCTCTGTCAACAAATAATGTGTCTATACAATTAATGTGACATTTCCATGAGTCTCATCAGTCTCATTACATATTGTATGCTAATTATTAGTTAATGTCTTCCTGATTCTCATTTGGTTAGATTGAGTAAAAAAGTCATTGATTATGGTTTCAGTATGGTTTCAGTAGATGTCTGATGATTCAGTATTAGGACGGAGTATTAGAGTCACTTATAGGTGAATTTTTTTTCCAATTTCAAGAATAAAGTCGAAATACTACAAGAGTAAACTTTCAAATTTACAAGAACGTAGTCGTAGCTGTACGAGCAAGGTGGAACATTGCAAGAATAAAGTTGTGATTTTAAGATTAAAGTCGAAATATTACGTGAATAAGGTTGTAATAGTACAAGAAAAAAGTTGTAATATTATGTGAATAAAGTTTTAAATTAACAATAATAAAGTCGCAATATTACAAAAAATTTAGTTGCAATTTTACAAGAAAATTCGTAGTAATGCAAGCAAAAAGCTGTAATCATAAAAAAAAAGAAGAAGAAAATCATTATTTTACGAGCCTGTGCTAAAATGAGGAATATGGAACATCTTGTTCAGTTATAATCACTAATAAAACACTTTCAACTACTCATCTTTTGGCTCATCAGAAGCACATCATCATATCAGATCTTTGAGAAGACTGAGAACCTCACAGATGGAGGAAATCTTTGGTCGACTGTGAGGTTGTTTACAACGAGGGGCCAGAGAAAAGGACCCCAGCACTCGGTTGTACATCGAATAAATCTATGTCAATATGTAAATGAGAATATTCCCCACGAACCGTTCCCCCTGATGCGATTTCCTTTTTTCTCCCACAAACTTATTTTGTATAATGATATTCAAATGGGTTTTGTAGTTTCTTAAGAAACAATGAGACTGAAGATTTTAGATTGAGAAATAGTGCAACTCCAGTAAGCACTGGTTTTCCTCACTGCTTTTTCTGGATTTTCTGATTAAAGTGGTGTTCGTTGTGTCAGTGTTCATGTTGAGATCTCAGCATTGTGTAGAGTGAGGTGTCAGACAAAGCAGCATGGTTGCCGTGTGATAATTAGCGATGGAGGGCTATAAACCTGGGTAGCTCAAGGACACAGCACTCAGTGCAACCAGCTCCCTTCTCCACCTTTTGCAAACCCCTCCTTTTTGCGCTCCATGAACATTGCCTGGAGGGACAGTGTTGTGAAATGGAGCTTCATCCTTTGATTTTTATCTCAACGCTCCATCCAGTCCTCACTGAAACTGTCTCCACTGCAGCACGGAGGAAATAAGTGATACATTACAGTAGCCGAGGACATTTCATCCTTCACCACAGTCCTCCTAGGATCCCATTTTGCTCTATATACATATTCAAAGCACATGCTGAGATGGCTTTTGAGGCAGAACACAGAAAAACTAAGGGAGATAGTGTAAGATTAATGTGAAGAAATTCATGCATTTTAATGAATCCGGTGACAACTTCTTTCACCAGGAAAGATGTGTTGAAATACAGTGTGCAGCACATACATCAAATAGGGATCCATCTGAATTTGTCTCATTTTGCATCAGGTCCTTGGAGGACTGCTCTAATAGGACCGAGCATTCGCCTCTTTGAACCTGCACGTAGTCTGAGCGGAAGATGAGGCATAAGAAGATGGATTAGCTGTATGTTCACTTATACAAGAAAACCTAGTCATCCTGCTGCTGGCTGGGGCCTCCCATCCTAACAGTGACGGTACATAGCACAATTAGTAATTGGCTGAAGAGCCTATATGCCTGACAGTGCGGGCTGAGGTGAAGAGAGAGAAGAACAAAGTAATAAGCCAGAGCTATTGTTCCAATCTCATTCTCCTCCAGTCTAATGTCAATATGTAAGAAGTAAAACTGAATAATATAACTGTCGAAGTTAATCAGCGCTAATTGATTCCATACTGCAGCAGTACCTCAGCTATCGTGAGTTCTCGCTGATCTCGTCTCGCGAGAACTCGCAAGTATTGCAAAAACTCGCTATAACTAAGAAACAACACAGCAAACATTTAGGATAAAAACATGGTATAAATTACGCTGTTTGGAGTCGAGTCTGCTTACGGACACACAGTATGGAGGCATTCTATGTTTTATTTTAGTTTTCTTGGTTGTCGCCATTTATTTCAATTTTATTGGATTTGGCTGCAACACTGTTACACCCCTGAAAATCCCAAAATAAAGCAAAAATATGTTGCATACTAATGCTGAATGATGCATGCCAACGATGTTGTTTGGAGCCAGACTCCAAGTGAGCTGTGTTATCCAGGTCCCGTTGATACACATCCTCAACCATCATTAACGAACACTTGGACATACATCAGTGTGGTAAGAACTACCTAAAATGACAGGAACTATCTTTAAATAAAATTTATCAGAGGTTTAATTTAGTTTGAATCGTGTCCCATCGACTTCAACATGCAGGAGGCAGGGTTTACATCCAAAACTGCAGCCAGCCAACAGGGTCCGATCAAGACGCTTTGTCTTCCCTAGTTTAGAGGAGCTGTCAGTTGTTTTTTTTCCACTGCCTTTTTACTATATAAAAGTTGTCTGGTGGCTTTGAAACTACTCTTTCAAGAATAAACTGTCCAGCTCAATTAAGAAGTGCTTTCAAATAAATAATTAATTCAAATATGTTCTCATGGCAACAGCGCTTTAAACTGCAAAGCAGTGAAACTTTCCCTCGACTTTTAATGATTTCTGGTGTTCTGCACTTAATTTGGAAAACATTTACCGTGTGACAGTTGAAGATTTCAGCTGCTGTTCTCGCTTTTGTTCCTAATGAAGAGGAATCTGCTCCTGCTCGTTCACTGTGCAAAAATATGCAGGAGACTCCATAATCAGGATGAAGTCACATGTGAACAGACACACAAGGCTGGCATCACTGTATCATAAAATATAAGCAGAGAGAGAGAACGAGAGAGAGAGCGAGATGAGCTGCAGCTGTGAAGTGTGGGCATGTGTGAATATGAGGTTGGAAAAATTGATGGAGGGCAACAGCTTCCAAATTAGGTTGTGGTGTTATATCTGGGGGAAAATATGAGGTTTCAGTATGCTATTGTGCAGCAGGTTCACCAGACACTCATCCATGAATATCACATTTCTATCTTTCCATTCATACAAGTGGGGATGATGAAATCAGAGGGGGGAAAGAGAGGTGTGGAAACATGTCTGGGTCAAACTCACTGAGGACAAGAAGTGGCTGAGTTTGTCACACAAAGCTTTTTTTAAATCTGGGATGTCTGACGAGAAGAAATATGTGGAAAGATCCTGATATATGACACCACTGCTGATTATTTCAGTTAGATTTATCACCACTACATAATCTAAAGTTATATCAGAGGAAATAAAAGTGATGTTCTGTGTATGATGCACCACTTTTCTATTCACAAATATTAACTGAGATTATTATATGAGACATAAGCTCACATTTTAATTCAGGTTATCACATGAAAAGGTTTGCATGATTTAAATGTCCTCATACTGTCCATTGCTGCAGCTCCTCTTTTCAGCCTCTGTCTGAAACACTTGGTTTTGCCCCCCCCCCTGTTAAAGCCCTGATTGGCTGATCAGCCATGATTGGTCAACCGCTTCCAGTGCTTGAAAGAAATGTCTACCTCTGCTCTCTCTTTGTGTTGCTTTGTCAGCCGACAGCAGCAGTGTTTGTCCGGGATAGGAGCTCCCTTTCACCAAAGACTTTTAACGTTGCAGAATTTTTTATACACTAACCTTTGTAACACACTTTGCCAAAGTTTTATCGTTGCCTTGACAGAATTTCCCACCTCGCACTCACACATGCACATCACAGCTGTATTTCTTGTTTCCATTTTGGGCACATCCCAGGTTGCACGCCAGGTTTTTCTCTTCATGTGTGACTTCACACTTTTCAGAGTCAAATGTTTACTACCTCTGTATATTTTTACACAGTCAATAAGCTGACAAAGTAGGTCTTTGTTTGTCGTCATTTGGATAAAGCTCAAGAGCATTTTCTACGGATAACTCTGTTTAAAAAAGGCCTAGAGTTTGCACTTGTGTAAAATGCCTTGCAAACCTATTCTATCTGACAATTCTCAACAGCGTAGGTGTTTTCACCCCTGTCACTCAGAAACGCATCAACAGATTTTAACAAAACTTGGTAGGAATATTACTTGGGAGGATAGTAATAACTGATTTGTCTCCTTAACTTTTGGTGGTGATCAGTTATGGGGGGTGGGACACTACATGCACACTTTTACAGAGCAGGGCTGTTAAGTTGTTATGCCTGCCTGCTACTGAGATTATGCTGAATTCTGCTTGTCTGCCAAGGATGGTAAAAACGTTATGAATATTTCGACAAGCACAGTCAAGGGCAGGATAACTCCCAGTGTCTGTTAATGGTCAGATTGTGTGAGTGTGCGTGTCCCTTCTCTGCTTTGTCTTCTACAAACACAATATCAAAGTGTGGCTGTGCTTTGCCCTGAAGTCATTTTATGCCTTGCTCAAGGATAATTTGCCATTCATGGTGGCTAAGTTCTACGAGCCACCACCCTGTAAACAAGTTCCCTGTCCAGTTTATGAGCTGAGTGTAAGTTTCCAGAGCATAATGAATCTACCCATAATGCAGTGGTTTAAGTAATGATGTATTCCATTATAGGGAGCAGAGGGTAGACTATCCTTGAGCATGACTTAAGGTAAAAGCTGGAATTGAAAATGTTATCTACAGCCATTAAATATGCATTCTGACATTCATCAGTCTTGCTGCAATGCAATAAAGACAGAACCGTCTTCATCTGGCCATGATGAGCCTAAATTATTGAAACAGTGGTTATTTGTATCAATCTTCTGCTTTCTGAATTCAACTTTGGGAAATGTGCTGTGACAGATAGCTCACATCTCTTGTTAACTGACAGCATGGCAGGGCTATATTTGTAACATCAGGTCCTCAAAGGCTTATTGAACTCATTAACTTTGATTCGGGGATGTAATAGAAATTCTTGTACCAAGGTTGCTCCCTCTGTCTTATTTTTCTGCAGCCGCTGTGATATATTTGGACGACATGTGTGGAAGTTTTCAAAGTTTTAAAGTAATTTCATGAGATGCAACACAGTTTACTGTGTTGGATACAGATTTTTCTTTTATGCAGGAGTTGTTCTCTGTTCAGAAGCTTTAGATTGCACCTGCTGTCAAGTCATCCAACACATCTATATTTCTCAATACACTGCAGGCAGCATCTCTTAAAGATTTTTGGTGAATGCTTCTCCTCTAACATATAAAGTAGTTCACTCTATCCAAGACCACTGTGTCAAGATGTTGAAGGCCTTACAGACGGAGCAGTTTGATTTTTCCACTCCTGCAGCCTTGTCCTCCTTCATCCTGACCTCAGCTGGCAGCCTTGGAAAAAAAAGGAAAAACAGCGAAACCAAGGGGTCGTAACCTTGGCTTTGCTTTGTTGATGTGACGGCAGAGTCACCACAAGGATTAGGAGAAAGGCTTGATACAGGTGTTAAGAGTTTTATAGCCTGATTCAAAGACCAACTACACTAACACAATAAAACTTTTGTAACATGACCGGTATCGGCTTCACTTTTGGCATGTGTATTGTTAAGGGCCCAAGGAAGTACAGTGTTGAATGTGGTCCGATATTAGCAAAATATAGATAAAAAAGGTGAACAGCTCTTTGTGCAGCAGCGGTGGCACAGCTTCAGGGCTCTGGGGAATGAGTCCAAGAGTTGGTCTTTACTTTCTGCAGCTAAATTACTGCAGATCTCTTTTACAGCTTCAGAAAGAAAGCTGCAGCAGCATCACATCAGGACAAGCAAACAGCCCACTGCACTAGTCGAATCAAATATTAAGAGACTAGAGCATAGGTGTTATTAAACGCAGAAAATACCACACACAGACATTCCAATAATTGTGGCAATTGTTTTACCAACATAAGTAAATTAGTCGGACAAAGAAATGCTGTATTTCTGGATCTGCATGGGGTTCCAATTTAATAAAACAATTTCCAAAGGTCTATTGGTAATATCTGTTTTCTGATTTTCTGCAGTAAAAGCTACCCACTGAGGTTATATGTATACACACACATGCTGGCTGCATCTCATCTGCATTCAAAGCATCTGTTCACCCAAATGACAAAAACATATTTGCTCACTTATCTCTCCTGGTGTCTGTCTGGCCACGCACATACTTACCGTTGTATTTGTCCAGGTTTGATAAATCTGTCCTTGACTTCACTGCTCGAGCCTTAACACAAAAGAGGTGTTGCAAAATTACACTCGGCCGATTTTTCATTTTAATCAGAATTGCTCATTTTCTCACTGAAGACACAACTCCTTTTGAAACTGTTGACAGCATATTCTGTGAATTAACGGAGGCCTTATCTTTGGAAAAGATATTGCTTTTGAATTTTCAGAATTGAATCATTCTATTTTTGATATGTTTGCAATTTTAAGTTTGAAAATATGATTGGACTAATTTGGGTTTGTCAGTCAAACTATTCCCTCACATCTTTATTATTCTTGGAAAAGAACGTTTATTTTTACTAATAGAGCTGGACCAGTTTCATTTATGAGCCTTTCACAGACCTATTAGCATCAGTGTTTGTTTGTCAATATGAAAACTTTTTTTATTTTACAATGCAGAAATATGAGCATATTTAAATGAAATGTATTTTCTGAATTCAAGTTCTTTGTATTTGGTTGTATTTGTGTTTTCTTTTTTTAATAATTATTTATAACAAGGTTTATGCTTAAACTTTAAAAATTACATTTCTCGTTTCTGTTATTATTCATAAGGATTTGGTAATGAGATATTAAGAATCATTGACAATTTTTCAATATATATAGTCAGCGATATACAGGTAAACCTTTTATTCCCTAATATCGGTATCATCCCTTAAAATTCCTTATCGGTCGGGGTCTTTTCACAAATTGGAAGAATTCTGTGGTTGCAGAAGAAGATTATGGGATGTCTTCTGAATTAGGCAACATCAAAAATGGCAGATTTACTCTATTCACTTTCATTTACTCTCGTCTTCCTGATGGAAGCTCGTATTTGTGGAGATCTTGAGCGTTAATGACGCCACTACAATGTGCCACAGCAGATATTGATTTCAGAGGCTTCGTCTCACAATTGCAGCATATTGCAGAAGCTGTGAGAGTGAGAAACAGACGAAGCCATTTAAAGCCCTGATGACGCTCTTCATACAATCAATAGAATTCCATTTACTCAACAAGACACCGGTGTCACAGTTAATTTCATCATGAAAATCCCATCTTAAGTTGACAGCCTACATTACTAAATCAACCTGTGTGCTTATAATACCTGAAGAAGAAAACCTGAGCTTTGGATTTCATGCACATTTGCATGCACATCATACATTCAAAAATCCTCAATTATGCGTCTGTTTGAAAATAGTATTAGCAAGTTGGTAACACAGATCGTTGTGGCTGTGTTGATTCGTGCAGTATTAATTATAAACCAAAGCCATCAAACAGAAAGGAAGCAGAATGAAAGTGTAAAATAGGGCGTGGTACAAAGTCACAGATTACTGTTAGCAGGGAGCTGGAGCTGTTATTTATTTAAGAGCCGTTTTAACTGTCTCAAACTATTCTTTTCATTTCTAACAATACACTCTTCCCAACATAAATGAAACAAGCTGCACTGCAGGGGACTCATTAAAGATGCAGAAATGTCCCCAGGCCAAACGATTCTTCCCTTTGCTATAGTTTTAAAGAGAAACGCAGAAGCCCACTCTAACGTTACTGAAACAACAACAGTCTTGGTGCTTTTATGTTGAGTTAGTTTTCACTCTGCAGCCTCAATGTCAGCCTGCATGCGAACAACACTGACATGTTGATGTGAAGTAGGTTGTTTACCATGTTCAGCAAAAACAAGGTAATCATATGAAAAACATGCTACTCATAGTGGAAGAAAGGATTTCATTGTACAGGACTGTATATATATATATATATATATATATATAACAGTAAATGCCTTGAACTTGATCTTAGCAAAGATCTGCCATTCACAAAAGCACCAAGTACAGCTGAGGCTGATGTAAATGTCTGTAGAACCAAAGATTTATTTGTTGGTTGATAAGAGCTTTTTGCAGACATATTGGTTTCTGTATGTATACTGATATGAAAAGTTTTATTACAGAACAACGCAAAATAGATTAATAGTTTTTCGCAATTCGTATTCTATATTCTTGGTCATATTTTCCTTTATTTATTATGACCTAGTAGAGGAATCATCGCCATATTTCTTTCTGTAAATACCAATCGATTTG
Source organism: Paralichthys olivaceus (assembly GCF_024713975.1). Taxonomy (NCBI): domain Eukaryota; kingdom Metazoa; phylum Chordata; class Actinopteri; order Pleuronectiformes; family Paralichthyidae; genus Paralichthys; species Paralichthys olivaceus. The sequence continues at coordinate 9,963,671 of NC_091102.1, forward strand.
TGTATTGGACATTTTTTACTCACTCATATCGATATCGAATCCATTTTAGCCTCTGGTATTTAGCCATAAACAGAAGTATCCTGCTAATTAAAACTTGGACCCGATGGGAGGAGGGAAGTCAGGGAATCTCCAAAGTCATCAGAGTTGATCCTGAGGAGGACATGAATTCCTGTACTGGGTGTCATTAAATACACTGAACAGTTATTGAGATATTTGACCAAACTGTCAACCTCATGGTGGCACCATAGGCGATGTGAGTGAATCAGCAAGCTCAGTAGGATTCATCCAATGTGACCGACGCGGTCGACAAACATTTCGCTATCATGAATAAAAGAAGTTCTATTTTCTTACAAATAATCAAATATTGTTGATATTGGATCTTATATTTGTCTCTTAGAATAATCGCAGGTGGGGATATGTACCTTTATATGTTTCAGTGGTGAGTCAGTGTCTTTAGACCATTAAAAAGTGGGGAAGCAGCTCACATCAGAGCTTTGTACGTGGAGAAGATTTCATCCTGTTGGCTGCAGAAAGATTGACTGTACTGAGCTGTGAACACATGCAGAGCTGTGGTCCACTGAAGCTCTGTGGTGTCTTTTTTTTGGGCTGATGGAGTAAGTGGAGCAAAGAGGAGCTTTTTCGTCTGCCCGTCTGTCAGTCCGACGCCGCGCATCAAAGTCTGTATGAATAATTGCCTAATGTGGCAGAACTGTGCTTCTGACAAACTTGCTGTCTTCCAGAAAAGATCAGCACTTTGCCTTTACCAGCATCGCTTAAACAGATCATCAACAGTCCTGCCTCAAACACAAATGTATTTGATTTATTTATTTTAGTTTTTTAACTCACAGTCAGAGGCCAAGTGCGTAGAATAACCTTTATTCTTCTTGGATCTCCCTGAAATCAACCTGTTGAATATTTCATTAGATAACAGGCAGGTATTTCCACTTGGGATCTTCTTACACTTTCATTTTATTCAGTACTTTGCATATTGCAATGATCTGGAAGTCCTGAGGGTATTCTCATAATATTTAATATTTTGTCATAAAGGATTTTGATCTTCTTTTGTGCTTTTATTTTTCTACTGTTCCTTTATTGCTCTCTAAGAATAGACTGTTCCTGATATAACATTCCAAACTGAGACTATTTTACCCACTGAAGCGACACACTGCATCTCACAGGCAGACACATGCACCACATCGCCAACTTTATCCCCAGACTGTCTCAGAAAGTCTGTAACTGTTGTGAATAATTTATTCTTCTAAATCTCAGATCCAAAAACTGTCTGTTGTTTGATTAACCTGCTGATCTGTCGGGGCCAGTGGGAGTTTTTTTTTTTTTTTTTGTCTGGTGTCTGTAAATACAAGTGTTTGGTCGCTGCTTGGCACAGCAGAGTCTCATCTTGCACATCCTGCTCACACAGTGCCAGACTCATTACAGACGGCTGCTGGGCACCATGCCACATCTAAACTATTGTAGGTTTTTGCGTTTCTGTTACTGAGCTTTTCATTTTTGAGTTAGTGTGTCACTAATATAATCGTGTCTGAATTCACCTCTGGAGTAGAATCCTAAAAATTGTTTTTGGGAAAGTGAATTATGCTCAGGAATTTTGTATAATTGTGATCATTTATGTTTAAAATTTGTGTGATGATTGATTGACAAGACTCTAAATTGAAAGTGTGGCGACCTGTCCAGGGTGAACCCCACCTCTCGCTAAGTGTCAGCTAGGATTGACTCCAGTTCCTTGGCCCTCAAAGAAGCGTTGTAGATATTGGATGGATGGATGGATGGATGGATGGATGCTCTAACAATTGAGAATAGGCTTGTTTGAGTAGTTGATCTTGAGAAAAGTGACATGATGCTCTATACACTAAAGTAATTTAAATACTTAAACGCAACTTGGGTTGTATATACATTAATTCACTAGTCCTTAATCCTAGTAACAACAAAAAGTCCATCACAACGAAGGGGATGTCCTCAACTTGCTTGTTGACCAAAATGAACACTAAACAAATCGTCAGTTTTTATCATAGGCAAACACAAGCTGAAGCTTGAACACTCTGGATCCATATAATGCTTGTTTGTGTTTGGCACTATATATAATGTATAATCTCTTTTTAGTTTTGTGTAATATAAAGGTCCATCTAAGGACGGGCTACACAAGCTTATAGGCTATAATTGTATGTGGCATTAAATTCAATCAATTGATAAGAATCTTAAGCATTTTAGTTTTAAAACATTTATTCATGTCTTAATGCATTCTTAAATTCATTTAATATTATGGCCTCAACCAACTGACTGATCAAAGGGCTGTTTCAGCTCCACATATATGTACATGAATTAAAAATAGAGTCAATGCAGAGCAATGCATGTTCTCTATATCTTCTCTGTAGTTGTATCTATTTTAGTTTATCTTCTCTCGCCTCCTAGCTTTTTTCTCAATCTTGCATGAACACACACACGATCAGCAGGGCAGAGATATTGTCCAAGGCTTCTGGCTCAATCCTCTGTGCCAAAGAGCATCTAAAACGAGCTCCAGATAATCTGCCTACATCTACATGACTCTCTCTCGGACACACTAGTATTAATGAGGCACTCGTTTACTTTAAAACCTCAAGTCCCACCTGGTTGGACGACAATTAGTTCAAACACTGAGAAGCCACGTTTCTGGTCCAAAACTAGCAGCTTGTGAGATATCGATTGCCACATAACGTAACAATCAAACTAAAATAAAGCTAATTCAGTATGAGTCCTCTAAGTGGAAATCTTTCCACAACAATCCTCTGTTTATCTAACATGGCTGACAGCTGAATTGGCAGAGGAGTCAGTCCATTGGAAATGTGCATTAAAGAAAATTAAAACTTATATATCATGATTAAAGCTGCTACACACTTTGGAAAAGCTAAATGAAAGTAATTATTGAAAGAACAAGTTATGTCGACCATATAGTGTAATGGTAATTAGTGAGAATAGCATGAAAATATTACAGTCTCCGTCTCACAGAGCAAATTTCTCGGCCGACGCAGTTCAAATAAAGCCAAAGTGCTGCGGACCACCCAGTCAGTTAGGGTGAAATCATACAGTCATAAAATCAGCTTCAGCTCCACTGTTCTTGATTAAATGTATTCATCATAACTTCGTCTGGCTCGATAGGCAGGAACCATAAAAGCACTTCAGACAGGAAGTTATTGTATGAATTATCTGGAGACTGTCCCTGTCCACTTTATGGGATTTAAAGATTATTAACTCTGAGTAGTGGACACAGTCCAGTTGACTCAGAGAAGCATGAGTGTTGTTGAGTATACTTAAAGTAAATTCAAAATGTAATGTTCTAACTCTCTTATTTTTCAAGGCTCTTGACCCAAAAAATAACACATACGTGCAAATATAGAATGACGTCTGTCATCTGAGTATTTCTTGGACCAGGTGATTGACTTCCTGGAGTCTCGTCATCAACGTGTGGTTTCCAGGCAACAGGTGGACTGGGAGGCCCTGAGATGTCACTCATAGTGAGCATTAGATTAGCCAGCGGGCGTATTCCATTCGCTCTGGACTGAGCAAGGCTGGTTCACCCTGTTTACCGTCCCCAGCTTCAAATCATCTTAAGATCCAACTCTTGGCCAGAATACTAACAAGTTAATATCCCAAAATGTCAAACTTTTCCTTTGTAGCTGCACTTATGTTTGTAATTAAAACTGTGAAATCATTTGATTTTGCTGCTTTCATCAATGAAAAGATAAACCCACTGTAAATTCACAGGGAGTGAGAGGTTGTGTAGATTAAGTTTCCAACACACGACAAATGCAGAACTGTTTGTGTATTCTTTTTTTAATCTTTGATTGATTTAACAGGTTCGTCCTAATGCTTGTTGTAGTGTTGTCAATGTACGGTTTGCAAAAACATGCAGGAACAGAATTCTGAATGCTCAGATGTGATTCTGAATTTTCACCTGTGAAAAGCATGTGAAAAGCCCCCCCCCCCCAGGAGCCTGCAGCTGGATGCTGGAGTGGTGGAGGGGCTGAAGCAGTTGTAAGCAATACTGCAGCAGGAGCAGTGCGAGCAGAGGGGTGATGGGAAATTTCTCTCTGACTAAATAGGTCGCCTAATAAGGTGGGTGTGTATAATGGATGATTGTTGAGAATGAGGTATGTCACTTGATGTGTGTCACATGAGCAGCACAGCTGGAGTTGGCTGCCTGAATTAGCTCGCAGGGTTCGCTCCATTTGTGTCTGACAACATTTCTCTTGGAATCCAAGCCAACGCACACATTGATGTGTGTACCAGATTTCATGGTAATCGATTCTACAGTTTCACCTATTATCAATTTTATCACTTAAATTGAAAAATGCCAACCTCATGGTGGCGCTAGAGAATAAGTCAGTTGATAGAAGAGCCTGTAGCTTTACACTTCTGATCATTGAGATCTTTCATCTGTGCTCAAGGTGGAGAACAGAAGGATATTTCCACTTCTTAACCACGTCTTAAACTGTGTATAGAGATACAGCAACAGTCGGCTTCCAAAAAGGAGGAGCAGTAGACAGTTTTTTTATGTCAGCGCCTGTGGATAGTTGCTGATATTAATAATTCCCCATCCCTCCTATTTTTTTTTTTCCTCAATGCCCAGAGTTTGCCGCCTCAGCATTCACTGTATTACTCAAACCATCACGGTGATGATGATGGTCATGGTCCTTAGGTGATAATGAAACTCCATAATGAGGATCATCACTGCTGCTGAGGTTGAGTTATATTTTGGGACATTAAACTGTGTATGTTGAACGACTGAGAGGATGAAATGCTAAAGTTGTGTGAGTATCGTGGAGACGCTCACATGAGACTCTCAGTTTCGTCAGTGCTGGATTATGTGATGTGACACGTCCTGTGGTTCCCACTGCCAGTCGACTTGTGCCTCTTCTCCGGCTGTATTATTAATTCAGAGACCATGTGAGTACATGTCTCGTCTCCTCCCCCGCTGTCTCTTCAAGAGATCTTTGAAAGAGAAAGATTAAAAGCAGGGCATAATTAGACAGAGGGATTTCCACCATCAGGGTAATTGAAGCCAAGCCGTCATATAACTGCGTCTAATTGGTTTCATATAACGGAGAAGCATTTATCGCCAGTGAGCTTTCCAATGTAAAGGGACGGTCAGAGTACCTGTTCAATTTATACGTTTTATCTCAGCATATCTTGTTCTGTTATTTTATGTATGACTCATTGTCTCTTACAGTCATTGTCAGACATGAACTTCGTGACATTTTCTTTTATATATGAAGACGTCAGACGTGTTCACAACAACAGGAGAATGTCCAGCACATTCAGGCGAGGGGTGGCGCCTGGGTAGAGCGTGCATGTGGACAGAAGATAAATTCCACCCTGGTTGTTTATGGCACATCGACAGCGGCGTCGGACCTCATCACCCAAAGCTCCTGAATCTCGTTGTCTTTCCAAGTTGACATCTGCCTTGGTGTGTACAGAAGTTGTACGTAGGCAACTGGACTCGCTTGTGTTTCTTGAAAATGTTTCATCTCTCATCCAAAGGCTTCATTAGTTCTATCTCACTGATGGGAGCTTGAGAGTTCTTATGTTGAACAGGCAGGTCATTGAAACCCCCACCAGCTCGTGGATACCATGACCTGAAGGACTGAGAATCCTCACAGATATCTCTCTTGGTGTCTTCTACATGTAGGGCACCTCTTTTTCTTCTGAAGTGTTTTTTTTTCAATTTTGTGACCGTGTCATGTTAGGAGCATCATCAACACGCCCACTCTCTTGCTGTGAAATTTACTCAGGGAAAGTGATTGTTATGCCTGAAAGCAGCTTTACGGTCACTTTCTCTGCACAGTACCTGACTTAGACCTTCCATGGCAGTAAGATTGTTCTATTTGTGCATTAAAACTACAATAAGTCATTAGGAAATAGGAACTATTAAAATAACACCACATTTATGCAGCTGTATCAGCGCTGCTTCATTCCACTTCAACTTTTGTAACCTGCAGCCGGATGAGCACATAGGTGCCGTCTCATTAGCTAAATTGAAATGACAGATCTCAGTGAAGCTCCATTCAGGTTTTAGAGAAGATGGTGAACTCTCTGAGCTGCATCCTCAGATGATCCCTCCAGAGGTCTATTCATTTGTCTTACAAGCTGAGTATACAGCTTGTAATGTAGGTCTTGACCCTGGTAAAGATTTTTCCTCCCTGCTCTTATATGCTGCTGCTCGTTGAGGCAAGGCCACGTTTTGTGTCAGTGAATCAGGCACCTTTGTGTCAGACAGCGGGACGCATGGAAATCACAAAGAGCTTACAGCGGGAGAGGCATGTGATTGCCCAGCCCGCAGTGGATTTTATGTCTGAACGGCACACACTGATTTCACCTACATTGACATTACATTCTGTGCCGCCGGGCCGTAATCCCAACTTTAATGAAAATCAGATGTAGTAATCTGCAGGTTAAAAGCAGGTGTTTAAAGTTTTAGAGCTTGGTGTTTCTCCCCCAGTCGACGCAGTGACACCCAGCGTCACCGGCAGCAACAGCAAATGAGGTGTTATACGGCCGAGCAGCTATTTTGTCAATCATAAGAAGAGGAGCTCTGTTTATAGCGCAGCCAAGCGAGCTCACGTTGTGTTAATGTCGCTCAAAAGTCTGTCAAAAATAATTGCGACTGTGATTTCATGCTGCACACAGCTGGATTAGTTTTCAACACAACAGCAGGCCTCAGTCAGGTTTGTTGCAGTGTGAGGTGTGCAGCCTGGAGCCCACAAAGGATATTGTCTTCTTTTGTAGATAAGTTTGCATGAGGAATTACAGACAGAGCCACAAACAAAGAAAACCACGACAAAGGTGTAATAATAAAATGCATTTTGCTGCAAAAATAAAGATTATGAATGCTATCAAAAATGAGCAGTACTTGAAAATCCTTTTCTTACAAAACATTACAAAGGGTCTGTTGGAGTTATTTGGGCCGACAGTTATTTGGTGAATGAACCATGAATGAATGAACCATATCCTTTGGATATGTGACATTTGTCCTTTGTTTCTTTATTTGACAATAAAGAATGATATGTTTCTCCTTTGAAGGGCATTTTTCCCCATTGTTGTTATCTGCCACTCCTCGAACGAGCACTCCTCTGTATGCACACCATGTCAAGTGCCAGTTTCCTGACAAGTAAATGAAGGGTCCCATCGTTCTTCTTGTTTCTTCCCCAGGTGACACCCACTGTCCCCATTCCGTCACCATCAAAAAGCCAAACAAGATGCCGAGATCCTCAAAAACGGTCCATTATAGGCCGCCTGGGGGGAGCGCAGACGCCATTAAGGAGTGGTATCGGTTACAAATAATGCATGTCTCCGGTCTCATTCTCGTCTAGTCTGAGGGAAAAAATGGGACAGCACAGAGATGTACAGATGCACCACAGAGACCTCACATGTTGAATAACGCACACGCTCTTACAGACCAAGGACATCTCCTCGCCAGAGAAGTGGCGAGGGAGACAGCTCGCCATATAAACCCTTCTCGAAAGCCATTTAACATCTGTATGAATCACTGCGACAAAGCTGCAGAAACACATTTGCGTCCTGCACTTATCACGGCAGATTGTGAATATCTTTATTGTTCTGCGTTGGGAATATTCGTAATGGTACAGTTCATAAAATGGACTGATAAAGTATGGAGTCCCCATCAGTCTCTGTCATCACCTCACTGCCGGTATTATCAATTCATGACTGCCAAAATTAAAGACCTCAGGGACAGAGGAAGTCGTTACCTAGAGAAGTAATTTCTCTTTAAGCGTCTCTGCTTTTTTTTCCCTCCTCGCAAGGTTGAGCACACATCACGTACTGTAACATCTTTAAAGTGGTAAAAGATAGCACCAATCAAGATGAATCATTCTCAAATGGATTTTTAATTCTTGTTTTGCACTGTGGAAACTCAACATGTGCAGAAAAGTCTGAACTCCACAGCTTTGCTTTATCAAGATCTCGTAAAGAAAGGTGCAGATAACCAACAACCACAGTTTTTCTATTTGCGTGACAATCCTAAAAATATAATCTCAGAACTCTAAAGGCTCACTCATTTACTGTGAGATGCCATTAAGTTCGGAGGCGTTTATGTCTTTTTAATGAGAGAGCCAAATTGCCTTCATACGCTATGATTTTTGTGCAAATGGAAGCCTTGCAGAGTATGTAAAGCTGACAACTAAATGTTCCTTGGCACATTGCGGGCCACGGGCAGCTGCGTCAGGATTCACACTGACGAACACGTGACGAAACGCGCCAAGCGAGCGAGCGGTACTCTACTCTCTGCTGGGAAATGTTTCAAAAAAGTGATGAAGAAAATTCAGATTTTATACCAGAGACACAGTTTCATTACAGTACATGTCACAAACTGCCAGACTCCCACGCAACAGCTCAACCCGCTGTATCCTTTTGATGGAGAGTGACTAGACCCTGGTATTGTGCAGCTGATGATTCCTTTGGTGAAAGTAATATCTAGAACATCCTCAAAAACAGCCAGGTCTGTGACAGCAACAACGCAGGGTTTCACTTTTTTAATATCTTTTTCCTTTTCTCCTAAGAGCGAAGCACCTCTCTACTCTTTCCTCTTTCTGTGGTTTGACAGCTACAGCAGCACTGACACTAAAAACAAGAGCGGAAAATGTTCTCTCCTTTGTGGTTAATATAATGGTGTTAATGATGTTAAAGCAAAGTCCGCAGACTTCGCTCACTTGTCTTCATGTGAGCGCAAAATGGGCCACATGACAATTTGAGGTCACATGTGGGAGGAGTTCATAACTCCTGTCCATCACTGAGAACATGCGAATGTCCCACTTGACATTTCTCTGAACGTTCACGCCGACTCCCAGTTGATGACTCTTGACCTTTTCCCGGTTGATGCTCTGACAGATGTTCGCAGCTGCTGCTCACGCTCTCCGGTGTCACTCAGTCTCTTGTCCGAGCTCTTTTTCACAGATGTAAAAGTATTTGACATTTCACAGAACATGAGTATGAGTATGAGAATGTTATTTGTCATTTGTACTTCAAGTATAGAAGGTAAAAGTGTTAGTTATGGAGAATCACCTTTGTAAGAGGTTACATCATTATACTGTGGTATATTATATTACTGGATTCCTATTATTATTATGATCCACCAAGGAGGCTATGTTTTCTTTGTCATTTGTTTGTTAGTTATTTCGCAGGATTACACAGAACTACTCGGTGAAGGGATGGGGCCTGGGAAGAAGCCATTCAATTGTGGAGCGGATGCAGATTAAGGAGCATATCTAGGAATTTTTTTCACTTTCTTTAAAATTGCAGCATTGAGCATTTTTCAATATTTTTGTTATTTCTTCATGAATAATGCATGTATCTCAATTTAAAAATCAAAACAATGAGTTTGTACAATTTATGAGGATTTAATGACTTCTCTCGACCAGATACCTGTAGTTAAGAGTAAAATATGTTTGGAAGGTTTTCGAGGCCCTTCAGTCACACTCATATAAAACAGCTGCTACTAACACTTCATTGTTCAGGCTGTCATAATTAGCTGCTAACTAGATTAGACACATTTGTCTGCTTAATTGTTTTTCTTTTCTCCTCTTCGTGTAATTCCATCGAGCCAGGGCTACTTTAACATGTAACTGTTAAGTAACCCAGGTAAGTTTAGCTCAAGGTTTATTTTGCTCTTAATTACATTCTGCCAAATGAACTAAAATAATCTGCATGATGTGAGAATCATTTCACTTCCTGATAAATTAGATGCTGAGACTGAGCTCTAGGAGACCAGGAGGCACCAGTGAATGTTTTGTCTTTATTAAATACAAGGAGGGGCTGAATCAGGTTTCCAGATTTACTGTCAGAGAATTAGTTTATGTCATGGTGTTAATAGCCTAAATTAGACATTTGTCAGGGTGTCTCACAACAGCGTGGGTAAATCAGGCAATTACCTCGGACCCCCGACGGGCTGATCCACAGCAACGACAATTTTGTGAAAACCCCCCTCCTGCCAAAACGCCTAATCATTTTAGAGGTTTTGTTGAAGAACAAAATGTCAGTGAGGTATCATTTCAAGGTCTCTTTTGTCTGGGTCCCCGAAACTCGTGCTTATACAAAACACTGAATATTACAATTTGCAGGTAAAATAAAGATCTTGTTTTTTTGCCTAGTGAAGTCATTTTTTAACACTGAACGAAAAAGATAAGCAGTTCAGTCTGACATTGTTCGTCCTTGACACTAGAGGGAAAAAGCTGATAAAAGAAGAAGAGCAGGTTTCGGGAAGGTAACATCACTTTAAAGGTTCTTTCTCTCTTTCCTCCATTACTTTTCTATCTTTCTAAGCTAAATTCAGAATTCTTGTGACAGCTGTTTTCTGATCTCTCTGGACTGACTGGTCTTGTTTTCCCTGCAGAATAATAGACACAGTACTATGGATTTTTGTGATTTTGTGAGTCCCTGGTGCTGTTCGCAAACGCTTTGTCCACAAATGACAGTTTGAACAAATGTGAAATAAATTTCTGTTGACCCAATGGCCAAATGGTTAAGCCCCTTTTCACATAGGCAAGCAGGGCCTAAGCATCAGGCCTGAGCCCTGACTCCAGGCTGTTTGGATCATTAACTGTCACTCCTCTGGTCCTCCTTCCCCATATGTTCTCTAAAGGGCCAAAACAATACTTTTAATGTGAAATAACTTCCCAAATAAACAAATTCCAAGTTGAATGAATATCAGTATTTCACATATTTCCATCATCACATTCATTGAGCTCCTGTGCACCTGAATGGCTGAACTTAGTTGTGGATATTTTGCAGCAGTACAGATGATCACATGAGCGCAATAATCGCCTGACACGTACCAATTGTTTTACATTTGACTCTGGAGTTTTGAAGCCCTCTTCACGCTCCACAAAATTCACTCTGGGTTTACTGTTAATGCTTTTGGAACCGCATTTTTATGGAATTTCCAAAAATAGACTGCATGTTTGATTCATCTTATTCATATTTGTGAGATAGTAAAACATGCGTTCGTCACCAATAGTGAAAGTTTCTCATATACATAGCCACTCCTGGCTGAGAGGAAAAAGACGTACAGCTGCAGCCGTGTTGTTCGCTTCTACTTCTGTGTTGTGTTCTTCTATCACAAAGCTCTATAGATGAGTCATTCTGCAACATCACGCAGTCACGCCTGCCGCTGAACAAATTTCTTTCTCATGATTCAAACTGCATTAAAAACACGAACACTTTTTTAAAGCCTCTGCATGAAGCCAAGCTCCGCACTGTCACACACACAGAAAGAGGGGCGCTCGCAGTGTGTCCATGCATACCTGCGTGTTTGAAGTGCTCGCGTTGCAACCCTACTGCTGTTTATTGGTTTTTGGGGGAATGCTGAGGCCATCTCACTGAGAGCTGAGGCAGTTTAGCTGAAGGCACTGCCACAGGCATACCCACAATCCCATTCAGTGCTGCTGCTGACTGCTGAGTCTGATCAGATGGGCTGTGGAACAACACAACCAGATATGACCTGTTGAGACATCTTAGCCACTTTTTAATGTTCAAGACTGATTATTGGAAGTGATATTTGTATATAAAAATAGATTGTTTTTGCAATTATGATCATTTTTGCGACTTTCATCATGTAAAATTTCATCATATTTTATTGAAAATATAATCTGGTCTGCATTTGTTTTTCTAGGATATTATATTTCTTGGGATATGAATTTAATTTCTTTAAAACAGAGTTCATAACATTATATAAATAGTCTGTGTGCCCTCAGAAAACCTGTTTTATAATGTGCTCCTTGGTCACCATGGTTTTTCATAAAATCTCATTTCCTCAGAAGCGGCTTGCAAGAGTTCTAACGTTCCACAGGTTGATTTCAGATCTTAAAATAAAATGAATAAACTACAGCAGACTGAAATTGTTTGCTGAGATTCAATCTATCTAACTATCACCATGTTGCCTTCCCCTCTCATCAACTCTTATCATTACCATGATTTACCTGAATGAAAGAGGCGATAAAACAAAGCACGAGGAGAGGAGAGTGATGGTTGTTTTTTATGCAGTGCCTGAAGTTGAGGGCAGCGAAGAGAGAAGATGCACAGCATAGTGAGAGATAAACACCAGAGATACACGGGGAGACTGACGGGTGAAATCAGTGGCGTGATTAATGTGACAACCTTTAAGAAAAGGTTATGGATCCGCAGGGAACACTAATGTCTGTAGGACATGGAGGAGAAGCAGAGTGGAGAAAAGGGCAGGAGTCAAGTGATCTGCAAAATTACAGGAATGCCCTGTTTTCAATGGGGGGTGTTACTGTAAACTGGTCTGAGTCTGCAGGAAAGTGTTCAGAAACATCCTCTCAATGATTGGTGTGTTTTACATCTGAGGTAATGGCACTGAATGTTATAACCGACACACTGACCTTTTCCAACATCATTTGAATAACACTAACTCAGTATTGTGTATTGTAGCTGTACAGCTTCATCACTTATTCAGAGCAATATGAAAAAATACTGTGTTAAAGATTCAAATTAGCTCTGAAAACCTAAGGTAAATCACTGAAAGCAGTATTTTTATTAGATACGGTAGTTTCAAGTCATAAGTATTTGTCAATATCTGTTACTTAAAGAGCACGAAGATGGGAGTAAAAAATGTATAATACTTTAATTGGAGTTATTTAGAGTTAAACCCTCAGACTTAGATCACATGTCATTGATTTTCTATGACATCAATGATGATGATGATGATGATGATGATGATGATGATGATGTATCCATCTCCACAGTTTTATTCCTTCAGTTGAAACAGTAGTTGTTATAACAAGCAAGTTATTTTATTCATTTGCTATACTTCAAACATGTTATTTCTGTTGTGTTTTTCTGTACAGCCATTTTCATGTATTCCAGAAAATGTCCAAAATTTCATGTAAAGAACACATGGACGTTGTCTGGGTCAGACGTGTTCACAGCAGGACATGTCTGAAAAGCAGCTTGAACCAACTTTCTGCAAATTTAACAGCTGCTACATTGAGGAGAACTGTGTTTTGCTGGGTAGCTACAGGAAGATGGTCTCTCCATTTTTTTTTCCACCTGTTAAATTCTGATTCATTCATTCTTTCTCCAACCAGTGGAACAGTCATTAATGGGCACAGCTCATCCATGTCACAACATCAGTCCTGTTGGATTTGCTGAACAAATTTGAGATGGACAAAATTCACAGATTTGCACAGAAAACTGTTCAGCAGAAAATGGTATTTGAAAGAAAGAGGATATAGAGTGGGAAATGCAGTAGAATTTTAAAATTAATAAATATACAATTTTTATTGATACTATTAAAAACAGAACATAATCCCATAGACATTAAATGAGATATGCTAATTTAGTTTTTAATGGTCTTCATGTAGTTGCTTAATCTCTCTGTGTTACAGCGTTTGCTCCATACTACACACACACACACCCAGCTCACAGAGACGTATTGTTTTGCTCTTTCCTGTTGTATTTCCCACCCTCCAGCACCTGCAGCAACATCCCACTCCCACACATGAAGGTCTTAATGAGACAGTTCCCTTCACCCACTCCCAAACACCGTGTGCTCTGGCTGAACGTAGGATGTCCCTTTTATTTTAGCAGCCTGTAATCAGTTTGAGGCAGTGGGCTGGATGTCAGTGAGGCTAATAACGGGCAATTAAAAGCCAGTTGCCTGTTGCACTGATATAAAATGTGGTGCACCAACTGCTCAACAGTCAAATCACAGCAAATGCCATATGGGACTTTTTAGGCTACTGATGTGGCTTTGTAGGGATGGAAATGCTCAGGTCGCCATGACATTTCATACAGAGGGTGAATTTGGTGATTCTCTGACTTGATTTTCCTTTTTTCAGGGATATCAACCACCCACCATCTAGAATGCTTTTCCTATGAGGGTCGTGGGGGAGCTGATATTAGGCTAAAACAGGATACACCCTGGACATGTAGCCAGAGCATCGCAACATACAATTCACCTAACCCCAATCTGCATGTCTGGACTGTGAGGAGAACATGCAAACTCTGCACTGAAACCCAGGATTCAAACATTCTTGCTGTGAATGTGTGTTTGCAATAAAAGTTTGTACTCACATTAAATTATTTTTAATTGCCAGATCCAATATGTTTTGTGTTCAGCACCTTGATTTATGACCAATTACCTACAATACTACTCACACCATCATTTGTTGTGCTTCATGTTTGGTGCTAATTAGCACATCTGTTGCATGCTAACACATTGAGATGGTGAACCTGGTCAACATTATACCAGATAATTAGCCAGATAATCACGGCTTCATTGTTGTTAGCATGATAGGATGCTAACTTAAGCATTTCAGCTCCAAGCAACGCAGCTGTGACTCACAGAGCGGTTTGCACGGTTATAGAACTTGTTTATAAAAAGTAGAGGACATGACAGCTCCCCAAAAGTGAAGGCAAAGCGCCTGGTGGCTGGCTTCAGTGAGTGTTATAAATGCTGCCTCCTCCATGTTAGTGGATGGGACATGGACCAAACTAAGTCAAAGTAGATGTTAAATAAATGTTTTTAAAGATGATTTGTTATTTTTGCTAGTTATCATATGTTCAAACTCCGGTTCTTATGACGATCTTATATATGCTATAAAAAAATGGGGTGACGTCATTATTGACAGATGAGACTCAAGGCTCAATCTACCAATTGCCACAGGACAGACTCTGAAAGATGGCGGCGATCGTATCTGGGATATTTTGACTTCATTTATATTTGGAGGACGTGGAGACGTGACATCCATCTTTGTATACAGTCTATGCTTATTTTAGTAGCATTAATTGTATATAGTATATACAAATACTGCACTATACTTTCCTTTAAGACAGAGCAGGATATTGACTTATACGCGAACAGGAAATGTGCAATTTGTAGGACGTGCAAAGGTGATCGAAGAAAGCTTCTGCCAGTTAAACCTGCCAAAGAGATAGACGCCGAACACTCTCTTTTGACACACTGGATCTTTCACCATCCACTGCATTGTTGGAGGATAGTGTCAATCAACAGCACACTTGAGAATTCAGGGCTTTTTGCTGTGCATACGGAATGTACCTATTTGGCAGTTTTACAGTGTATCACACAAAAACAACCTGTGTAGAGTAAGTGTGGATTGTGATATGTCTGAGTGTATCTTGTTTTCTTCATGTAAAAAGAAGCTTTTTGATAATTCGTTACCAGAATTGAGCTTATAATTGAAAAAGGAGTAGAACCAGAGCCAGAACAGACGGCTTTCATGCATGTATTTATCAAACGCTTTCCACATCCATTAACGACATATATTTAAATTACACTAAGCTTTAGTATTCCTGTCTGCAGAGGCTCCTTCATCTGCTCTCCTCATCATTCCATTTTATCCATACTTCTGAATTCCTCCTCTGTCTCTATTTAATGACCCCTATTTAGTTTGTGCTCCACTGAAGACTGGCTGCTGGCGCTGCTGCTGTAGAGATGAGGATTGGGGGGGTGCAGGATGAGTTGCGATGCGTCTCCTATCCATTATTGATCCATGATTACCAAGAGTTTAGCTGGGTCCTCAACTTCAACGCACTAAAAGAGGCTGTTAAAGAGATGTGGCTGTGTCACAGCTTTGCCATACAAAATAATTCAGTACTAAAATGTCACATCAAAGCTGCGTCCTGCGCTATTTGTTAAAACGTCCACTGGAAAGCAATGTCACAGTGTAAACTTCTCACAGTGGTTTTGATAGTGTGTGTGAAATTACGAGTGGGGTGGTATTGCTGATAACAGTGGCCAGAGGTAAGAGAAGCCTGAAAGCTCGCCCCCTCCCTCTTCAACAACCATCTGTATCACTCAGGGAAAGCCTCCTCCAGACAGCTCCACAGACCCGTTGATCCTGATGCATCTTGACACTGATGGTGCACACAACTGACCTTTGGGCTGTCGAGTGCACTCAAACAACACTCGCTGCATGTGTTTATGTCCCAGAGACAGTCTAATGAGGATGTATCTGCCAGCCAGCCAACTGCGGGAGCAAGTGCTAGGATACAGCTGCTGTCACCAGGGCTCTAATCACACGGCTTCTTGAGTGACTCATTTCGGGTAACATTGTCACGGTGGTGGCATTCTAGCAGCAAAGTTAGGACAAATCTTCCCCGGATACACTCAAGATGTAATTTGTAGTGGTTTGTGATTTGTTCAAAGATGATGTTAAATAATATTACTTATATATCTTTGCACATGAATAAACCCAAACGTTGTCCTGTTTCATAGTCTGTGTGCTCAAACCATATCAAAGACAAAGTTTGATTCATATGATTCCTGCAGATGCTCGGAGGTGTACTGCAGCCATACTGTACTCACGAGACCAAGTTTGGGGTTCAAGTGCAGGAATACTGTCAATGCTTGCCTATGATACTGCTTGACCAATTGCAAGTCAGTCTCAGCTGTCAGTCGTGACATTTCAACCAAGATTTAAACCATCAAGTAACTAAACATTCTTACATACATCACTGTGATAAGAATAACCTAAACTGACTGTACCCATCTTTGAGAAAACTTTACTTGATGTGTACTTTGACTTTTTATTTTGGTCCATGTCCCATCCATTAACATAGAGGAGGCCTACACTGCAGCCACCCAGCAGATGGGGTATGATACACTTTGATTTCACTTTTAGGGAGCAGTCATGTTGTCGATCTTTAAAGTCTTTATGTTATTTAGTCCGAAACCCTAACACGTGGATGCACAGATATGGATAAAGACAAAAGCAGCCAATCCTTATCTTCAAAATACTTGAGACAGAGAATGTTATAGGTTTTGCTTAGAAACTGGCCAAAGGGAATAATTAAGAAGTAAAATAATTTGATTTCTCTTGATCAATTGATCAAGAGAAAGATTGGTTAATTAACTTGTGTAGGTCTAAAAATTACCTCCTATTCATACTCTTGATATCTAATGATCTATGTATCATTATCTAGTTTTTAACATTGACAACATTTAGATGACTAAGGTTTGGTCAAAATATTCTACTGAGTGCACAATTTCAGAAGAGCTCTAAGCCTATCATTTGCAATGACTCCAACTCTGAAGGACAAGCAAGTATAAGCACAGGCGTCTGTTTTATTTCCACCTCTGGGTGAGTCTTAGTGGAGGCTTTCTGTGTGGAATCAACTGAAGCAGCATTGAGAGCAGCCTTGGCGTCTGTGTGAAAGCTCAGCGCCACACTCCACTTTATCTGCCCAGACCGTCCTCCAGAGAGGGGTTTGTGCCATTAAATATTCACACGGCACTCACAGGACTTCATCTTCGGAGAGGTTTACCTGGCCAACACCTGTCTGATTCTTTGTTTTCCATCAGAATGCGCTTTGACATAAGAAGATGTGGCTCAGCAGAGGAGATATCCTTGAATGTCTTCAACCTTGGCATCAAGTGCAGATAGTTTCACTCTCCAGCAAAATGTCATCAATCATCCATGATTTGTACCCATTCAGTTCTATGATTTTTTAAATATATTATATATCATTTTATTGTCAGGACTGTCAAAGGGCTTTATCAGACTCCTCTGCAGAAAACTGATTTATCAAAGTTAAGCTTCATCACTTGTCCTCAATGTTCAGTTGATGTCTGACAACATGTACCAACAGTAAACTTGCAGGTGTCTTGAGCCACAAACGCAGGTAAAAAAATTAAGAAACATGTCCGCCAGTAAGGGACCTGTGTGACTGTATTATGAAGCAAGTGCAACATACTCAGGTAGCTTTTCGTATCCAGGTTCACTAAAAACACAAACTTAACCTTCTCCGAATCAGGTTTTATAGAGGTTCAGCATAGGTTTGCATGGTGATTAACCCAAGTAAGACATGAACCAGCTTCATCGCATTGAAAAACCTTGACTAAAAGGAAGTCACCTCGATAACCTTACATACTGCTTCATAGTACAAGCCTCAGGTTACTCAAAAACACACATAATGGCAAAATGTATCATTTAATTAATCCGTCAAAATTAGTTATATGTGGTTTGCATGAATGGCGTGGCCTTGAATGGATGTCAAATTCCCAGCCTGAGTTATTATTTCAGTCTGCTCCTGTTGGTGTATTCACTGGAGAAATGGTGTGTTAAAAAAAACAGTGCTCATTCACTAGTTTGTTTTCTCTGTAAAATGCTCTGCTGCAGTTGACTGACAATGGATGGGTAGATTACCCAGTTAAAGCTGCTGCAGTTTCGAGATACAAAAAGTATTTCCTCATTATTTTGTAGTAGTGACATGTTTGGGTCAGTTTTATTAACTCTCACTATGTCTAATGGTTATTATCCTATATTCCCATTTATTCTCAATGACGGCAGGTGGGACATCTATGGAATGGAAACTGTAGTAGCCCATTTTTTTTTCGGATAGTTGCTCTGATGCAAGGGCAATATATAGACACTCATAACAATATCATTAGTGAGAGTTGGCCAATTAGCTTTCAACCTTGAAGTTTCATGCACAGACAAAAGTCACCATCTGTCAGCATATTGTGAGGCAGCCCTCTGTGATGATGATGTGCTCACAGCTCTCTAACTGTTTGTTTTGGCTGCAGGAACTTCTACTACATCACCATGCTGCGCGACCCAGTCTCCCGCTACCTGAGTGAGTGGAAGCATGTTCAGCGTGGCGCCACATGGAAGACCGCCCTCCATATGTGTGATGGACGCTCACCCACCCAGGATGAGCTGCCCACCTGCTACAGCGGGGATGACTGGTCTGGTGTCACCCTGACAGAGTTCATGAACTGCCCGTCCAACCTGGCCAACAACCGGCAGGTCCGCATGCTGGCCGACCTGAGCCTGGTGGGCTGCTACAATTTGTCCTCGATGAATGAGAGCCAGCGGAACCACATCCTTCTGAGCAGCGCCATGAGCAACTTGAAGAACATGGCATTCTACGGCCTGACGGAATTTCAGCGCAAGACGCAGTACCTGTTTGAGCGGACGTTCAGTCTGCGTTTCATCTCCGCTTTCACGCAGATCAACAGCACGCGAGCCGCCAACGTGGACCTGAGCGAGCCCGTGCGCAGACGCATCGAGGAGCTCAACTTCTTGGACGTGCAGTTGTACGAGTACGCAAAGGACTTGTTCCTCCAGCGTTTCCAGTTCACCCGCCAGAGGGAGCACCAGGAGGTGCGCTTGAAGAGGCGCGAGGAGAGGCGTTGGCTGAGGGAGCAAAGGGAGCAGGGCAGGCCGTGGCAACCCAAACACAGAGGAGGTGGAGACAGAGGCGAGAGAGCGGGAGGAGATTTTGAGAAAGGGACTGATGGTGACTTTCCTACCACTACTGAGGACTACACAAGCCAGGTGGCCCGCTGGTGAAGCTTTGGTCCCATAAAGAGAGAGGAGTAAAAGAGAGAGAGCAGCCAATGGAGATTCCTCACAGACTACTTCAAATATTTCCTTTGACGCTCTCTTGCACATCCTATGTCTCTCTATTCCCGTCTCACCATTTATCTGTCTCCTGCATCTATCCGTCTCTCAGCTTCAGTGTGATCCGAGTGCTCTGCTGTTTCTTTACGAAAACTGCCAAGTCTGTGAGTCTCACAGCAGCTCTGCCTTGGACTGCCTTTTGGTGTCTTAAATCTTTAAATGCCGTTTATATATTTTTTGTCATTTAATTTTTGCCTTTGTTGTTTTTTCATTTGTTGGGAAAAAAGACAGTAAACTGTGGTGAAAGGAAAAACACAATCAAAAGAAGCTGCCATAGACTGCAATGCTTTCAATTTTGACATGAAGTGCAAAATGAAATAATGTCATTGAAGTCATTGTCTTTGTTGCAACTGGTAGAAACATTTTCCATTTGAAAGTTGTAGTTGTAGAGCTGATGGTTGCATGTCACATGTTATATTTCTAATTGGGGATAATAATTTCCAAATGATATACAGTACTGTAAACCAAAGGGAATATCACAATATACAGAATATATTTGCTTTTAATTTAATGCAGATGAAACCCTCTCTAACGCTGGACTCACAAGTGTGTGTTGTGTTTGCGCTCAACGGTGGGTGTGTCCGACATTTGGTGCCAGCGGTAATTTGCTATAACGACAACAATCACATGGTTATTGTTTGGGACACACAACATTGCTGGTTTCCATGCTAGCTTTCAATGCAATGCTAAAGTGCGAAGTACATGAGGAAATAATATCCACAATCAGATGAACACACACAAGCTTCTCTCTCTTTTGGATTATGTGATTTGATTGGCGAGTGCTTCAGTGTTTGTTTAAACACAATTTGATTGGCTGGCACATGAACAGTCGATCTCTGAGCTACATGATGCAATTGAACCAGAATGCAGTTCGGCAGCGCATGACGTCACCCCATTCAAAGTGAATGAGCAGCATTTTGGTTGACGCCTCCCAACGCTTACATGTGAGTCCAACGTAAGAACCATTATTATGCATGCAGTACCATCTTTTTAAACCAAATTTTACAATACTGATGCTAATATTTTTGTTGCAGTGCAACAGTATTATTTTCAAAGTGCAATACTTGGCAGGAGAACACTCCTCCCTAAGACATGATGTGCACACAGAGCGAGTCACAATGGGGACATCCTGCTGAGAAAAATATCTTTCCTGGTACCTTTGCAAGAACTTTGTGTTTTTTATATCAGAAATGGAAACACGTTTTTTGAAGTGGTGGGTTGGGGATAAGAAGTTGGTAAATAGTACAGGTGATGAAATGTGTCAGTGTGGCTGGTGTGTGGCTCGACTGTAAATGAGATAATCAGCATTCAGTGCTCATGCCCCTCCCCGTCACACTGTCTGCTTTTACATGTTTGTAGAGCTGACTGCAGCCGCAACGTGGGCAGCCAGAGCGTTCTAATGCCAGCATGAGTGCCAGCCTACAGAGACCAGCCTCAAAGCAGACAGTGGAGAAATAAAACACTGTCATCTCTCCTGCCCGATCATTTCCAGTCCCTCAAATCCAATCAGCGGAGCAACACACAAGGATGAGAGAGGGCCTCTGCTTTCATATGGTTAAATAGGCCACAGTGATTGTTTTATGCCTCTTATCTCATTCAATCAAAATCCCTGCTTATCAAATTAAATGTTCACTAAATGTCAACACTGAAGTCAGTTACCTGCTGCTGTTCATTTCTCTTGTTTCTTCAAATAACTCAGATGACATGTTTTTCTTTAATTTTCAAGACTCACTTGTGTCTTGTCGTGTTCGGATGATTTACGCACTGATGCAGTGAATGAGTGGAATGAACGCAGGTTTGACTGTTTGATTGTTTGAGCTGCATTGATGCACTTCAGTGTGGAAGGATGGGGCAGAACAAAGGTGAGTTGTGTTCATCACATCGATAACACTCGATCAAGTGTTTCACATGTAGGCACCAGCTACAGCTCTGAATACTGAATCAGTTTGTGAGGTTAAATCAGAACTACATCCATCGTCCTGCAGTTTGTGATGTAGTACAACAAACACAACAAAATCTGACTTAATGTAATTTTAAATACATTTGGGATAATTGCAATTGTACCTAGAAAACATTATAAGTAACTTTTGCAATAAAATTATGTTTATGTAATTGTATTCTTGCACTCCAAACTTAAACTTAACTACAGTTATACAATAGCGGATTCTAGACTATTAGGGCCACTTAATGAGGAAGAAAAATATGAAATTATGACTACTTCTTCCTCATTAAATTAAAACTTTATTCTTGCATTGTCATGAGTTTTTCTTATTAGGGTAAAATTTAATCTTCTTAAATTATTGGAAATTTAAAAAAATCTTCAATATGGCTTTAATAATCTGCCGTAAGTTTCACATGCCATTTCTCTCAAGTATCAACATTTCTGACTAAATAAACAGCATCATTGTTAAAATTTGGTTAAACTACATTCCAGAGCATTTTAATTAAGAATTTAACCTTCACATTATCAGGACTGTGTGGGTGTGGTTTAATTAGATCTGTTCAGTGGTGCACAATGTGCTCAGATTCTTTAGTTAAGCAAAAGCACCAGAAAAACAACTGTGGGGTTTGTAGTAATGGAGGCAGATAATAGCAGTGAAGAAATGTCATTAAATGTACTTACTTTTAGTGTTTCATAGCAGAGTGGGAGGTTGGTGGAAACCCAAAGTAATCATCCAAACTCAGAGGGCAAATAAAAGGAATGTGTAATAAACTGAAACGTAAAGAAACTCCAGGGAACAACTACACTGAGCTGAACAAGAACAGACAAACAAATATACAAACCGACAAGATGACTGAGGAGCTCCACAGACTCTAAATAGTCGAGGGAGGAGAAGATGATTGAACACAGGTAGAACACATGAGGACGGGGCAGACAATCACACAGGAGGGAAACCAGACAGAGACAGGAAGTAAAGCGAGAGATAAGGTAAGAAACTTCAAAGTAGAG
The DNA here is from genome assembly GCF_024713975.1 of Paralichthys olivaceus. Classification (NCBI taxonomy): domain Eukaryota; kingdom Metazoa; phylum Chordata; class Actinopteri; order Pleuronectiformes; family Paralichthyidae; genus Paralichthys; species Paralichthys olivaceus. Next base: position 9,986,072 of record NC_091102.1, read on the forward strand.
CAGGAACTGACAAATCCAAACTGAACTACACATCCAAAGATCCAAATCCAAACCCTCAAACTCAAGAAATTAACAAGTCCGATGAAAATTCAAATCGACAGTCAAGGTAATGATCTGCATTACCTTTATAGAGATATAGAAGCATTGTAATCAAAATGTGCTGAAAGAATCAAATAGTGTGAGGAAATATTGTCAGGTGACTGAAATATTTTCTTTTGGCATTATTAGATTTTTAACACTGTGACACCAATGTCTAAGCTGTTGAAGATGGTAGAATTAAGAATCTACTTCTAATTCGATTTCTATTTTTAAATGACATTTCTTTTAATAAATAAAAATTCTGCTCTCCTGTGTGATAAGCTCCTCTGTGACAGATGGCATGAGCACTGCATGAACAGTACAAGAGCTGTATGGCTACTAATGAAACACTTCTTCTAGTGTTATAAATGTGTTTTACAATAGCGTGTGTGTGTGTGTGTGTGCGCGTAACAAAGGTTCAATGATTGTAAGTGATGAATAAAATGTTGCATGTGGGATCATTGTATTATTGTTGTAAACTGTATTCAAATCATTGACTTTGCATTAATTCATTGCATTTGCATCAACAACACTGTGCAGATGGGAAACTCACATTTTAAGGGACCTTGTGAATAGTTAATTTGAGGGGTCGAGGTCGATCCCCACCTTTAATTACCCATCATCCCTTTCTGCTTATTGCATATCTGAGATCAGAAAATTTACCTAAACTGCTCAAAAATAACAAATAAAACGAGAGCATTCTTTCAAAATCCAGGCTTCTTATTTCTGTGATTTTAAAATATTTGCTTCACCTTAAGAGCTTTCTACCAATTTTGAAGTTTGAGAAGTAAAAACTGTAAATAATATGATGAATAAAAACATACAAGCATTCTCACGCGTACTTATACTGCCATTCCAGGAAAACTGTGGCAAAGGAGTATTTTAATAAATATCTACTGCCACTACTACTGCGTCTCTCTGTGAAGCTGATTTATCTGTGTTCATTTCTTTATTCCTATGATTTTTAACTGTTGCTAAAGAATGGCTTTGCCTGATGGAAACTATGAGTATTACCAACACCTGAGTGATAATAAGTGGAAGAGAGCTTTCTTGGTGTAAGAATTTCTATGTACATGTTAAAAGTCTTGTGATGAAATGAACAGTCTAAAAGCCTTTGGCCTGTAATATTTAATCTGCCATTTTTCTTGTTTGACCTGATAAAAAAAAACGAGTGAATTCTGCTTAAGATATCAGAAATAAAAGCATTGAATGGTCATGACATCCTGATGTGTGTTGCTTTCATTTTCTCAGTCAGACAGCTTAATTAAAAAATGCTCACATGTGCTAGATCTTGTTGACAGATAGTCAAGATAGATCCATCTGCTCTATCTGCTTATCTGGGTGCGGTAGGCTTGAATCTATCCCAGCATTCATTGGGAAAAACACAGGGAGGACATCAGTCTATCCATACATCTTTTACAATAAGCTTTCACTAAGGTTATATACTGCATATTCTTATCTCCCCTTACATATATATGTATACATACATATCTTTAACCCAAACTTCTGGTCGTAACTATAGATTGAACTGGACAGAATATTAATGCTGTATTGATGTTTGTTTTATTTATTTAAAAAATGTGTTTATAGTAAGTCTAATTATTCTCTCCTTTTTAAGAGCTCTGGTTTTATTTTTGGGTTTCATAATCTATGGTGTTTTGAGTGTGTGTGAGTATTTTCTTCTTGTTTATACTGACATGGCAATAAATAATTTAATTTAATTTAATTAATTCAATTTAAAGTTTTGATAGCAAGCAAAAAAGCAGGGATGAATTTATCTCCCTCCATGAGATATTTCAGACACAGACAAAAGTTATTTTTGAATCATAAAAAAAGTTTTCAAAGTTACTCAATGACAGTATCAACTAAGTAGATCATGTAATATTCTGAGTTTCACCATATTCTTGACCATATGCAATCTATACGAGGAAAGATTTAATCAAAAGTACAGTGTAATAAACTTTCTGTTTCATTCGTCAGCCAATTAAAAGAAAATAAATGTTCTCTCACACTGCTATGCTTTTACTTTTTCATCTCGTAAAAGGTCAAGAAGTAATTAACACAACGCATGTTCAGGGTCAGAAATAACCAACTCTGGTGCATATTCAGCTAAATATTTAATTTATTCTCATATATGTAAGGTTAGATGGTTTATGGTGCTTTTATACAGATGATAATGTCTTGATATCTTCACTCATTTCAATTCATTTAAATGATTATAATCAATAAATACAAATTCACTAAGAGCTGAAGGGATCTGAGGCATTCAAGAAGGTGGTGAGTTAAAAAAAACCTTCAATGTCTCAAGGCCTCTGAATCATCATCAGATCAATGTAACAGTAAGCACTCACATGGTCAGTGTAGGCAGTCATGTGACGGATCATTTGCAAATAAATCAACATCTTAGATCATGAGATTACTGAGATACCTAATAGGTACTGATAAAAAGTGTTTTATAAAGGATCAGATTACAGAAAAGGAGAGAAATCAAGTTTCCCATGTAAACCAGGATATTGTGTTGTTCAGTGTATACAGCCAGAATGATTCCCTCCGTACTGTTTGATATCTTTACCGCACTACAATTACCATGGTTAGCTTTTTTAAGACATTCGCTCTAATCGTCAACGATTTCTTGAGTGAAAATAACACAGGGCAGTAAAATCCGACGTTTACTGACAATTAGCAAAACTTTTCGTCTCAAACATATTGTTCTTTCACCGTGAAAAGCAATAAAATGTAGCAAACCAAATGTTATTGTTATGAGATCATTGATTTGGCTTAAACAAGTGCTTCAATAAAGCCAGAAAATTACATTAACATCCTGTAACCATTGAACCAGAGTTGCTCAGCGCTCATCATGAAGACAACTTGATGTTATCTGAGACATAGTTAACATTAAAGCCTGGTATCTTCTGACACACAGAGCCGTCTGTTCCCCCTCAGGTTGTACAGTATGGATGGCTGGCTCAGCATTTCAGTCAGTGACTGCAGAAAATCATTTCCAGATGGTGCGCAGACTATTATCTGCGATGTTTAACTGCAGGATGTGTGTAATGACTTGATTTAAAGAAAATAAAACAGCCGCTGCTCAAAGACAGTGCTAGACTTTCTGAGCTTCTAATGTCAGCTCAGGATCTGGGGCCTGATACCAGACACTGGTGCACAAAAGCAAAATGTGATTTGAAACATATAGTACAGACGTGACGTGATGTCTCAACAGTGATTCAGGACTACACTATTCAGATATGAAGCAATACGAGTTGTGCTTTCTCAGTCAAAGCAAAATGAAAGAGCTATGAAGACATCACTATATCATATCTGTTTATTTTTGGATCTCAATAATGTTAGTACATTTCTGTTCTGCAAAAAAAGACTTTTAATAGATAATAAAAAAATCTACTATTAAAGTTCATTGCATCCACTGAATCCTTCTGAACTGACTGGGTCGAACGTGCCACAGCAGAGAGGTCAGATCCGAGAATATTAAAGCAGGACTCTGGAATCAATACTGAAGTGTATTGATTCTCATGCAGGTTGTCTTTTTACCCACAATGCATGCCTGTGGTGAGGTCAGGATGTGATAGTGCTTGAATCAGAAAAGTTACAGACAACTCCATCATGTTGAGGTTTGAGATGGTGAACGTATAATTAAGAGAACACTGACATCTACTGGACGTGAGATAGAGTTGCTACTTTCTCGTCTCACCTACTTCATCTGGTTAAACTGTTTCCTATTTAAAAAGTTTTATTTTTTAGATAGTTTAAGAAAATCAGATCTTTTGTATTTTTGCACCACTTGATGTTGCTTTCAATAATAATTAATAATAGTAATAATTAATTGTGCTATTGGTGCAGTAGGTTGTATATAACAGGCGATACAGTTTTATAATTCAAGTAATTCCAAAGAATATCAACGTTTTTTTTTATGATTATAAATGAGACAATGTTTAGATGCAAAACTCAGCAGAAAGGTAAGTTTATAATTCTTTGTTATTAATAGAGGGAAAAACTTTAAATTGAGCTTAAAGTGACTTCCCTCGACAAAACAAGTGACAAGGTGGAGCGCAGCAGTATATATTAAATACTTTCTTATTAATATAAAATACACAGTTTAGTCCAAGAGAAGTTTTGAAGCTTTAGATGATTGTGGCATCGAAATATTAAGAGCGCAGACATTGACTCCAACTACAGCCGCTCAGTTGGGGAGTGATGCCACTTAAATGGAGTGTAAATAACAAACTGTGTGAACAACAAACAGCATGAAGGTCAAAGGAATGAAAGCCGTCTCTTTGTTCTTATATCTGAGTCATTCTGACAGTGACATTTCCCTCAAAGGGATTAAAATGGTGACCTTTCCATGTGGCACTCGATGCCACGTCTCCAGTTTGTTGACGAGATCTTTCAGTCTGACAGGTCAGATGAATCTCGTCTGTTGTTGTAAGAAACCAGGAGAAACTTAAAAGAGGTAATGAATCAATTAATCAAAACTCTGTGTGTGTGTGTGTTGTTTGATATTTAAAAACAACTTTATTCACATTTTTGATTATTTGCAGGTTGCTGAACACAAGGGTCACAACGTTGTCCATCTACTAAATTACTTTGACTGAATGACTTATAAACTGCACATTTTCTGCTGAAGGCATTCACCTTTTTAAATGTGTGTGGAAGCTTTCACTTTTCTCTACTGGAGCTAGATAGAGCTGCTGCCACCATTCTCAGCCAAAGAAATCATTGAATGAAGTTTGTGGAGTTTGACCATCACAACAGAATGAAGTGACAGGCTTCTTATCCTTTTCTCTGCTTTGATGTGTGGTTTGGTGTTATGTGTTTTACCTATACCAATTTTGTTATTAAGTTATTAAGTCATAATAATATAATATAATATCTGATAGTAGTGAGTGTATTTATATAGCACTTATCAAGCTTAAACACAAAATACTTTCCAAGTGAAAATGAGAGTATAAACATAGTAGTAGTATAGAATAAAAGAGAGTAGAAATAGAAAATAGTAGTAGTATAGAAATAGAATAGAGTTGTAGAAAAAAAGAATAGAAATAGAGTAGAGTAGTATAGATAAAAGAGAGTAGATATTGAATAGAGTAGTATAGTGGAAAAAAGAGTAAATGAGACAGCATTGATACATGGATTTATATTATTGTCATCAAAAATATTATATAATAAGATAATAAAGTCAAATTGAATTAAATCACACATAGTTAACGGGATAAAAATGGGATGAGATGTTGCCGCAGGGAAAAGATGCTCCATTAGGGCAAATAAAGGACAAGAACAAAACTGCTAGTCATGCAACTGATGCAGGATAATCTGTAACGTAAGGTACTTTGACACTGTGTTATATTTCATCTTTATTTCAGATATATGTTATTGAACATGAGGGCAATGTCTCCCTCTTTCTTCCTCCTCCCTCTCCTCCCTCTCCTCCCTCTGCCTCATGTTACCTGGGTTAGCAGCATCCCTCTTATTTGACCTTGAGCAGCGATGACACTAGGCCATCGTTAGTCTATTGGATTCTTATATCACACACATCAAACATTTTTCCACTCACAAATTCTTCCATGATCATTATTTCCATTACATATAGCTGCATTTTTTAATCATTGTGGCATATTTCCTTATCTATACTGCAAATGCCTGAGCTAAAAAATGGACTTATCTTTAAATGTATTTTATCTTATTTCAATTATCTCATCTGATGTTTACATTTGCGCGTGAAAGCGTGTTGTCATTAAAATAATCCAGAAAACCTCACATGCTTTTATTGCTGTTCCCTTGGTAACAAGCAAACCCTTGCCCTCCTAGCCTACTGGCATTCGTGTGGATCGTACCACTTTGCGTCTGTGAGAGGGGAGAGGTGAGTTAGGAGAAACCATTATAAAACCTCGTTTTTCAGTCACTGGAGCGTTCATCTCTATTTAATCAACCTAACATGTGACGCGTAATCAATAAAACGATAATATGATTGTCGTGTTTGTGATGATTCACGGTGTGATGGTGCTCGGTGCACCCAGGGACACCCCCTCGTCGCATCAGACTGACGGAGGTACAGTAAGCTGTCAGAAGCTTGTTGCTTAAATCTGTGCAGTGACACAAAGTCCGCAGGAAACAACCAGCGTCAAATCTGGGGACGAGTGGGAACTGAAGTGCGGTTGGATTCATCTCTCCCGGGGTCAACCTGACACCTCGGTGTCCGCAGCTTCAGTCCGGTGCCGCCGCGTCGTCTCTGCCCGAGCTGCTGCGTGATCGCCGTCTCCTCCGGGATGATGAGGTAAGCAGGTGCACTCCTCGGCTAACAGTCCTGCTAACGCGAGCTAATAAACCTTACCGTTCGCGTACCGTCAAGTGTTAGCCCGTGACAGCTGCGTGCGTCCGGTCGCGCTAGCTAGCTGCGTGTCCGTGGGTTAGCTTAGCCGAGGTAGCCCGACGATGAGAAGGCGAAATAAGAGACCGAAAACCCGAGCAAGTGTACCAGTGAGACACCATCATGCTAAACTGTCAGGTACACACACTGTCGTAGTTCATTAGCATCGGTGCTGCAAGTATTCAGGCTACTTGGAACAGCTCGTGCTACTCTATGACAATGCTCCATTACAAGTAAAAGTACTGTGTCAGAAGTAAAAGTACCCAAAGCAAATAATAAAAGTCTCCTGGGACCTGTACGTTTTAAAGTCATTATTTTATTACGACTCTTCCATTAATATGTAAGCAGTATTTTACTGAAGCAGTTGATTCAGGTGGAGATTTACTTTAGGTTTAATTATCACTAATGATAATCCATTACGCACGTAATGGATTATCTTCTGGATTCATTATTTGGAAAAGTAATTTAAAAAAATTAGAAAGTAAGTCAGCAAATAATCACATTTGACGGAAACATGAAATATTTGTCGTGTTGTCATGACTTCATCGAGGCCTTTGTCAATTTTTGTATCATTTACAATCAAATTACTTCATTTTTTGTACTTGTATGTACTGTTGATAAGTTTTATCCGACTAGAAATATAAAATGTTATTGCAAGAAAATACTCAAGCAAAGTAAAAGTACCTTAAATTTGTACTAAATAATTAAAGTACTACATTTCTATTGTATTATTTTCCCCTGTATTCATGTGTACTGTTAGGAAGTTGTATCTGTAATCAAGCATCAAACTTTATAAAGTCTTTATCTGCTTTTTATGCAAAAGTAAAGTAACTAGTATCTGCAGCTGTTAGATGAATTTCGTGTAGTAAAAAGTAGAAATAGACAAGTAAAGTACCTTAAATGTGTACAAAATGAAAGAGGTATATTTTATCAGAAACATATAGAGTACAACAATAATGTTACCGGATTGCAAAATTTAGATTTTCCTTTCCACATCCCCTATCGTCCTTTTCTAAAGTTTAGCACTATCTTATTGATAAATTAATGGAAAAGTCTTCTGCATGTCCATCTGTCAATATATTGAAATAAACAGCATTTCACTACATTTCAAATACTAGTAAATATTTTCCACCTCAAGCAACATAAAATAAAATCTGCAACAGGAGGCTATCCTCAGAGCTGAATGTAATAAATTGTTTTATATGTTACAACGATATATTTCTCCATTATACTATACATTTCTATTCATTGCCACCAGCCATGTCTTTCTCCAAGCAGTGCAGGCAGCATTCACTGGGTGCAACAGCCTCTGCTTTCCTATTGGCCAGTTTCTGACAGGGAGGGTCTTCCCGGAGGCCGGCACTCAGGCAGGAAGGGGGTGGCTGGAAATGTTTCAGCCACAGTTGGACAGACTGTTTTTTGCTGTTGTGAAGAGAAAATCTTTGCTCACTGAATCCTCGGGACAGACAGGAGGATACAGGCTGTTCTTGCTGTCAACATCTTCCCCAATTAGCTTCCTTAAAGTTGTAGCTCTGTCGTAGATCCTCGGTGTGGAACAGAACTTCTTTAGGGCTGCATGTCGAGGGAGAGGTAGGTTTTCCTGCTCCGTTTCCTTGCTTGCGTCTAAAGGAATTTGCTGCAGTAATGCCACGGGATAGCATGCAGCAAGGCTCTGAGGCTGTTACAGTTAGCGATCTGGGTCAACAAAAGCAGAGTTTCTTCAAAATCTGTGCCTTTTGACTTTCGTAGGCTTTGCTTATTGCTCTCATTTGAGACGCATTTCAGCTCTCTCTCACACACACACAGGTTTATCCAGCTAATGGGTTTACTACCTTTTCTGCCTGCTCAGCAACTTCCTGTGTGTTTTACCACTTAGTATACATGTCTGAGTATCCTGTCCTGTGGTAAACTCCCAACACTGTGTTTAAGCTTGGCTGTGCTCCCCTCAACATACAGGTGTGTGTTACCATAGCACTTTGGCACCAAGGGTTCATGTCATGCTATTTGTAAACTGAGGGTCACAGTGTATTTGAAAATAGACAGTGGTGGATAGAGAGGAAGTACATAATTAATAGAATGAAAGGTATGATTAAGATTGAACATAGTTTTGACTGGCAGTCTATTTTAGTGAATACTGATCATCCAATGTTGTTAGCATAACCCACATTTAATCGTTCTATGGATTTGAGCTGTGGAAATGTTAATTTCCTCTTATAGATTTATTGATTACCATGACACCATCCAGCCACACACCCCCAACCAGCAGCACAGCAAGGCTTGGAGAAATCTATTATTTTTTGTGTTGGTGCAAACTTGAATTTAGTCAGTAATAGACAGTAGAGTTGTTGTGATACCATTGTTTTACCTTCACGATACCGATTCTGGACTGATAACGATTTTCTCCCTCATGTTTGGAAGGGTGAGGTGAGGGGTATTCAGTTGCAACATGCAAAGTCACGACTAGATGTCACTAAATTCTACACACTGACCCTTTAAATGATCATGTTTATTTTGGTACTATCTTTGTAATATACATATATATATATATATATATGTGTGTGTTTTTTTATCTTTCAGATCACCAGTAGAAAGTGCCTTTGAGAAGATATCCCCAACTTGAAGTTGATCCATGTACATCGGTCTGTGTCTATGCTGTTTTTAAGACAAGACTCAAGCACCAGCACAGGATACCTCAGCTGCAAGCACTTCACCACCACTTTGCACAGTTTTAGCACCTGATCTTTTGCTAGAATAGAGCCATAATTGTGAATTATGACCTGAGAATGACTAAACGAACAAGTCTACACTAAATTTCCTTCACTTGACTGATATTTATGGACAATATACACTTGGACTTGACATAAAAAAAACAAAACCACCTTTATTTCCCATTGATAGGAGATTTCTCGGCTATCTCATCTTTCTGTTCCAGCTGATGGAGGACTCACCAGGTTGTCTTAAAACAGGACTTGGTTCTTACGGTCAACCTAAAGCGTTCAGTGCATGAGGTGCACAACAACAAGACTGACTTTTAAAATTTAATGCACGAGTAAAACCTTTGGACATGGCGTTGAACCTCTCTTCAGTAAGAGACACAAAATGGCTAACTCTGGAGGTGTGTCGGCAGTTTCAGCGGGGAAACTGTTCTCGTAGGGATGAGGAATGCAAATTCGCTCACCCGCCGAAGAGCTGCCAAGTTGAAAATGGTCGCGTTATCGCCTGCTTTGATTCTCTGAAGGTAAGAAATATTGTACATGTGATTATCTGTGACAGCTTAATGATCCTTTACTGAATGTATGAAGATGTTGCCCATGTATAAAGAAGTAGGAAACTACTGCCCCTGTAAAATGAAGAACATAATTTTTTCATGATGTTAGCAGTACTGTGACCCCAATTGCCTAAAGTGTATGTGAGTGAGAGAGAGTGAGAGAGAGTGAGAGAGAGTGAGAGAGAGTGAGAGAGTGTGAGAGAGTGAGTGAGAGAGTGAGAGAGAGAGTGAGAGAATGGGATGACACTACACCCAGACAATTTACAGCACACACAAACCAGTGTTGTAAGAAAGGTGGAACTGAATTATTTCATGTCAGGTGTATTGCTCAGGATCAATTAAAATGCAGTGTCAAGCACAAAGTTTGAGCACGATGCTCTTAAGAAACCAGTGAGCAATCTGTTTGCACGGACACGCACATTTTTAACTAGCGCTGCACTAGTAAAAGTAGATCCGGCACCCAGTTGGATTTCAGCCAGTATGTTAGCCTGTTTGCTCAGTCGTCCTGTGTGAGGCCAGGGTTGACTTAATCCACTCTCACACATTCACCATCACAACACAATACAGCTCTGCCCCCAGGATTGTTGTCATGCTGAGTCATTGTCTTGTCTCTTCACTGTTGGCAGTTAAAACACAGCTTGTCTGTGCCCCAGTGGTCAAGAGCCTCGAAGTATCAACACAAAGAGCATCCGTATTCTGTTATCGAAAAACAACAATTATTATTCATCTTGAGTGTTGTTCAGTAGATTATTGCGAAAAAGCAATACATTTAGGCTAAAGTGTTAGCTAATCGTCAACGATTTCTTGAGTGAAAATAACACAGGGCAGTAAAATCCGACGTTTACTGACAATTAGCAAAACTTTTCGTCTCAAACATATTGTTCTTTCACCGTGAAAAGCAATAAAATGTAGCAAACCAAATGTTATTGTTATGAGATCATTGATTTGGCTTAAACAAGTGCTTCAATAAAGCCAGAAAATTACATTAACATCCTGTAACCATTGAACCAGAGTTGCTCAGCGCTCATCATGAAGACAACTTGATGTTATCTGAGACATAGTTAACATTAAAGCCTGGTATCTTCTGACACACAGAGCCGTCTGTTCCCCCTCAGGTTGTACAGTATGGATGGCTGGCTCAGCATTTCAGTCAGTGACTGCAGAAAATCATTTCCAGATGGTGCGCAGACTATTATCTGCGATGTTTAACTGCAGGATGTGTGTAATGACTTGATTTAAAGAAAATAAAACAGCCGCTGCTCAAAGACAGTGCTAGACTTTCTGAGCTTCTAATGTCAGCTCAGGATCTGGGGCCTGATACCAGACACTGGTGCACAAAAGCAAAATGTGATTTGAAACATATAGTACAGACGTGACGTGATGTCTCAACAGTGATTCAGGACTACACTATTCAGATATGAAGCAATACGAGTTGTGCTTTCTCAGTCAAAGCAAAATGAAAGAGCTATGAAGACATCACTATATCATATCTGTTTATTTTTGGATCTCAATAATGTTAGTACATTTCTGTTCTGCAAAAAAAGACTTTTAATAGATAATAAAAAAATCTACTATTAAAGTTCATTGCATCCACTGAATCCTTCTGAACTGACTGGGTCGAACGTGCCACAGCAGAGAGGTCAGATCCGAGAATATTAAAGCAGGACTCTGGAATCAATACTGAAGTGTATTGATTCTCATGCAGGTTGTCTTTTTACCCACAATGCATGCCTGTGGTGAGGTCAGGATGTGATAGTGCTTGAATCAGAAAAGTTACAGACAACTCCATCATGTTGAGGTTTGAGATGGTGAACGTATAATTAAGAGAACACTGACATCTACTGGACGTGAGATAGAGTTGCTACTTTCTCGTCTCACCTACTTCATCTGGTTAAACTGTTTCCTATTTAAAAAGTTTTATTTTTTAGATAGTTTAAGAAAATCAGATCTTTTGTATTTTTGCACCACTTGATGTTGCTTTCAATAATAATTAATAATAGTAATAATTAATTGTGCTATTGGTGCAGTAGGTTGTATATAACAGGCGATACAGTTTTATAATTCAAGTAATTCCAAAGAATATCAACGTTTTTTTTTATGATTATAAATGAGACAATGTTTAGATGCAAAACTCAGCAGAAAGGTAAGTTTATAATTCTTTGTTATTAATAGAGGGAAAAACTTTAAATTGAGCTTAAAGTGACTTCCCTCGACAAAACAAGTGACAAGGTGGAGCGCAGCAGTATATATTAAATACTTTCTTATTAATATAAAATACACAGTTTAGTCCAAGAGAAGTTTTGAAGCTTTAGATGATTGTGGCATCGAAATATTAAGAGCGCAGACATTGACTCCAACTACAGCCGCTCAGTTGGGGAGTGATGCCACTTAAATGGAGTGTAAATAACAAACTGTGTGAACAACAAACAGCATGAAGGTCAAAGGAATGAAAGCCGTCTCTTTGTTCTTATATCTGAGTCATTCTGACAGTGACATTTCCCTCAAAGGGATTAAAATGGTGACCTTTCCATGTGGCACTCGATGCCACGTCTCCAGTTTGTTGACGAGATCTTTCAGTCTGACAGGTCAGATGAATCTCGTCTGTTGTTGTAAGAAACCAGGAGAAACTTAAAAGAGGTAATGAATCAATTAATCAAAACTCTGTGTGTGTGTGTGTTGTTTGATATTTAAAAACAACTTTATTCACATTTTTGATTATTTGCAGGTTGCTGAACACAAGGGTCACAACGTTGTCCATCTACTAAATTACTTTGACTGAATGACTTATAAACTGCACATTTTCTGCTGAAGGCATTCACCTTTTTAAATGTGTGTGGAAGCTTTCACTTTTCTCTACTGGAGCTAGATAGAGCTGCTGCCACCATTCTCAGCCAAAGAAATCATTGAATGAAGTTTGTGGAGTTTGACCATCACAACAGAATGAAGTGACAGGCTTCTTATCCTTTTCTCTGCTTTGATGTGTGGTTTGGTGTTATGTGTTTTACCTATACCAATTTTGTTATTAAGTTATTAAGTCATAATAATATAATATAATATCTGATAGTAGTGAGTGTATTTATATAGCACTTATCAAGCTTAAACACAAAATACTTTCCAAGTGAAAATGAGAGTATAAACATAGTAGTAGTATAGAATAAAAGAGAGTAGAAATAGAAAATAGTAGTAGTATAGAAATAGAATAGAGTTGTAGAAAAAAAGAATAGAAATAGAGTAGAGTAGTATAGATAAAAGAGAGTAGATATTGAATAGAGTAGTATAGTGGAAAAAAGAGTAAATGAGACAGCATTGATACATGGATTTATATTATTGTCATCAAAAATATTATATAATAAGATAATAAAGTCAAATTGAATTAAATCACACATAGTTAACGGGATAAAAATGGGATGAGATGTTGCCGCAGGGAAAAGATGCTCCATTAGGGCAAATAAAGGACAAGAACAAAACTGCTAGTCATGCAACTGATGCAGGATAATCTGTAACGTAAGGTACTTTGACACTGTGTTATATTTCATCTTTATTTCAGATATATGTTATTGAACATGAGGGCAATGTCTCCCTCTTTCTTCCTCCTCCCTCTCCTCCCTCTCCTCCCTCTGCCTCATGTTACCTGGGTTAGCAGCATCCCTCTTATTTGACCTTGAGCAGCGATGACACTAGGCCATCGTTAGTCTATTGGATTCTTATATCACACACATCAAACATTTTTCCACTCACAAATTCTTCCATGATCATTATTTCCATTACATATAGCTGCATTTTTTAATCATTGTGGCATATTTCCTTATCTATACTGCAAATGCCTGAGCTAAAAAATGGACTTATCTTTAAATGTATTTTATCTTATTTCAATTATCTCATCTGATGTTTACATTTGCGCGTGAAAGCGTGTTGTCATTAAAATAATCCAGAAAACCTCACATGCTTTTATTGCTGTTCCCTTGGTAACAAGCAAACCCTTGCCCTCCTAGCCTACTGGCATTCGTGTGGATCGTACCACTTTGCGTCTGTGAGAGGGGAGAGGTGAGTTAGGAGAAACCATTATAAAACCTCGTTTTTCAGTCACTGGAGCGTTCATCTCTATTTAATCAACCTAACATGTGACGCGTAATCAATAAAACGATAATATGATTGTCGTGTTTGTGATGATTCACGGTGTGATGGTGCTCGGTGCACCCAGGGACACCCCCTCGTCGCATCAGACTGACGGAGGTACAGTAAGCTGTCAGAAGCTTGTTGCTTAAATCTGTGCAGTGACACAAAGTCCGCAGGAAACAACCAGCGTCAAATCTGGGGACGAGTGGGAACTGAAGTGCGGTTGGATTCATCTCTCCCGGGGTCAACCTGACACCTCGGTGTCCGCAGCTTCAGTCCGGTGCCGCCGCGTCGTCTCTGCCCGAGCTGCTGCGTGATCGCCGTCTCCTCCGGGATGATGAGGTAAGCAGGTGCACTCCTCGGCTAACAGTCCTGCTAACGCGAGCTAATAAACCTTACCGTTCGCGTACCGTCAAGTGTTAGCCCGTGACAGCTGCGTGCGTCCGGTCGCGCTAGCTAGCTGCGTGTCCGTGGGTTAGCTTAGCCGAGGTAGCCCGACGATGAGAAGGCGAAATAAGAGACCGAAAACCCGAGCAAGTGTACCAGTGAGACACCATCATGCTAAACTGTCAGGTACACACACTGTCGTAGTTCATTAGCATCGGTGCTGCAAGTATTCAGGCTACTTGGAACAGCTCGTGCTACTCTATGACAATGCTCCATTACAAGTAAAAGTACTGTGTCAGAAGTAAAAGTACCCAAAGCAAATAATAAAAGTCTCCTGGGACCTGTACGTTTTAAAGTCATTATTTTATTACGACTCTTCCATTAATATGTAAGCAGTATTTTACTGAAGCAGTTGATTCAGGTGGAGATTTACTTTAGGTTTAATTATCACTAATGATAATCCATTACGCACGTAATGGATTATCTTCTGGATTCATTATTTGGAAAAGTAATTTAAAAAAATTAGAAAGTAAGTCAGCAAATAATCACATTTGACGGAAACATGAAATATTTGTCGTGTTGTCATGACTTCATCGAGGCCTTTGTCAATTTTTGTATCATTTACAATCAAATTACTTCATTTTTTGTACTTGTATGTACTGTTGATAAGTTTTATCCGACTAGAAATATAAAATGTTATTGCAAGAAAATACTCAAGCAAAGTAAAAGTACCTTAAATTTGTACTAAATAATTAAAGTACTACATTTCTATTGTATTATTTTCCCCTGTATTCATGTGTACTGTTAGGAAGTTGTATCTGTAATCAAGCATCAAACTTTATAAAGTCTTTATCTGCTTTTTATGCAAAAGTAAAGTAACTAGTATCTGCAGCTGTTAGATGAATTTCGTGTAGTAAAAAGTAGAAATAGACAAGTAAAGTACCTTAAATGTGTACAAAATGAAAGAGGTATATTTTATCAGAAACATATAGAGTACAACAATAATGTTACCGGATTGCAAAATTTAGATTTTCCTTTCCACATCCCCTATCGTCCTTTTCTAAAGTTTAGCACTATCTTATTGATAAATTAATGGAAAAGTCTTCTGCATGTCCATCTGTCAATATATTGAAATAAACAGCATTTCACTACATTTCAAATACTAGTAAATATTTTCCACCTCAAGCAACATAAAATAAAATCTGCAACAGGAGGCTATCCTCAGAGCTGAATGTAATAAATTGTTTTATATGTTACAACGATATATTTCTCCATTATACTATACATTTCTATTCATTGCCACCAGCCATGTCTTTCTCCAAGCAGTGCAGGCAGCATTCACTGGGTGCAACAGCCTCTGCTTTCCTATTGGCCAGTTTCTGACAGGGAGGGTCTTCCCGGAGGCCGGCACTCAGGCAGGAAGGGGGTGGCTGGAAATGTTTCAGCCACAGTTGGACAGACTGTTTTTTGCTGTTGTGAAGAGAAAATCTTTGCTCACTGAATCCTCGGGACAGACAGGAGGATACAGGCTGTTCTTGCTGTCAACATCTTCCCCAATTAGCTTCCTTAAAGTTGTAGCTCTGTCGTAGATCCTCGGTGTGGAACAGAACTTCTTTAGGGCTGCATGTCGAGGGAGAGGTAGGTTTTCCTGCTCCGTTTCCTTGCTTGCGTCTAAAGGAATTTGCTGCAGTAATGCCACGGGATAGCATGCAGCAAGGCTCTGAGGCTGTTACAGTTAGCGATCTGGGTCAACAAAAGCAGAGTTTCTTCAAAATCTGTGCCTTTTGACTTTCGTAGGCTTTGCTTATTGCTCTCATTTGAGACGCATTTCAGCTCTCTCTCACACACACACAGGTTTATCCAGCTAATGGGTTTACTACCTTTTCTGCCTGCTCAGCAACTTCCTGTGTGTTTTACCACTTAGTATACATGTCTGAGTATCCTGTCCTGTGGTAAACTCCCAACACTGTGTTTAAGCTTGGCTGTGCTCCCCTCAACATACAGGTGTGTGTTACCATAGCACTTTGGCACCAAGGGTTCATGTCATGCTATTTGTAAACTGAGGGTCACAGTGTATTTGAAAATAGACAGTGGTGGATAGAGAGGAAGTACATAATTAATAGAATGAAAGGTATGATTAAGATTGAACATAGTTTTGACTGGCAGTCTATTTTAGTGAATACTGATCATCCAATGTTGTTAGCATAACCCACATTTAATCGTTCTATGGATTTGAGCTGTGGAAATGTTAATTTCCTCTTATAGATTTATTGATTACCATGACACCATCCAGCCACACACCCCCAACCAGCAGCACAGCAAGGCTTGGAGAAATCTATTATTTTTTGTGTTGGTGCAAACTTGAATTTAGTCAGTAATAGACAGTAGAGTTGTTGTGATACCATTGTTTTACCTTCACGATACCGATTCTGGACTGATAACGATTTTCTCCCTCATGTTTGGAAGGGTGAGGTGAGGGGTATTCAGTTGCAACATGCAAAGTCACGACTAGATGTCACTAAATTCTACACACTGACCCTTTAAATGATCATGTTTATTTTGGTACTATCTTTGTAATATACATATATATATATATATATATGTGTGTGTTTTTTTATCTTTCAGATCACCAGTAGAAAGTGCCTTTGAGAAGATATCCCCAACTTGAAGTTGATCCATGTACATCGGTCTGTGTCTATGCTGTTTTTAAGACAAGACTCAAGCACCAGCACAGGATACCTCAGCTGCAAGCACTTCACCACCACTTTGCACAGTTTTAGCACCTGATCTTTTGCTAGAATAGAGCCATAATTGTGAATTATGACCTGAGAATGACTAAACGAACAAGTCTACACTAAATTTCCTTCACTTGACTGATATTTATGGACAATATACACTTGGACTTGACATAAAAAAAACAAAACCACCTTTATTTCCCATTGATAGGAGATTTCTCGGCTATCTCATCTTTCTGTTCCAGCTGATGGAGGACTCACCAGGTTGTCTTAAAACAGGACTTGGTTCTTACGGTCAACCTAAAGCGTTCAGTGCATGAGGTGCACAACAACAAGACTGACTTTTAAAATTTAATGCACGAGTAAAACCTTTGGACATGGCGTTGAACCTCTCTTCAGTAAGAGACACAAAATGGCTAACTCTGGAGGTGTGTCGGCAGTTTCAGCGGGGAAACTGTTCTCGTAGGGATGAGGAATGCAAATTCGCTCACCCGCCGAAGAGCTGCCAAGTTGAAAATGGTCGCGTTATCGCCTGCTTTGATTCTCTGAAGGTAAGAAATATTGTACATGTGATTATCTGTGACAGCTTAATGATCCTTTACTGAATGTATGAAGATGTTGCCCATGTATAAAGAAGTAGGAAACTACTGCCCCTGTAAAATGAAGAACATAATTTTTTCATGATGTTAGCAGTACTGTGACCCCAATTGCCTAAAGTGTATGTGAGTGAGAGAGAGTGAGAGAGAGTGAGAGAGAGTGAGAGAGAGTGAGAGAGTGTGAGAGAGTGAGTGAGAGAGTGAGAGAGAGAGTGAGAGAATGGGATGACACTACACCCAGACAATTTACAGCACACACAAACCAGTGTTGTAAGAAAGGTGGAACTGAATTATTTCATGTCAGGTGTATTGCTCAGGATCAATTAAAATGCAGTGTCAAGCACAAAGTTTGAGCACGATGCTCTTAAGAAACCAGTGAGCAATCTGTTTGCACGGACACGCACATTTTTAACTAGCGCTGCACTAGTAAAAGTAGATCCGGCACCCAGTTGGATTTCAGCCAGTATGTTAGCCTGTTTGCTCAGTCGTCCTGTGTGAGGCCAGGGTTGACTTAATCCACTCTCACACATTCACCATCACAACACAATACAGCTCTGCCCCCAGGATTGTTGTCATGCTGAGTCATTGTCTTGTCTCTTCACTGTTGGCAGTTAAAACACAGCTTGTCTGTGCCCCAGTGGTCAAGAGCCTCGAAGTATCAACACAAAGAGCATCCGTATTCTGTTATCGAAAAACAACAATTATTATTCATCTTGAGTGTTGTTCAGTAGATTATTGCGAAAAAGCAATACATTTAGGCTAAAGTGTTAGTACAGACTGATGCAAATTAAAGGATGATGCTTCCACAAAAGGGAGGAGGGCTCACTGAATGGTGTGAGGAGTATGAAAATATAAATTACGTGCTGTATCTTGTGCAGTCACCAGATCTCAACCTAATTTAGCACTGATACCAATTCCCATGAAAGAATATCTTTCAGAATGGTGTTTACGCCTCCAGAGAATCTATGTCAGGCTGCACTGCATGTGGTAGCATGTGATGGTCCAAAACTTTACTAAGACACTGCTGGTTTTTCCTTTAATATGTCACCTGTCTGCTCATTACAGACATTAACTAGACCTGGAGATATTAATATTTAATTGGGCATCTCTCTTTAGAAATATACTTAAATATCACTTAAACTTTGTGATAAGGGCTGTAACTTACATTGTTTTTATTTTTACTATTGATCAATCTGTCCAGTATTTGATTAATAATTGTATTGTTTAGTCCATTAAATGCAAGAAACCTGTGAAAACTGTCTGTCACAGTTTCCTAAAGGCCAAGGCAAGTATCATCAAATAGCGTGTTCTGTTTGACCATTGGACCAAAAAAATGAAATTATTGAATTTATTGCCACATACAACATAAAAACAGCAGATCTGCGTAAGATTTATCATTAAAATGACTTTTAGAGTTAAAATGGCTAATTGATTATTTGTATGTTGACTGACCAATCAATTAAACAACAGAATTACAGACTGGGCGTGGAAACAACAGGTCAGCAACCTAATGTGTAGCTGTTGTAGTCATGACGATGTCCCAGCTCTTCTTAAAGAAAAGGTTTTTGTCAAATCTACTTATATCCTGTCAGCTTCAGCTACTCAGCATTATTCTTTATGTATTAAAAGACAAATTGAGCTCACTGGCCAATTTGTGCATTCTAAACAATTGCTGTTTTCCTCTTATTTAGCTGTTTAAAGCTAATGTCATCAATGGAGAAACCAAGAGTTAACTTTATTAGAGCAAAGTATGTGCACATGCTGTTGTAACAAGTATCTCATGACTCAAGAAAAAAAATCAGTTGCGATGGGTAGGCACATGTGAAGGATGTTGACGGCTCTGTTTTTTAAGTGGAGCTGTTTTCCTTGGCTTTCTATTTAGAGAGGTCACACTCTGGACTGGTTGCCCTTTTAGCTCCACTTCACAAAACTAATTATATTAAATACTGTGAAAACACCGTCTCAATACCATGTGACATGAATCCATAGCAAGTATGTGCATTCGAAAATCTTTCTGTTGACACTGTGTTTTCTCATAAAGAGTAATGAGATATTGTTAACAGTCAAAGCCACATTGGCTGAACTTAATTGAGACAAATCTCTTGGGACATATGCAAATGAGATGAAATGAGTTGACTTTGTAGATTTGAATATGTAGGCTGAAGGGAGTCGACCTCTCATTAGGTTAATATTGTTGGTATCTTCATTTTAAAGTCTAAAATGAGATATAAAGAGTTAAGTTTAATCATCAGATTTCTAAATATCAAACAAGCCAACAATGGATTCTCACAGCCAGTCATTAACTTCTCTCATTACAGCCAGTGTAGTCATAAAGCGAGCACAGGAAATCGATAAGTGACTGGTCTTCATCTCAGTCATGCTCTTTAAAGCCCCGTCTATTACATTTATAATGGAGGATTTTGCAGCACATTATTTATGTCCAAAACATTTGCTGCCAATATAGAAAATTATTAAATATATGTAACTATACTAAAATAACACCCTAAACATACTTTAACCCAAGTTACCTATAACCTAATTAATTTGCCATAAGCATAATATGTTTCAGTCTTAAATATGTTTTAATGTGCAGATATTGATTTCTTATTTACAAAAATAGACCAATTGCTAGGGCACCTGTTTGCTTTAATTCTGCTTAAGATTTACCTACAACTTGAGTCCACCTGTGGCGAATCCAATGCATTGGACAGTTTAGAAAAGCAGGCAATGAAGTCAAAGAAACTCTGCAGACCTCTGTAATATAATTGTGGTAAGGCACAGGTCAGAGTGAGGGTATAAAACCATGTGTTCAGCTTTGAAGAGCTTATTAACCCCAATAATCAAATTAGAAGAAGTTTGAAACCACCATGACAGAACTCAAAAGCATTGTCTGAAAACATTAGGCACTGTTTATGAGCTGGCTCATACCATCCCGGCAGTGAAACCTGGTGGTGGTAGCATTATGCTGTGGGGGGGCTTCTTGGTGGCAGGGACAGGTAAACTGAGAGCAAGATTAATGAAGCCAAAAAGAAACTAAGGGCTGGGAGATCACAGGAGATCACATATCTCCATATCGCACCATTAAAGGGAAAAAAAAACCTTCCTGGATCTGCCTTTTTATCGAGATTTGCTCCAAATTTAAAGGGTTCTTTCTTCAGTCATACACAAACTCCTCCACAAAATATCATGGCCTTGTAGTTTATGTGTAATCCTGCTAAATATAAACAAACAGACAAATATTGATTAACTGTAACAAGTCCACGTAGGAAACCTGTTCCAAAGTGCACACAACCTCAGATCTGTGCATTGGTTCACATTTTAGCACCAAAAAATCGTGACGCTTACAGCCAAGATCGAGCTGGAGTGGCTTGGGGACAAATCTCCGACTGTCCTTGAACAACAGTGCCAAAGGCTTAAGCCCCACAGAACATCTGAGGA
Organism: Paralichthys olivaceus; assembly: GCF_024713975.1. NCBI lineage: Eukaryota > Metazoa > Chordata > Actinopteri > Pleuronectiformes > Paralichthyidae > Paralichthys > Paralichthys olivaceus. The sequence goes on from NC_091102.1 coordinate 10,007,069, forward strand.
GAGACCTGATTATGGCAGCTCACAGACTCTTCGCATCCAATCTGACAGAGCTTGAGTCGGTCTGCCAGAAAGAATGAGCGATAAACTGCTCAAATCCAGGTGTGCAAAGCTTGTAGAGACTTACCCAAGACTCAAAGCTGTGATTGCAGCCAAAGAGTATTGATTTAATGGTCTTCTGTTAATGAAAGATTCCAGTTTTTGATTTTCATTAAATACCTAAAACATTTTTGGAAATGTCTGTTTGCCTTGTAAATATGGGTTATGAAAAGTAGAAAATGCTATTTAAAATTAAATCTATAAGACAATAACATGTATAAAATGGTGTTTTCAGACAGGCCACACTATAAGCAAAGTTGTGTGCATGCTTGAAGCAGCTTTTTTAGCTGCAGCATTCAGTGCTGTGCAGAAGGATTTTTATTCTAGTGCTATCACATCATGTAGATAAGCACATTGATGACTCCACTGACACTGTAGATGGCTGCGAGGAGTCTGAGTGGGAGTGGAGTGCATGAAAAAAAAAAGACCATGATGATTAATACTGCAGAAGAAATTGTACTTTGAAGCTCTTCTTGGTGTTCATGGTGCTGGAGTAACCTTTAGCTTTAAACATATCTGTTGTCATATAAAAATTCCTTTTGAACAATGTAACAGGACTTAGACGATAAACTTTTAATATGACTCTGTGACTTTTCAAGTTTAGTTGATGAAAAGTTTTTTCCCCTCTGTTTCAAGGAGTAACTGTGATCTCTGTCTCGATCTTGAGTCTTCCTAATGCTTTTGTGTTTGCTCTGAATCCAGGGCCGATGCTCAAGAGAAAACTGCAAGTACCTTCATCCACCTTCGCACTTAAAAACCCAGTTAGAGATAAATGGGCGCAACAATCTAATCCAGCAGAAGACGGCCGCAGCTGTACTCGCCCAACAGATGCAGCTTGTGATCCCTGGACCAAGTCTGCAGCCTGTGGTAAGGTCCTAAGGCACCACTTTTAGCGGATATATGCACATTTTGTAAACTAAAAAAGGGCGATTTACTCCTTTCCCATTGCCGGTAAAGTTTTCCTTTTTTCCCGAGTGATATCATGAATGCGCCACAAACAGAAGTTCTCTCACCTCACTGTGGCATCTTGCTGGATATGAAGAAAAAAAATGCTCAATCCCAAGATGTGCAAAACAAATAACTACACAAACATCATGGCTTTTTACGCCTTAACACCCAGAAGGCCAATGCACATCTCACTTGTAATATATTGAATCTTTGCTGAAAGCCTGTTTTTTTCTGTTACACAGGGACTTGGCACAAATCCCGGTCTTGGTTATGGTTCATACATGACACCATTAAGCCATGGAATGAATCTGGTTCCCTCAGACATCCTCCCCAGCCCCTCAGTTCTTGTTCCTGGGAGTCAATCTATGACAGTCCACAGTTCTTCTTCTTCCTCCTCTTCTTCTCCCTCACAGAAGCTGCAGCGTTCAGACAAACTAGAGGTAAAACTAAGCACCACAAGAAATTATTTATTAAAAGACATCAGTACTTATCCGGGTAATAACGTTATGTGGACTGATCTTGAGTTGAATTCATCTCACTGTCTTTATAACTGCTCCTCCCAGGTCTGTCGTGAGTTTCAGAGGGGAAACTGTGCGAGAGGGGAGACAGATTGCCGTTTTGCTCACCCCAGTGACAGTCCCATGATTGACACCACTGACAACACTGTCACTGTTTGCATGGACTATATCAAGAGCCGCTGCTCCCGGGAGAAGTGCAAGTATTTTCACCCGCCTGCACACTTGCAGGCTAAAATCAAGTCCAGTCAACAACAAGTCAGTCAGTCAGCCGTCGCAGCCCAGGCCGCAGCTGCAGCCGTGGTAAGACCTAGAATTATCCCTCTGAAAAGTCTTTTTGTTTGAAAGAAATACTATGACCATTTTTTCATAGCAGACATTATCTCTTGCCACAGTGATAACATAAGTAACTATGCCTGCGCTTTTTCTACTGTGGCAAAATGTCACAAATGCTGTGAAAAAGGCCTATTATTATAAAAAAACACATGTTAATACTATCGAGGTGTTTGGAGTCATTGTCATTTCACTTGTAGTGTAAATTGCCTGTTAAGTGCTGATCAAAGTAGAAAGAAAGCAACAAGACTCAGTGTTCTTCTTTAATCTCTTTTCCACTACAAGTTAAAACTATAAATTAGGAGTTAGAAGAATATCTACTACTGTATTAATTTAATACTGAAGAAATCTGCAGTTGCAGAACAGACCAATTTTATGGTATGTTTATATATTTAAGTAATAAATGGAAAACTTGCACTGTCTCTTTGAGTTAATATTCATGAACATAAGCCTTTTATAATCCAGTGTTTACAAACTCTACAAATGTAAATCAGAACACATTAATATTAAGGTCGGGATGATTTGAAATTCAGATTAATAATGGGCTTTGTCCCTTTATTAAAAGACCTGTCAATCAAATTTAAATCAGTAGCAGGCTTGCATTGTTTAGTTTGTGTAGTGGAGAAGTCATTTTCATTTACATTTCAATGATTGTGTCTTTAAACAGGCCCATTGAAAGCGGTTCATTGTAGTTAATAGAGAAAAGTATTGGTGAACATTTTTATACTGTACCTTACAGTATGTAGGGTTTGTGATAACTGGAGGGTTTCAGTGTTCCATTTCAATTGCAAATTTAGGGCATTTATAGTCTCTAGATTGGCACAAATTCTAAACATATGTTCCATAAAAAAATTATTTGAGGCTTGATATCTCACAGTTTAACCAAATAAAATAATAAACAAAAAGATAGAAACCTCATATAAGACAGAATATAAAGATTTGATTTAAGAGAAATATATACAAAAATGTATATTTGGATTTCAAAATCAACATCCAACTGTTAAATCAGTCAGGTTTTAATTGCATCATGGTAATCTTAGTGTTTTGATTTTAATAAGAAATCCTGATTAATAACAAGTTGATCAGTATACAATGTAAACAGTGCGTAGGATTGTACCGTATGTGTTTGTTGCCATAGATGCCAATTCTGCTGAACTACTAATTCAGAAATCTTAAGTTAGTGTTTCCTTTAATTGGTTATTTTGGTTACTGTGCATGCATATTGTGTTTTATGTGGTATACTACATTCAGATTATTTTGTTTTGTTTTCCCCTTCTCACCTATCCACAATGCTGTCCCCCATGATGCACCTCTGCTTGCTGTTACCTGTATGTTAATACGCTTGAATCCCATTGGCCCACTGCCATCATGTGCTCGCTGCCTGCTATTAAAAGACTCAGTCGACTGCCAAAGCAATGAAGCGACCCCTCGAGGCAACTGTAGACCTGGTATTTTCACCTTTTGCTTTGCATGTAGCTGTTAATTGTACTGTAAAAAACTTTTAATTTTTGTCACTGTGGCCTCTTCAAGTTTCATGTAGTGTTTGTGTAGACAGTCAACATCAGTATCTTTAAGTGCTTAAGTTGTTAAATCTTGGTGAATACATTATTCCATTCATATTCTGTATTCTACAATTGTGCCTTATAATTTTTTCCATCTTGTGATAACAGCCACCTTTATTGTTTATTCATGTAGTTGTAGTTGTGAATACTAAATATTAAGGGTGTGTAAAATGTAGCTGAACAGAGAGAGAATGGAATTATGGGAATTTTTAGTGTTTAAAGTCTTCTCTTGTCACTTTCCAGGCCTTTCCCCACAGTGTCCTGCAATCCCTACCAAAGAGACCAGCCCTAGAGAAGAGCGGCTGGGCCAGCTCTCTCCTTAGCCCCAGTTTTTTGCACTACCATCAGGCTCTGGCCAATGCGCAGCTGCAGCAGCCTACGACAGCATTTTACCCCACAGGTAATTTTTACACTGGTCGTGGATTCATAGCTAAACAGGCCCGTTACACAACCTTCCATTTTGAATTTCCTCTTTGTCCATGCTGCTGAATGACACTGCTCATAAGGAGGTTTGAACACAATATTATCCATAGATATTTGTAATTATATAAGATGGGTCATTTTATTTTATTTCGCTGCAGGTCGCTTTGTAAAAACTGGCATAGCACAACAGATGGAAATTAGCTTATACAGCTAAATGTATTTATTACAGTAATTCATCTGTTGGTTAACTTGCACTTTCCCTATCAAATACATAAACCAGAGCCTCTTCCAAAAATTAAATAACTTCCACCTGATGCTGCAGAGCCTTTTCCCGGCAGACATTTTGACTTGTCATAGCATAAAAAGAAGAGGTGTAACTTGCATTGAAAAATGTCTCTGTCCCAGTAAGCTTTAACAGTGCATGCAGCTGTCGCACCACAAACTCAGTCATCCATGTGAAATAGTTGAGACCAGATGCTTGGTGATTTTGCAAGTACTTGTAGAGCTAGCTGGTGAGCTGCTGAAGAGCCGACTGTTTACTCTCTAGCTCAGCTTCTCTCTCAGGTTGTTTACTTTCCATTTTGTTCACTATATACACATATGTTATCAACTAAAACTTGAACCATCAAGTTGGTTTGTTGATTTGTCAGCTCATTTGCAAACATGACGATAACTTCACACAAAACGTTAAATCATTGACTCCTGTCTCATAACTGTCTCCACACGGTTTCTCCTTTGTGGAAAAGTTTTTACTCTGACAGAGGAGGTTAGGTAAATGTCACTGGTGCAGCACCGCTAATAAGATATGATAGCTTCTATTTTGGACCCTCAGTCCTCTTTAGGTCAGCACTGTCAAGATAGCTTGCCATTGATCGATGGCACAAATTTGCATGTCAAAGATCACCAAACTTGAACAGTGCAAAATGTCCCCGATGATTAATTTCACCCCTTCAAAGCCTTTTGGCAGAAATTGATTTTGAATTGATTGGGTTTAAATCCAAAGCACAGTGATTCAAAAGCACAAAACCAGGAACCTGAAAAAAGAAATTCAGCCATATTGATTACACCTGTGCTTGCTATGACAAATACAAATGTCTGCTGTGAAAAGGCTGTTGTTATACTATAAATGGAAGTAATCAATTTTATTTCAAAAAAAAAAAAATCCTACTGTTTTTGGACTTAGTTGGAAAATATAGAAATGTATCAGATCTTAAGCTTCAAATGTAGAGTTGGTGTTGCAGATATTGTAGCTTAGTCTGTTTGATTTAACCTGCGTCTTTTTGAAAGACACTCTGGGCATTTTGTGTCTGTTCACTAAACCAAAGACGTATTTATGTGGACTATGTGGGTTTCTATCATATTGATATGTGTTTATCTCACTAACGTACACCTTCTCTCTCCATTTCATATTCACACAGGGTCTGTCTTTTGCATGGCTCCAGCTAACAGCATTGGTAGGTGCCTTCCATCATTTTAATAAAATATGTCTCACCGTCAATGGGAAACATAAGTGAAGTGCAGATGTTCTTGTTGTTAAGGAAATAATTTTTTTTTATCAGGATTCAATTATCAGGAACCCACATTAAATAATTTGACTTTCTCTCTGTAAATATTTGTAATTAATGTTTGCTTTTAAAATGAATCCCGGTTATTGGAAGCAGTTTGCAAATGTAAGCATTTCAGTGGATTTTGATCATCGTCCCTGAGATACAGTTTAATGTTTTTTCATACCCTATAATGTTTTTCAACTTTAAAACTTTCGAAATGTATAAAACCACTTCCTGTTTGGAGACATCGCAGTACACGCTTCGTATGGACAGATTTCCTAATTGTATCTTTTATCGGCCCTCCTTTTGTGTTCTCCCCTGCTGTCTCGCTTTTTCTGTTTGATCGTATGCCATCTGCTGGTCTAACCCAATGATGGCTTGCTGCTAATTTCATTTTATATATGCTTGGCAAGAGAGAGTGACAAACATTGCTATGGTTACCATAATGCTCCACCTCCCTTTTCATTGCTTTCATGGTTCCCTTCCTGAAAAAGTCCCCATGATGTACAGTGCTACGCCTGCTACTGTCTCTGCAGCAACTACTCCCGCCACAAGTGTCCCCTACGCAGCAACAGCAACAGCCAATCAGGTTTGCTCCTTTTTAAAGCTTTCTGTCATAAAACCTTGAGCTCTGAATAAGTGCTTCATCTTTAAATCAAGGGAGTTGCTTCGTCACCATAGCGCTGCCCTGCTTGCATCGCCTATCATTAAGCTTCATTTACCTGTGGACCTTCAGTAGAACTACTAGGCTGCATCTCACCCTCTTCCCTCACAACAAACAGCTCTTATATAAAGGTCTTCCATCTGCAAATACTGTTTTTTGCACACTTCGTTACTGCATGTTTTCTGCTTTGTTGGTTATTGGTCTCTTTTTCATTTCTGTGATAATGTTAAGTGAGCGTCAAATGCTTATAACACAATTGAAGTAGGGTTCTGTTACACTAGTTATATTGATTAGTATATTTGATTTTTCTTTTTGGACCTACAGTTTCACAATGAGAAACCTTTTCTGTGTTGTGGTGTGACATTATTTGGATTTTATCTTTTGGTCTCAGCTGCTCAGAGTAAAGTATTAGAGTATTATGAATAAGAGGTTATTTAAATGATGATGTTTACATGCATTCATTACTAATAGAATATACCATTCATATTCATATCTACATGTTAGAGAGCACAGTCTGATTATGACTCTTGTCAACATTATGTCCGACTACTTGTTTACACTCAAACCTAGTGCATGTGTTGTATGTTGTCACAAAATGCTGTGAAAACTAGATTTTATACAGCGATTTGAGACGTATACATTTCTACATAATTTAAATAAGGTTTAAGTAGTCCAGTAATCTGGATAATATCTGAATATTGATGTCCATGTAAATGTGTCTTTTGTAAAATATTTGGTTCTCCAAAACAATAATCCTCAACATATATTTTTGTTATTGTGCATTAAGCTTCAAAACAACATGTTTAAAACTGTATGTTTGAACTATGACTGCCCAATGGTTGGTGCATTTATACAATGGGATGTTGAGGAGCTGAGCGTAACTCAAGAAGAAAGACGAATATTTAGTTTTGAATTAATATTGCAGCCAAAAAAAACAGTCACAAAGAGTTTTAATTTAAAGTAAAGTTAAGGGGGATTTAAGACAAATGCCACAAGTTAAAGGTTTTCATTCCATCTAATCTTATCATTTTCTGTCCATTCTGACAATAAATCATTCTGAAAACTTAATGATCTTTGACCACAGTTGACCCAGGTCTGTGTTTACTGTGTGAAACTACTAATGTTTGTCTTTTGCCCTTAAAACAGATCATCCTCAAGTAACCACCAGAAACAGGAGTCAGTGCCACATTGCTGCTGTTAAAGGTCCCAAACAGCCGATCTGTAAATACTCTGTGAACGCCACACACCACACACAACAAGCTGCATGCTGATAAACATCACTGGTGGAAAACTTGTAGACTCAACTTTAATCTATGGTAATAAATGACATAAGGATTACTAGGATTATACTCTGTTAGATAGATGTCACAGAAGATTATTGTATGTGCATGCCTTTGCACCAGAATTAACATGCATCCTCAGTAATGTGCGGAACATGCTGGTTCCTATTTCCGAAACCAATTCTGACATGGTCAGAGGTGCGTTCAGCCTCTTAATGAGTGAAATCCACCATGTCTCCAATTCTCTTATCACAGCCTCATGACTAAAAATGAGCTTTTCTTGACAAAGTCAAACAGGAAACAGATGGAAACCAGACCAAAATTGATTTCACTCACAATTGTAAGTTACACCAAAAGTGTACAAGGTGAACATTGCACATCCAGTCTGAGATCAGTTTTCAGTGTGTCCACAGAACATGTTAATGCCAGGTGTCGTGGGGACCTATATTGGATCTTTTTCAATTTTATCAACATATATTTCTTTCTTGAATGTCTCATATAACCTAGGGTTTTCACATTAATGATTGTTTGTCTAGTGCCAGGTTTCATTATTTTAAGCTTACTCATAAAAAGCACTTGTTTTAACTTTAAACTCAAATGTAAAGATACATTTGACAGCAGGCTGTGGGGGTAGTCGGTCTGTGTTTTTTCCCTAGTTATCCCCAGAAAGCAGGATCAGTGCTCCACCTCCTGGTGTGCCTTTGCATTGCATATACTGTACATAATATTTGTTGGTAGGAAGTAAAGCAGCAGTAATTCAAACTGTTCATTTTCCCCACCTTCGTTATCCCAAAAAAAGAAAAACTTTGTGGGTTATTGGACAAAGTGATATGCCGTTTTAATGATGTATCCAGGTGGTGGTTTTCTCTTCTGGGGCAGGTCTCACAAAGATAATCTTTGACTGGGTCTTAATTAGATCAAACTTATAACTTACAATAGTCAGACTTCAAATTGATCTTTGATTCTTTGTTGTACAAAGCTGTTTAGATATTTACTCTATGAAGTGGGACTAATGGGTAAATTAAGATCTTTCGTCAGGTCTCTGTTCTGTTCAGCTTGAAAATCTTGTACTCAGTGTCTCTTATCACTCGGGTTTAGTAAAGTGTCCATGAGCAAAAAGAAAATTAATCCAACACTGCTTTATATTTCCAACTGATTACTTCCCTTTCTTATATCTCAAACCACAAATTTAAGTCCTGACAACGGTATCGGTGTTTTTTAGTCCTTGTGGGCTGGGAACTTGTATGTGCATGAAAAATATAACTCATCGGCCTCATGCTACAAACCAGTCTGAAAGATCTCTGTGAAACCAGCCCCTGGCTTGAAGACGAGCCTCCACAGCCATTCTAGTTAACTCAGTAACAGGGTGAGTGAGTACTGTGTGACTCTTGTGATCCTATAAAGTTTGAGTTGAATGGTGTGTGAACTGTTAGTCTTACTACGACAGTCAGTTGTCAGTACTGTATTATTTGAAATTTACAAGTGCCTAATGAATTCTGCATGCAATTACATCAAAGCATATTTAAAAAGGGTTTGTGTGGAAAAACTGTTCAATTAAATCTACTCAACTTAACTCACAGTTAGGAAGAACTATTTAGCAATGCCATGTCAGTGCATTAGTATGTTGTGTGTGCACCTGTTTAGATTTAGTCAAATAATTTTCACTTTTGTGAAATTCACTCAGATGTGTATGTACTGTATGTACAATGTATACGAATCAATATTCAGCTTACTTTTTATTTAGTTTCACCATTAAGATGATTAAGTAGTGTTGAATTAGTTAAATGCACACAGTAAAATACTTTATGTATTAAAGTAGAATCTAAGTGAGTAGACATTTTGGTGAAGTGTCGTGTATGAGTGGCACCACGATATGCAATTGGCCGTCTTTGTCTTTGTTTTAAGAGCAAGCAGAGGTGGCGTCATGTCTCCTGAAGTGAAAAACTGATGTTAAAAATAGTTTTTACTCATATGAATGTTCTCTTGAACATCTTTTATTTAAGTTTTAGTTCCCTGTTTTGCCGTGTGTGAAAATATCAACCTTTATTTTTATTGCTTTCCGAAGTCTTTTCAAGTGTTTTTCAAAATGTGTGTGTACACGTGTGAGTAACAGACAATCCACCAAGAGAAACTGCATTTGTTGACTTTTTCATTATGTATTTTCATTGTGAAAATGTACACATTATTGGATATGAATATATGGAGTATACTTGCATACAGTATTTTACTAGTTTAACCTTAGCTAAGAACACATTTAAAATGTATTCACTTCTATTTTACGATGAATGTAATTTATTAAAGTGACGTTAGCTCTGCCGCAGGTTCCTCAAAGGGCCATGATCTGTTGTTTTAGCCTTTAAGTCGTCTCTGTTGAGGGATCAGATGTTGGAGCAAAGAGAAGCTTCAGACATTTCATCCTTGTTACTGCCTTGTCACCTGTGAGGGAAAACAAACCTTTGTATGATCGAGGCAATGGAATAGTTTTTATGTAAAAGAGTGTATCGTACGTACCACATTTTCTGTTCACTCCTCACAATAACACATTAGATTGTACCGTCAGATGTTTGACTTTATTAAGCCATGGTGAAACACTGTAAGTGAGCCAGTGCATAAAGAAATAATCGGAATTTATTTGTTTTACATAGTTTCCTCTGTATGTCAACATCTAAAAAAAAATCCACCGCAGATTGAACTACATTGTTTTAAACTTTTTTCTATATACATATATATATATAGATATATATATATATATATATGATCACTTTCAAAGTTTAGGTTGTCATTAGTTAGATGATAAGTTTCCCTAATTTATTATATTAAAGGCATATTTCTGAATGTTTGTTTCATGTTTTGGCAAAAAGCTTGAATGTCACTATACACCTGCATATGGAGGTTGTTATGATATTTTGATCACCTAGTCTAAATTAAATGGACAGTAAGAATGTTTGGTCTGACTGACTGACGGAAACATTTGTCTTAAGCACTTTGTCGACAGTCAGACGACTGAGAAGACATGCTTTTTGTGAACTTTGCCTTATCTTAGAACCTATTCCTAAATTTGCATTTGTTCAGTAATTGTGAGTTCAATATTGTTGAGTAACTAAAACCAATTTGTGAAATTGTCGCTACGTGTTTTTTTTAATTTAAGGCCACAATGAAAGATTGTCAAACAAACCTTAACACTAGCCTGAAGCTTGATCCTAATAAGACTAAATTGCTTTAATGGTATTTTCAAATTTAACAGATTTCTGATGAAGCCAGTGCTTGATTACATTCTGGCCTGAATATAAACTTTCCCTTTTTGTTATGCTTTTAAGAAATTATTCTGTAAATAATTTTATTTGTGCATAATTAAGCAATTCATGTGGATAGTTTTGTTCATGTAAATTTAAAATTGTGTAAAATCTAATATTGCAAACAAATAAATAAATGTCATGTACATTCAATGCTGTCAGCTATGGTCTTTGATTTTGTATTGTGCATGTATTTTGAATACATTTGATGCCAGACTCATTCTCAGACAAAAGAACAAACAGACTGCTAAAACTCAATCTATTCACAATTAAACTTTGTTTAGCTCAGTATAACTTCAGTACTTATTTGTGGAGGAAAAATAGAACTTTTTAAATCATAAGAAATGCTGGCTGGTCTTCATTAATATGAGAAAAAATGCAGATTATTGATTATGACAACATATTTTGTCAATAAATGCTTACTTTTACTTTGGGAAAAATTTACATCCTCCACCTTTAAGATGTTTTTGGATAATTGTGCCATTAGAGAGATAAACTCTGGAGAAACACAACCATGGATAAATCTTTGAAGACCTTTTCACAGGTGATCAGCTTCAGGTCCTGTGTGACTCTAATTAGACTCTTAACCGAAAGTATTTTTTTTAACATTTTTCAGACGTCCAACACACGTAATGTCTGTGCCATCAATAAATAATACCCCAGACTATCTTTTGTACTCATTTGAGCAGCAGCAACACACACACACACAGAGAAAAAATGCTGCGTTACCATGGCAACATCATCCGGCGCATTATCCTCTTCTTGGATGTGCATCCTGGAGGCGCCGCTGTGATTGGACGAGCTCCCTCTGGATGTCACTGGGGCAACCGAATGATGGGAATTTTAACACATGAACGGAAACGCAGCCGCTGAACGTCACCGTCTCTGCTCCCATTCAAGGCAGCGAGGAGCAGGGTGGGGGGGGGGGGGGGGTGGCTGTCATTGGACAGCTCGCACATCCGTCCGACTGAGGAGGGAGGGTGGTGGTGTTTTCTTTTTTTTGCCTCAGTACGGGAGCCGAGTGGGGACCGGCTGGTTACGCAGCGGCCGTGGGTCTCCACCCGAGAGTATGGCGGCTGGGATCGCGCAGGAGAGCGGGGGAGAGACGGAGACATGCCCGCGATGGTGAAACGAGAAACAAAGAGATTCGCAAGTTGTTCCAAGAAGCTGTCGAGAGACTTTGAGTTGTTGTTCCTGCGGAGGCCTCACCGGCTGCAGTTCATTGTCAGCTCTAAACCCAGCGTCCTTTCTCCCCCTCGATGGAGCAAGTTTGTTATTTCCTCCTGATGCACAGAGAGGAGTCAGGCTAAGCAGATGAGAACCGGTCCGGTCCACATCATCGGCCAATATTCTCCTCCTCCTCCCCCGGTGCACGTTTGGGACGATCGCGGCGCTCGGATGCTCGTACAGCGGTCAGTGTCTGGCCTGCGTGGGGTAATTTCTACAATGAAATCCGTGTTGGGGGCACCGAGTCTTTGTGCTCTGCCGTAGCCGAGCAGCAAGGCGAGCAGGACCGTGTGCGCGTTTCTTGACAGCCCGTCCGACATGGCCCAGGAGCGGTGATTGTTTTGGGTTCATTTCAATGACGCGCGGACACTTGGCACCTTAACGAGTCGATTTCAAATCCACGATGCGCGAGTACAAAGTGGTGGTCCTGGGCAGCGGCGGGGTCGGGAAGTCCGCCCTCACCGTGCAGTTCGTCACCGGGACGTTCATCGAGAAGTACGACCCGACCATAGAGGATTTCTACCGCAAGGAGATCGAGGTGGACTCCTCGCCGTCTGTGCTGGAGATCCTGGACACCGCCGGCACCGAGCAGTTCGCCTCCATGCGGGACCTCTACATCAAAAACGGCCAGGGGTTCATACTGGTCTACAGCCTTGTCAACCAGCAGAGCTTCCAGGACATAAAGCCGATGAGGGATCAGATCATAAGAGTGAAAAGGTTGGTTGAAAATCAGCAGGGAAACCTATTGTGGCCAAGTAGTTTTGTGTGTTGGATGCTGGAGCTTGTTCTCCGGGCCCTGTAGTTGAGCGATGGGCCTCGGCCCTGCTGTGAGAACTGTGCTTGGATGGAGATGCTGCGAGTCTTCAGGGCAACTCCACACGCCTGTTCTATTTTGGTGCGCCAGGTCTCAGCCTCAGTGGTTGTTGGTAGGCAAAACTGCAGCCCCAGCATCTTTAGAAGTCATGTGTGATCTCCAGAGTGTCCTCAAGTCTCCTCAAACCTTTTAATGTCCCAGTCTAGACGGCTACATCTTAGGGAGGACAGACACCAGCAGTGCTGACCCGTTGGCACCAGTGTGTCCTCAGCCACCGCCTGTGATCTGCCAGTGTCTCCCTGTAGCCGGATGCTGCAACCTCAGTGAAACACCCGACCAGGGGGATACCCAGGATTCACTGCAGCGAGAGCTTCCAGGAGGCACAGCTCAAAAACACAGGGAGGGAGACAGGCAGCACACTGGCTTGAGCTGGGATCCTGCAGAATGGGAGGCCATGTTTTTAATTAACAAGCTGCAGAAGCTCTTTAGGAAGAGCAGCACAACACAAAGTGTGAGATCGTCTGATGTCTGAGCGCTGCTACACGGATGATCCCGATATGAGGTCACCGGAGCGAGCGGCTGATTGATACAGGAGGTTAGCTGAGGCTGCTGCGGGCTTGTGCCGTCATGATATTGGTGTTCAATGTACTGTGCAGATACTCAACTGTATTTTCACCTGGTGACCTGACACCATTGTATAAAACCCTAAATACACAGTGTCATAGCTGCTGCTGGTTAGATAATCATTGGCAATGGGTCAGCTCCAGTTCCTGTTATAATGTGCGGTGCACTGAGCTGTGACTGTGGGTTCATCAGTCACGGTAGGTGTCAGTGGATGAGTTGCAGTCAATTCAAGCGAGTCCAGTGGGCTCCGGAGACACAAAGCAGTCTGATGATGAAGCATATTAAAGTCAGTTTACAGTCACACACACTGTTTACAGACGCAGCTGAAGACTTCAGGTGATGAAGTTGGAACGCGTTCTGGTGTTTTCGCCGGTTTCTGTCGTCTAAAAATACAATTTCACTTTTTTCTCTTTTCCACATGCACCTTACAAACAATCCTATAAATCTGTGGATGAAAGAATGAGGTCAACATGTTTCCCCTGTATGAGTTGAGAATGTGGAGAGGTACTTCCAGTCTACAGTGTGTGTGTGTGTGTCTTATTCCCAATGGGGCCTTCAACCTAGAAACACACAAACCCATAGGGACAAAAAAATCGACGCCCCCATGGGTCCAAACTGTTTTTGGACGATAAAGATATTTTTTTAGGGTTAGAATTCAGTTTTCGTACGGGGTAGGGTTGAATTGAGCGTCTGGATGAGATGGTTAAGGTTAGGGGTCAAAGACTGCATCATGTAGAGCGCCCCCATGGGGATAGTGTGTGTCATAGTAGAAGTGTTTTTATATGTAAATGTGTACATTTGTGCTCACACAGCAGATGCAGCCAGGCTCTTATGTGATTTCACACTGAACACTGAGTCTCTTGCTGCTGCTTTTATTTTCAAAGAGGAGACAAATCAAAGAGCTGATGTGTAAAATACCTCAGCATCCTTCATCTAACATTAGTTTGACCTACCAGCCTGGCATCCAAAACGATTCATTGATCATTTTTGTTTCAAGAAAGGAAAAAGTTTGATCTAATCTAATCTAATTGTTTATGGCCTTTTCAAACATACATGTACGTTTTCAGTACAAACATCCTGAGAGGCTGTTTGTGGATCGTAAACTCAACACAAACAGAGACAACAATGCAGACAAGGAGTGACTAGAAAGAGGGAAAATTCCTTCACCTACGAAGAGAGAGGCTGAAAATGGGACAACAAATCTGACAGAGCAAACAGTTTTAGGTCAAAAGACAACTTACAGACCACGTGTTGAAAGTCTATACTCACACTTATATTTCTAAAATACATTTGACAGCTCTTCAATCAGAATCAATCATCATTTATTTTATTGCTTGTCTTGATTGTTCGTCCGTCTTCGTGGGAAAAACCCTGGTGACCCATCATGTCTGTATCGGCATGCACCCTGGTCACACACTGCGGTGCGTCACTCTCACTCTGACCCCTGTCAGCATCTATCAGCGCCGGCTGTTAGTGGCAGAGCCGGGCTTCAGCCACAGAGGTCGTAGGTGCACATGGTTGCACCCTGGTCCGACCTTGTCACTCCTCAGTTAACTACACCATGGATACATTGTGATTGGTGATTTAAGAAGGCTTTTCAATACAAGTACCATGGTGGGAGGTTAGAGACGAAGATGGAGGTGAAATAATATTTTATGATATAACATTTTACATTTATTGTGGTGCTGATGATGATCCTCTGAGTCAGGCTGCTTAGTACTAATGTCGAGATTTCATTCAGGGCTTTGTCATGTGCCAAATGGCTGAAAAGATTAAGATCACTAAGTGGAGGAGCAGCAATTCACCCTAACAGATCCTCTGTCACCTGTTTGTTTGTCTGTGGTGAAAACCAGACAAAAGAACTGAGCTGAAGTTCAGTGACTGCTGAGTGAACAGCTCGGCTGCTGCAGACGCTGCGACTGGAACCAGATACTTCAGTTAGTTCACCCCCATGTCTTATACACAGAGTTCCCACTTTAAGCACAGTGCGTCTCTAGCTTCTTAACTTCTAGCTTCTTAGAGCTGCTGCAGACTGAGGCTGTGTCTCAAATCACTCTTCAGGTAGTAAACTTACATGTAGTTCACTGTGTACCCAGTATACTCATTGGAGTGGTGCGTGTATTTTGACAGTGATTACTCATACTGATTTCAAATGGATCAGTTTTAGCCTTAAGTATTTTTGCCACTTGTTTTAATAATTTAACTTTCTTGTTTGCGCTCTCGTGTCCTTCCTTGACAAGTTGGAAAATAAAAAACTATTCCTTAAGTGCGTCTTTAGACGTGGCACATTTTCTAATTTCTACTTTCAGCTTGTTAAAGCCGCAAAGCAAAAGTCATGCTGGTTTCACAGTCCAATAAAATACAGAGAGATGTGGTAAAATGGGAGATTCCCAGTATGAATGTGCAGCTGACAAATCTGCAGAAAATTGCAAGTCAACATGAAGCAAAATCTCAAAGGAACGACTCTTGTTAAATCCATGAAACAAAGAACTGAGGGTGTTTTGAGAGCAAAGGGTTATAACTGTTCCTAATAAAGTGCTCAGTGAGTGTAAATGCTGAAGAAAACAAACTGAAACATTATGATGCTGTAACTTAAATTGAAATCTCTGTCTCTCTGATATTAGGCTGCTGGTGACTAGAGTCGATACTGGAATAATATCACTGAGTGTTTGATTTTCAGTCGAGAATGTAGAACGAGTCACTCGGGCCACATTTTTCCATTAAACTTATGAATGAGTCTGTGAACTGTTCAAAGCTTATCCCTCTCCTTTCTCACCACTGTCTAATGAAAAGGGAGTCTGAACACATTTTTGATGCAGTGTGCACTTTGAATTTCAGATTTTCAGCCTTGGACTTTGTAGAGTAAGGGGAGGGATCTGATTCAGTCGGCATAATTGCCCCCAGGGAGCTCGTAGTCGGCTGTATTGTTACCGTAATACATCAGATCCAAGGATGACTGTACAGTCTGTCGGGTTCAGTTCTCATTTATCTCGTCCATTTTGACATTTCATGGCCAGTGTCTCTGTGAATAGCACCAAGGTTTGAGGGAAACGCAAAGTAGGGTATTAGTTGTTATAACCTTCAAGAGAATCTAAAAGAGAGTTGAAGATTCATTTTAAATAGCAGAAATCTTAATGTGGTTGTCATAGCATGTCCATAAAAGACTACCCAGAAGTCCCTTCCTGATCTCTCCGAGTTTTTTCCACTCTCTGACTCAGCTGAATTCTCTCCTCTGGCTGAACTGAAGACCTCCCACAAAAGGGCCGTTGGGAGGAGGCCCATTCGCCCTCCCCTGTCCTGACGACGTCGGCTGGAGTCAAAATCCGAGACTCGTGGGCCGCCGGGCTCAGCCGTCAGTCAGCGAGGCCTCTGTGAGTTGATGCATCATGCATTATAGATAAGGTGTATCTGGGTGAGCTCAGATGGGTGTTTGCGCTCAGAGTGCTCCAGCACGGTCAACGTCAGGCTCATGAGCCGGAGGCTAAAGCGTGACACGTTGCTTGTGCTGTTTGTGTCACGGCACAAACACGGCTATACTCGGTTATTCATTTGTCATTTGAGGCTTGTGTCTACAACCACATAAGCAGCTCTGTGTGTGTTCTGTGTCATGGGCGAGCCTGGCCTGCTTGCATCAGCCACCGTTGGGTCCAGACACAGTGTGGCCAACGCCACAGGAGCCTCTGTATCTGCGGCATTCACCATCTCACACCTCGTGGGACTGCCGGTTTCCTCCTCTGTTATTATGACTATATATAGAACCTCTACTTTGCCACCAGATGTCTTTGTGCTCCTGCTCCTGTTATGATGAGGCCTAAATGAGCAGCTTAACTACAGCAGATCAAACCACATGGGTGTTTGATATGGACTTTACTTGAATTCCTCCTGCTGTGAACAATCAGTCAAATAACTGATTAGTCGGTAGAGAGACAATCAGCATCATCAAGTATTTTAATGATCATTGGGATGATTATAACAAAAATATCATAAATTCATAGGTTCTAGCTTCAGAATTTATTTGGCTTTTGGACTGTAACTGTTAGAAAACAAATTTGCAGACGTCACCATGGGCTCTACGAAGGTCCACATATAAAATCTCAAAAATCCAAATTTCACACACTCAGATATCAGTTCCACCCAAAGTGAATGAGTTCCTCCATGACCCTTCACAAACGGAACATATTTCGATTTTTGACTGTTACTTTGTACCTAACTAATTGGCTCAACAAATTCTACAGAGCAAACTAATAATAGAGAAGAAGATGGAAGATTAATCCTATTTTGGTTTCAACCCCTTGTATTAATGATAATAATGATGATTGACCTGTTATCACTATAGCTCCAAACACAAAGTTCAGGTACTAACCATCTTGAACTTTTATTTTTTTTCCATAATAGGAGACATTTGGACAGGAAAGTGAAACAGCAGGTGATGGTAGATAATTCATGAGATAGTTAGGTGACCACCGGCCTCTGCAAGAGATTTAAAGTGGGAGATTTGAGTTACAACCACTTTGTGGGGCAGCAAAAACACAAACCAAATGGTACCATTACCCCAACTACACCCAGAGCCCCCTGTGGCGTCTCCTAAATGGGCACAGCTATAAAAGTGAAGGGTCTGGCTTTCAATCTGCTCACCGACATCTATGTTTAGGGTTTTTTTCAGTGACGGTGGAAAGGGAATATAAGGTTCTAGATGAGAGCTGCCTACCACCAGCTAGAAGTGCTCCAAAAATAGTTTGGAAAATCACATCCTTACTGTTTTTTATTGACCCCAGGAATGCAGTGTATGATGTTGTAGTTTCTCGTTCAAGTTATCCTTGAAGCTCGAAGGGCAACACACCAAGCAACCTCTGAGATCATCTCCTAAATCCTGGTAGCTCCTTCTCGGCTGGTGAGCCAATCCTGGGAGCAGGAGGGGATTGTGATTAAACTTCACTCTGTATAATATATTCATGACTAGATCAAAGTTGGCTTCCTATTCTCAGCAACTTGAAGCTTATTTAACGCTGAAACCTGCTGCCCCTGGCCTGTAAGCGAGGCTCAGGCGGCCCAACCTGTAAGAAGTTTGACACTTGCGTCTTCTCTCAAACTCATTCCCCATGTAGAACCATAGCGATCAAGAATGAGGATAATGTGTTTTTTCCTCTATAAATAATTTAGAAGTACCTATATTTCATAGAGCAAGGACGGCATTTAAAAACCCCTAATGATGTTGGTGGGTGTTCGGGGGGGAATAACTGGTTAGATGTGGCTCGATGTCGTGGTCAGAGACATTTAAACTCAAACGATGGCTCCAACAGATGGAACACATTCCTTCATACTGATAAGGATAAAAGAAATAACCTGTTGTTTACCAAAGGACGTGAATACGCACAGTTTTATCTCTGTGATGTTTTTGATCTTTATATCTCCTCTGATATGCACAAACGGCCTCAGAGTCTCACCATGTTCCCTAACATCAAAACCGATGTAGCGATTATATCAGTGAAACAACTTCACAGTTGTTCCTCTGAATAATTAGAATGCAGGAGTCTATTAAGTTCAACTGACCCTGCCTGCAGGGTCGACATCTTGTGACCCAGCTCCACGGCACGGAGCTCAAAGCTCAAAAGATTATGGTCACTTCCTGCGCTCTGACCCTCCAGGGGCTCAAAGTTACATTATACTACTCATTTCCTGTTGTATGCAAGGTCAAGGTTTGGACTTAAGCCGTTTTCAGACACAAACTCTGAAAATGTCCAGAGAATTAGGTCCCAGCATTTTACAGAGTTTGCCTTTTACAAATGAAGAATTTAAATGGACAAGGTTGGATGAGTTCATAACAACAGGAATATTTTCTGAACTCTCAGACAGAGTCTTTTATTGTCCCTGCAACATGTTGGTCACCAAAGTTTGAGAATCTCTCTCCAAGTTGACTTCTTGGTCAGCGTCTTCTACGAGATATTTTTATTCTTCCAGTTTCACGTCCGACATTTTCCCACCATATTCTCCCATGGGCTCTCTCAGACATTTTATTAGGATACTGGCAGGAAAGGGTTCTGGGAAATGTCCAGAGGAACTGACTTGAACATGTATGATGTCACATACCGCCCCTCCAGAAGATTTCAGGACGTCAGTGTATATCTAAAAACAGCCCTGGTTTATACATGAAGGTTCAGGGTGGGTGGCATGAAGGTTCAGCATTAAGTGCCTCGCAGCAACAAGGTGCCGTCCTGGTTCTTTATGCGAAGAGCTGCCTCCCACAGTCAAAGAGCCGTCAAAATAGAAACATTTCTTTCAGTTTTGGCCATGGACCCACCCACAGTGAGCCCACATTTTGCACCCAACTGAGCTTTTTGGAAATTCTTTGCCAAGTGGATGATTTTTGAAACAGCCAGGCTGATGTCATGGTGTGAAGTAGCAGAGGAAATGACGCTCTTCAACAAACAGATGTTATGTGATTTGCTAAGAACAGCAATTTTACCGCCAGTTCTCTCTGCAGTCGCTTATTTTTGATTCTCACAAAGACTAACATTCAGAAATGTGAGTGTCCATGTCATTTTCAGGTCTTTCTGCACGGAGTTTGTATGTTCTCCCTGTGTTTGTGTGTGTGTGTGGGGACTCATACTCTGGCGACCTGTCCAGGTTTTCCTCCAACTCTCACCCAGTGTCAGCTGGGATTGGCTCTAGCCCCTCTCAAAGGATCAGCAGCATAGATGATGGATGGATGCTCAGATTAAGGGAATTAATGTCTAACCTTGTGATCAGAGGCCCGGTCAGGTTGCCTCCCTGCCTTTAAGCTCCAAAATGCCCGGCTCACCTAAACAAAGAGAAGCAGGTCAAGAAAATGCTTCAATGAGGTTATGTTGTCAAAAGAGTGTGTTTTAGTAGTCGTCCTATTTCAGTGGGTTTTAATACAAAGGGAAAATTGTGCATTATTAAATAATATCATTAACTGATTTGCTCATGCAAATAGTAAAGGTTTGTGCAGCAGTGCAATTAAAACCTTCTGAAGCATAAAGCAGGTGCCATTGTTGTTCTGAAAGAGTAATTGCCTGTTTAACTGTGAAGGCACAAAGAGAAACGCACTGATTCCATTACTGTTTTTTATTCTGTCGTATTCACACTTCTGTTTCTGCCCTCAGGTACGAGAAGGTTCCCGTCATCCTGGTGGGGAACAAGGTGGACCTGGAGAGCGAGAGGGAGGTATCGTCCAGCGAGGGCCAGGCGCTGGCCGAGGAGTGGGGCTGCCCGTTCATGGAGACGTCGGCCAAGAGCAAAACCATGGTAGACGAACTGTTCGCTGAGATTGTTCGGCAGATGGACTACGCCGCCCAGCCGGACAAGGACGACCCCTGCTGCTCCTCTTGCAATATACAATAACCCCGGGGGCCTCGAGGAAAAAGGGCCAGGGAAAAAAGTCTACTTAGAGGAAGCTACTACGACTACGCCACAGAGAGACACACGCTCAGACATGCACATGCCAATTAAACGGAAGATGAATTCATGGTTGAACGCAATGGATGTTAACTCTATGGAGCATAAAATCTGCAGTGACATGATTATTAGTGATGACATGTGAGTAATGAATACGTTTTGAATGAGGAATGCTGCAAGAGAAATTGATAAACGACAAAAAGGAACATGCCCTCGCCTTATTTTACTTTCCTCAGTTGTTTTTAAACTTTCATCAGCAAAGAATCACCTGTCAGGATCTCTACACTTAAACAATGTGATATGAATGAGTGGATTTTATTTTTCTCCAGGTTTCGTCTGTTTCGCACAAAACACCAACATGCATTTGTTTTCCGTTCCCATGAGTAGCTACTGTTCACTGACCCAATAACAGATTTCTGGGATGTTTTTCAAACAGTATTTTTAATTTGCAGTATGTAAAATAGGAGTTTCTGTTCATCATAGGGCTGAACCAAAGAGGTGAAATGAAAGCACCTCCATTTTCTTACATATATATTTTTTCTTCCTCAGCCGTTAAAAAAAGGAATTGAGAGAAAAAGGTAGATGAGTCAGTGTCTTTCTTCTAACATGAAATTCTTTCCTTTTTTTTCTCACTTTTGAGATTTAATAGTTTAAGTAAAATAACGCAATCACATATGCGATTTTATTTCTTTTTTGGTTTTCCTCTTTAGTACGTCTCTTACAGCAGATTGCAACAAAGACTTCTGATGTCAGTGTTTGAGTCTCTCTACAGTCGATCTCTCCAAACTCCTTTCACAAGATTTAAAGTGAAGATGCCAACATTTGCCATACTTAACATTTTCCTTTTATTTCTCCTCCAGTATCAGTATGAACTGAGCTGCTCAAGAGTTTTCCAATCTCATGTGCTCAGAGTTTTCAAATCAATAGTAAGAACTAGTAACGACAAAGGCGATGATCCTGAGAATAATAAATGGTAGTGTAAATATTTTGTATTGAAAGTGCCAGCTCCTGTGAAGACACTGACTCAACACGTGGAATTGTCAACTGTATGCATGGCTAGTAAACAAAAAAAAAAAGGACTCTAATCGTTCGAGATTAACATCGGCTGTGGAAATGTGCAAACCAAACACACACACACACGTCTGGATCCGGACATTGTCTCAACTGTACATCTACGTTGCCACGGGAACCTGACTCTCCCCGTGTGACCATTTTCATTGTTGATTTTATATTTTTTTATGTGACCATTTACTCTTTATTCCCTCTCTAAATGGTGACGCTGTTACATTTGACACCTAAACAATAAAAGTGCGTTCAACACTCAACCAAGGCTTAAAATGAAGGATTGACATGTTCATCAATATGGTCTTTGAATCAAACTGATTATTTTCTACTTCATTTTAATTACACTACACAATAAGTATGTGGATGTTTCCTCTATATTTCATGCTTTATTATTATTATTAATAGCTTTTTTAAGGGGAAAAAATAACATTTGGACAAAAGACAAGGACAAGAGCAACAAGAATTACAAAGCAAGAAGTTCCTATGGTTGTCTGTTGTTTCCATAATCCCATCAGGTTTCGAACAGTATCTATTGAAACAATTATTATTATAGTGACAATCCACAGGAGTTTCTATTCCTGGTTCTCAGATTTTGCACCGAGACGTTACAAACGTCTCAGGAAATGATTAATCATCTGTGCTAAAGATAACTCGTCTGTTTTCAGCTAATAGACCGCAGCTCCTGTGAGGCCCTTAAAGTGACTAAAACTCATGGGAGAGGCCCAGTTTTACTGTCCACTAGAATATGGACAAACATCCTGGTTCTTTTCTCCTTTTTTAGAAAATACACTTAAAGACAAAAATCCTCTGGGAAAAGAGATTGCGGTGCGGATGTCACAGGAACAGCTTAGAAAGGGGGGGATGGGAAAACTTGATACAGCAATGCAACTTTAATTGACTTTTAATTAATATACTTTCTGTAAACGGTGCCCTCCCAGTTAAACAATGTTTTCACCCAGAAACTCAGGAACAGTTTCATCAACATGAAGGAGAGATTCCTTGGAGCTGTTTACTGGAATTTGGTAAATGGTTTTGAGCTATTGTTAAATGTTACAAACACACACAGAATAATTCAACATAAAAATAAAGAAACGCACATTTAACAACTCTAAATCAACTCAAGCTTGAAAGTGAAGTGAAAAGAGCATTTTTGATCAACCTCGCCTGACAAGCTTTTGTTCAAGACAGATTATATGTAACCAATCTTTGAACTCTCTCAGCCTGTAATTTAAAGTTTGATCTCTGAATCTGATGAAACACAGAACACACTGACTCTGAGCTATCCAGAAATGAGAGAACATGAAGTATAAATAATGAATGTATCATCAGTTTAGATGTCAGGGAGGGTGAGGAACCAAAAATGTGATTCAAAGACAAAAAGATTTTCAGAGATGATTTTTTTAAAAAGATGGCGTCCTTTATGTTTTGTTTCTTGTCCTCTAGTTTGCCTTCAGACTAGTTTTAGGGGTTGTTCTGAATCGCTGATGCAGTGTAGAAATGACCTGATTGAAAAAAAAGTCAGTTAATAGATCCGGAGCCGTGTGTGCCAGCAGCTCCTCTGAGGCGCCTGTCAACATCATCCTCCAGCCACCTGATGAGAGCAAACTGGGGAGGAGCGAGTGTGTGTGTGGTGTGTTTGTGCTCTCCTGCTCGCTGAGGTGCTTTATCCACCCTGATGAGACAGAACCTGATGGTGAGGGGTCTCAGTGGGGTTCATTAGGAGCCAGCCTCCCTGTGGCATCACTCAGTCTTCTGCAGCATAATGTGTTTGTGGTAAATGTGGCACCTTGTTGACCAGTGAGAGAGATTTAATGAGAATGGATTACCAGACTCTTTACAGGAATCAGCCTAATAGCTGTGCAGCCTTATCTCCTGGGCTGTTTCTCTTTTCTTTTTTTTATGTGCACTTCACTTCCCCTCTTTCCTGAAGTCCTTGCAAAGTCATATCAAGAACGACTTTCAAAGATGCCATGCTAGGTATAGCAACGTGAGATTCTGAATCCTCAGCAGGGAACAGGCTGTAAAATAGAAATAAAGTCAGCTTGAAAACAACCCCTGGGGGTTTCACAGCGTAGGTATATGAATTAAATAGTAGGCCCTGACTCATTGTTACCTGTTTTTGACTCCGAGGCACAGACGTTGCAGCTGTGACACAACACATTGTGTTTGTTCCAGCCGAGATCCTCTGCTTCAATATGTCAAATGTCAAGATGAAAGTGTGTGTGTGTGGGGGAGGGCTGCATGAATCACGACAACACCCTCACCCACAGTGCTTTCAGACTGCAGCCTGGGGGTGTACATGAGTGAGCCCATGACAAAAAGGTGCATGTCAACCTTTTGCACTTTTACTCCAGGAGACGAAAGACCACGAGGCCGTCGTCCTGAGGACAGCAGGAACCTGGTGACCCAGGGGTTCGAGGATGAAGGGGATTCCAGTGCACAAACTAAACAAAGGGGCCTTTAAATTACTTTAATCCGCTCATTGATCAGTGGAGCATTAAAGTCTCAATGGTCCAGACAGAGGCTGAAATGTGCAGGAATAAAGCCTTTGTACCTTTGCAGCAGAGAGATAATGTGGAAATCAATAGAGTGGAATGTAAAGAGGAGAATTTGTGCATTAAGAAGAAATGTTTTCACACATTATATCGTCGCGTTCAAGGTTTTGTCACTGTGATAATGTTCATATGTCTGCCGGTAGGAGACAACGTGCTCGTGGCAGAACGCAGAGAGGGACGACAGTGTTTCTTTCTTGTTGTGTACCTTTGCTGGAAGTCACCAACACTGAAGAAAGCCAAGCTGTCATCAGCCCACACGCTCAACCCCCGTCTGATGTTTCACGCCTTTTTATATTGGAAACAATGTTGAAGCGCGGGAGGGAGAAGATGGAACAAACACGACGACCATCAGAAAGCTTAATAACCGGGTGTCATGGCAACCAGATGGCAACACGAGTTGTCAATTTCACAGTCTAATTTGCAGCTGTAACACAGTGTGTGTGTGTGTGTGTGTGTGTGTGTGTGTGTGTGTGTGTGTGTGTGGATACTGAGTTTAAGTAGCATGTCATTTTTTAGGTACTTGTAGTCACTTGTTAGTTTCTGCTAAGTTAGCTGGCGTTGAATAAAATGTTTAGCTTACATGAGCATTATTACATTTTTAATTTTCTTCTCATGTAATTGTTGTAAAACTTTTATTCAAGTACATTTATTTATAAACCTCTTTCTGAAGTAAATAGTCTTCACTGGAAAACCACAACACCATTAGAGGTACTGCTAAACAAACAATATTAATAAAGATCAAAATCAACAAATACCAAATACATATGAATAAGTATATAAACATACTTTCTCACATATACAATACATATATATCTACACAGGCATATCCATGTATGTATATATAAATGAAAGGAAAAACACTTATATATATAAAAACTGACCCTTTAGGTCTTGTAAATGTTTTGTAGCCACATTTAGGTTGTAAAGCTGAAATCTCTGCTCAACGTTTTATAGAAAATCACAAGCTACGAAGGGAATGCACAAGGTATAAAGGGAACAGGAAATAGCCCATACAAACTAGAATGGTAGTAAAGCACATACCTTCGCCAAGGCCCAGCAGTCCCCTTAAATTCAATCAAGCTGCACTGAGGTGTTCACACTCACAGTTATCAGTCTCCTTAATATGCCTGATGGTTTTCATTAAGATCCATGATTTATTCACTAGAAATTGGCGAAAATGTCACAATGTTTAAGAAAGTGAAGAAGAAATTTCCTGGATCTGTCTGTTTATCTGGATCGGCCCCAGAAACGAATGGGTTCTTTCTTTGCAAATACACCAGCCTTCCACCAAGTTTCAAGAAAATCAGTTCACTTTAGTTTTTTGTGATCCAGAATCCTGCTACAAATCACAAGATAATTAAAATATAACCTAGAGGAGAGGTTATAATGAAGTCCAATCTTAAGGACAGCTCACTTTATGTTCTATATGTTCTATATGTATCTTTGTGTTCATCAATGACTGCATCCCTTGTGCTTATTGTAAATGTTTAAGTGATTAAACATCTCCTTTTGTAAAGTTGTTTATTTAAAAGTGTTGTTTCCTATTTTCTGTTCTTCAACCTGAGAAAAACAGGTTTTACAAACAAACCTTCAGGGAGGGAGAGAAGCTGTGAGGGAGCAACTCACAGTTTTGTGTAAAGACGTCTCTGATGGGTATTTGTTTGTTGCACTTACATCTTGATAATTGTGGTGGAATTGTTCTCACACACTCGAGGCCCCAAGCTTTACCATCTGTGCCTATTATCAAGTCTGAAGCTAGGAAGTGAAAAACTAATCTCATGGATTTAGAAAAACAGTGAAAGGATTTTGTGTATTCCTGTACAAGGGATCAGAAAAAAACGAGGAAAAAACACATGACTGAGCTAATAATACATCAAAATAAAAGATAAAGTAGTTTTTGAGAAACACAACCAAATATACAGTAGTGTTCATGTTTGATGACAGGGAATCCCCACTGTGTGTTTCCCTGGAGGAAACCTTATCTATCCCAGCTTATACAATACTATACATCTATCATCGGGGCACTGGATGAGAACAGTTTATCTTCTCCTGTTCTCTTTTACTTTCTTTCTTTTTTTAATGGACTGTGTGATGAGTCTCCCCCCTGCTGGTTTCCTCCTCTTGTGGAGGAGGGGGTCTCGGCAGGAGATCCACAGCGCTCATGTCTGAGGGGAGGAAGTTTCATTCCTAACTCTTGGACGATCTCTTTGTAGAAAAACAGCTTCCCTCCCTCTGCTTGATCAGATTTAACATCCACCCTCCTCCACACGTTAGTTACTGCATGTTTCCAGGGATGAGTTCATATTTTGAGTGGAATAAGAAGTTAGAATCGTGGCTGAGTAGTTCCACATTCAACAAATGCTAGTCTGATAGAACCGATTTATACAGCCTGGCTTTGTGATGTCACAAATCTAAGAAGCCAATCCTGTCAACTTGTGGGTGGGGCTCGGAAGCAGGAAAGCGCTCCAATTAATCTAAACTGCGGCTTCATCCCACAGCCATGCACACTGGGATAAGGGTAATTGGAGACTCTCTGAATCCTGGCCCTGAGATACTCTGGCACCTGTCAGGTGTACCTTACCCAATGTCAGCTGGGTTTGGCAGGGCTTCATGGTTTAGGAGTTGATGTTGGACTTTTCATTTCATCGTGCTCTCCTCCATGTGAACCTTTATCCTCAAATACACTGTGGAAGAAAACAAGAGGCCTAACTTCTGTTTGAAACACTAAAACTTTCTGATCATTGAATGAATAAATAGAACATCTAACAACATGAAGTGTCTCTTCACACTGACTTCATTACATGACTGGATGAGGGGTCACTGAGAACGTGGCACAAAATCTTAAATACTTACATAACTAATCTAAAACAGCATTGTCTCCTGCCTGTTTCCTTTTTCTCTCTTTGCCTCAGTCCCAAATCAGCGCTCGCCGCAGGCCTCCGTAGCTGCCAAGACACAGAGTGTGATTTCTGCTTCTCCAGTCCCACAAAGGTGGAGGACACTTCTCTTCCTGCCAGTGAGAAAGGAGGTGGGCCGGCAGCAGTCATGAAATAAAGACAAGGAAAAAAAGAAAAGCTCCAGCCTTCCACCACACAGCTTGTCTTTCATCCCCGTCCCTTCATGCAGCTACTTACATGGAGGAGTGGGTGATGCGGAGGCGCCAGTCACAGCCAGAGCCCCGGGCCGGCATCCATGATTAAGCAGAAGCAGGGAATAGCAACTGAGTCACCGGAGGAGATAAGCTGCACCTCTGTATGATTACATAAATCAGTTCAAATATCAATTGATCAATCCAGGATTGGAGCCTTCAGAGGGGTGGCCAACTCTGACACATCCCCCTCCCCCCCTCAAAAAAATCTGTTTGCCTCCCTGGAATGTATCTTACTTGAGTGTTGTCATGGAAACAATGTTCAACTCCACAAAACAAAATGAAAGTTTGATTGATTCATTCATTTGTTCTTTGTATGAATCCCATGTTACCTGCATGGGGGTTCTCTTCCTCCCACAGGTCATTCCAAACAGATTGGACTTTAAACTGATCATACATGTCAACATGAGAGCGAATGGTTGTTTGTCTCTGTATGTTGACCCTGTGATACACTGATGATCTGTGCAGGGTGCACCCCCATGTCTCACCCAATGCCAGCTGGGATTTGGTGTGGGTATGTACTCTACTGAGTCCCATTCTTGTTGGCATTTGCACCTACTTTGAATATATATTACTACTAATAATACTACTACTACTAATAATAATAATAATAATAATAAAAGTAACACTAGTAGTAGTAATGGTAATTAATGAATATAGAAAACAATGATCATTATTATTAGTAGTAATATTATAATTATGGACTAGAGTTATTCCTACAGTTGGTCGCTAGATGGTGCTGTTGCTCCATGTGTCTCCCCGGTGCAACTGAGCAGAAGGTGGAGGTGCTGCACCTCCTTCATTGTCTGAGCGGAGGCACCGGGAGTGGATCCGCCGCTCGCCTCACTCTAATCCCGTCTCTCTGCACGGCTCACACGCTCAGTCGTCCGCCATGGCGACCGCAGAAAGCCTCCTCCTCCTCCTCCTCTCCTGCACCATCTGAAAAACTCCTCCGGGATCCTCTATTCCTCCTCTTCTCTTCTCTGGACGTGGATGTGACTTCCTCTCGCAGCCTGGACACACAAACGCGTGGATATTAAAAGAAAAAAAAACACCGCATTTCCAGAGAAGCGTGTTGAAGAATCTCGCAGCCAAGTCCTCCCCTGTCTTCCCCCGGCTCGTGTGCTCCTGAAGGGGAAGTGATTCAACTTGTTTGAGGAGATTAGGGATAAGTCCCGGGAGTATCTTTGCCCTGTTGTTCCTTGTGATCCTGTGGATTTCGAAGGACTGGAAACAACTATCACCCTGTGTGTGTGTGTGTGTGGACACATCTACATTGTGCAGTAAGTAAGTGTCCTGTGTGTCCTTGCATTGCACATGATTGATCTCACTCAGGCTGCGTGGATGTGAGCAGACGCTGCGGTGGTTGTGAAAAAGCTTTAACGTCGTCGGGGAACGTGCATTTAAATCATATGTATGTGACAGTGTGGTTTCCAGAGGCTGCTCAGGTGAGTGCATGCATCAGTGCGTTAATGTCACGTCTCCTGTACAGGCTGATCATGTCCTGCAGGATTACAGCAGCCTGCTCTATTAACCCACATTACATGAGTGCTGAGAACACCTTGGTGCCAAGACTGCGTGAGGTGAGGATTCACCCATTCCCCCCCCTGCATGTTCTCCAGAGGCTGAACCCTGGCGGCTGTCATTCCTCTTCCCTCCCATGCACACATGTCACGCTGCCAATAATACACTGGGAACCTGTATTGATTCATACACAGCCAGCCACACCCAGGTGTCAGTGTCTGTGTGCTGCAGATTGAATTGAGCTTGAGTTTTTGGAGGTTTTCCTGCAGGTAGAGAGACAGCTGCCTGTATCAGCCCCCCTCCCACCAGCCTCTGGCCCTTCAGCTGTCACTAAAGGCTTCCAGCTGCTGCAGCACTGGGCCTACATTGAGGGGGCCCCGTGCACACAGAGGAGCCACTGTTACCAGCCTGTGAGCCAGCAGTCACAGCCCCTTGTTGCACTCTTGTGGGGAATTTCAAGCAAACAAGTTCAAAAGCAGGGCAGGTTTACTTGGAGCAACACTCAGGGGTCTGTCAATGTCCTTCTGGTATTGCAGCCACACTGGGAAGGGGGTGTGTTGTATGTCACACCCTGGGAACAAGGTGCCAGCTGTACTACCGGTGCCTTATTTATGTGTTTGTTTGGACCAGAGCTACCTATTGAGAGGTGCACGCAGACCTGGGCTCATGACTAGTTGATTCATGATCCCCTGGTGCAGGGGAGGAGACATGTGGGCTGAAATAATCACTGTCTACTCTTTCACTGGCCTCTGTTTCACTGCTGCTTTGTTTGAAGAGTGTCCAGTTACGTGGTGTGCAGGTCATATAAGGCATGAGTTTACAGACTGCACAAGAGACACTTGCCAATAATCAAGGGCCAGGGAGTGATGACTGTAGGGATCAAATGTCGCCAACGACTGGGCCCTGAATTGAAAAATCGTCCTCTTTTCCATTCACGCCCGCGGTGACAGCATCGAGGTCTGGTTTCCATCAACCCAAGGGAGTGTGAGTGTGCACTTCAGCTGGAAAACTCCAACATCTCGCACCCACTGCTGATGACAGTGCTCAGGCAGGTGCAAATAGTGAAATATGCTCCCTAAGCTCAGTGGCTTTGTGGTCAGGGTTGAACAACATCTAAAGTTACGAATGAGATCACAAAACTGAAAGTAAAACGCTGCCATTTGTGTAATTAAAACTCATATTCCACATTTCATGATAAGTTAAATTACAGATTGCTCTTAAGTTAGAAAAATGAGGAATAAGATTAAAAAGATAGCCCTAGGTTGTAGTGCTGAAATGTCTCTTGAAGAATGAATGAAAACGATCTTTAGTTGCAACCCCACTTATCACAACCGCTCCAGGTGCAGTGTTTTCCAGGAACTTTTCAGGGTGCCTCTCCTATGAGCGTCAAACAAACCGTCATCACACAAACTGTCCTCGGCCTATTTTCTCCTTGCACTTTGCCAGATTGCATTATCCACTCCTTTTCCAAATGCCTTATTCAGCTCTCAGCTTAAACTTGGCAGCAGTCACTCACCTCTGCGGTGCCTGAACAACTGCCCACTGGCTCCACTACCCCGATGAACCACTTGGTGAGGTCTCAGGATGACATCAGCCTGCTGGAATGTGCAATGAAAAGAGAATTAAGCAGGACAGCACGGCCTGGAGGGATCGGGTTGTGGATACATGGGGGGGGGGAGTAGAGAGTGTCCTGCTCATGTGTCAACCCACAAAGAATGAGTCCTTGACTTTGTCCAAACAGTCCTTCACCTGAGACAATAACAGACGCTGTGGGACTGTGCAGATTGGTCCACCTTGGCCTGTAATGGAATATTAGATGGGACCATCCATAGCTGGATGTGATTGGGCAGTGGTTCCCTATATTTATTTATCAGATGTATCCCTACAGTTGTGTCAGATTAACGTTTATTTATTAATTTCAAGCATTATCCATTACTTTGAGCTACTTTCCATTATCCATCACTCAAAGCAAACGATTTAAGTAGTTTCCGTTCCATCAGTTTTAGTTGTAGCTAGCTAAATTTACCCAATAGCTATCCATTATCTTTAGTGAATTATTTAAATTGTGGGCTACTTTAAGATAGCCTTTTAAACCATGTACCCATTATCTTTGGGATTTCAGTTTTTTAGCCATTATGCTACATTATCTAGTTTAATGTTAAACTGTCAAAATGTTTATTCAATTTCTCCCTTATTTTGATAAGCTACTGTGCTTTAGTTAACGCTGAGTATCGATATCTCTCAGCTTTCCATTTCAACCATTATCCATTACGTCTAGCTAACTGTATAGACCTCTGTCAGTCTGAATGTGTGATGTTTTATTGCCAAATCAATATGTGGATACAAGTAAGAATAAATATACAGTAGTTGGGCTCAAGACACAGATACATCTACACACAGTAGTTTGTATTCTCTGTTAATGCATTTTACACTTTGCTCTTGAATTAGTCAAATTTACCACTCAGTCAGTTTGACTTGATCCTCTTGAGACCTGTTAAAACTAAATATGTCTGTGGCACTGTGCGTCTTTGGCCCTAATGCTTTGCTTTTACGACTTCCCAAATCAATTGTGATCATATTGACTATTTGATTTTACACTCTGGCCTTGTGACTCGTTTGTCAAATCAAATTATGCCTCCCCGTTTTCTGCTTTGAAACCAAGAACACGCTTGGATCTTTACAGTAATTGGTTCTCCCACAGGCAGGAATTATCAGCTATTAGTGGGGAACGTGCAAATACTGCGTTTGCAATTACTCTGTTGGCGTGACACAGAGGGTTGTGCAGTCTGTCCTCTGGGCCATGATGGATTCATTGTATTTCAACTTCTGCACCTTCGATGCTCTATAAGAAGACGTTTCTTACTACTGGGATCATTTTTACTGCATTTTCTTGTGTTCTTGTGCAGGTGATTGAGTGTGTGAACACATTTTTGTATCTCTGACTTTATTTTGTCTCAGCATCTCTGCAGGCTGAGCAGTGCAGTGTACCATGGTGGAGCCTGACCCAGAACAAATGGCGTCTGGAGCAGGGCAGCGTCTCGGAGCCCCAGAGACTCTTGGCATCAGTACGTTGGACCCCGGGCACAGACCTCCGGCCATGCCCCCCGGACGACATGTTACCATCAGGGTCCGTATGTTGGATGACACAGAGGAGCTCTTTGACATCTCGGTGAGTTGTTATTGCTATCATCTCAGTGGGAATACTAATGCCAGAAGGGGACTTTTAATTATTGCACAATAGCCAAGAAGCTTTTCCCATTTTCGTCATAGGAGCAGCAGCAGTCGGGTAACAGGTTGGCATGGCAACTGCATGATGGTGAATACATGGATGAGACTAGAATTTATCTCATAGTATCAAGGTTCTTCCAGTTTATTGTGGTTGTATATTCTGATAATTGCTTTACAATATCAAACAATCTTAAACTTGTGCTTCTGCTATTGCAACGCACGTTTTCTCCCACTGTGTCCTCCTGACAACCTTTAAGATTTTCTTTGGAAACCGTGGACAAGACACAACAATCCTTCAAATATTTTTGGAATAAGACGGTTTTCTTTTTGAATTCCATTCCTAATGTCAGAATTCAAAGGATTAACTTTCTCATTACAGACATCTAAATATAGACACTGGTGTAATCCATTTGCACAGATTATGTGACAAAGGATTACATAATCAGAGCTAAAAATAGATACTGATAGTTAATTACCTATTATTTTATTAGCTTCAAACCTCAAATCCAAATTTAGAAATGTCTCAAAGCCCTAGAAACTGAATATTGTTTCTAATTTCTGTGGAAATTCTAAAAAAGCAGAAAAAATACATGAAGTAGTAGAAGATGATAAGATAAGTCTGCACACTTCCCCCCTGGATTCCTCTGAACTTGGTGGAGCATGTGAAAAGACAGTTATTTGTCTTCGAAAAAAAGAACTAGCCATCTTCTGTGACCACAATCTGTCCAGCCCACACATGAGCAGGATCAGTAGATTGAGGAACGTGGAGGTGGATTGGTGATGGAGGGAAACGGATACAGCAGCAGTCACAGGGGACTCATTTAATGTGTATGAATGGGGTTTGGCAGTAAAGCTCTGCAGCTTTACTGCCAGTTAGAGAGTGTGAAGTGCAGGGTAGAAGATGTGCCCTTCTGGCTGTTTCCCAAGGCACTAAGGGTAAATGTTGTTCAAAGCTAGCCGCAGAGCTCCCTGTGCATGACTGCTAATCTTTCTAGTGGTATCATGTGTTGTACTAAATACTTAAGGCTCGCTTGACTCTCACATTGAGATCCCATTTGATTGGCCTCATTTAGACTACACGTTTGTGTGTATGCTCTGGGTTAGGTGAGGCATTCAAGCCTCATTTGTTTTTGTTTAACAAGACAATTCTTGGGAATGTGCACACAC
The DNA here is from genome assembly GCF_024713975.1 of Paralichthys olivaceus. Lineage (NCBI taxonomy): Eukaryota > Metazoa > Chordata > Actinopteri > Pleuronectiformes > Paralichthyidae > Paralichthys > Paralichthys olivaceus. Next base: position 10,040,498 of record NC_091102.1, read on the forward strand.
TCAAGAGTTTGCAAGACAGTATGCGTATGTGCTGCCTCTGCCTTTGACTTTTCTAACATTAGAACAACTGTTTGCCAATTCTCGCCTTTAAAAAGTCATCATCATCCAGCAGTGATGCCCACATCTGATACCAGGTAGAGCAGATGGAGAAGGGAATCAAGCTTGTGGTCAAATACAGTCGTCAAACTGAGTTTCGTAATCATACAGTAGCTTTTTATAGAGTTGTATGACGCTCTCACACTTATCTGGTTTGGTCCGGACCTTCTGACTGAATGGACCATGGTTAAGTTAACTAATTAACTAAAAGAGGTGGTCTCAGTCCAGAACAAACTGAACCATGGTTCCGTTTATTTTCAGAGTGAAAAAACTCTTTTTGAATAGATCAGCATAAAATGGAGTTGCCCAGGCTCACAGCTTGCCCCTTCGCCTCTGATGATGTGATATTGGAATGATAAGGTGCAAACTACTGTCGTGTACCCCAACTGAAGTGGGTGATGCTGGTTGTAATACCAAAATGATATTGAAGTTGCAACAAAATCAATAAGATAAAGTGAACTTGACGAATTGACAAAACACCTACATCAGCTGATGCTTGTCTACAAACCAGTTAATACCAAGTACAGGTAGATGCAGCTCAGGTATGTGATGACAACAAGTCGTACATATGTCATACAAAAGTCTTCAGCATGCTTCCTAAACTGAGACACCAAAACTAACCAGATCAGATATTAACAATGTAACAGAGACACTATGGATTGGACCTTGGTCTGGACTTTCAGGTTTGAAAACACCCTCAGAATCAGTCAACCAAACAGCAGCTCTGACACTGGGACAAACACAGTGGAACTTGGAGCTGCTTTTGAACAAATGTTGCACCAGAAATGTGACACATATGTGACCCTGGCTCTGATGCATCGCTGGGCTTTAACAGATGCCAGAATGGTTTGGTTCTTTAAAGATTATACTAGATAAAAGTTTTGGCGCTGCAACAGGCAAGATGCTGCTCAGGAGAGGGTAAAAATAAACCCTCCGGTAACAGAGAGCTTTATTCATGCTCAATTTAACACACATTTTATCCTCTATCTATCCCAAGTCAGCATTTGAGATATAAATCTCAGTGGGCTTGATATTGTTTTTGCCCAGAGGTATCCAAGGACACATTTTCCTGACTCATGAGCTCACATTCCAAGGTGGAAAATCTGTTATCGGAACAAAATCTCTGCAACACGTGAAACTTGGTCAAGTTTTTAGATTTAGCTCAGAGATACAGTTGATTCATTTCTTGTATTAAATTAAAGTACTCTTTGCTGGGTACTTAAAGGGTCAATGTGTAGAATTTAGTGACATCTAGTGGTGAAGTGTCATGTTGCAGCTGAATACCCCTCACTTCACCCTCCCCTTCCAAACATGAAAAAGAACCTGTGGTAGCCTTCGGTTTAGTTTGTCCTGTCTGGACTACTGTAAAAAACATTGCAGGCTCCGTAGAGAGGACCCCTTAATGTAAATATAAAGTATTTAAATATAAAGAGTATTTTCTATGGTAAAGAAAACTACAATTCATATAATTTAGATGAAACAAACTCGTGAAAACATCATGAGGATTATTCTACATTAAATTTCTGCTAATAGTTCCCTTTCACCTAAATCTTACACACTGGACCTTTAAAGCTTCTGATGACAAAGTAGATATATCACATTCCAAATGTATCCTGTTGATGAAGACGCATCCCTTTTGAAGGTATAGTTACCCCTCAAGAATTTGACTTGGCAAGGGTGTATGGAAGGAGGTTTTTTTTTCTTAACCCAGTATTATCCCCTAAAATCTCATCTTTTATTGGAGCACCTGAGAGAGAAGATACAAAAAACACACATCAACATAGCTCAGAACCTGCATCTGATCTCTTAATCTCTCCCCCTGCAGCGGTGGGGTGAGATAACTGCACGGTCTACAACACACAACTGTCAAGCAATTATCCAGTCTTTGTTTTTTGCAACCAGAACATAGGGCATCGTTCAAGAAGTAGCGGTTAATCTCACATGTTTTTGTAGTTCAAGGGAGGAGGTAGGACTTTTCTTTTCAGTTTTCTCTTTGGGAAAACATAAAACGTTCCGTCCTCACCCTGTCACCGATACTGGAGGCTTCAGAGGGGTAAGTTTTCACCTCAGCGGGCAAAGTATCAGATGGTTGAGAAACAAAAAGGGGCCATCGAGCCATCTCGTGGGTCACATACCATGCTGTGGCCCACTTAGCACTCTGGTTGTGAACACACTTGTGTTGATGCTGATGATTTCTGGCTCCACAAACCTGGATGACGCTGGGCTGGCAATGATTTTAGAAAGCTCACAAAAAAGCTCTCTGATTGCACCTATTTATTATTGATTTTTAAGGAATTTTTTTCAAGTTGACATCGGAGGCTTGCTTCTGCCTATTTTACTCGTGCAGAGTTCAGTAGAGCAGGAAATCCAGACTGCAGCCGCCCGTCTGTCTCGCAGTCCTCAGGCTAACACACACCAGCACTGTCTGTGCCGATGTTTTGATGCTTATGTTTGCTGATGGCTGGTGGACGCTCTGCAAAAGTTGCCAGTGAAGAGAGTGACTGTAGCATGGATTCAGGGGTTAGAAGAAGGGGGATGGGGTGATATGTGGAAGAGCAGAGAGAAGGAGGGAGGGACAGAGGGAGGGGAGTAATGCTCATTCCTGTGAATCTAGGAAACATGCTCCATTAGCCAAACCTTATTGGTAAAAGACCAACAAATATGACCTAATATGGAATGTCCGGCTTCTCATTCAGTCCTGACACGAGACAGACAGACTCTTAACATTAGGAATTCAGACACATACTGTGTTTCTCACTTTACACTTCTGCTCCGATTCGACCTCTCTCCCCATAATGAGGCTCTGAGGACTGCAGTCTGTCCTCCCCAGCCATCCCTTTATCCATTACAGTCACGGTTCAGCCCCAGTAAAAGACTACTGTGAAAAGGAATTCATTAATTACAAACCCATATGCTTTCCATATGAGATTGTTACTCAGCACTGTCTCATTATACCACTCTGCATTAGTTTTACTGTCTTACCCACTAATACAATCACCAGCAAGTGAATATACATGCACAAATAAAATAAACTGAAATGATAGTCATGACATTATGCACATTCATGGTCCTTGAGGATGAACCCTAATGATTTTGATGACTCCCTTTTTCCCATGAAGTTCACTATTAGAAAATGTTCTAGCAGCTGCTGGATGCATGGCTAGAGAATTTGGTTCACTCACGATAAATCACAGTAAAAATGGTAATACACTGACTTCCCTTAATCAAAAATGTCACTTATACAGTGAAATATCTTGGAATATCTGTTGTATGGATACTGAGGACAGTGAATCAAAATGACATAAACCTCAGCTGTGCATAGTGTTTAGTTTTAAGATGTTAAATATCAGCATTTAAGCATTGTCATTGTGAAGCTAACGTTTAGCTCAAAGCACCACTGTAACTAAGTCAAGCATGGCTAACGTGGCGCTGGACTCTTGGTAGGGCACCTTCACCCAGTGGTGTGTCGCACCAAGCTCAACTCAGGCCTCTGCTAGTTTCAAACCAAAGCTCTCATATTTTTCCATCTAGACATCATTACTAAATAGCAAATGCACTTGTGCCTATTTGAATCCCTTCTGCAGAGCTCCTAAAGTGAGTATTGTTGATTCTTGGTATCTTGAGGCAGCAGAAAACGATTGACAAAAACCTGGACTGAAGTAGAAGACATCACTATTTTAATCGTTATTTTAATGGAGCTTTATCTTCATAGTAACGTGGGCCGAGGCAGGTACACAACACCCATACACACAAACAGGAACGTGCAGCAGTAATGATGAATGAAATTGGATAATTATTTGAACAGTCAAGGAAGTACACAAAGGTATTTAAACCAAACAGCCCTGTTTCCTCTACAGAGAGCCCTTCTGTTTTACTGCCTAGCAATTTGCCGAGGTGCAAACGCACTTGGATTTTAAATAGAATGGGAGATGGTTCTCTTATTGCATGTCATGCTTAAAACACACCAGTGGCTAATTGAGGCCTTGTCTACACTACTGCTGATATTTATGGAATTATTATTTCCTCCCTGGTTTTCAAACCAAGTCAAGCTATTTTTGACATTCCCTTAATGCACTTCGCTCCATGTGCCTTAGATTGTAAAAATTGTCTTGTTTCTCTGTCAAGACTGTTCGTTATTAACACCAGAACAAAAAGGGAAATGTTCTTGCATTGTTTTGTGAACACAGCTCGCAGCTGGTGGGGAGCATCGGTGCTGCATGTGGGGTTGATACACTCAGCATCAGCTGTTGATTAGTGAGTTCAGAACACAAATGAGTGGATACAGATAAACATGTTTTTGGTCATCCAATTTGTACTCAGTCAGTGTTGCTCTGTAATAATCCATAATTTTAACATATGTATAATACTCTGCAGATACAAGAAAACATGGACGCCTATAATCCTCAAATCTTGAATACACATGCATATGCAATGCTCAGGTTGGAGGTCGACCCTCTGAGTCACAGTATTAGCTGCAGACTTCATTTGACCGGGTGTAATTCATCTCTTACTGAGAAGATGACCGTGCTGTCCATGATCTCAGTGCATCCTTCTCACGGTTGGAGCCACAGTTTATCACTCCCATTATCAACATTGGTCACAGCAGAGCAAATACAGACATGCACAGAGTGAGATATGACATGCAGCAGCTTGACTACATGTTTTTTGGCTTCGAATGCTTGTAACCAGTTAAATTGAAACAAATTGTGAGTACACAAAATGAGATCTGATGCACAAGGAAGATTCCCCATAGCCAACTGTATGGCAGGTTTTCACAGAGCCAGAGTTCACAGCTGGGACCACCCGGGCTAACAGGGGCCTGCTTTAGAGCAAAACTCTCACACCAGTCCAGAGGGCTTAACATCACCCCTCCGCTCGCTGCTCTTTTCCCTGTATTCTGCTGTCAGCCATTCATTGTAATGGCAAACAATTAGAGTGGCTCCAGTGTGCCTCGCTTTCAGCTGAATTGCAATGAGGTCCTGACTTAATGAGTAGAAACATGATGAAGGGCTTCTTTCAGCTCTGTCTTCAGCTGAGTGGTTCTTCAGCGACAGAGTGACCAGCAGTTCAGAGGGGAACTGGGCTGTTTCTGCTTTATCCCCTCCTGTGAATCAATGATCAGATACGCATGGAGGGTGGGTGGCACCAATCTGAACAACAATTATAGTTGGATGCAACAACTGACATTACTTTACAAAACAATAAAACAACATGCACCCATGTGTTGATTGCAGAGGGGTTAGTTCAGGAACCTTGGTTATATTGCTGCTGAAATATTGCTTCATAAAATACACATCTTGCACTAACTAAATAGAATACTGATTTTGGAATTTTGCATGTGTTATAGTGTTAGTTTGATATGAAAATATAGTAAATATAGTAAATACATTAGGTTGGTTATCAATGCACACACCACGGATATTTTTCATCACCGCAGAAACATTGGTAAAAGGTTCAGTGACACTGATTTAAACAGACACAAAGGAGCGGCACAGCCAGAACCAGTACGTCTGCTACAGATTTTAGCTGAAATAATGAGTTGATGAAGTGAAAAATGATTCAGCAACTCGTTTAAGTCACATTTCAAGTAAATATGCCAAAACCTTGTGTTGTGCCAGAATCTCAGTTGGAAGTGATGTTTTTCTCTCATTTGATAATAATCTGAATATCTTTCTTTTTTAGACTGCAGGCCAAACACAAATACAAGTTCATGGCCCCATGTCAAGTTTTTTAATTTGCTTTCTAACATTTTATTGACCGAATGATTAAGCAGATTTAATGCTAATGAAAATAACGATAAATTGTGGCCTTACTAAACCAAATTCTTGATTTATTTCACATCTAATTTATTTGTCATTGTAGCTTTTTGTTTGTTTTTTGCTTTTATTAGAAAGTATCAATAGGACAAATAATACATACATGAGCACAAACAATAAAACCATGCAGTTCTAGCTCACATGTACAAATGTGAAGAGACTTGTGGATTTATACTTCTGCTACATTGCGGCTGCACCGTGAGACAGGTTGACATAATTGAAATTCAACACGCATTACAGACCACCAAACATTCCCACTATGATGTTTCATGTGGACTGTAAGGGAAGGCAGAGCACAGAGAGACGACAGTCGTTTGGTCTCGAAGCACTGAGCTAAATCCTGTTAGAGTCGGAGCTGTGGTGGGGACACACTCTGCTTCCCCAGCCTCACGGCATCTTAGGTCAGAGAACTGACAGGGGTGGTGCCTAAATTATTTGGGCACGGAGGATAATTTGGCACCAGCATTGCTTGATGAGCTGTCATTGGCCAAAAAATGAATACAAATGGGATTTGATTGGCTGTTATAGCATTCGGGAGAATGGGGCATGAGCTGCTCAGCCCAGAGCAACGAATCCGACTCTCTCCCACATTTTACACCATGTCAGTGAGTTTTCTAAATCCATTACTGTCACTATCCTTTCACTAATATGAGTCATGCATGGGTGACAGTAAGATCTATTTAGATTAACAGTGCTGTGGCTACAGCGCTCCTCTAAGGTTGTTTTTAGCCTTCGTGTGCTTCTGTTGTGGAGAATGGATTTTTAAGCAGCTACAGTATGTGTGGAGAAAGATGCAAGATGGTGACCATGGCAATGTTCCCTCTGCTAAAGATTTAGCTTGTCTTGAAAGACAATGTTAAATGAAAGGATTGTTAGAGACCAAACTAAAATGACACTCAGTACAGTGCATGTACCTCAGCTACATTTAAATTCACTAGATCTCAATTTTTATTCAGTCCCCTAAAAAGGCTTGAATTTTTTTTTTTCATCAAGATTCATGAATTCTCTGAGAAATCAATAAAAACGTCGGAATACACTTTTTCTCATAATGTTAAAGAAAGAGACACCCGTCCCTGATCCGGAACGGCACCAGAATCTGATGGCTTCTTTCTTGACCCATACCAAATCCCTTCACCAAGTTTTCTTACACTCATTAGTTACGTTAATTCATTTTGTGGATTTTGCGTAATCCTGCTAAAATAACAAACAAACAGAAGGAAGCATAACTTCCATAGAGGAGGTAATAAATAATGCCTATATGTCACCTGGGTGTTTGCAGCCTGACTGGGGAGATGATCAGAGACGGGCCTTGTTGCAGCATAAAGTCTGGGAATTGCCAACATCTAGTCGGATAATGTTTGTCGCTGGTGTCTGTTCTTCTAACATGTCACATTTGTTCACTTTTGGGAGCTTGGAAGAGAGAAAGATTTCTTATTTCTCTTCTTAAACGCTGATGTCCCGATTGCATTGATTCAGCCCACTTAAATCCGTGCTTATTCTGCATGCAGCTACTTAACGTGGCCTCCTGCCATTGAAAGGGATTACATGTCATTTCTCATCCCTCTCTCCGCTGCTGGAAGCTCTGCGTCGCGCCGTCTGCCATGACCTTTGAGCTGAAGCATGCAGTCTACTCCCTCTGAGGTGGTGGTTTGGATCCTTGCACGATGCCGTTTGCATGAACATACATTCACTGCTGTGAATTTCAACCCCTATACGAGTTCAGCTTTGAAAGGCCACACGCTGGTCTGTGTGTGAGTTGCCATGGCTACACATGGAGGAGGACAAGGAGCGTCGGAGCTCGGTTGCTGTGCTGCAGAGTTCTGTCTTCCACTGATATCTGCCACGGAGGAGTTGGGGAGGTGGGGGGTGGGGGGTAGTCTCCATGCAGAGCATTAATGTGCGTGTAGTGCTCCAGCGTAGAGATTCGCTGCTGCACACCAATTATGACTAACATATTCAGGAGACACAGCCCAGTTCGCTGTGTGCTGCGAGTACGTCTCCTTTTTTGCATACAAATACCACGACTTAAAATATGACAGATATTCATTTTTTCATAGAAATATTAGCTCTTATAGGTGTCTGTGCTGTTTGACCCAGTTTTCCTTGAAAGTCGGCATTGTGTTTGAGGTGGCAAGGATTGGGGATTTTTTGGGGGGTTGGGTCATATGCTTAGTGTCATCATTCAAATATAAATGGAAGATTTGTGTGCGACTGTGGAGGCAGTGCTGTGGTTTCGAGGCCTCACACGAGCAGTACAAAGATGAAACCCCCTTTTTATTCAGATTTTCCATTGGTGAATAGAAGACGTCGGAGCTTGAAAATGTTCAAAGTGTTGGGTAATCTGACCAACGCTATTCATGTGTCTTGCATCATTCTTGCACTGACTGACAGCATTCTCATGCTTTTCCTCACATGAACTCTGAACCCCTCGGTTGGCTCTTCTCTCTTGGCACGAAATTGAAATCCCGCAGCAGGATGTGGGGGCAGAGGGGTTGAGTGGGTTGGTTGATTTCCCACATACAGCCATCTTCTTCCCTCCGCATCCTGAAATGTAATTGGGTCTTGGGAGCCACAGGAGAGGAGCAACAGGGGGAAATTATCTCGAGGCTGATGGTTAAGAATACAAACACAAAAGAGGAGACTGGAAACCCCACACAGCTTGATTTGAGACGTAAAGATAAACATATGTTTCATTGAGTTGTCCAAATCAGAAAGAGTTAGAACAGCACTGGGATTACAAGAAATTGATGCTGATCTGTTGTCAGGGCAACCAGTAACCTTCCAGCTTTGATAGACAAACTGCACAACATGCACCAGTGTCCAACCTACATCTTACTAAAGTTTCACAATGTAGAGTGTGAGGATATAAAATGTCAATCTTGCAGAAAAATCTAAATAGATAACAAAAAGCAATGCATAAATTTCTGATTCTGTTTATGTCCAGTTAATCTCTATGAACAGATTCTGCTTGTCAATATCCAGAGTTTGTAGACGTAGAGGGACAAGGTTTCGAGCAGGAAGCCTTCTGGTTTCCGTTTCTAGTTTGACCTATCACATTTGAGCAGGCTTTGGTTGGAGAACATAACACATCGACCGAAATGCATCAACTAACTGCCTTTTAATTAATCTGTATTCATTCATTCATCTGTATTCATATGCAGATTGCTGTTAATAGAGATTCGCCAAAATGTCATCTGGACCTAAAACACCTATAAAAAGTATCACTGTTTGTGTTTTGTGTGGAGAAACGTTTGACCTGTGGGGTAATAATGGGACTGTAAACAGTGTACGAAGACCTGAAGACGTAGTTTGGGATATTCGTTGTTTACACCGGAAGCCCAGAGACTAAGTTGTCCTCAGACTATCGTCGATGGACTCCGGGACTGATGTCCAGTTGACTAAACCAGATGAAAGCAGACTCCCAGATATTCCTAACAGCATATTAGATTAGATATCCATCATGCATCAGGTGGGAATGTGTGTGTGGGCGTCAACATGAGCAACTGACATTGATATGAATTTTTAACTTTAATCATAGGTCAGCTGTGAACACATGGTGCAGGTCATAGTGAGACAATCCTGCACAGACGAAATGATGAAAGCTCATGTCTGACAGCATTTTGCTGCACTGCTTTCTATACCGTGCACAGGTGCTTTGGGAGAAGACGTGCCTTTATAATAAGTCTTGTTCCTATGGTAACCAAGAGGGATGTGTCTTTGTGAAACATGCTCACGTTTGTTTGGCTCAGACCGGAGTGGAGTCGACTATCTGTTTGTGCGACTCTTTGCCTTCATCAGTTCACAAAGAAGAGACGAGGCCAATGAATGCGAACGTCACCTGTGATCCCTTTGTGACAGCATCAAGGTGGATCTGACATTTCATGCCCGTGCACATACATTATTCCACCGAGCTTTGCCCTTTGATGACAGTGTTCAGATCCTTTCATTAAGCTCTTGAACTGTGGCACTGAATCTGACTGAGCAGCAGCAGGGTGGGTAGACGTCACCATGATGGGTGTGGCGGCAGCACTGCTCTTAGCTCTGTGATGTCCTTCCTGGTCTCGAATAAAGAGAGAAACCCTCATGGGAGCCTCTGCAGCTTCACAGCAGCACCAGACCTCTTCAATGAATTATGAATTTCTCATTTAGATTCAGGGGGCTAATTAACATGTCATACGCGACTACCAGCATGATTTCACTGGATTATCCTGTGGTACCTTATTTTAACCCTGCTGCTCTGGCTTCACCTTTCCTACCCTCATCTCCTCAAATGGTCTTATCAGTGAGAAAGAATTTATTCGCTGCACCACATAAACGCTGTTCTCATGCTATTCTCTGCCATGCTTCATTGGTAATTAAAACAGAAATTGCAGCATTTTCACCCTGACTGTATTTTTTTTTTGTCAGTGTTGCAGCTCCGCCCGTGGTAAAAGTCTTTCCCATGATGCATTTGCTTGACATGTTGCGAATCAGAATTCCTCTCAGCTGTACCTGTGCAGCTGAGCCTCCCTCCCACTGCAGCCGGGCAGTAATTGAATTTGGGGTCTCATGGGCAGATAGAGGAGACGTGTGGGAGGGAGAGGTCGGGATGAATGGAGCAAATATTGAGGGAGGGACCTCAGTGTGTGTGTGTGTGTGTGTGTGTGTGTGTGTGTGTGTGTGTGTGTGTGTGTGTGTGTGTGACAGAGAAAAAGAAGAGTGAAATCATAACCCCAGCTGTACTCATGCCTGCTGGAAAGGTATTAACAGAGACAACACTTCACTCCAAACTTCTGCAACAGAGAACTGTTGCGTAAGATTCCACGGAATCTGTCCTGGAGCAACAAATCAAAACTCACTCAGCTCTGCTCAGGTTCTCCCTCTTTTCTTTTTTCACTCTCTTTTGGCCTATTGGGTTCTTTTGAGCTTCATTTTCAACTCTTCAGCTTTTCTTTATTGACAAGTGATTCACGGAAGTCCGGCTCCAAAAGAATCAAAGCTGTGTCACTGAGGCGCAGTGTCAGTGTGCCCCTTAATAGTTATCAAAGTATTTGTCCCAGCGGACATTGGCTTTCATATAACCAGCGGGGGCTGGTCTGTTATAGACATTTCAGGTCTCTGGAGGGTCTCAATGGTGGCAAACGACTCCCTCGGCGTGTTTGTCACTCGAGGGCTTGAAGAACCGCTCACTTCTGCAGGTCATAATGAATCCTTTCTGTTGTGGGTCTTTGTGAGCTGCAGAATTTGAATGGCAGGGTCAGCCATGTTAAAAGCTGAGTGCATTCTGTTTGAATACTGCTGCAGTTAAAAATGGTTTATCTCATTTTAATGCACAACATCGCTGTTTTCTGACACGCACTGAAGTCTAGACACACCTGATTTATTGTGAGAACGCAAAAGTCTGAGTCAGTTGTTCCGAATATTTTCTCCTGCCAGCCTGCTTGTAAAATGTCAGAATGAGCCCATGTGAAAATACAGCAGGAAATTCACAGCGGGACACAAAACTGAAAAAAACATTACGAATATCTCAGGATAAAAACCACATTCCTGTTGTTTTGAACCTGCCTGACCAGGGAAATCTTCTGCTGTGTTCCTCATGTGAAAGATAAATTCCGAGAAATGACTGAACCTTCTTGACATTCTCTGGGGTTATGTTGGAAAAACAGTTCTGTTGTATTATGCCTTGTATTTTTGTGATCAGATGCATATCGGCAGATATTTGCTCATTTTTAGATTCGAGGCAAAATGGCTAATCTTGTTTCTGCTGGTCTTGTGGTTTTATTACGACACGCTTGGTTTATTTAATTTCTGTCCATTACATAGCGATGTTGTGTGGGTGCTCGTTCATGTAAGCTCAGTTAGTCGTCTTTAAACAGAAAGGCAGCATGGAAGCATTTAGCCTAATGAAGATGTATTAAGTTAGTGAAATTACACTTGAGTGACTGTGACGTAGGAGAAGTGGTTATGCTGCCGTGTCAAATGTGAACTTTACTGTTTGAATAAAACTGTTTTTACCAGCAGTGCAGTCAAAGTGTTGAATCACCATTTGTTTAATATTTAAGTGAGTTAACCCAAGACTATCAAACCAGCACATTATGCTAAACATAAAAAGAAGTTGGGTTCAAACACAAAACATTCAAGATCCACTGAAGTGTGATATTGAGAACATAGGACGAGATGTTGAATATCCTGTCTATGTTTAAAACGATTTCATTTTAATTTCAGTGCAAACAACATAACATTAAAGCTAGAATTAATATTGAGCTGCTTTTTTAGATTGATTGTATCCTTTACTTCGCTAGCATCAGATGCTGTGGACTGTTCTTTTATCTTGATGTGATATGTGTTTATGTTTTCATTTAAATGCAGTGTTGCAATGAGTTTTCCATAAATGAACACAAGAAATGATTAATATGAGAAATGATACAGTTTCTACAGATCTGAATTTTATTTCTGACACTGCCTTTTATTTTCTCAGACCCAGTAACATTTATATATCGCTTGCTTCATGCACGTCATATTTAATTTTACTGATGCACATTTTTCTTCTCTGTTTCCACCGTGTCATGCTTAATTAGTCGAACACCTCTTTGCACAGTTTTGATCCATTCCTCTAAAAAAGAAAAAACTCCCCCAGCGCAGGGTAGCCATGCTGCATACTGTCAGGTTACCATGGAGATCCTCCTCCGTTAAAAAAAGTGAGGCAGACATGAGAATGAATGGCCGCCCAGTGTTTGCTCTCTAACCTCACTGGGTGAGAGAAACCAGGCCTGTGTTCAAACCTAATAACACTTGTGTTGCATTAAACCTGTTTCTCTCATGTTTCTCTCAGTCACGTCTCATATATTGTTAAAATGAGTCAGAGTGGGTCGTTTCACAACCATTCAGCCTCAGCTCTCTGAGGCCAGTGTTCACATTTCCACAGTCACACTGAACCTAACAGCAGATTTTTGGGTGTGCTTTCAGAAGCAGGAGAAGCAGAGCAGGGTGTGGTATTTGCACCCTCTGTATTTTGGCTTCCACCACCATCATGCTTACGGTCGCAGTAATGACTTTATTACCCAGGCAAATGGAGCTGAACTCTAAAAGTAGAGCACACGTTACGCCTAGAAGGAATAATATGGTATATTTTTAGATAAAGATGATTTATTGTGTTTAAACCTGAATCACGAGCTTCCCTTCAACTGTAGATGATTCCTCTCTGTGTTTTTTTTTTCTTATAGAGATTAGGAATCACCATGTTCTTTATGTTGCCATGGTTACTGGTCTTGCTCTGAATTGGTATTCTGTAGCAGAGGCCTAAATAACTGCTGGACCCAGTGGCCTGCAGATGCAGAGCAACAGCTGCATTCTTTTGCCGAGGCTGTGTCTGCTCTCGAGTTTGTTTGCCGGCTCGTCGCCGTTTGTGCCCGAGTTTCTCCACCACCGGCCCCAAACTGTGAGATTTCACTGACGGCGTCCACATTTGTCACGCTGTGGAGAGCGAGCGGTAATGCTCCCGCCACAGGGTGGTTCATGCAGAGGGCTGAAGGTTTAAAACTCTGCTCCATTAACACGAGCGGTGTAATGCTGCGCTGAATATCAGGCGTTAAAGTCGACCCCTAAAACAAACCTTTCAGGTTGGTCCCTCTGTATTTTTCTAAATCACAACTGAATTCATCAGAGCAGGTATCCCACAGCCAAACGTTTTTTCAGCTATTTTGTCTCAAACACATCGGTTCAAAAACCAATCCATGCAGTGAAGCATTATTGACCCTGTTAGCTTGTAGTTCTTTGCAAATAGAAATGATGCATTTTTTTATTTATTTGCATATAGAGCAGAGAAATGAGATCCAATCACAAGTGGCCAATTTCAAGCTCTTTAGGGCCTCGTCAAAATATCTGCAATTTCTGCATTAGGGTGGACAGGGCCTGAAACAGAGACATTTAGAAACACTGCAGGCTCCATTTTAATTTGAAAACTCCAGAGCTGCTTTGTAGTTTGGACGGACAGAAGCAGAGAAGTATAGAAACTATGTCATAGTCACTAGCATTGGCTGATTGATTCTCATCAGTCATGACTCAACTGGTTGTAGCCTTCGATCTGTCCACTTGTGATCACTCAGGACGCATGTTAATGCCAGTTATGAGCAGGGCCACTCAGCAGGTATCTTACTATACGCTATTTAAACCCGGAGTTCTTTCTTGGCAGTTGACCTTAATCCTCACCCACAGGAAGCACAGCCGTGGTCTCAGGCTTTTGTTTCTACATCTGCGTGATCTAAGGTCGACTATATTCTGACAGGGAAATCCCAGCAGACTGACAGACTGATCTTTGAGGTTCATTGTAAAAAACTGTGAATAGATTCCTAAATGAATATATTAAATATAATGTGTTATTTTGGCCTCTCATCCCTGCAGTCAGTGTGTTTACAGTGTATGGACTCAATAGTTTTAAAAAGAAAAGATCTGCCAATGATTGTTCTGATGCAGTCACTTCTAACCTTTTTACGTTGTATGAAATAAGTTGTTTGTTATGGTTTTAGAGTAATGGATGCCTGAGTTCACAGACTGGCAAGATAAACCTTCACAAAACTGTTGCTGATATCAGTTGGAGTTTTTGTGCCTCAGTGTGTGTGTGTGCTCAGAAGTTCCGCCTCGTCTGATTTTGTGTCTGTGATGTCAGCTCACAGCAGTTGTTATCAATACAGTGACTCAAGCACATCACGGGGCAGAGGGGTTCTGGATTTGCGGCACAGAGGGCTAAGTGGTTTAAGGCTAATCTCGAGGAGGCCAATTGATTGGCCTCAGGAGTAAAGCAGCATGTGCCGCTGTCATTATTTATTACGGGTGGAGATTAGGGGTGAAAGGAGCGTGCAGCAGGACAGTACCAACAACCCACAGCTTCCCTCAAGACCTGACCAGACCTTGTCTCCTCCATCCTCTGGAAAGAATCTCTTAAACACAGCACAAGCTCCCAAATCTCATCTTTCTCCCAGTGTGTCCTCCTCACAAAGTCTGGTGGTCTGAAGACGTAGTGAGGCAGGAAACCGCTCTCCAGCCTTAAGTTGATCAGTGGTGATGCTACACTTTGTCTCCAGACACAGGCTACATGCCATAGTGACTTCTTCCAACACATCATCACTGTACACACGCTGTGTCCTGCGAGTTATTTCTCTGATCTGTTTGATGTCAGCTCAAACTAAAATTCACGTTTTTATTACCCATGCAAGTGTAAATTCTTTTTCAATATTTTTATTATAATTATGATGATAACATGAAAAGCAGACAGAAATGTTTTATTCATTACTTCATCACACTGATGAAAAAATCATGTAAGTATTATATGATCGATAGGGTTCAAAAATCTGAGACCGTCCAAGTGAATAGATGATAATGACAAGCACATCAAATACTGAATGAACACATAAACTCAACAGAGTTAAAATTACTGACGCAAAGACTTTTTCTCAAACAAAATGCTTCTTTCCTTCCAATTCCATTCTGAAACTATATTTAAATTCATGTTAGTGAGCACTTCTGCTTTGCTGAGGTAATTCATCCACCTGACAGATGTGCATATCAAGGTGCTGATCTCACAGCCTGACTATTGCACAGGTTTGTCAGGGCTGGTCGCAATAAAAGGCCACTACAAGATGTCAAATTCTGTCAAACTTCACAAAGCATGCAGATCTCAGTCGTCCGGGTCATTGTATGTTCACTAGTTGACCACATGTATGCAGGCCTTGCTTTTCCAGTTGCTCACGTACTTCAGAACCAGATCATTGTCTGTTGCAGATCGAAACATCCATCATCATCATTTAACCATCAGCTGTCAACGGCGTTTCCAAGAGTTTGGCAGTAACACAAAACCACCCACATCCCCTTCGACCATGTATCACCATGCCAACTCAAGATGTGTTCATATTTACGTTAATGTTCACCATATCAATATTTATATTTATATCTGTGTAAGTATAGTTTGTTGCCGTCTCTATATTTGTATCGTTATAACGATTAATGTACTTGGCTATGAAGTTTTGCCAAGCCAGGATCTACATATTAATTATGCTCCTTTGCTTGTGCACTGTGATTTAATGACATCCCATATTATGACTGTGCTCACTCTTGATCCATCCAACACACACACAGCACATCATCAGACATCACAGTGATTATGTAGATCAGCGTGTCTGCTCCAATATCAGCAGGCGGCTGTTTGTACAGGCATGGTAGCACATTTACTTATACTTAATTAACATACTTTGGATTTCAATTCTTCCACAAGAATGTTTCCCATCTGTTTTGTATCTGGTAGATTTGTGCGGGCTTGAGGTTTGGTGAAGTGTAGCTGGCCTGTCTCTTCTCCAGCCCCAGCCAATGCCCAGATTTCTAATTCGATGGCTGTTTGACTTCCTCTTAAACTCACTCTGACGCTAATTTGAGACGTCTGATCTTGTCTGTCTTTCCCAGCAGTGTCTGTACTTCAAATCAGGAAACTAAGAAGCATGCAGTCATACATTTACTGTCCCACAACTGAGTAGCATGCAGTGTCTCAGTGAGGATATAGAGGTTTGCACTTACTGGGAATAGGTGCAGGAAACTGGAAGGTATCCCTGCCTGTGTGCTTGAGCTTGGTCGACTGTGACAGATGGTGGATATTGGATGTTATTTTTTTTCGGGGTTGCAGTTTTTCCAGCTTGTTATGCAGATGACTGATGGAGAATTGGTTCCATAATGGTTGACTGGGTTTTTCCTCCACCTCCTGATTTTTCCAAATTTAATTCATGTTGCATTTATTTTTTAATCACTTCGCACAATGTTAATGCTCCTGAGCTTCAGATGTAATCGTTAAACTTCAGCCTGATGTACTGTATTATCTGGAGTCTTCTCAAACTGTATAGTTCACGTGATAATCTGTGGTTCTCTGGTGTAGTCTGTAACAACACCATGTGACCTGCAGGTTACGTAGGTCACGGCTGGAGCCTACTGTTCATTAAGAATCACCTCCTTGACATTATTTTGCGTTCAGATTATATATGAAAGGCTCATGTCTTTTTCGTGGCCTGACCTTGTGAAAGTTGTCGCTCACAGTTACACTTAATGAATCTCTTAATTAACCTATTGATTTCCTGCACTTTCACAGTTACAGGGATGTACAAGTATTCACAGCTACATGAGGGGAACTCATTGTCTCTTATTTTTGCCGGTGGTAGAAGTTATCAATGCACAAAAATAACACACAGAAGAAAACTGTAATTACACGTACTCAGTCTTTGTTGCTACTTAATCCAAAATCATGTATATTAAGGCGGAAATTAATTATTTTCACTATCAATTAATTCCTCAATTAACTGATTAATCTTTCTTCTATAAAATATTGAAAGATGTGTATGATTATTTCTCACAGCCTGAGGTGATGGGTTCAGATAGTTTGCATAATTAAATAATAATATCATACCCAGTGATACGTGGATTTTAATATCATACATGAAACAGAAAACATCAAACGCTCATAATGAAATCTGGAACCAGCAAATGTTTTGCATTTTTACTTTAAAAATTAGAGATAAATATTTTTGAATATATATTTAAAAAATCTTGACATTTGAGTTATTGTGATTGGACAATATGTTTCTTTAATAATGAATATTTAAATTTATGTGTTGTTTTATTCTGGAATATTTCTCAGGCTGATGTGATATCAGCAGTTTGGAATTTATTATTCAGTTCTTCATTCGGCCTTTATCTTGCCTAGCAAAACCAAACATGGAGTTTTGTGCCTAAATGTGAAGTGACGCATCCTCCCCCTGAGTGACTGTAATCCTCCGCTCTGTGGGGGGGTGCAAGTGGGGACTAACCAGCATGGGTCCAGAGTTTCAGACGCTGTGAAAGAGATTCAGGCAGATGAAGGGAAAAAAAGAGGCCAATCTTTGTGGTAATTCCAGCTGCCTTAAACCCCCCCTTCCTGCCCTCTGCTTATTCTAATGATAGTCTCTAGTTAGGCTCACAGAGACGTGACAAAATGATGTGGTGTGTTGCATCAGTGCGTCTTTAACATTTTACCAGGGCTTCATATTTACAAAGCATGTCGGTCCAGTCTGTGCTGCTGCTTGTTTACTATCTGCACTAATGATGAAAACTGTTAGATGTCTCTTCTGATTTATGGGGCTCTGACAAACAGAGGGAGGTTCCTGCATTAATGCACAGAGCTCCGCAATGTTCTGTATTCAGCAGCACAACAACAGTCACAACAGGACGCTTGATTATTATTTATGCAAAATCAATATGTTTCTCGTAGGAGGAGGTCAGGCAAGGAAAGTGGAGGGAAATTTTTACAAGAGGAGGAGGAGGTGGGGGCTGTCGGGCAGCTACACCTTCATCTCTCTCTCCCTCTCAACCCTCTATTGAATCCGGGGGGGCATTATTTCCATGGTTGTCCTCTCGGGGCCTTGAGGCTCTCCTAGTGTGACAGAATGGCTCTGACAGCTGTGGCAGCCCAATCATCACTTTTGCTTTCATATTTTTCATCTGCTGCTCAGAAGAAAAAACAAAGAAAGCAGAGGAATCTTAAATCCTGAAACAGTTTCCCCACTAACAGATTTCCTTTCATCAAAACACTGCCTCTGTGTGTGTGTGTGTGTTCTTTCATTTCATGTTTAATTTAAGGCAGAATGGCATTAAAGTTGTCCTAATTATGCTGCGAACATATGCATGGTCACACATGCGTGATGGCATGCAGGTAATTTGACAGGATTATCCGTATGTTTGCCGCTCCTACGCTGTTCTCTCTTTGTCAGCTTCCCGCTGTAGTCGAGTCACCCTGGGAACCTCTGCAGCACATGACCTGAATCTCAATGAGCTTTAGCTGCCACTGACCTCTCTGTCTTATGCTTCCCTTACAGTGCACATTATATATGCTCATGCACACACGCGTGCCAGCTGCACATCCGCAGCACATCCGCAGATTTCCACATGTGCTTTGACAGTGGAAACTAGACGATACATTATATTAGAGGAAGAAAAGTGGATCGGTCCAATATGTTGTGTAAATCATGTCGGAAATTAGTTTCCTGTTCTTTTCGATGCCATTGCCTCAACTTTTAGAAATTAGCTGTGATTTAATCAGCTGCACAAACTATAGGATGCTCACCTGCACACACAAATTCTCTATCTGCATGTAGCACTCGCTCTCTTAGGGGAGTGGCTGAGTGTGGATGGCAGAAATCCCAGATTATTAAAGTGTTTTTTGGTTTAAAGGGACTCGTCCCCCTACCAATCATCTACTGGTAAGACCATAAGAAGATGTACACAGAAATAGAACAGATACATGTATGTTTGTGTGTTCGGAGTCACTTTATCTTTACTCTTGCTAAATATCAACAGAAGCCACAGAAACACACAGTGGCGGCTTCACATATCTTTTAATGACAGCGTCATGAGGATTCAGTGTCAGAGTGTATATCAACCTGTCACTGGTGTCATGGTTCTACTTAAAAGAATTTAAAATCATTCCTGGTATTTTCCACTGTGACTTCTTCTTCACATGATCTATGTAGGAGTTGGGACTTGTGGAACTTCATCCAATGAAATTTTTCCTAAAGTCAATCCAATTACTTTTTTTTTGCCTCAGCCTTTTTTTTTCCATCTTATCGGATGAGCACTGCTGATAGTTTGACCCCGAACGCGAACTTCTCCACAGTCTCTTTCATCACCAGACCTTGATCCACTTCCTGTGATGTGGCTGAATGTCACAGCTGAAAACCTCCTGCCGTGCTGTGACTGCTCCGTTATATAATGTATAAGAGAATCTGCACTGGACCCGCAAGCGCCTGCTCAGGAGAAGAAAAAAAACTAAGTTGTCCTGTCTCCTTTAAAAAACGGCTGACCACTCGGCTCAAAAACAATCATTGACTTCTCTAGTGCTTTGCAACCAATCAGACGCCATCCCCTTTGTTCCAAAGCCAGTGCCACCAACCTTTACCACCACACCCACCCTCGACACTGCCCCCGGAGAAGTTTGGTGAGCACTGCCTCCCCTGGCATATCGCAAGTGAAGTGGACCGTACCAACAGCTCCTGGAGGGGGAGCAACCCAGGGAACACAAAGCTGCTTTACACCTGACCTTTATGTTTTGGTTGCTGACAGGAGCCTGCTAACAAGAGGCGGGGGTTGAGGGGAGGATAAGGGTGGGGGTGGTCATTTGGTTTATACCCTCGAGTGGAAACCTAAGCGTACATGTGTGCAGACGTCGCTGTCATCTTTATTTAGCCTCGTCCTGTCACAGCATGTAGAGGTCAGCGTAACAGAGCTAGTGCTCATAGACGTGTAAACAGGAGTAGCTTTCTAGGAGCCTATGTCGAAACCGAATGAGCTCAGACAGACACTCCCCCCGTGCGTCAGGATGTATGGCCTCACTCTGGAGGACATTGATGATATTTTATTGGAATTGTACATGATGGAAGAAATGCCAGCTGCTGTGACCTTTCTGCTGAGGGAGAGGCCTCACGTCTGCTCTGTGGGATTGTGGGACTCCCGCTTTTAATTTCAATTTAAAGTTCACATGCTGATAAATATAGTCAGCATTTACAGTCTCTCCATTCATGCACTGTTGTTACAGAGAACACTATAATATATTTTATAGTCTAGATGAGCAGGGAAATCACACAGTCTTGCTGCTGGTGCTATAATATATAAAAAGTTCAACAAGGTAAAATATGTACAATTATCTTTTGAGGTGTATTACAAGATTAAATTCGTGGTTGAGAAGATGGTCATAATATTACAAGTTGTCATCAATCCAAATGAACAGGTAGTTGAAGTTCCTCTTGAAGCCTGGAATGTACGTTGGTTAGATTTTCTGGAATTTTGTTTGTGCTATAAGATTTTGCGTTTGAGTTTTATCTTCCCCACAGGATGAATGTTAATAACTTTGTGATGCCTTTCTTAACATTTCATTAAGTGCCGTTATCAGGGTTTGATTTTGATAGCACACTGACATTAGCATTTATCTCAGGGCCTCACACATCTGCTGGCCTGGCTCTCCGGCCTTTCTATTGTGTTTGAAAACATTCACCAGTCCCATTTGGCAGCTATTACCAGCTATCAATAAAATGTGCTATTGTGTGAGTCCTGATGTGTTAACAGTTCAGTGGAGGCCCCCTGAGGAGACGTCGTGGCTGCACAGATAAGTGCTGTGATGCCTTTAAGAAAAGACACAATAGACCATTTATCACAGAAAACATTTTGACATGTCACAGAAGACATGTCGGTGTCTATTGACTCTGTGTGACACTGACTGTGTTTACATGGACCCCAATATTGTGATTATTGACCTTATTCTGAATAAGACATTATTTTGATTATGATGTTGAGTTGCTAATAGAATAATCCATTAATATTCCAAAACATGATACAGAGCATAGTCTGATTATAACTGACATCAACATTATGTCCAACTACTTGTTTACGCTCGAACCCAGGGCATGAGTCATTAAGCAGTTAGTAACTGCTGTATGTCAGTGTCGCAAAATGAGAAAGGTCCAATAGGATTTTATTAAAAGAGTGTCCTGCAGTGTTTGGAGGCGGACAGCCTACAGATAAACCATAAGTCTGCAGCAGACAATGATCACTCAATACAGAATGGTGTACCTTCAGTGTTGTAATAGTTTTGGGGAATATGTTTGACTGTTTCGACATTAATGTTCCACTTGTGCACAAAGACAGGTCTATAAAGAAACAGTTTGTTGAGATCAAGCCCCTGCAGCCTGTTTGCAAAATCTTGGAAAGCATTTCCAGAAGAGGCTGTTACAGCAGCAGATTAACGCTGATGGTTATCTGTGTTTGTTTGTTAGTCAGCAGGATTAGGAAAAAAACGACTTGCTGGATTATCACGAAAGGAAGTGGAAGACCTCATTCAATTTTGGGGCAGATCCAGATTGGACTGATATTTGTGGGCAATTTGTTGAAGATGCAAATAAAAGTCAGGACTGAGTGAAGTTTATATGTGGTTTCATCACGGTGGCTGTTGGGCTCTGGCAGAGGAATCTAGTTCTCTCCATGTGTTACGTAATTTGTTATATTGGATCACCAGACTACATTTACTTTACTCCAGGTTTCATCGTTTCTTAGTTAAAATAAAGAAAGATGAATTTAGTGTGGTGACTGTGTTGTGTACTGTCGTCTGATTGGGTGTGTCATGATGGCCGGCGCTCTCTGTGACTTGTGCTTCATGAACAACAGCCCTCTCGTCGTGTCGGCTGCGGCAGCGTCAAACGCCAGCCCTCCGACTCCGGCCTGCAACATCTGCGTTTAATCAAGCGCTGCCTGGCTCTAATCAGCCTTATACCCATCTCTGCTCTGGCTCGTGGTCATTTCACTCTGCAGATTTATAGGGCTGCATGTGAGCGTGCTCCAGCGAGAGAGAAACAATCTGCAGCCTCCACTGCATTCAGCTTTGTTTTCTTTGCTCCACTTGCTTTGCTCGCACTGTAGAAATTCATTCAGCAGGTTGGTTCAGCCGCTAGTTGCAGCACCTCATTAGAAAGCCATGTGTGTGTGAGTGTGTTTGAAGGGTGTGTTTTGTCTGATGACTTCTTCGCCCCCTCCAGCCTCTCTGTGGCCTCCCTCACCAGCTCCGTCACCATATGGAAACAGCTGGTCCTCAGTGGTTGGACGCCTCCTGCGCTGCTTTAGGCGGCCTGGAGAGAGACGGCAGCGCCTCGAGCGGGGAGGAGCAGTGAGAGAGGGGAGGCATGTTTTGGGGAAGATTATGGATTCCGTGGTGAAAGTGTAAAACCCCCTCACTAAGCTGTTGGAGATTAACTTTGTATTCTCTCAGCATTAATAGGAACACAGACAGTGTCGTTCTTTAAAACTACACAGATTTACACTGGGATGTCAGCACAGTTCAGCTGCGTGAGGAGACATGTTGTATTAGTGTGTGCGCCAAAGAAACCGACTCTCCGTTTGTGTTAAAGTAGAAGCTGCTTCCTTGAAACCCTCTCAGACACAGCACTGGTTCATTACCCAAACTGCGACTCTAAACACTCCTGTGTTGCGCTCTGTGCTGGTGCAGACCAGTCACGGGGGGAAGCGGCCAGGCAGAAATTCTCCTGCTGTGTGGCTGACAGAGCTCTGTGTTTCCTCAGGGAGAGTGGAACAGAGGTTGTTTCTGCGGAGATCCCTGACATTTACGTGACCTTACATGGGAAACGTTTCTGAGGTGGTTTCTGTTTTTTTTAATGTGTTCGGATCTTGGTTGTAGTTTGTTAAAAAGTTTGCGGCTGAATCGTACTTTTAAATGTGTGTGCTTGCGTGTGGGGTAAACGAGGACAGAGGTGGTCGGAGAGACTCCCTCTTTATCTCTGATTCTGTATCATCCTCTAAAGCCTGCCGGTCCGTCATCAGTGACTCTGAAAAGACAGATCAAATACAGGGCCCACCCTCCCTCCAGCTGCAGCAGGTTTTAGCCAACTGAGGTTTTGAGTGTCAGGACAGAAGGAGGGAGGACACAGCACTTAAACCAACAGAGCCGTCATCTATTTGTTGAAATCAGAGACCACAGAGTTTGACAGGTCCACAACGCCCAACCCTCTTTTGTTTCTGGCTGCTCCTTTGCGTCAGAATCTTTTTCCTGAAGTCTGGTTTCTTTTAAATAAAGAGTATTAAATTTCACTGTGTCTGTTTGACTGGAACAAAAGTTCACTTTAAAAATAGATGTGGTCATAAAAACTTTATTTTAACCAGAATTTTTGGATGTTCTTTCCTCTTGTTCACAGCAAAAAGCCTCAGGCAAAGTGCTGTTTGACCTGGTGTGTTCCCACATGAACCTCATCGAGGGCGACTACTTTGGCTTGGAGTTTCAGAACCATCAAAAGATGATGGTGAGTGAGGAGGAAAATGAAAGTTAAATGGAGCCTCTTCTTATGCATCTCAGAATACTATATATGTCTCTTTTCTTTGCTACAGGTTTGGTTGGATCACATCAAGCCCATTATCAAGCAGCTCAGACGTGAGTGTTTCAAAATGCTGTCACATCTTCTTTCAATGAATCAATGAAACAAACAAAAAGTATTATATTGTGTGTTATTACAACACTAGGGCCGAAGCACACGATCCTGAGGTTTGCCGTGAAGTTCTTCCCTCCAGACCACGCTCAGCTACTGGAGGAGCTGACAAGGTGAGCTCCTCTTTTACCGAAATCTCTACAAGATATACGCATATTCCCTATTGGCTTTTATTGAAAAATCTATTTACATAGGATATGTCAGAGGAAATGACTTCAGCTGTGAGTGGAAGAGATTGTGGAAGCGCACAGGAAACATGCGCTCTGGTTCTTATAAGATTTATTCCCTCCTCGGCTTTGTAATTCTCATGTCATGGCTGCCATGTTTCAGATTCAGCTCTCTGCAGATGAGTGGGGCACTAATGACTCCCTGGTGTCTAAGAGCTTTTTGTGGAGCTGGGTCATGACACGTTTTCAAGAGGCAAATAGAAAGCAATGTGTTGAAGGATTCTTGATGATATTAGTATTTGATATACAAAAATTCTCTGGGTATATTTGTGTATGGTAGCGCTCTGAGGATATTCAATTCTTCTTCAGTGTGTGGATTTATTTGGTTTCTCTGTTTTATGTACACATAACATGCACAGTTTGAGTCCAGCGAGGAACCTTGGTCGCATGTCATCCCATATCTCTCTCTCAGCCTGTTTCCTATCTGCCTCTCCACTTTCCAACAAATGCAAAATTCTAAATTCCTACTTTATTTTTTATCATTTTAACAAATTCTGAGCCTGTTATTCCGACTTTATTGGGTCTTGCTCTGGCTTTGATCCAAGAGAAGTAGCAGTGCAGCACAAGACAGACTCATGAAATGACTTCATTACTTACTGAATCCAAAATGTGCACTTTGCCAACTCTATTTGACTAAAAGTTTTGTGCACAATAAAAAGAGCCGGAGCACATTGTGTTTATTCAGACGTTTAGCTGCAGCAGTTCATTTAGATTCAGTGGTAGATGTTGTTTCTGATCTGATCCAGAGGTTTTTGTTTTTATTGTGCTTTCTTGCTGGACAGTTCAGCCACATCTGCCCTGTTTCACCTTGTTAAAGCAGTCTGTGTCTGTGTCCAGGTACCTGTTTGCCCTCCAGATCAAACAGGATCTTTCCTGTGGACGTCTGACCTGCAACGACAGCAGTGCAGCACTGATGGTCTCCCACATTATCCAGTGTAAGTGCCTCATTTAGCTCAAGAGACCAAAACCTCGACAGATCAGAGTTTATCGTCAAACGTTGTCATGTAGCTCACTGTGTTCCGTTGCTACAGATCCTGTGTGTGTTTCTATGGATACCTTTCAGTCAGCTGCCTGGACATAATCTTGCAGAACTGATTCAGAGCAGCCTCACGGTGCCACGCCAGGAAATACTGAGAATTTTTCAACCTGACGTTTCTCAGTCTGTTATTCAATAGTGATGAAAAACAACATGAACGAAGATGGAGATCAGTTAAACTTATGAATACGCACGTATTCATGTTGACACAGTTTACCACAGCTATGTTTTTATGAGCAAATATCTATTGGACGAATGGCGTTTCATTCTGTGCCAAGCAGCGCTGAAGCTGCAGCGGAGGTTCACTGCAAGATTCAAAGTATATTTTTAGATCCCGCCAGTATTTTGTAGCAGGTATTTTTTACAATAATGTTTCATAATATTTTCTTTTTCAGCTGAGATTGGGGACTTCGAGGAGAGTCAGTGCCGGTCACACCTCCTCAACAACAACTACATCCCAGATCAAATGCCCCTGATCGACAAGATCATGGAGTTTCACTCAAAGAATATGTGAGTTTCTAGAAGCCGTCAAATGTCTTCAATATTTTTGACGTATTACGTATGACTTTAATTATGTTGACATTCATTTAATCCTTCTGTTGAGCTTTAAAATGTGTTTTTTTTAAAAGATTTTTTAAGATAAATGTTTTGCTGCAATGCACGGTTTAAAATGTGATACAGATATTAGCATGCTGGAATAAAACTACAAATCAGACCAACATGGAACTGATCGCTGAGTCTACAAACACCCCAGTCAGAATGTATCTCCGTACACTGGGCTTGGCTGTGGATGGATAGCATCTGTCTCTGTCTGTTGTTTAGAGATAATGGGGCGTTTCGAGGGTTTTTCTCTCCTCAAATTCTTCACCTTATCCTCAGTTATGTGGAATTCTGAAAGTAATTCTGGGACTGAGATATTCCTTCATATCTGTCTACTTGGCATACATGTATGTCTTCCAGCCTGAAGAAACCCAGGAAGAACTATGACGTGTACACAACATTAAAATCAGTGACTCAATGGGTCCAGTGTCTTTAACTCTGCTCTTTAAATCACTGAAGCAGTTGCGCAACACAAATTTTTCTGTTTGCTCGTGAACAGGAAAAGTTGCGTCAGGCTTTGTGCACGTCCTGTTGGGGAAATTGTATTATACAGGTGACACCTCCAGGAAAGCAGCTGCTGAATAAATGGGTTCTTTCTCAGGAGCGCTCCGTGCAGCTCTTTATCATAGATCAGC
Source organism: Paralichthys olivaceus (assembly GCF_024713975.1). Taxonomy (NCBI): domain Eukaryota; kingdom Metazoa; phylum Chordata; class Actinopteri; order Pleuronectiformes; family Paralichthyidae; genus Paralichthys; species Paralichthys olivaceus. The sequence continues at coordinate 10,066,934 of NC_091102.1, forward strand.
TCTGAAAAAGCCCGTCTTTTGTAAGTTGTTTTACAGCTTCTGGAGTTTGAGACTTTCTCCTACAACAACAAAAGAGGCCTGAAAGCTTCCTTCATCCCACCACATGACTCACACAGCTGTTATCAGCTGGTTTCGAAGGTTAAAAACGCACATTCTCAGAGCGTATTCTCAGATGTCTAATGTGAAGCTTATACAAAGCGTAGATGGTTATTGAACTTGGCTCTTTTCACAATTTTTCTGCCTCAAGTTTAAGAGCGACAAGCTGCTGGGAATATATCACTGGAAACCTTCCAGATCTCCTCCCACCATCCTGCCTCAAAATGTCGAAATCATCCGTGCTCACATTTGAGTACGAGCCAAAGCTTTGCCAACCCTCGTCTCACCTCTGTGTTACAGTGAGCTGTGTCAGAGATGGGCTCACAGGGGGCGGCTCCTGCTACATGAAAGCAGCTAGATTAGATTTGACTGCCCTCTTTGCTTCGCTTTTTCTTTTTTTTCCCCCGAGGCTTTTTTAGTTGATAACTGTAACTGGGCTCTTTCTGCTCGGATGCCACGCCGAGTTAAATCTCTTATTAAGTACCACACACAGGAAACAGGTCCGCTGATAAGAATTAGGAGAGTTAGTTAGCGTCCGCGTCCCTCCCCAACCTCTCTCCACCGCTGCTCCAAAAACTCAGATAAACACGAGGAAAACTGGATCCACTTGGACTCGTTCTTTCACCTCAATTAGAGGATGATAAGCCAGGATTTCATTTATTTCCCAAAATGTTCTGAAAGGGTAATGAATGCAGCAGTTTGCTCTTGTTAAATTCAAGCATGAAAACCTGCAAGTACAATTAGTGCTATTATGTTTGCTTTCTTTTAATCACCCTGCCTCCTCTAGTCTTTTACAAAAGACATACTGCTTTTGTATAATATCAGTATATAAACTAGAATAGCACTTAGTAGAGCACATACCTCTGACATGTCCATTCACCATTTAATTCCATCATCATCTTGGAACTAACCTGGTGAACATATTTGCTTCATTCATATCAAACCCTGACAGCTGAATGATCATCTCTTTCACCCTTTGGCTACTTATGCAACACTTTTTATTAGGATCAACCCTTTTTTGTCTTTTCTTGGAAAAGGGAGATGTAAAATATTCCCAGCCTCATCCTGGATTTTCTTCTTGTGTTTTAACCTTGTTATCGTCGTGTTTTGTGTTGCAGAGGTCAAACACCCTCAGAATCAGACTATCAGTTACTAGAAGTGGCGCGTCGGCTGGAGATGTACGGGATTCGCCTTCACCCTGCCAAGGATCGCGAGGGCACGGGTTTAAGCTTGGCTGTGGCTCACACCGGCGTCCTGGTCATTCAGGTCAGTGCCACTGGTTCGTAGGTCAATGATGTAAGAGGTGAATGTCCAAACCATGTGGGTGCGATTGAAATCCACCAAGTGTTATTTCTTTTAAAAGCCTGAATTAAAAGTCGATTATTTATTTGTCTTCGCTGCAGGGACACACAAGGATCAACGCCTTCAACTGGTCTAAAGTTCGCAAACTGAGCTTCAAGAGGAAACGTTTCCTCATCAAGCTGAGGCCAGATTTAAATGTGAGTTATGTTGCTTTATAATTAAATCGTATAATAAATTGAATCCACTAAATGTAATAAACGTTCTGTGTTGCACCAGAGTTCATACCAGGACACTCTAGAGTTCCTGATGGCGAGCAGAGACTGTTGTAAAGTCTTCTGGAAGATCTGTGTCGAGTACCACGCCTTCTTCCGCCTCTTTGAAGAACCAAAGGCCAAACCCAAGCCTGTGCTCTTCACACGAGGTTCCTCCTTCAGATTCAGGTAGGGGGAGTCTCTGTCTCTGTCTCCAGGCCTAATGTCCCATCACTTAAACAGTCGACTACAGCTCATTGTCTTCATCTCTGCTGTGCTTCTTCTCTGCAGCGGTCGCACACAGAAGCAGGTGATTGATCATGTGAAGGAGTCTGAGTTTAAAAAGATCCCGTTTGAAAGGTAAAGACTGCAGACGTGTGTGTTTGACTCATTTGGTCTGTTTGAGGTTCCTCAGAGTGTTTAACACTGACCATCGACCTTCTCTCTGCCAGGAAACACAGTCGGGTCCAATACAACAGCCGGCTGTCGCCGTTGCCTTCTCCGCGTCACCATGAAGTGCCAACAGAAGTGAGTGTCTTAGCTTTTGAAGTGCATCTGTAGCCGGCCCCATAAAGTCTGTGTCGTCTCAATGAATCTCATTATCATGCTTCTATTAACACATAGAAAACCTTTATTGTCCCCTGTGGAGTTTTCTCACAGTCGCGTAACATCGTCATTGTCACATATGTCAATGTTTTAAAACTTGCATTGTTCAGTACAGTCAACACTGTACAATATTTAAGATATTCTAGATCAAATATATATAATATTGGAAAAAAATGGCTATGTTTATATTATATTTGCCTATCAAGTACGTAGGGAGGCATGGTGGTGCAGTGGTTAGCCTCACTGCGAGCAGGTTCTTGGTTCAAACTCCTGTTTCGTTAAGGGGCTTTTCTGTGTGGAGCTTCCATGTTCTCCTCGTGTCTGCGTGGGTTTTTCTCTGAGCACTCAGGCTTCCTTGGGGTTAAGCTGATTGGAGAGTCTACATTTTGTGTGAATGGTTGTGCGATACTCGCCCCGATGTCAGCAGCGATTGGATCCATGGTCCCTTTCAGGATAAGTGGTATATAGATGGTTTAAATTGTATTGCACTTGACGTGTCTGTGCCCTTATCAAGATGAACAAAAGACCACACGTTTAAGCTCTATTCAGACAGGTGACGCACACATTTACATCAGCTTCCTCCTGGCCTCACCACAAATCAGCAAAACCATCAGCAGAAATGTCTATTTTGCCACCTTGTGCATACGTGTAGCCTATACGTACAAACTTACTCATCAAAACAACTCTACCATCAAGTCATACAGAATCATCAGTAACCACATTTAAACACAATAGATAAATGAAACAAACTCTTGAAATGCTTTAATTCTCTGCCTCTGTGTGTCTCTGTCAGAGGGGTGCTCCTCCCATGGGCAGAGTCGACTCTCCTCCTCAGCGTCACTGGAAAGAGTCGGTGTTGGTGAGCGCAGAAGACGCCTCACGAACAACCAGCCCCTCCCACCAGAGAAACGGCCACGAGGAGAGAACAGGGTCTGTGTCCAGGACAGAGGAGACAAGAGGCTCGACGCGACAGACCCACCAAGAACATCAGAGTGCAGGTCCGCCACCTCGAGCTGCTGAAGGCAGCAGCTCTTCCCTCCACTACATTGGTTTGAGTGATATAGATTATGACTATAACATGTGCGGGGATCAGGACATTAGCATGAATCACAGGGGGACGGCCGTACTCCAACAAACGTCTGGGTTTGAGTACGTGAACGGTGATGTTCATGCTCAGCAGGGAAACTTTACAGGTAGAATGTGGCACAGGGAGTCTCCTTCACCTTCCAAACCACCTCTCAACATGAGTCACAAGTTAGATCAGTCATACAAAAGGTCTGACCAAAGCCCTGTCTATGGCACCATGGCAGACGCCAGTGCTCAGAGCAGAGAGAGGCAGAGCTGCAGCCCTCTCATAGTCCCACATATGATGGGCTCGAGGAGCGTTGTTACCACTCCTGCCCCGGCCGCTTCTCATCCAGCAGCGGTCCTCAGTCACGCAGAGCAGAATGGCTACAGCTCTGCTCACCCTCACTTTGACATCCCCAGTCGCTCTTCGCAGTTACAGAAGCTCCATAAAATGCGCCACCACTTTGTCGATGAACCAGACCAGGGAGCAGCCTTGACAGCGCAGGAGTCGCATCCTGTCCTGTCTCGGGCTGAGCGTATGGCTGCTCTCGAGCGCCGCATGGTGGCCAATGGGCTCTCGGCACCGGGCAGGTCCAGGGCCGGGCCTGGGAAGAAGCGCTTGGGGCAGGCTGGTGCCACACACGTGGGGGCGGTTCAGATAAACGACTGCACCAATACCAGTGGCTCAGAGTCCAGTGAGTCTGAGGTGGAGACGAACAGGGCCAACTGCAGCAGCCCCCTGATGTTTGGTAACACTGTGGAGGCCGGCTCCAATTCCCCTTTACCCAGAAACAAGTTCTCCTTTGGCAGCCTCCAGCTGGACGAGGAGGCGGATGAGGACAGTAATGTCTTCAGCGATGAGGATAGTGGACACATTTTCAGCTGTTAGCACAGAGAGAGCTTCAGACCATGAACAGGATGGTTTGATTGGATTAGTTTGGGTTCAGATGGTGTAGGGAAAGCCAGTGTTACCCACAGATTTCATTCAATCTGTGGTGGTCATCTGGATGCACGTGGGCAATGATGAACGTTATCTTACACGCAACAGATTCAGAGTGACAGGTACTGAAACTAAAAAGTGAAAGACAAGTGATTGCCTGAGAGTGAGAGAAGTACAGTGCATGCCATTTGTGGGTAAATGCACAACTGCAGCTGCAACTATGAGGTCTGGCTGTCTGCATGGAGGGTAAAACTTTATGGATGATGACAAGGACGAGCAAACACGCTGCAAATTGCGCCACAAATAACATTATCAATACAATGCAATAACAGAGCAAAACACCAAGTTAGAGATATTATGTTATCATCAAGTGTAAAAAACCATTTTGATTTATTATCAAACTTTTGCAGAACAAATAAGATTATTAGAAACACTGGGAAAAGTGGTGTCTTGTTGATGAAACCTTATTTCTTTCAGGGGATTTTTCTCAGATCTCCACTTAAGTATTCTACTTCCTAATCAGAGCACTCTTAAACCCTCTCTTTCGTTAGGTCAGGGTTTCCTTTGCAAGACTGAGGGATGGAAGGGTGTATCAGTGTTTTCTTGTCTGCTGCATTGAGGGGCTTTATCGTAATCAAACTCCCTCTTTGTGTTACCATGTCCCTGCAGAAATACACAAGTGCCAATTTAGGATTCAACACTAATGGATCAAAACTATTATTGTCTCTGTTTATGTGAGTTTTAATCTCAAAGATGAACTCACAGATGTTCCAGTTGCACATTTTTGATTTACTCGACTTCGTCGTAGACTTCATTGTTAAGTCTGTGTTTGGTAGAGTTGTTGAACGCTCAGTTCAGTTTCTGTTGCCTTATGATCTCCAATAGGAAAATACACAAACAGTATTGTCTGTAGTCAGATCTATTTTGTACCAGATGATTTGACGATTGTAAGTTTGTCAAACTTTATGTAGATTTCCGTAAAACAGACTTTGTGGTCGTTATTAATATTTTGTCTAAAATGTCTGTGGACAGTGAACGTTTCTGAGCTGTGTTGTGAATATCGTGGATAATCTTTCCATCTCTTGTGTTATTAATACTGTTGAAGCATCTGGCTTGCAACCGCTCTGAGAGTAGTTAAGTGTTCAGTGTGGAAACAGATGAATATGCTGCAAAAACCGATTCAAACTATTGTTTATGTGTACAGCTCCCCCAGCTACCACTTTACCAAAGAGTCATTCTGTGTTGAATCATCACACTTTTCTCAATGACGTTTTTCCTGCTGAAAATAACAGTCATTGCAACTGTTAATGTTCAAATTGTAAAACATGTATAAATATATTTTCAAATTTTTACCAAAGATAGTTTTTAATTTCATCCAATCCTCCAGAGAGTTTGGCCTTTGGTGTTTTAGTTGTTTCACATATGACCGTAGGTTTGTCATGTATCTAAAATCAATACGCAAAATGAAATTAAGATCTTTAAAGGTGCAAAACAAAAGTGTGTTGATTTGACCTTGGAACGATTCTTTTTTATTCACTAACGTTGTCGTGATTGAAAAGAAATACAACAACAGGTCTAAATGTAACCTCACAGTATTTTAGTGTCTGTTGTCTAATAGCATTAGAGACCAGTGGTGGCTTGTTTAGGCTAAGTTGAGAGTAAATGTCTGTTGCACTGGCAGTTTTGCCACTTCGCTAGAGTTTATAGCCCTTATGTTCACCGCCGACATCTCCCTCTGCACTTGACTCACGCTCGAGTGTCTCTGCCCAATAATTTGGTTTCACAAACTCCTCCAACAGCTGTGGTGGCTGCCTCCAACTTTGCTCCATGACAAAACGCAGCTGCACTTTTGTTCTTTTTCTGTTCCAGTTTCTTGCTTGCACTTCTGTCTTCATGTTTATTTCTGTTTCTTTCTGTTTGACAAAATAATGATTTTATGTCACATTCCTGCTTGTTTTTTTTTTCTTTATCCAGTTTGTGCACTTGTCTGTCAGCATGCAACTGTTGTATCTTGTCTGTTACTGCATGAAAACCTGTTCTGTCACTCACCAGTGTCTGTGTAAATCAAGGTCATCAGTATGTGGGTTTCCTTTCTCTGCAGTGATCCAGATAACACGTCATTATTCCAGAGTAGAGGGAGAGAGAACGTTGGGTTAAGGATGACAGGCGCTTGGGAATATGCGGGCATATAGAAGATTGACTTTTCTATCTGTGTGTGTGTGTGTGTGTGTGTGTGTGTGTGTGTGTGTGTGTGTGTGTGTGTATGTGATAGGCAGTTTAAAGGCAACACCTCAAAGTAAACGGGCTCTTGGCTCATTCGTCACAGTTGACTGCTCCCAAATGTTTTTTTAGCATCGACATCAAAAACCGTAGCTACATTTGAATATTTATGATTCTAGATTCCTAAATTATTTGGTGTTTCAACATCGACGTCGACATGCATTAATGCAAAACTATGATGAGGGAATACATGTTTGTTTTTTGCGGGGGTCGCTGGATCGCTGCAGCGAGAGGAGAAGCCTCTCTGATGAACACAGCTCTGCCTCAGACCTGGAGAAACTCTGCTGCACAACAGCTGAATAATTTGGAGCAGATGTAAATTTACTCTTTAAATTCCAAACCATTTAACACGTGTTTGTTGGGCTCTGAGTCTCAGGTCTGTAGGTGAAACCTGTGTGTGTATTTTAACCACTGATATCCTTCAGGAGTTTGTCTCTAATGCATGCTGTGCTAAACCAGAACAGAGTTATGGTGCCCATCATACTGCGCTGCCCTGGCTGCTCTCTGCATGTGCTGTAACATCCAGGTAGTGATCACAGTCACCACACTGTCATTTCCTACAGATTAGATACTTGTTGTTTGTTAGAGCAGGTTTTAAGACAAAGGGAATTATGCAATATTTTAGTGAGTAAATTTAAAAAAGAATATTTACATTCAGTATTCACTGTCACTTTTATGAGAAGTCTGGATGCAACACTGATTGAATATATGTTTGCTCATTACCAGTAAGACAATCCCAACAGTGTCACAACAGTGTTTATTGAAATCCTTCACATTCATTAATATATTTTTTATATTTCATAAGTTTTTTTTCCCCTATCTTTATTCCAGAGCGTGTTCTTTCAATTTGAGAGTAGGACTTGATTTCAAGTTCAGATGTTTTAATGCTTTCACTCAAAACCCTGCACTTGCACTCTAATTAGATTTGCTCCGCTTGTGCTCAAACTGTGCTTTTGCACTCAGATATTTCATTTATCACGCCCTCGTTATGGGTGTGTAAATAAGTAAAGCCATGGAGGGTGGAAAAGCATGAATCGAGAAGGGGAACACACCTACAAGGATTAAATCTTGAATGAAGACAGGGAAAAAAAATTTTAATGATAGGTAACACACAAGAGGTCTATGAATGAGCTCACACATCTTTCCTCTTAAGTCTATCTTTCACTGACCTTTTTATGCTGCTACTTTACTTCACTGGAGAAGATTAATATGTCACTTTAGAGTCAATAAAAATGACCTTAATGAAGAGAGACCTCTGAATCTTCTTTTTTAGATCCCAGCAGTTAGTGTCTGCTTTCCTCATCCTGTAGTTTTGTCGTGTTGTTTGGTGCATATCTTTATTGTATTTATTGAAGAAGTCTGTCTCAGTCACTTCCTCTCCCTCCTGTAGTTGTTTTAGACTCTCTCTGGGCACGTTGATCTAATTGCAGTCATGAGTTTCACTGCTCTGTGTGCATCACTGTTTGTGCTGACACACCACAGGGCAACAGATAAAGAGGGCCGGGGTAAGTTGCAGCTGTAATATAGTAAGTATAGCTGAGTAAAGATCGTCAGTGTAGGCGACACTTAGTAGTAAATCATCCTGCGGTACACGTCTCAGCTTGTGTATTGATTGACGTGGGCACAAAAGGCTGCTAGAGCGGTCTGGACTGTTGAGTGAGTCACGGCTGACTTTTCACTATTGTCCTGGCAGATTCTCCCAGTGAGACGTGATAGTGTTTCCTGTGTGGCTGAGGAAGACTCTGACCCGTTAAGACTGACTGTAAATAAAGACTGAAGTAGTTTGGTGTAGCTTCCCAGTGGGTGGTGTTTGAAGTGTCGGATGATGAAATGAATGCTGGAAAGTTTAATTAGTTTCGAAATGTCAGTGTCTCTGGATTTAGTGGAGCTGTGAGTAATGATTATTTTCTTTATCACTAATCTGCAGATCATTTTCTCTTAATCCATTAAAAAAAGATATCTGCAAGGTGTCCATGGTGAGACCTTTAAACCAAATTGGCACATTTGGAGATTTTTCTTCTTAAAAACTGTTTATACAAAAAAACTGAATGTACTCATCTGAGAGTTAAAGTATTTGAAAGTAAAAGTATATTGTTGTGTTTATTCGTATTTGCATCACTCTAACTTTGATCTTCTCTCGTCTTGCTGCTCATCACCACGGGACACGGGACAGCTGTGGCATCCAACAGTCCCCACCTGTCTGCGTCCTCCGCTCACTCCCACGGCATGGTCAACGGTCAGAAGTCGCTGGAGCTTTGCGGCCACAGCCCCGACGGCCGGCTGCCCTCGCCACTCACCAGTCCGCTGCTCAACGACGCCTGCAGCGTTCGCACAGATGACGAAGACGAGGTCCGGAGGAAGGTTGGTCAACAAGGAGCACTTTGATTTCTTTGTTGCATCAGTAATTAAGATTTTCTTCCCTAAAGTTGTGCTGCAAAGTCGTCAGATACTGAAAATAGCAGTGGACCTAGATTACATGTCCTAAATAAACCTCCACTGGGGCTTACGCTGAGAATACTCACCAGAGAAATGGGTTAGACGGGTAAAACCACTGATGAGGCACCAAATACTGTTGGACCTGCTCACAGTTTGATGGCTCAGACTCTCCTGCTCAGCACCCTCTCTCTGTTGTGTTGTCTTCGCAGAGGTTTCCGACAGATCGGGCCTATTTCATCGCCAAGGAGCTGCTGACCACAGAGCGAACATATCTGAAGGACCTGGAGGTGATAACTGTGGTAAGACCAGGTCCAAGTCCACTGTTTGTTTTCCCCTGCGCTGTCCTCTGGGGAGAAAACATCGATTATTCCGCTTAGCTGCTCAGTTGCAAGCTCGCCCACCAAAACACACGGCGTCAGGCGGTGATACGGGGATATTTTGGCAGATGTGATTCCATTTTTTATTCATTCAACACTCTCTGTGCCCTGAAAACGCATCTATCTGTCTCACTCAAGGCTGTGAATACTAAACTGTGTTTGTGTTTGAAGAGAAGGATGGATTTAGCAGCGTGCGGCTCTCTGTTTCAGCCTGTTCCTTCAGATTTCGCTGGCTCGCTTCGAACACACGGACACCATTTCATTTGATAACATTGCAAAGGAAAAAGCGTCGGAAAACAGGATATTAAATGTGCTGTTCTGTTGAAAACAAGGAGGGATGTTCTTATTGAAGCCGCTCGTCTGATTCTCAACACGCACGCAAAGAAAACGCATCGCTCCTTTTCACTAGTGGGTTCAAAGGCTGCAGCTTTTCTTGTCTTGTAATTTTCAATGAAGCCTCTCACGCATCTCATAAATATTTGGGTTGGCTCGTGTCCTCGTTCTTGTCTGTGTGAGAGTGTGAGTGAGTGCTGTCTCCATCTCCCTCTTCTTCCACACTGTTTGGGGTGAAGTCATCAGAGCAACAGCCGGTGCCTTTTTTTTTTCTCTCTCCCAAACTCTTCTAGAAACACTCAGGTTTCCTAAAAGCCACTTCCCTTTCCCATCACGTCAGCTAAATAAAGCCGTGTCTGCTGTGCCCCTGACACACACACACACACAACAGGCAACATTTGACTTAATGAAGCTGTAGTGTTAAGAGTGATTGGCTTCTGATTCCTGCGCTCGTCCTCAGGCGATGAAAGGATTAAAGACGTCACTGAGGCACAGACAGACGGCTTCTGGAAGCGTCCAGTGAGGATCTGCTTCGACACAATATGTTTCTGTGCTGTTTTTATGATGCTGAATGCCTTTTTGAACGCAATATCACAAAAATACTCAGGAAATAATGAGTATGAAGCACATTACGCACTGTTCATACCTGCTGCACCCTGGTTTATTAAATATTGTGGGTTGATTTGTTCTGAACAAGAAAACCTTCTCAGATCTTGGGAAAATCCCTCTGGTATCTCTCTTGGTAGATGTGGTGTGGTGACGAGCCAAGTATTCTTTTCTTATCTAAAGTCACAAATCTGGCTTGAAGGGCTTTACAATCTGTGCAGCGCACCACATCCTCTATTCTTAGACTCTGCCTGTACTCAGATAAGAAAAGTTTTATTTTAGTGTCCCTGTGTTTTCAAAGTGTAGAAAGTTAACTCCCTGAATTCATCACATTGTGAGGGGTTTCTATATAAACCCTCATTACTTGGTGTAAAATATGTATGATTATAGATTTCCCTTATCCCTCTGACAAATGGACCTCCTGCTGGTAGCCCCCTGCCTTGCTACAAGAGATGTTGTTTGAATGATGGTGTTCAAATTGATCTAAAATAAAAACAATAGCTATAACATTCATTATTTCTGCAGCAGAAAGCCCAGACCTCTGTCCTCCGCTGTTCTCTCCTGATAACGTTTGGTTCTTTATCTGCGATGGTGTCTGAGACTGGCGGGAAAGTAGAAGAAAAATGGGCATGTCTCAAAATATCTCACAGGGTGTTAAGAAATATTTCTATATTTGGATAGATCATTATGTTTATTTGAGCCAAATTCAATTAGGGAATATGTCTAATTCTTGCATTTTTAAATTTGAAATACAGTTTTAGTACTTTTTTATAATATAATGGTTTATTGACTTGCATATCCTGTTAGCTTAGGTTCTACGGATTGAAGAGATATAAAGCACACTCCAACATCACATTAATCAAAAATACCTATGATGGTGCTGGTGCAGTGTCTCTCTAAACTCAGATTCATCACACTAAATAGATTGAAGTCTCTGTGTGTGTGTGTGTGTGTGTGTGTGTGTGTGTGTGTGTGTGTGTGTGTGTGTGTGTGTGTGTGTGTGTGTGTGTGTGTGTGTGTGTGTGTGTGTGTGTGGTTTCGATGGCAGTCTTTTCAGGGTGCAGTGGGTGAAGACGAGGGGACCCCAGACTCTTTGAAGAGCATCATCCACTCCACCTTTGAGCCTCTGCACAAGTTCCATGCAGGTTTCCTCAGGGAGGTGGAGCAGCGGCTGGCGCTGTGGTGAGTTTCCCTGCAGGGTCGAGAACTCATCCACTGATGTGTCTTGTTGGTTTTTCCAAATCTACTTCAACTTCTACCATTTTTAATGAGTTTCATTGGGGAGAGGGCACTGGTCCCTTTAGTTGACCTGAGGAGCTATCGTCTCCATGGCAACAGTCTACACTGTCGCCGGCTTTTTTCTTGCCTGTGGGTTTCTGCTGTCTGACCTCCTTAATGATGTTGTGCTTTATCGAACATACACTGAATCACACACACACCCACACACAGATGTGCAGACAGTGATTCATAAAGCCTGTCAGACTGTAAAATGTACGGCCATTAACTGCAGCCATGCAGTAATATATGTTTACTTCAGGGCCTATTTGAGCAAATCCTTGTTAGAGCTTCAAATTAAAGCCAGGACTGATATTAAGTCAAGGCTGCTGATAAAGAGCCACATTCAAATGGGTATGTTAATACCAGCACTATCCAGCACTACACATGTCTCTTCATTCTCTTTGCATATTCAAATGTTCCAGTAGATATAAATATATTTGTGTATGTACCTCTGTCGTGGTGACCAACATTATAAATCTGTCTGTCACACATGAACAGCAATGTGTTTTACAGACTGAGATGTTTCTTTAAATGCATTGTTAAAAATGTAAAATACATATTCTGAGTGAATGCAGAGGCAGCACAGTATTATATTCCCTGTGTGGTTAAAGTCGTGCTCAAGGGAGACACCTGCTGGTGGGTCTCTCTCAAAGTTCTCTCCAACTTGAGATGAGGTGAAACCAAACTCATATACTCAATAATCGATAATCTGTAATTACAGTTGTGTAGTTTGGTCAATTACTCTACTGTCCACAGTAGTAACCATGATAACTCAGTTTAAGGAGAGGGCAGCTATCAAAGGCAGATGTACCAAATTGCTTTGAATGTACAAATGTTGGAAAACATCATTCTATTTAAAAAAGTGAGTTGCCCCCTCATTCGGATCTGTACCAAAAATCGAATGGGTTCTTTCTTTATCCAAATCAAATCCTTCCAAGTTTTATGATAATCATTTGAGTAGTGTTTACATAATCTTGCTTGTGGCCAGGGGTGAAAACATAACCTCCTTGGTGGAGGTAAAATTTGCTTTGCAAGTACAAAATAAAAAGCAGAGGAATGTTTCCAAATCGATAAAGGTTTATTTAAAAAGACACATTTTCAGAATAAATATAAAAACAGACAAGAAATGATTAAAAGTAAGCTTCTTGATATAAATAAGCTTCCAGAGTGTCTGGGTTCATCTAGTCATTCTAAAGTTGAGTTGTTTTTAAATCAAAAACTAAAAGTCTTAATCTAATGAAGCTGCTGTGTATCTGCTGTAGGGAAGGACGCTCCAACGCTCACATTAAAGGAGACTATCAGCGCATTGGAGACGTTATGTTGAAGAATCTACAAGGTTTGAAGGTGAAGCACAGATTCGATTTAAAACTCTTAATATCAGTAAAAACTGAAATTCATCCAAACTCATATGTTTTGGGCATTTTCCAACTTCAATGTTTCCCCAGCCGCTGACGGCAAACCTGCACAAGCAGTCTGAAGTCCTCTTAGAGCTGGAGAGGGCGTGCAGGGCGTCCCGCAAGTTAGAGGGTCTCTGCAGGGACTTTGAGCTGCAGAAGGTCTGTTACGTCCCCCTGAACGTCTTCATCCTGCGGCCGCTGCATCGCCTCATTCACTACAAGCAGATCCTGGAGCGCCTGTGCAAACATTACACCGCTACTCACGTGGACTTCAGGGACTGCAGAGGTGTGACACTCACACACTTTGTTCATAGGTCTGGAGCAACAACATTATCATCCAACAGATGATATTCAGTGATGTCTTACCTGTGTTGTTTTTTTCTGCAGCTGCTCTGGCTGATGTGTCTGAGGTGGTGGAGCAGCTCCAGGGAAGTTTAATCAAGATGGAGAACTTCCAGAAGCTTCTGGAGCTGAAGAAGGATTTGATCGGCATTGACAATCTTGTTGTTCCTGGTCGGGTGAGTTGAGGAAATTTGATTCTCTATTTTCAAACATCTACCTTCATTTTAAGAGACAGGCCAAACTTGTGGACACATATCATATGGACGAATATGCCTCAGGCAGCAGGACTGTGCCTCAACTTCTGGTTGGCCAGAAGATTAACCCAACCATCATCAAACCACATTTAAAGCTGCCAGTTCTCAATTTTTATTTGGATCTGCACCAAATTTCACACACTCATAAAAATCAGTCCCTTAACATGCCTGAATTTTTCCCAACAAGATCCAAGAATGATTCCCTAAGGAAATTAGTCCACCCCTTTGTCCGGATCTGTGCCAAAATCAAATGAGTTCTTTCTCTGCCCCTGTCCCGCCCTTCCACCAAATTTCGTGAAATCCTGTTTTGTACTTTTTGCGTAATCCTGCTCACAACAACAACAATAACTTCCTTAGTGAAGGTAAAAATGCCAAAAAAACATGCTTGTATGTTTGTTTTGACTTTCTGTGTAGTTTATATCTAATAAATTATGTGCGTGTTTTTTTCCATGTTCTCTTTCTCAGGAGTTCATCAGGTTAGGCTGCCTCAGCAAACTGTCTGGAAAAGGCCTACAGCAACGAATGTTCTTCCTGGTAACGCCCACTTTCTCACATATCACCGCTCTGATTATTTAGCTGAGTGAGCTCAGTGGAAAATTAATTATACTTATATCGGTCCTGCCAATACATTAGTCAGATGGTGTTGGCAGGAAAAATACCAAGTTGTTCAGGCTCTGACGTTATAGTTAGAAATGTAACTTATAAACAAAGCATTGAAAATGTTGGAGTATATTTGTACAGTGGAACTTTGTGGTGAAGAAAAGTCATTATCTTAGTCATCTAAAGAAGAACTGAGATTTGTTTTAAAGAACTGTAAATGTCCCTTTTCTCTTTCCCCTCTTTCTGGCTTTAGTTCAACGACGTCATTTTGTACACGAGTCGAGGGATGACGGCGACCAATCAGTTCAAAGTGCACGGACAGCTGCCGCTACATGGCATGACAGTAAGAGCTGTGTTACTTTAACCGAACACAAAGTGCTGCAAACGTCTGTCACCAGTTTGTCATTACTGCGAATAAACTGCTTTTAACGGCTGAGCTGCTTCTCTTTCAGGGTCTGCTGCCACCCAACACACACACACACACACACACACACACACACACAGTCGCACTCACACACACACACACACACACACACACACACACACACAGTCGCACTCACACACACTTTCAGGACATCTTCACAAATCCTTCTCTCTCACTTCTCTTTCATCCTCCCTCGTTCTCTGCCGTTCTGTCTATTTTGGTCCATACTGTCCCAGATACCGCTCCTCTCTAATGTTTTATCTGTGTCTGGTTTTTTTTTTCCGTGCGTTCTTCTGCCAGATCAGGGAGAGTGAAGACGAGTGGGGCGTTCCTCACGCCTTCACGCTGGTTGGAGAGCGACAGTCGGTGGTGGTGGCAGCAAGGTGAGTGTGTGTGTGTGTGTGTGTGTGTGTGTGTGTGTGTGTGTTGGTGTCCACCACAGACACCTTGTACCTCCATCTAAAACTAACCCTTGTGTGTGTGTGTTTCTTTTTCTGGAGTGTGGAGAGTTGTTTGGGAATCACTAGATATGCACAGCTGAGTTCTCGCAAATACAGTGAAATAAAATACACCCGTTATTATTCTTTATTATTGAATCAGTCTCAAGAGTTGATCCATTATGCTGGAATTTCCAGTAGGGATGGTGGGGGTGTGTTTCCATAGTTTATAAAATCCTGATATTGTTCCCCTGATGTTTACAGTTGTGTGTGCTCATCACTTTTTATTACAGTGAGCTCACAGCAATTAGGATTTATGGGCAGTTCCTCTTTCTGTGCCCTGGGTTCTGCCTGTCAGGCTGAGTCCTCTGCCTTACCTGCCTGACAGGAGGAGCTGTATGTAAATGTGGGGCTGAAAAGTCCTCTGTACATTGCTTTAAATTATTATTTTTCAATGTTACTTTCACTAACCCCTTGAATCCAATCAAGCTGCACCAAATTACACACACACGTAGATTTCTGTCCCCTGAATATGCCTGATTGTTTTTTCATCAAGATCATTGAACTTTCTCTGGTGAAACAGTGAAGGTATTAAAAAAAAAAAACGCCCAGTCTCACGATTGTAAAGAAATTGTGGGGGAAAAATCCCTGATCCACCCTCTGATCTGGATCTGGTCCAAAATGTCATTAAATCTCTCTTGACACACGTCTTATCCTGCCACCAAGTTGAATGGTAATCAGTTCTTTAGTTTTGGAGTAATCCTGCTAACAGACTAACACAGATGAAAACATACCCAAAAGAAGCACACTTTGGGGCAGCAGAAAAAAAACTTTATTCCATAGTTTTTATTTAACGTCAATATTCTCAAAAACATATGTTGAATTCATCAATAAAAGACAAGGCGCTCCCCCTGATAATTATTGTTAAATTATCCATAATATCACAATGTGCAGTTTTTTTCACGTATTCTTAGAGGTTTTTATTTATAAGTTTGTTTTGACACAATATTTCTTTGATTGTGAGATTTTAAACAACTTTTTAATGATCCAGTTTCCATTAATGAGCAGATGGTGACTTTGTGAAAATTTGGCAGCCTGAAGAACATGACTGAAATTGGTACTATTTCCAACTAACACACTTTTTTAAACATGTTTTTACTCTAGTTCAGTGACAGAGATGGAGAAGTGGATGGGGGACGTAAAGACGGCGATAGAAATGACAAAAACCAGTAACGGGCCTTCGTCTGACCTGGTGACCTGCAGTCTGATCGACAACAGTAAGTCACGACATAAACATACAGTTCAATATGAAACGTATGATTCAGTCTCGAGAGTTGATCCACCAAGGAGTTTAAAACAAACAGTAGCTCATCAGTCACTGTCACAAAATACTATGAGCGCATCGTCTGAAATCCAAGACTCCATTTGCTTTGTGAATAATCTGACTCTGTCTGTGTTTGAGCCCCTCTCTCCTCACCGCCCTGCTCGTTTGCTAGTAGTAACAACCTCCTGACTTTCCCAGAATGCCCTGAGGACTCCTCGGCGGAGGTGGAGTCCGAGGACGACATGACCGCCCTGCCGCACTCCGCGCCGGAGAGGCCCGCCCCTCACCGTGGTAACACCATGGTGCACGTGTGCTGGCACAGGAACACCAGTGTGTCCATGGTGGACTTTAGCGTAGCTGTGGAGGTACCAGTCAAACCTCAGCACTCAACCTCAGACCTGCTCCTCCCTCCTCCCACCTCCTGCCTCGCTGTTTTCTTCCTTCTGACTGTTTCTGAGTGTGTGTCTGAATACACTGTGACTATGTCTCCGTGGTAACAGTATCCTCCTGTGCTACACTGCATCGCCTTAACTATGCTTAAGGATCTATTTCTTAAATATATTTAATTCATTTTAAGGCTCATTCTTTTTATTACTATTTTTCAAAATAAAATACCTTAAAATGTTTAAATTGGTAAAAATCTGAGACCAAATCATCAGAACATCCGGCTGACAAATGTATTTGATAAATTAAATGTACAATGCAAGAACTCTTATAATATTGTTCTTCTAAAAGATCAAAGCTAGATAATCAACAGTTCAGTCACATTTTTCTTTTTCTGCATAACTGTTTTTCTACACTGTACTTATTTTCACATTATTTTTAAATATTTAATTTAAAAATATCGATTATGGCCACTTGAAGCACTGCACATAATTGAAATTTTGACTTGATGGTGACACTGTAAGAAAAATTAAACTAAAGTTATTACAACTTTCAGGAGCTAGTGATCCCTTTGAAGAATGCAAAGGAACCCCTGCTTCCTCCTCTCCTGCTAGTTTTTCTTTGCACATTACCGCCACCAGCTGTCAATCAGCAGAATAGCATGAAACCAACTGCAGGGTCAGAATCACGCCATCCACATACATGATGCATAATAACAATACAAACAAAATGTGATGTCTTCATGTAGAAGAGATTAAAATTCAAAACCACTTTATTTGAGGGCAATTCTTATGATGCTCTGTGGTGCGACTAGTCTGCAAAAACACCAGAGGTCATGTTTTTACTGATGTGCTCTTTAAAAATCAGGTACTTTTAGTTTAAAAACTGAAAACAATGAGTCTTTCAACTCAGTATTTGAGCTATTTTTATACCTGACAAATGTTCATTCTCAGTCACTGTGTTTATTTGCAGCCTCAGTGAAAATACTGTTCCCACCTGTTCCCTCCTCTGGCTCGGCGTTGCCAATTTTCCTTTATCCAAACTCTAAACTGTGGCTTTCCTGTGTGGCTCTGTCCTCTCTCTCCCCTCCTGGCACTTGAATCCTGTGATTGTCTATAAATAGAGAGAGAGCAGTACCTAGATTTGCTAAACCTTCCTGATCTCGCACTCACAGATGGGATCCTGTTTTGGGATGTAGCCTCCCTACAACCCAGCTGTGTCCTGGTCTAGCTCTGCTCTTCCTCTGTAACAGCGTCCTCTTCACAGCCTTGCCTGGACACTCACCATGTGACCGATGTGTTAACCCCCTGCCACTGCATGCCTGTGTTTCACCGACTCAGTCTCTGTGTTTCTGTCCTTCCCTCCCTGTCTGTTTTTTCTCTCTCTCTCTGTCTCTCTTCCCCATGCATCTGTGCGTTCCTCCGTGGTAGAGGACCCTAGTCCAGTCAGTGGGAATATGGCCCCCTCGGTGGGGCCCCCCAGTGGCCAGGGACCGGTGCCTCTGTCTGTTATCTGCTGGTACCGTGTTCAGAGCCTCTCCTTTAGTGAATCCTGCAGGAGTCTAGAGGTAAAGGAGCCAGGCAGACAGGAGAGGCCCTGTGTGTGTGTGTGTGTGTGTGTGTGTGTGTGTGTGTGTGTGTGTGTGTGTGTGTGTGTGTGTGTGTGTGTGTGTGTGTGTGTGTGTGTGTGTGTGTGTGTGCGTGTGTGTGTGTGTGGCTTCACAGAAACACAAATAGAATAGAAATAGCTGTGGTGCCTCATGTTCGACTATTTATAGTGACCCATTCATTTGTTTAATAGGAATTTGTGTTTGACAGCTAAAGATTCAAAATGTAATTGATGGTAAAAACAGCATGATCATAAAACAGAATCAGACTGAGTACAAACAGTTTTATAGTTATTGCTCCAAACAGTGATTCCCAACCAGAGCTACTCGAGGGGCACATTTCCCAATAGGAAAGAGTTGTTTATAGCAATTATAGTTCACTAATACAAATATATACCTATGTGTCCAAAACACTGTTAGAACATTATGGTTCATGTAATGGTGCTATTAGTAGATTAACAGTCAAGAATAGAATAGTCCTCCAGGTAGTAAACTAGTCAACTTTACACTTTACATGTGTATCACTTGGTTTTGTTGTTGATTTCAAACTTGTTCTTTTTTCCTTCTTTCTAGAATCAACTGTCTGGAAATTTACTTCGAAAGTTCAAGAACAGTAACGGTTGGCAGAAGCTCTGGGTGGTCTTCACCAACTTCAGCCTGTTTTTCTATAAGTCTCACCAGGTGATTGTCCAGAACACAGAGAACACACCTCAGTCATTCTTCCTCCTCCTCCTCCTGCTCCTCCTGCTCCTCCTGCTCCTCCTGCTCCTCCTCGTCCTCACTCTGAGCCTGTCAAAGTGTTTTCCCTCCTCTGGGCTGAGAAGCATCACACCTTTGTATTGAATGTCAAATCTCTGTGTCATATTAGTGGTGAACACACTTTCCCATGCAGTTTGTCACCTTGCTGTTTGTGCAACACATTCTGTGAGTTTTACATCCTCATAAGAAAGTTTTAAATTCTGTAATCAATAAAAAAATAATGATATTTTTAAAAAAGAAGTATCAAACAGACAGCTCTTTCTGCTTTGTTACCTGTGAGTTTTAGACTTTACATATTATAATATGCTTATGAATATGAATATGTCCATCAACTTCAAACGGTTGAACAGTTTAGTGTCATTTATTATTTCTCTGTCTCCTCAGGATGATTATCCGCTGGCCAGCCTTCCTCTGCTGGGTTACTCTGTCACCGTCCCCTCAGACTCTGAAAACATTCACAAGGACTACGTCTTCAAATTGCATTTCAAGTCCCACGTCTATTACTTCCGAACGGAGAGTGAATATACTTTTGAAAGGTATTTATTGTCCACAGTCACATTTACTAAAGGTGTTTTCAGACATGAAGGAAGGAAAAATAGGTCCGGGCATTTTCTGGAGTTTGCCTTTCACATGTGAAGAACGCAGCAGGAGATTGTTCAAGTCAGACACGTTCACAACAAGAAATAATATTCAGGTGAGGGTGGCGTCTGGGTAGAACGTGCGGGATAGATTCCTGAGGAAATCAAATTTTTGTTTAGAACACATTGACACCGACGTCTGCCCTTATCACCGAAAGCGCTCAAATCTCGTTGTTTCTCCAAGTTGACCTCTTCAGCGACTTCTTCTTCATGTATGGCTCTTCTTTTTCATCCTGAGATATTGTATTTTTCCAGTTCTGTGTGATTCCTTGTGAATTTTCTTGACATTTTCCTGCTTTTTTCTCACATGGGCTCATTCTAGACAGTTTACTGACAGGAAACATTTCCAGAAACTTACTCAGACATTTGCGTTCTCACCCACAGAGCCTTTGCGGGGAATTTCTAAATTTCAGTGAATGTCTGAAAGCAGCTTTTGTCGTTTTGTGGATTCCTGGACGTCAGAGGACTCATCTTTCTCTTTCTCTGCCCACAGGTGGATGGAGGTCATCCGCAGCGCCACGGTCCCCTCCAGCCGCGCCCGCGTCCTGAACAACAAAGAGTCTCATCCTCACTGAGTCGACTTGCTTCCACACACTTGTCTCCTTCGGGTGGCGTCCGCTCTTCCTGCCCCGCCTCCCTCCAGGACTCTTTTCTTTCTTGTCTACATACAGTATATCTGGGACATTTGTACATGTGTCCATGCACATTTGGTGCTTTTTAATGCTTTAATGGTGACATGTCCGCTGGTTTAGACTGCATCAGAGACTGCATTTTTTGGCATTTTTACTCTCAACTCTGAAACCTCTTTTTACGGATGTCATTTTATACTGTTTTCTAATGGTCTCAACCACTTCTTATCTTTCTGGTTTGACATTTTTGCCATTGGTTGTTTTTACAGCAGGAACACGTTGATATAGACACTCAGCATTCTTTCGTAGATGGTTAAACTATCACTGCATTGTCACAACACTTTTGTCTACTTGTTCATTTTATTGAAAACAGCTGCTTTGAAAACTTTCCTGCAACCTTGGTGCCAAAACTGGTTTATAGCAACATCCTGGACTTTTTAATGCTATTTTGTTACACTGGGGATAAAGGAGCGTCTCCTATGCTACACACCATGAAGTTTAAAGTCATGTAAAACAGGCCACCTTCTAAAGGTCGACGCTGCGTTCACATCTGGACCGGCACAATGTGTTCTTGTTAAAAAAAGAAAGTGATGAAAGTATGAAATTATTTTTGTTGTATTATTCAACATAACCCTAGGATTGATCACAATGTGGCCAGAGGTAGCTTCCATCACCACTAACTCCATTTCAAGTAAATATTCTATCTGCTGATGTTTGTTGTATGAATAAGTCTCAGACTGTTTATCTTCTTTTTAAAGCTTCAGTTTCCCTTCAGCAGTAAAATGACAAAATGTGAGAAATGTTCATAATCATCGTATTATGAAGACGAGTGTAAGTGAAAGCTTTAAAGATGATGTGTGAGACAAAATAGAAACTTTCAGTTCTAAGTGCTGTCGCTCTCACTGAACTACAGGCTGCCTCCTGAACGAAGACGCCCACACATTTTTATGGGTATAAATGAATGGAAATGTGCATTCTACAGGGTTCTGCAGTGAAGCGAATGAGATGGAAAAACCTTGGTTGTGCTTTGAGATTGCAGTTTTTTCCAGACAACAGAGAGCTCTTTGGAAATGAAAGCAATAAAACACATATTCACACTTTGATATGTGTTTCCTTGTGTTTTGTGTTTCAGTTCTACAGGCATGTTTGTATGAGTGTGGTAACAGCTGTGACCTACAGGTGGCATCATTGATCAAGAAGTTTGGTTCAGCTCCGCTGCAATAGCATTGTGTAGGGTAGTGTTCTGTAGTGATGCAAATAATAAGAAGCAGTGTGCAGAGCTGTGTTTGTGCTGTTTTGCACAAAATGAAAAATTATTTTTACTTTTAAACCAACTTAACCTGCACAAACTCTTCATGCAGACACATGGAACTACATTATGATTTTAGATAGCTCAGATATAAAACCTGAAGGAAGTACCAGTGTGTGTGTGTGAGACCTTATAACTCCAATAGATGACATAAAGAAGTGTTGATAAAGGAATAAAGTCATTTCAAAAGATAATGTTTTTAGCAACACAAAATATTGCAACGCATTTCACGCACAATATCCTATAATATACAACCTGTGTGTGTACGTACTTTTACTGAAATTGTATTCAGAGCTGGGGTATGCATTATGCTAATAAGTGTCCACACTAAGATATAAATACAAGGTTTGTGTGTGCTCTGGGTATTACTCACGTTGTGGGGACTTGTCTTCCTTCGAGGGCAAAAAGCAAGTTCTACATATTGTTAATCAGGGTTAGGCACTTAGTAACCATGGTTAAGTTTAGAGTAAGTCACCAGGAGATCAATGTAAGTCAATATAATGTTCTCTTAAGTCATGGAAACATGCTTTTTTTTCCTCCAAGTTACAATTTATAGAACTAAATCAGAATCAGAATCACTTTTATTGCCAGGTATGTGAACACACATGAGGAATCTGACTCCTCTCTTAGTACAAACAGTAAAAAAAACAAAACAAACATAGACATAGACATAAACAAGGACAAAAGCTATGTACATGTAAGCTAAATAGGTACAAATACTGTATATACATAAATATCTGGTGTATAGAAGGAAATGTTTCTGTTCGTATTCTGTTCGTATTTGGTCTTAATCAATCACATAAAAGTCTTGTATAGCAAATCTAAAGTGCTCTGCTTCTATCAACCAGCTTGATTAGATGATATCGATCCACTCTTCTTCTTATTCAGTGAAAAGTGAGAACAGTTATATTCAGAGGCACCATGACCTCAACTAAACACATAATAAAAATAACCCTGTTCTCCAGAGTTGTATTTTTTTCTTTCCTTGTTATAGGAAAATATTGATTCAGTCATTCATGCTGTTAAATACTCACTGTCCAAAGTCCAGGCCCTACACACACACACACACACACACACACACACACACACACACACACACACACACACACACACACGGCAGTGGGCGGGCCTTTACGCCGGTAAGGGGCGGAGAGCACCGAGGAGGCAGCCAGCAGATTAAACACCTCCTGTGAGCGTCTACTTGGCGCTGACCGAGCAACCAAACTCCTGAGGAGAGGAGACTTTTATCATGACAACACGAAAACCCCGCGGAAGAACACCGAGCTGAGGAGTCATGCTGCACACGTTGACTTTTTAGAGACGACAACCATGAGATCTGGAGGTTGGAGCGAGGCGACGTCCGCGCCACAACATGAGCCAGCTTCAAACTAGCGGTGCGCACTAGTTGTGTGGATCCGAGAGACTGTCAACAAACCGGGGATGATCCTCCTTTAAAACCTGCTTCCTTCAGCTGTGGTTATCGAACGTGTCATTGATGCAAAGTGTTGCGCGCAACGATGGCGACGACCCCTGCGCACCCGGAGACCAGGAAATTTACGCGTGGTCTGGGTAAACCCGGCACCGCGGCTGAGCTCAGGCAGAGCGTCTCGGAGGTGGTGAGGACGTCCGTGCTGATTGTAAGTACTCACCTCCTCTTCCTCACCCCCCTCTTCCTCCTTAATACTGTGTTATCATGTCTGGTTAAACCGCTGTGCGGCAGGAGGTCACCTGAGTTCTCACGCACATTGAAGAGGCAGCTGAGTTTGGATCAGCCTGGTGGGAGCACATGTGGGCTTCATGGGTGAACAAGTACAGGTCATGAGTGAGTGACTCTGACCTGCACATGTGCCTCTAGTGTTTGTATGAGACACACAATGGATTGAAGAATGGAGTTAGTGGAGACTTCCACGTGGAATTTTGTTCTGGAGTTTTAAAATACTTTTCTTTGTAGCTTACACAGAACATTTGATACTCTCTGCAAACTCTCTGATCAAATGCCACCAAGTCACTCCACACCTTCACTTTCATTCTCACTTCTTCCATTCATCCCAAGTGTCTTGTTTCCCACAGAGGCCATAAAGAATCAGTGCATGATCAAGGTGTTTTGTACTCTGTGTCTCAGGGAGGTACTGAGATGCCACATTACCTCCTCACAAGGGAAAGCATGTGGCTTCAATTTCACGCTCCAGGCCGTGTCCAGTGACATTGACAAAATGCTGAATTGGACCGTCCACTTTGAGAACATCTGGGCAACGAGGACCTGCTCCGTAACTCCTCTGTATCAGCTTTCCACAGAGGAAGAGAGGAGTCGAGCCCTTTGTTGTGTCCGAGTGTGTTTGGGTGTTTGCTCCTTCTCCGTATGATCGCTCCTGTATTTCCAGGAAGAAGTTGCTAGGTGACTGAAACGGACACCGTCCAGGCCTCTCTGTCAGGGAAATGGAATCCTGAGTCAGGATCCCAGACATCCAACCACACCTTCGTATTATTTATTCATTCTCTCCCTGGTGAACTGCCAGACGCCAGAGGGAAGAGAGCAGGGATGGATACAAGTATGCATGTTGAGAAATCAGCAGGCTGGAGGAGTGCTGAGTAAACCTGAAGAGACTGTTATGGGACTTTCCTTCGTTTGTATCAGCAGGATTTCATTCGTTTGGTAAACTAGGCTGAAACTTTAGAATCAGGGAGTAACGGATTGAAAAAGTGTAGGTTTTGCATTGTGGTCTTCTTACAATTTTTTATTGTCATTTTACATCCTTTGGTTGTTTTTTGGATTCTATTTCATGTCTCACTCTTCGTTTTCATCTCTTTGTTATAGTTTCTCGTCTCTGATCGTTTTGCATTTCTTTGTGGTGGTTGTGTTGTCGCTCTTTGTAAATATTTTGTGCAACAATGTGTCCATTTTCTTTGTCTTTGTGGTCGTTTCTGTGACTTTCCAACAAGAAATGTCTACACTCCATCCACTGGTTCTGGTCTGTGGGGCCCGTGCCACCTTTGAGCTGTCCGTCTGGCCCCGCCCCTGGACATGCGAGCTATAGGGATGGAGCATATGGACGGACGTGTTGTTGAGTTCAAGTGTTTACTGAAGCTTTTCAGTGGGACAAGAATGTGCCTGCACACACAAGACCTCTGTCTATGCAGTTTATAATGAATTCCTGCATGAAACATGTACACAGCACAGCAGGAATAGAGGGGTGTGTCGCCGGGACAATAAAGGGAAGATTGTGGCCATCGTCACCCGGTCTGATTCCTATGATAATGTTTTTTTTGACTTGTATTTTTTCTGTCTTTGAAAGCATTCAGAAAAACGTAACTTCAGATGATCGTACAGACATTTCTACGTATCAGGCAGAAATTTCAAGTCAAGTGCACTGTGCTTGTTGTGCATTTTCACCAAGACTCACGCTGGCCAGAGCCTCTTTGTTTATTGTTGGAGTGGAGAGCAGAGAGACGTGTAACAGGCCAGAGCGCTCAGCTGAGCCATCCCCCTGTCTCTGTCTCCCCCACTTCAGCCTGAGAACACTGTCATCCACTTTGAATTTGTTTTCGAAGCATAGTTGCTACACAAGACACTTCCCCGCCACCTTCACATTAATTAGAGTTATGTGTTAAAGGTAGGGTTGGTAAATTGTTCCTGAAACACTTTTTATCTTTGTTGACATCCTCTTCACGTCCCGATAACAAATATAGAAAAGCTGTTGTCTGTGGTCTTCACAGTGCTGTTATATTTTGATCAGAATTAAATGATCAGTGGACATACTGGTAAACGGCTCCCTGCCACCTACCGACCTACCTGTCTGTGTGCACGCTGCCTTCAGCCTGAGAATCATACACCATGACCAGCTGGTCACTGAAAAGAAAAAAAAGCTTGTGAGGATGCATTTGTTTTGCATTTGATCGCTCTTGACGGCCTGCAAACATCGTTAATGTATTGGCTCATGGGCATATATCCAATCGATGACAGTTGGGGAATGTTTAGGTTGTGTATACAGTGTGTGAAGCAGCTGGGGGGCAGTTGTGTAATTGTAATCAATAGTTCTAACTGCCTGCCACCTACTGGTGACGCACTGAGATCCTGAGTGCTCCTGCCGTGTGCCTGACCCACACATGGGGAGGGATGTACACCAGATGGGTGTTATTATGTAGGAGTGACGCCATTAAGTGTCCACGGCAACACACACACACACACACACACACACACACACACACACACACACAACCGACACACTGTGCGACCGTGAGGGAAAGTGGAACTCTCCTGTGTGTGTGAGAGAAACAAACATTACAATGTTGGCAATGCAGACGACCATCAACAGAGTACACATGTTGCTACTTAGCCTTGTTGTTGGGCATTAAAACTTTGTGGGAAAAGTCCCATTTGCAGGCTGAGCTGCTCTGACAGGATTCTCTGGGCCTCATGGGAGCGTTTTGTGTTTCTGTAAATGGCCGATGGACAATATAGATGCGTTTTAATCTGTTTGGCAGGTGTGCAGCATTTCCTGTCTTATGTTTCCCCCCAATAAAAATGTTGAGAAGCTGAGGTCATTCATCCTCACTTGATGCATGCACAACCTCTTTTACCTCCTCTTACCTGAGCCGCGTGTGACTTTACATTTTGTTTACTCCAGTCAAACATTGCTGCAGTGCTTTGAAGAGAATGTAGAGGTCAACATCACAAACCACAGCCTCGTCTGCTGCTTTGCAAGTTAAAATACAGTATGCTTTATTTTCATAAGCTCTCTTGATCTATTCACCATTACCTCAGGTGTGTATTTTTCAACTAACTGTGTCATGGACATTTTACAACTCCTAGTTTTGCCAGAACATGTTTGTGCTGATCATTAGCAGAGATGAAGTCATGTTGTCTCATGACCTGAAAGCTTGGGTTTGTTCGTCATGCCACTCAACAAAAAATGTGTTTGGTAGATTTCAAGATTCACCTTGAAGAACCAGTCTTAGTGGAGTGATTATAATGGTAAAAGTTTGAAATCTCTCATCATGTATCATTGGTTCTACCAAATTTGCTAGAAACTAAAGCAGATGTCATATCGAAGCAGTTGGAAGATAACAGGCCTGTTGGTAGTGTGAGGCCGAAGCAGCCTGACCACTCTCTGTATTCCTCTGACTCAGTATGTTGGTATCAGGGCGCATAAGTTGCCTTTGTTCGCGTGACAGTAAATGTTGCTCCTGAACAACAAACCCAGGGGGGTAGAGATGGGAGCGAGTTCTCTGAACGGGTCAATAATACATGAGGCTGCTCTTGTAACCAGTGCACCCATTAAATGCTCTCTCTTTCCTCTGCTGACGATTGTACAAGCACAACACTTTGATACCACTGGGTTTAAAATCCCAAACTAAACTTTCCCAGCCGCTTAATGTGTCTTGTGCAAATCTCCTCGTTCAAAAAATGGAATAATAAACTCATCATTGTTTTGCATGAGAGCCAACAGCTCATCTTTGCTGTTACTTTCAGTCCTATCAGGGCAGGTTCTACTCAAGAGAGGTTCCACAGGTTTTTAAAGGAAGGCGTGGGGAGAGATGCAGAGATACTGCATGAGGTGAAAGGGACAGGTCTAAACAGGTGTACTGAAAATCACAGGAAGTTACTTATTGTACTTATCAACACGCTTGCAGCAATTTCTGCGTTTCCTATACAAGTTTTAACTGCAAATTTCACTAAACCATTGAAAACTAGATCAGTGCCTGTTCGGAATGGATTGTTGGGCCTGTGGTTGCAGCTTTGCAAAACTGTAAAAGTGACCTGCAGTAATTGAGCCGCAGCAAGTGAAGACCGGCTGCAGGACTCATTACACAGAACCTGGAAGCTGCCCCTTGATTCAGTATGCAGAGCTCTGAACTGGTGAATCGGTTGTCATGAGCGCACCAGTTGTTGTGCTCGACAACATCACTTACATTGATCAGTCCCAGCTGCTGCTGCTACAGAGCGCCGGTCTCCTGTTTATTCAAAGTGTCAAAATCACAACATGCGACACTGCACTTCCTCAGGCCCTTAACAATACACATGCCGCCTGTGAAGCCGATAATATGGACTTTTCTAGAGATATCTGAGACACAGACAGATATCAGGAATTATAAGATCGATAACGGAAAGACTATTTGATAATGTGAACAGTCATTAGTTGCAAGGCTAATGTTTACTATCACTCAGTTTTAGGAGGAGGGAGAAGTCCTCGTGTGGTATATTCAGATGACTTGTTGTCATGTGGAAACTTGGGCAGAGTCGCTTCTACCTAACAACCATGGAGACGAGACACAGCATCTGTTATAGAGTTTATGGTCTCTAAATGTTTTTAAGTGAATGCTCCAAATGTGTAAATGCATCTCACAGTAACCAAAGTGGAAAAGTTTCAACTCTGCGAGACCCAAGCACTGAGCAGTGACACATGGTTTGCGGGGCGAAGGCTTCAAGGAAAGTGAGAAATGAAACACACCCATCAAACTCACTATAAAATGTGTCTGCTTGGGTTTGGGCATGCCTCTTGGCAGTTGTGGTTTTAATCTAAACCAGATTCGCCACTCTCTCAGACAGAGTGGGAAACTGGAGAGATCTCCTCAGCTGAGCACATATCGGGATAATATAGAGCACTCTGTCAGAAACCGAAAGGATTTCCTCCGTCCAGCTCGGACCAAGTCTGGTTAGTGCACATAAATCCTGCGGTAACCAAGCCAACGCAAATGATCCGGTGGCCAGACAGACAGATTTCATTCCAGTGCAAATGAAAACTGATTAAACATCACGGACAAGAAATGCACTTAGCTTATCTCTGTGGGACAGCTGATGGTCAATTGCCTCATTGTGCCAGAATATATTTCATGTCAAAATAAGAGTTAAAAGTGAACATCAAGCAAAGACTGAATCCAAATAATTGGTTTGTGCTGACGAAACAACACAAGGACAGGAACAGTGAACACAGGTCGGAGGTACAGGCAGGACGAGGGTTGACACGGGAATAATGAAACATGAAAAGTAGTTCTTGTAGCCAGTAGGTGGCGCTATAACTGAATATTGCTATGTAGATGATTTCAGGCAGAGACTTTTATAAAACACATAAAGTTTTGTGCGGACTGGACGATATATGCTTGAGTTACAATGTACTTCCTGTTCCATGGCAAAAAACTATAACAGTAGGTGCATAATAATAATCTTATAATAATAATATGAATAACCTACAACTATAATAATGATAATCTTACAAATGGTAATAAGAAGGATTATGTTAAGAAAAAAATAAATAATGTTTTGTTGTTTTTGTCCTCCGTATATTTCTGTGTACAGTGTAATCTGTAATCCATTGATTTCTGGTTCAGTGGCTTCACCGACATCCACATCTGTGCTCTGATTTCATGTTCATGTTACATAATTTTCTCATTTTTATTGGCATTTCCACTCCGCAGCTGTGCTTTGGTAGATTATTGTATGTAACGTGGATGTCAGAGTTGTTTTACATTTGTTTTTCTTTTCTCGGAATAGAGGAAAAGTCGCTGGCATCTTGAGTTAAGTCATCAAACTCTTTCCATCCTGCCCAAGCGGGAAGTGCCCACAACTTCCTGTCTTTCATCTGCTTGTGGGAGAGCAGGGGCCTGTCTTTTCCTAGATAGAGCAGGTTTCCTGTCGGCTGTATTTGGACTTAGCAGAAGCGTCGGGCAGGGCTCGATCTTGAACCGCCCACTCCGTCTGAGTGCTCTGCCTGATGGAGCACGGCTGTTTTGGAGCACAGGAGAGGTTACCATAACAAAGAGCCTGCAGAGGAGCGTGGCCAGTGGGTGTTTTCCTGTCAGCAAGTGTATGTGCGGCAGCGCTCTGGACGTGTTATACACTCGCCTCCACAAAACGAGAATTCCCTACATTCCCCAAATCCAACAGGACTTAACTTGCCTGTTAGAATTTTCATTATTCATAAAAGACAATGGTGAAGGTGTTTCTCTGTGTCATGGATTGTTGCTGAGGAGCAGTTTGTTTTGATGAAGGCAGGAATCATTTCTCTGCACCTCTGACGGCTTGTTTGTCTTTGGCACTCGCTTATTCATCCGAATGGAGACTAGTGCGGCGCCACTGGGTGGTCGCTGTTACAGAAACATCCCAACGTTGCTTTTAATAAGCTTCATACATTTAGCACATCACTCGGAATCCAAGTTCCTGTCACACTTCTCTGTTCAGGCACACATCCTGCAATGGAGCCACGGATGCAGAACATTATCATCAACAAATTAGCAATCAAGTGAGGCATTGGTTTACTTCCATCCTTGAGGCCATTAACATAGCTATTTCTGAGTCAGCAGGGTACACACACACACACACACACCCCTACGTGTAAGACTCCACAAGCGTCCGACCGTTACTGTCCTCTGACTGTTATGTGGTTAATCTCATTTGTCTTTCTCTGTAAACCGATAACGACCCTGCCATCATCATCATCATCATCATCATATCTGATGCAATAATCAACAGAAGATTTGAATGAATAGAACAGAGATTGAAGTTTACATGTTGTGCAAATGAAATCAAGACGTCTGTTGAGAATGTTTGAAGTCTGGCTGAGGAAGAGTTTAAAGCCATGCTGGCAGCATGAGTGGTAATTATTGGTCAGTCCACCACAATCGATGCAGAGGGCATAACTCTGCCAAGGCCCATTTGTCCCCTTTAAATTTCATAAAGCTGCTGACCTAAATATGCCTGTTTTTTCATCAATATCCATTCATTATTCTCAGGGGAAACAATTCCAATGTGAATTAACACCCTAACTCACAATGTCATAGAAGTGATGAAAACTCTGCCCCTTTGTCTGGATCCAATGTAATGGGTTCTTTCTTGTATATGAAGTAAAGGTGGACACTGCTTCGCCTGCCATCACTGATTCATTCATTTTGAGAGCGGTCAACCAGAGTATTAGCCATGAGGTGACCACATGCACCCGAACCAACAGATTAAGCTCATCGGATTAAAGCCCTGAAAAGCACCACAGCACTCCTGACTAGAGACTGAGCAACACATTCATGTTGGCTGATGGAGAAATGTCTAGAAAGAGCAGACTAACGACTTGCACATTTCCTTTTAAGTCCTTTTTTGTGAGGTGCCTCCTCAATTTGTCTACAAAAGTAACGTTTCCCCTCCTATTCCTATTAATGTGTAATTGTTGGAATATGGCTGTTACCGTGACAGAGGAGATTGGAGGTTGCGCTGCCACTAACACGTGTAACCTTGTCATTATTTTTTTCTCTGCTTGATGGATGGCATTTTCTCTATTTTTGAGTCGGTGCCAATTATAGGATTTGCTTCCTGCTCCGAGCGGAGGATCGCTCTTTTACTGGTTGAGTGGGGGGTGGACGTGATTCTTTGATGTTCTGTAACTGTATGCTACTCTCCAGCGCTGTTTGAACTCCGATAGCCTTGATGAACATGAGGTCTTGTACTAGAAGTGTTATTTTTAGCCATGCCAGTGGCGTGGCTCTATAGGTGTAGCAATGTCAGTCCATTATTCTGTTGGTTCACTATAAATATCCAAGCAACTGCTGAATTTATTGTCATGGGACTTTGTGCAGACGTTAATGTTCCCAGGGATGAATATAGCCACGCTCTGCTACAGACATTTTTCTGGAACTTTTCAGCTCCCCGGAAAATGTTCAGAGAATTCACAGCGAGCGAGTGGGTGCATTTCTAACACCTGATTGACATGAAACTGGAAGAATAGAATTTCGCTGGGTGAAAAATAATGGTGCCACACATGTAGAAGATGCCAACCTACATTTTAACTTGGAAAGACAATGAGATTCGATAACTTTGGCGATAAGGGCAGGTGTCGATTTGCTGTAAAACAAAAACGCAGCATCTGAATCTCCTGGAAATGTTCTTGTGAACGTGTGTGACCCACACAGTCTCCTGCTGCGTTCTTCATTTCTGAAAGACAAACTCCAGAAAGTGTACAGACCCCCAATCTTCTACTTGTTCAACACTTTGCTTTATGACCAAATGCCTGAAAGGAATAAAGGGATAACCCTTAATGAACAAAAACATTTCCTCCTTTTGTTCCTGAGTCTCTTCTGTGTGACTAATGTGACTCGCTGGGTTGAGTGTCAGACTGAAGGCCCACTCTCTGTTGCCTGATCTGCTTTGGACACTATATCTCTCCCTCTGTCCCCTTCAACATCTCGCTGACCTCGCTTTCACACTCTCCATGCAGATCACACCAGGATCAGCTGCTGTCGGATGTGGCGAAACACAGAGGGATGGATTAGCATACAATTAGCCCACACAAAAGCTAGTTTCCCATTGAGATTTAGAGCTAATACCTGTATAAAGGATTTATGAATAGCATGAAAACTGACCCGATTAAAAGTTTATTGTTAAAATACCATTGGAGGCAGAGGAGAGGCAGATATTAGATTTGTTTTTCACCGAAATAGAAATAGGTGTTTCATTGAAGATAGGGGGCTTCTGTGGGGAACTATTTAACATTCCTGCTCCGTGCTGCGATCTGACTGCTATCACACTACTCAGATGAAAATGAAAGTTACTATTGAAGCTGGTATCGTTCATTTGGGATTTCCCTGAAAGTTCAGGCCACTTATTTCAGTCCACCAGGGCAGCGGAGCAGAGGCGGGTAAATGCAGCGTTATGTAAACAGATAGAAGTCAGAGGTTCCTCGGCGTAGTTTTAACCCTTCCCCGTGATGTTTCCCACAGTGCCTGCTGTTTGCTTAATTAAACCAAAGTTAAAACCTCTGCGCTCCTGTGCACTCGCCCTTGTGCAGCGTGTGGATGGGACCTGCTGCAGCCCGAGGGGATAAACTGTAATGACTTTTCACCAGTGCCGGCCGCATAGTTGACATTCCTCGCTCTCACACGCCGTAGGCAGGAGAGGGCGGGAGGGGCACAACCTGCAGAGGGTGGGGCTGAGGAGAGCGCGGTTTTGGAGGCGGGGTTTCCATCCCACCTTTTTGAATTTTCATATAATATAATATTGGCGTGTAGAACAGATCTAAAAGATTTAAGACTCTTTAAAACCAGCGGAAGAAAAAAGTGCCAATACAACAATATAAAAATACATGTGTAACATTATGCATTCAAATGTTGCTTAAGTTAAACTACAGTATTAGCAGCTAAATGTATTATAAATACAAAAGTACTTATTTTCTGGAAAATTACTGCATTTTACTGTTTGAAACATTTAGAAGTCCCTCATTAAAATCATAATTGATGGGTTAAAATCCGACCATGGAAGTAATAATAAATAAGTAAAGTAAATAAAATCACTAAATGAGATAAAAAGAAATGATTGATGAGAGTGGAAAGAAGAAATAACACAATACTGCTGCACAGATTAGTTCAATATTTCAGCCATGTTTTAATTTGCATTGTTGCACAAATATTATTATTAAATATTATTACTCTGTAGTGGAAAATGCAAAAAGCCTAATGAAAAACTGGTTTATATTTATCGGTGAATTGTATTTTGTAATGTGATCTTTTAATTTGAAAAGTAACTCTCACCATCAGTTAAGTGCAGTAATCCAGTGTCATAAAATTAAATTCCTCCAGTAAAGTAGAAGCATCTTAGAACTGTACTTAATACATGAGTAAAGTTACTCAGCTTCTTTCCTCCACTGGTTAAGACACATTCTGTCCAACACAGTTACAGTACAACGTTATTCTATGTAAAATGAATTTTCATGAGTTGCCCATTCAAGAAACATTTACATGAAACACTGAGCTCCTTCTTATTTGCTTTGAAACCCAAAACAAGCCCATTGTGTCCTCTCAGCCCACGATAAACAACTGAGCTCTGTTTAAAGTGACAACTTCACCGAGGTTTGAGGCCTTTTATTTATAAAAATTCTGTTCGCCTGCTGTTGTGTTAGCTGACATTCAGAAAAATGAGACGAAGGAACACCAGACAATAGGTTGAAGACGTTAATGGGAGTCTTACGCAGGAGGAAGTCATGTGACCTTGGTGATGACTGTTTGGTTTTTCTGTCGGAGTCTGTAGTTACAGCAGAGACGGAGCTCTCCTCCACACTTTGTTGATGTTTGCTCCCTGTTTGTTTTGCAGGGATTTAACATGAGGAGGCAGGGTTGTACTGAGTGTGCTCTGTGCTACCGCACTGTCCCTCGCCTGGATGGATAAATAAAGTTAGCGCTGTGGTGTTTATAGAGAGGCAGTGGTGTGGCCGTGCGTCTGAAGGCCTGTTCTTAATCACACTTGTTTGTGTTTGAGGTAAACAAAGCGATCCTGAACCCTGAACAGTGCAACGCTGACACTCGGCCTCGTGTTATTTAAAGTTAAAGGTCCAGTGTGTAAGATTTAGGTGAAAGAGAACTATTGGCAGAAATTTAATGTAGAATAATCCTCATGATGTTTTCACTAGTTTGTTTCATCTAAATTATATGAATTGTAGATTTCTTTACCCCAGAAAAGGCCCTTTATATTTTAAATACTTTATATTTAAATACTCTACATGTACATCGAGGGGGTCCTCTTTACGGAGGCCACCATGTTTTCTACAGTAGTCCAGACTGGAGAAACTAAACACCTTTTGAGTTTTTATACAACTGAAATCTATCACAGGTTCTCTGTCATGTTTGGAAGTGGAGGGTGAGGTGAGGGGTGTTCAGCTGCAACATGCTACTTCAACACTCGATATCACTAAATTCTGCTCACTGAACCTTTAAGTGTGAAGTGGCTAAAAACAGGCGCCGTGCAGGATGGTGAGTGCTTTGAACACGCAGGATCACATCCCTGCTCTTCAGCCTGCACACCACCATGCAGATAAATAGCTCAATATCCCTGACTTGACTTAATCTCCAATTAGAGACTCTGTCTCAGTTGTCGGAGGCCGACGATACCAACCCCCACTCACAGAGCATTGTGTTGAATTTACTATACCCATATAATTAGCTGCGAGCGATGTTTGTGTGTCACAAAATCTGAGAAAGCGTAAGAAAGTCCATTGATAATCCCTCTGCGTTGTTTCCGAAATATTTCACACAAAGTATTGCATGACAAATAAAACTCCTGAGCCATTTTTGAACTTGGATTGATGGATTCTATTTGCAGCGATCATTCATTTTTTTCTTTTCTTGACACTTTGTCAAGTGACTCACTTAAGACTATGCAAAAAATGTCAAATCCATCTTAGTTGCCATAGCAGCCAACCTGCTCATTGAGGTATTACCCTGATCCGTGAGGCAAGTTAAACCTAACAAAATGCCAACAACAGGGGCAGGATCAGCAGCAAATAATGAGATTTTTTTTCTTCCTGCCATAAGAGAGTTCTGTTGCATCTTGTGTGAGGGACTGGGATGTTGTGAAAAGTGAAAAGTGACAAAGCGTGCAGTTCAATATTGACTGTCCAAGTGGAGCTGTTCTAAAACAGGGATGTATCCCATAACATGTGTTTCCTCCGTCAGGAAGGGTGGGGACCTCTGAGAGGGGGGTGTCGGGGGGGGGGGGGGGGGGGGTCAGTACCAGCAAATGCGGCTCCAACAGGAAGAAGGCGGTGAACCACTCCTGTATTTTTTAAAGCCAGACCCACGTGTGGCAAGCAATGAAAAATAACCACAGGGCTGATAAAACACAGATTACAACAGATTTACTTTTTCATTGTGAAACTAAATTCATGCTGAAAATAAAGTTCACATTTATTAAATCTGTGTATTATGCACAGTTAGAATTCCATGATTTACTGGATGCAACTGGTATTTAAGGTACAAATTAGTACCAATTCAGGATTTTCTCTGTAATATCCCTTTTGATCCAGAATCTATCAATATCTTATTCAACTCTACATCTAATAATGATGCTGTTTGGATAACAAAACATCTTCCTGTATCTGCACAATGCCAACATGATCTGTGTCCACTGGAGCCGTCATGTGCGACAGCCTCTTGTAGCAGCTGTCCGTGGCCTCTCCGGGGAGCTGTGTGGCACCGTATTACAGCTAAATCCACTGCCACTCACTGGTGCAGGTGCACGGACATGCGTTCATCTCCTCCTCCGTGTTCTGTTTCCCTTGATTGTCAGCAGCGCTCATTGAACCGGGCTCAAGAGGATTTCCACTGATTACAAACAAAGAGCCTATAGTGAGATTAGCTGATCCCGTCAAGGTTCCCAAACTCCTGCCTCCCCACCCACCTCCCCCTGCAGCTCGGCATCGTCAAGTCGCCTCCAAGCCAGAGAAAGCTCTCTGGTTTGTCTTGAATTAGCTTGTGTTAATCTAACCTTTTATCTAAATGATCTGTTTTCTGTTTTGTTGTGCTCTTCCAGTGCCGCACCCTGTTGGCTTTGGTTCCACTTTCACATTAAATCCTGTTTCATGCTGATCTGAGGTTTAGAGGCTATAAAGATTAATCTCTCTTCTCTATACATCTCAGACTGTGTTTACACTTCCCTTCCAGAGTCCCCTATAGGTTAGATAACGATAAGTTCCCACCGTTCTGCTGTGTTTCCCTCACCTGACTCTTTCTACACACACAACCAGCAGTAAGATGCTCTGTATCACGCTCCTGTGTGGCTGTGTTGAAAGTGAGGGAGCTGCAGTTTAATCTGCTCAGTCTAACTGGCTTTCATTGTAGGATATTCGGGTAAATCTTGGCGCGGACCATCTGTTGGACTAGAGTTTCTTCTGAGGCCGAGGGATATTATCTAAAATCTGCTCCAAACCGAAAGCAAAGCACCTGGATTAGTAGTTTACAGCTGATTGCTTCCATTTGTTGTTAAGAAGTCACTTAATGTGTCATCTCCCTGTTGATGACTGATAAGAAGCTTTGTTATTAACAGGTTTTTCATAATGTCACCTGATACCTTCAGTAAATGTTGAGTGACTCATCAGACCCAGTTTGTTCCTCTCATTCCATTGGAATCACATGCTATGGCCCCAGTTCTATATAATAAACAACTAGTAACCAAGAAGGTTGTTTAACAGTAATTATCTTTGTTCTGAAGGCTTTTCCATTTAAATCAACAGCTCATTATACTGTGTTAATTAAGAAAAATTCCATCCACTGTTTGATAAAATATTTTAATCCAGTTTAAGTTGCAGCTTCTATATTGGTTTTCTCATGAAACCGCATAATCTGTTCCATCTGTAGCGAATGATTCAAAATTCAAATTGTAAAAGCGTATCTGTGATACTTGAAATTTTATATTCACATTTTAATATGTATTTCATAGACACAGCAAAATATTATTTCACCCCAAGTCTTTGCAACAGCAGTGTGCTGCCATGAGACACAGTTCAACACCAGATGAGTAACTAATCGATCGTTCATAATGAATCGATTACTCATTAGTTACAAAATAGACAGAATATTGTCTGAGCCCTACATCATGTTCAATTTATGAGGTTTGACCTCAGTCTGCTTCAGTAGCACACAGACCACACTGAGAACACAGAGAGTTCACTGAGTGCTGTACGTCAGTGGTTCATTCACACTTTTTAAAACGATGCTGGACCTGCAGTTGTGACTAACAGAGTGGAGCTGATCACATCATGTCAGGCCAGTGTGGACTTGTTTCAGGATCTCTTAGCTCCCAGCTTCCTGACTGCATGTCGGAGCCTGACCACGATGACACACTGCCTCCAAAAATCCCCTTCACACCTGGGCACTGGCCGCTGACCCAGCGAGGGTTGTTTAGACCAAACTGTTCTCACCACAATGACGGATGACACACACACACACACACACACACACACACATACACACACACACACACACACACATACACACATACACACACACACACACACACACACACACACACACACACACACAGACACACACACACACACACACAAGAGTGATGACAGCTTGTCATCGAGGCAACATTTTCCTCTCTGTGCAAATCCTGCTACCTGGATATTTAGTTTTGCTGCCACATAGTTAAATATAGTGTCGTCATCTCTGCCTTGTGTGTGTGTGTGATCTGAATGAGCTGTGTCTCTTGTAACTCTCACTTCCTTTACAGTCCAATTTGTATATGGTCACCTCTTCTTCTACTATAGTGACTGCAGTGTGGGGAGTGATTGTTTCCACACTGAGTTGCTGGAAACGACACACACACAGCGAAACAATGTCGGCATTATACTAATGAGAGCAGGAAGGAAGCTGTTTCTATAGACTATGGTGTCACACAGCACCAGTGGAGACACTGCAGGAAGACCCATCACTTCTCAATCTCCAGTGAATCTGAATGTTTTCACTGAATAATCCATAATCATGGGATGTTTTGATTTCTCCATATCAAGTCTTGTGTCATGCTGACTTCTATAAAGACTTGTGTTGGTTCATACTCTGCCTGTAGATGGCAGTAACATCATTCAAACACTCATGTTTTCCCACCTTTCACTCATGAGGAGGGGTTTGCAGCGCTCCATACATTATCCTGCATGGTGGGTGAACAGTATTTGAAAAGCAAATTTAAGCTTTCAGATGAAACATGATTAGTAATGAAGTAGTTTCTAACAATGTTTTGATTTCAAATTCCCGTGTGGTTGTTTTATTGTGTGATCTGCAGAAATCAGCAGTTATTCATTTATTTTCCAATAAGAAAACAAACTTGAAGTCAATGCAGCTGTGTTTTGTTCACCAGAGGTAATTTTGCAGTGAGATCAGCTTTGTGGTGCATTGGCTTGTTTGAGTAAGCAAGTTTCATTTTGTAAATGAGATTACTTTTTGTTGTGTTTGGTGAGGCCAAGGTACACTTGGCAGCGGTAGGTACAAGTGTGACTGCAGGTTTGGCACTGCCTCTGAGGAAAGGCACAGTTTGATTAGCAGCATCTATTAACAACAACCTGAATCCACTGCTGCCTCACTTGATCCCTGCACACCCAACAGAGCTAGATACTAATGCGGACTCATAGTTTATGCATATTCGTACATACTTTCTGATTCGTGCATGTGTCTTCGTGCAACCTATACTTATTCTGCACCACTACAAAGCAAAGGAAGCGGTGCCTCTCAGGAAAAATGGGCCATTTTCTTCTCCTGGGATAAATAAACCGAACCAAAAATACCAAGTGAAAAGGGAAGAGGATGTGGCCCCTGTTGTATTTGTTTTGTACCATTTTAAGACGGACAGGATAACCTGGGTCTTAGCTCAGAGTTTAATCAATGCAGGCCATGCAACAGACTGTTTGGACAATGATTTGAGTCCACTCTCACTCCTTTGTCTCATGTGTCAAGTATTTTGGACTTGTGATGTAAACTGGGGTTCTAGAATGTGAAGCACTTGGCTCACTGAAATTCCAGGCCTATACATGTAGCCCACCTACATCTGTAAGGGTATGACGGCACTCAAATAACTTTTCTCTTTACTCTTTCTCTTAAACAAGAACCCATGAGAAACCAATTCAAATTCTTACTCCAACCTGTCACGGGTTAATGGTTCTCCTGGCTTTGTGCAGCTATAATAAAAATGTTATTCCTTCCTTTTGTGTTTTTGAATCTTGGATCTCTCACCACAAATGCCCACAAAACTCTGTGGCTCTGGAGTTGTGATTGAGTTCGAAGGAAAGTGGGCAGCGAGAGGTAGCTTTGTTATGACAGGGTTTACGCACATCAGCAGGAAACAGCCACTTCCTTTTTGGTGTCCCCGGAGAGCTCCAACTGGGAGCCAGCCAGTTTTATCGGCCCCGCACTGCCACACATGTGGGTGATGTCACTGCAGTGCACCGAGCTGTGCTCTCTCTCTGCAGAAACGCACATACGTCTCCCTGCAGAGCCCCACAGCATGGAAACACGACCAGCTGTGGACTTGACCTTCATCCTACCGGGGACTTCTCAGATGAGATTCCAACTCCTCCTGAACTCTGCTCCATTCCTCCGAGCCAGACATTTCTGGCTTTATCGAATTGTCCGCCACTCAGCGTAAAACTCATGTTGACCCCTCCATAGCCACATGTGCAGGCTTTGATGTCTTTTAATTTGGCTCCGCCCATCACTTGCTGTTAACAGCTTGAAACTACTGCATCAGTACAAGTGGTGTTATTTTGCGGGTGATGGCGTCCATATGTGGAGTAACCGTGGTCATTGAGTCCAGGTGGAGAAGACAAACCACTAAGAGAGAGTCTGTGTGGTGACCTGACATCATCATGACATATCTTACATACAACACATGAATGTCTCTGGGCCTGTGGTCGCATTGTTCATACAGTAATGTTAGTGAAACAGAGCTTTTACTCAAAACCCTAATGTTTGGAATAAAGATGGACGACACGTCTCCTGATTCTGTCCAGAAAGAAACATCCTGGATGCTGCCATCTTGTGCATTTAGTAGCAGTCTGTGCAGTAGTGATCGTGTGATGGAGCTGTAGTAGCATGGAGATGCTTTGGCTTCACTTTTTGGGAGATGTCATGTCATCCATCTTTATAAACACTATATATATATATTATATATAGTACATGCCATGGTCATCTGTCATCTGTTTACTGTTACAATGCCCCTCTGGCAGGCCTCCCTTCATGCACTGTGTGGTGCCACGCCTGGTCTTCAACCAGCCTGATAAAGCCTCATGTCACTACACTGACCTCCATGGCCACCCGGATTACATTCAACTCACTAATGTTTGCCTACAGAGCTAACAACAATCCCAATGATGAAAATCTGGAATAGTTTTTGTTTTAGCCACTTTCAAAAACAATTCCTTCAATATAAACTGCTAAAATAAAATAGCAGACACCTTCAGACACATTGATATGTGCCAGATACTTGATAATGTGTGTAATCTGGCGACATCAACATTATCTGCACTTTATAGGGGTCATGCTTAATATCATGCCAGGAAGTGTAGCCCGCTGCAGAGAATGAAGCCTTGCTGTCCACTAACAAGAGCAGCATTAATCTGTGCAGCTCCACGGACCTGACGCTGTTCCCAGCTGCCTCTTATCTCCTCTGCAGCTGCTGCAGATTTGAGCAGAGCTGTGCAGCGTGGACTCACTGAGCAGAGGATGCTCACACCTGAACTTCCACAGATTGACCCATGCTGTCCCTCAGAACACTTTAACTGGCTCCCCCCCTTCTCCCCTCTGCCCGTCGCTGTGCAGCAATGCCTGCAGCTCCAGCTCATGATATAGCATGGCAGACACAGTCCAACTGTGTTCTGCTGGAGGCGGCAGTGCCACTTCATTTGTCAGACATGCACGGAATAGACGTCCTCAAGCTGAGCAGGGCCACTGGAATGTGTTCCATGTCAGGCACTAATATATTTTATATCATATTGCTCATAACAAAGCTGTGTGTGTGTGTGTGTGTGTGTGTGTGTGTGTGTCACTGTCAACAGGAGATGTATAGCTTCTGATGTAATGATATTTTTACATTTCCAACAATATTAATAGTTGTGCTGCTGCTTGTTGCAGATTGTGCTGTCTGACACGAAGCCAGTAGAAAGTAACACTGCTACAGTTAATGATTCAGCAATCCCTCCATGTGATCTGAATAATTCATACCCAGTGCTGTGTTTAGTAAAATTCAGGGAAACCTGGGGCATCCAACCTTTTCATCCATTGAATATGGGAGTGACAGGTTTGGATTCAGACCTGGGATGTGCTCATTACATGGTTAACAGATCCAACATTTAAGTGAAAGATAAAGCGTGAAATAGAAACTATATATATATATATATATATATACACTGTATATCATGGACTGGTCTCCTCACGATGCATTAAATCTGCTGTAGCTCCTCGTCATTTATATATATCAATCTTTACTGCCCACAGATTTGCTCGATGTGGCTTAATTTTTAATGGGTTATACAGAAAACAAAATATTTTGCTCGACATGAATTTAGTTTGTGTTGTTTCTGAGACTCTGGTCTGGTTTGAACTCTTTCACCTGCACTTCTTATGTTAGCCCCTTGAAATTGGAACACATGCACGCTTGTTTTGGGATTATTCTACTATATAAATATTTAATACAAAAAACACATGTTGTGTAAAACTTAATTTCTAATGCACCTCTACTGCTGCAAGCTTAAATTACCGCCATGATTTTTCCCAGGTTTGGGGAAATCCCACATCCCACTTGTCACATTGTTGCACACACACGTCTTTACATGCACAAGAAGAATCTGTGTCCTCAGGGCTGAAGATTTACAATCACCAGCTGTGATACTTCAAACAATGTCAGCTTGTTGTCATTCTCCTGTTTATGTTGGTACTTATTTTGTTTTAAGTTGCAGCAATAACTGACATTCTTGACAAGACAAAAACATATTTGCTTGTAGTCAGAATTTCCAGCATAAAATTGGAAAATTTAATTTTCTACTTCAAACTGTAAAGTAAACATTCTAGCGAACAATGCCTCATGGTAGAATTGCACGATGTGACCAAAAAGAGAAGATGCTCAAGAATCCGATCTGTGTTGCTGCTGCTGGCTTACATATCCTCAAAAATTGGAATTATGACTTTGCAGTTTTACCATTTTTTTTCTCCAGATTGCATCTCGTTCTTAAGCCTAAAATCCCTCTTTGCAGAGTCGGGGGGGACGCAGAGTGGATCGGAGGTGGGAGAAGGGGAGATATAGTTTGTCTATTTCCAAAAAGATCAATAGGCAAAATCAGGGACTTTGATTTTCCCCTCCTTCGACCAGTCTTTCTCTTTTCCCCCCTGAATCCCCTCATCCACAGGCTCAGCTGCTTTCCTCGGCTGCTCCTTTTCTTCTCATCACACACTCGAATGTAGTTCAGTGTGTCAAGCAGTGCTGAAATATTAACAAGGCAAGCAAGCGGGAATGTGTACAAGCGTTTATGGTTTCGTGCACCATCATGATGTAAGGGAGCGCTTGGCTTTCTCCAGACGTGCATGTGTGGTGATGTGTTTGTATGGGTGTGAGGGTGTACCTGTGTGTGCACCTTTTAATGTAACGTAAAGAAAGGTTGATCTCTTAGAGGAAGTTTCCAGACAGACGCCAGTATGCTGCAATTGCACACAAACACAGCTGATGCCAGGGGGCAGCTACATTTTCTTTTTAAATGTTAAACTTGCAGCTGCAGGAAGAGACGTTGATAATAAACCAAACTGAACGTGGCTCCGTTTCCTCATCTTCTCCTCATAACCAGGATGTGTGTATCTGGGTTGGACTATTTTGACCAACCGGGGAAATGTATTCCAACCAGGACTTTGTTGAAATGAAACTGACTGCCTTTGCAAATAAAGGAGCAGGAACACGATTTATGATAATTAAGGTTTTCCTGCTTTTTTCTTCCTGATCACAGACCGGAGACATTTTAACCAAAGGCCTTACGAGCGGATGAATAAATCCATGGCATTT
Source organism: Paralichthys olivaceus (assembly GCF_024713975.1). Classification (NCBI taxonomy): domain Eukaryota; kingdom Metazoa; phylum Chordata; class Actinopteri; order Pleuronectiformes; family Paralichthyidae; genus Paralichthys; species Paralichthys olivaceus. The sequence goes on from NC_091102.1 coordinate 10,109,893, forward strand.
CTTAGAGCCTGTGTATGATCACATTTTGTCATTCCCCTTCCATTTATATCTGTGTACTTGGCAGAGCAGTCTGCCTGTGATCAAGCAGCAGCTAATCTTTTATAGAAAAAAACTCCCTATTTGATGTCTTGACCTAAAAGGTTTAAATCCTCCCGTGTCCTTGGTGTGTTTTGTAGATAGAGATTTCTTTGACGCTGGAGTCCGGTCACTGGGTTTTCAAGGAGATTTTGACATTTAATTTTATTTCAGAAAACACACTTCTCTGTGTATTTAATTTGATTTAATAGACTCTCAGACCTTATGTCTTTATTATAACACATGGCTGCAGACGGCTGCATATTCCATGGCATCTCCTCAATATGATTCACCCGATTGTTCTGCCACTGGCCCTGGTTTCTCTGCTGAACTAAATAAGCATTCAGCCATATTGCTGTTTGCCTGACACATGGAATCACAGTCTCCCTCTGGATATAAGACTGCATTTACTGTAACCCATTTGTTTCACAATTATTCATCTGGCTCCCGAAAGGAGTTTCGTTTTGAGGAGTTAAATGAAAGAAGGTGATTCGTTTATTGTGGAGTCAAAAACAACAGGATGCAAATGTGGAAATGAAAAGTATAAAAGAAAGGATGGAATTTGGAAATGCTCGTGGGGGCTCAGAGGAGAGAACTGACTGAGTGAGAGAGACAGATGCACACACAAGCCTGCGCTGCAGCGAGGCTCAGCATTGGCTGGAGCTGCAGCAGAGCTCGCACAGCATCCTTCATCCCCCCATCCCTCGTCCTCTGCTCCACCTCACTCACTCACTGTATCTTCAGCTGACTGAGGTATTCAGACAGGGGCAGCTTGGAATTGGAATTACACTGACTCTCTCTTTTTTTTCTGTGTGAATAAATTTCACTCTCAAACCGTCCTCCCTGGCTCTCCTCCTCTCCTTTTTTTTTTTGCCTGGAGACCGGCACTCTCTCCTCGGGTCAGAAGCGGTGGATTTGCGGGTCAGAGTTAAATCATGGACCGGGGAGGAGCAGGGGACGATCGAGGAAACTGGGTCACGGGCGGGCTCTCCTGACTGATGCCTGTTTGGACCTGGAGGAATGGGGTGCACCACCAGCACGGTCGTGTATGACGGGCTGCGCACGGTGTTAGAGAGGAACTGTAGTGGCTACATCTGTAAGGGAGCAGCCGAGTCCATTGGGCCATCTGAGGCTGAGCGAGCGCTGAGTCGGAGAGAGTCGCGTGTACTGCCAACACCAAGAGTACTTAAGGTGTGTGTGCTGAGAAAATGTCTAGTAATATGTATATATTTCATTCAAATAGACAAAATATACTGTACATATGCACACTCATTTACAGTGCATAAATCAATGATTCATTTTTGCATGAAATCTATTAAGAATTTTTTCTATGAAACAGAAGCTCTGGGAGAAACCGTGTTTGGTGAAAAGGCTGATTTATGCTGAATAATGCTGCAGAATAGTATAAAGTATTTATGGTAGTTAAGGTAACAGCAAATTAGAAAACAGAAAAAGCAGCAAATCCTCTTATACGAGAAGCTGCAAGTGTTTTTCATTTTTGCTTCATGCATGAATGATCAAATTGTTGTGGATTCATTTTCCATTGTAGCACTTCCACATAGTGGCAGTGCATGGAGTCCTGCATTCAGTTTCTAAAACATACACATACACAGTCTTTAATGGTGCATTAGGTTAATGTTTACACTGCATTCCCTCCATGATTCCCTCTGTTAAGAGGTGTAAAAGCAGGACATGGTTATAGTAAATTATTCAGATAATAGTAATATTAGAATATGTGAGTGCAGTTTCTCTGAGTGCGTCAAAGAATCGTCCTCATTTTTTGAAGTACAACTGCTGCCGGCGTTCATTGCACTGGTACTCCTGATTCCATATTTGTCAGACTCATGTATTCAGCAAAATCCACGGGAGCAGTAACAATCATCTTGGTTCTCATTTCAGACTCATGAATGTGTATCCACGAGGAGCGGCGGTATAAAATGTAGGGCAGTGGTAGCGCTGCGTCTTGCCTGTCGCTAAGCACCACATGGGTTAAAGCCTCTGTGGGCAGGGATGGGGGCGAGGGGTGGGTGGGGGTGACAGTGAGCCTTGTGTCTGCTGGAAATCAATCACCGCTCTTCATCTGGGAAGCGGCCGGCTTGGCAGGGCTTCTGCTGCCCCGTACCAGCTTGTCTTGCTCTTCTTGTTTGTGTTTACTCACTTCTCTGAATGTGTGTGTGTGTGTTTGTGATTTCTCCACCCTGTCGCTGCTTCGTCAGAGCTGAGGGACAGTGGTCCAGGATGAGAGCAGGGAATTAGGTCAAGGGCACGGTTGCTTCTCTTGGCTCAGGCATGGTCTTATAATTCAGGCAGGGTCAATTAATCCTCTGTCAGCATTTAGCAGTCTTGCAAATCAATTGTTAACTGTGTTGCCGGTTGTTTGCTCGACACATTTCTGCAGGAGTGCAAATGTGTGGATCCTTTAAACTGACATAAGGCAGGAAAATATAACTGAATATTTGAAAATATAACTGAATACATCAATAAATAAAAAGGGATCTTCACCAATTTGTATTGTTACAATATTGATAGTATATATGAAGATGGGCAATGTTTAATTTCCCACCATGTTGCCTGGAGAGAAATCTTTTGAAAGCTCCAAACTTTACCAGTTCTGATGTGTTTGGAAACATTGTCAGAAATGGTGGAGGCTGTGGAAGCAAAAGTTTTTTTTTTATACATATTCCAAATAATCCTATCTCTCCCCTCTGTGCCTTTCATGTATTAAGATCTATTTCTGTGAGCTTGTGAAATCAAAATCATATTAGGTGACCACCAAAAGTTCAAATGACAGTTAACATATGACTATAACCTAAAACATTTAAGAAAAGAAGAGACAATCTGTTAAATTTCATATTTCTTTATAGCCTATAACAATATAATTACTTTGTGTAAGTTTGGCTACAATTCTGACTCGTCTGAAAACAGTCATTGCTTTTGTATTGTTGATGTCAGGACTCCAGCATCTTGGTTTGGGGACACAGGCCATAGTTTGTACAAGATTTTATAAAGAGCTTCTATAGTTATTGGATGAAATGGTTCAGTCTTTCTCATTATTGTTATCACTATTTTCACCTTTTTAATCCATTAGGCCTGCTGGTATTAATAGACACAAACCATTATGTTTGCCGTTTTAATTCCTTCTGATTGCAGCAGGTCATTAATGCTGGAAAACAAAGAATGAGGTTGCAGGTCGGGCACACACTCACTGCTCGAGGCATGGGGAGAGCAATTAAATGGCTTGTTCTTGCTGCTCTGTTACTTTAGTCACTGATGTTAACAGCTCTGCCTTTTCCTTCCTCCTGGAAACTCACATCTGATTCTGCTCAGGAGGGGATCTGCCTTCCTTTCTAGTTCTGAAAAAAAAGCTATCAGATGTTCATGTGTCATCATTCTTTACTTTCTCAGAGGTTCGCCTTCCCTCCATTATTTTGGTTAAATGTTTGAGGCCTCCAGTGAAGCTGGAACAGAAGTGCCGAAGTGTCGACTTTGTTTTATCAGAGGAATTTTGTTACATGGAAAGAAAGAGATAGTGACGTCAGCCTGCTGCGCTAAGATGAAAGCTTTTATTCACTGATGTTTTGGGAGTAAAACTTCTAACTTGGACCCATGCATTCTCAAACAGATAAATTAATAGTTGAATTTAATTCACTTTGACTTTTATTCCAATCTAGATTTTATTGATGCATGTATTTGTAGATATTTACCTTTAAAATTATATATTTTACACTCGGACTATATTTATTACCAATGCAGCTTGATAAAATCTCCTTTGATTTTTTTTAAATGTATTTCATCAATGTATATTTATATTATTAGTATTAATTTTGTATAATTTCCATAAAGAATAAAAATCTATTTATGTATATGTATATTTTAATTATTAATTGAAATATTTTGAAATTATGCATTCACTTTTCAGTTAGTTAATTCGATAATTCATATATTTATTTATTCCTGTATCCTCTGCAAGTGCACATCTATGCATTGAAATGTGGCTGCTATGCTTATTTTCTCTTGGTATCTGTCTCTAAGCCTGGCACACTTAACATTTAACAAGTGTTACTAACACACCTCATTCACCCTCACATCTTTAAGGACGTTAGATAACTCATACGATCTCCTCCAGCTCCTGTGTCTTTGCCTGATTGATTTAAAACAACAGGATACTTTGCTCAGTTGTTTTTCCTGGTGATTGCTCCCTAGTTGTGAGATATTTCAACCAACCTGAAGTTGCTCTCAGGGTTTCGTGCATCACTGCATTGATGTGCTGTTGCATTTGCGAATGCATGTGTTTGGACCATTATCTCCAGCACTCACGCCCATGTGCTTAAAAGGCAATCTGGCAACAGGGGTTTGATTTTCCCACAGATTGCAGGGCGGCATTTTTCACAGTCAATACTGTTAGTTACATTTAAGGCTTGTATTGATTGATACAACTGTCTTGATCTTGACCTGTAATTTGCTTTAGTATTTTATCAATGATACATTCAGATCTTAATACTGAGTGCATTACTATTTTTATTTTCCACCTCTGCTATGCGAGACAACTGTCTCTGCTGCGTGTTTACATCCTGTTATGTTTGATGCCATTGTATCCCACATCCTACGATGATGACGTTATTATAAGAGAGTGTAGCCATAGCATAGTGTCATAATCACCTCCATGTTAAAATGTTATGCTCAAAACTCTCTGGGGAGGTGGACATTAAATCAGGCTGCAGGAGGGCAGGTCCCGGGGCTGCTGCTGCTGTAGCAGGGTGGCGAGGCGGGGGCTGTGTTTTTGTTACATTCCACGTTACACCCTATTTTTCTTTGGCTCATTCTAGGAAAGTCGACCGATTGCATCAAGCCCTTGTTATGTAACTGAGTCCAGTCATAGTCTTGCTTGGTATAGAAAATCACAGTGGACAAACACAATCTGTACACAATCTAAAAACAAATAGTTACACAATGACAGCAGCAGGACAATAAGTTAATATAGTTCTGATCTGTACTGCGATTTGTTACTGTTTTGCTGGGTTTTCTCCAGCTCCCTCTCACAGTCCAGACCTGCAGATAGGGGTTATGTTATTCTGAGACACTAAATTGTCTGTAGGTGTGAATGTTGTTTGTGTCTGTATGTTGGCCCTGTGAGACCCTGGTGAAGTGTCCATGGTAGGTTGTACCCTTCCTCTCGTCTAATGCCAGCTTTGGGTAGGTGCTGGATGGATGGATGAGGCCTGCGCAGTGTGAGTCATGTGCAACATTATCTAAATCTAAATAAACTCCTCCGTCTGCGTCATCATCTCAGAATCACGGACACAGCCTCATTTTGTACTTCTGTCCTGCTCTTTCAGGGCACATTAACAACACACTTTTGTCCAATGCATCCGGTTGGTCTGCTGCTGGCGACTGAAGCCAGTTGTTGCTCAACACACGTTTGTTCTGCCACTTAAAGGGACTCAGTGGGTCTCCTTACACCCAAGTGCCAGCTGGCCACAAACAAATACATTTGTATTGGTTTCCACTGAACAGTCTGAATAAATACAACATAAGGTCTGGCTCAAGTGCAGTCGCCAGCTACACGTTGGTACTTGGGATTAAAGTACCAGGCTTAATGTGTAGAGAGGATTTAAATGTGTATTTATACATGTATTTATCTCTTATTGCTGCTGAAATGAAATGTCCAGTGGAGAAAGTCCAGCTGTACATACACAGATCAAAACAGTGTTTAACCACAACATCAGGGAGTGTCATAAAGTAAACCAGCGTGTGTTTTTACAAAGATGATAGAAAGTGGCCCCGGGATTGTGGTTAGAGGTGGGGGGGGGGGGGTGCTGAGCATCCAAACTGGAAATATGGTTCTGGTAAACATCCACTGAAATATCAAGTTGAAATAACAAATGTAATCCTTCATTCATGCTTTGTCTTGCTTTTTGGGTTTTGTAGACATCATCTGTTTGCTGTTTTCAAGATTAACTCTTGAAGCAGACTGCAACAGGAAATGTATGATCACCTCCCTGCTGTTCTTTCCCACTATGGAGCCTGCTGTCACCTGATCTCTCTCTTAAACACACATTGACAGTCTGATCACGGTTTATGATGGAGGGCAGTGGTCTGTCAGCTTTATTTAGTTGTCAGGATGTGGCTTTGCAATGCACCACACACAACTGACCTGCTCGAGTGTCAAAGCATGATTTTCCACATAGCACAGGGTTCAGGTTAAGATACGGTGAAATGTAGTGGGAGCTTAGTTTTAAAGTCTCACACCATCTGTGAAGTGTGAGAATTAGAGCTGGGCCTTCATCTAACTTCAACAGTAGACTTTATATAAAGATGGATGATGAGTGGCTAATTCTGGACGTTGCACAAAAATGAATTTGCGCATTGGTGATTGTGGAGCGGAGCCAAGGTATCGAGGTCCCACGAATGCACAAGCTCAGCCAATCACGAGTCAGTCTCAGCTGTCAATCATTAACTTAACCCAGTTTTTATAGCATCAAATAACTAATTAAAAGCAAACTTGGACAGAGTTAAGTGTGATAGGAAATATAATTTATACTGTGGAGCTGTGCTAAATACTAACACATCAACCCCCAACATCTGCACTCCTCATTCTGTTGTATTGAAACAAGTGAGAGTCAGAGGCCACTGAAACTTGAGCCCTGTGCGTTTTGACTGTTCATATTGTCCAAGTTTATAATTGATATAATTTATAATAGATTGAGGCCAACATCAAAAATTAAGTATTTAAATATTTCATATGTCCTGAGGCCATTGTGTTCTGTAACAAGTCAGCTGTGGGATTTGGACCATGGAAAGAGGTTGAGGACTGACTGTAATTAGGACTGCAACTAATATTATTGATATTGATTAATTAGTGTTTTCTGTTTAGTTGTTTTAATTCAGGTTGTCTACTCTTAAAAATATTTTTTAAGTGAAAAATTGTCAATCGCTAATTTTCGTGTAGCCTATATATCAAAATGTACTGACTATCAATGGATCTGTATAATCAATCTATAATGATCATATACTTGTACTGAATCTTAGATTATTGAGGTAATTGTCCTTAAATTAGCTTTATTTTGATATATGATGATATGAGAAAACATTCCTATTGATAACCAATCACTGTGTGGGGCCTGTAGATGCATGTGACAGTGGGAGGGGGAAGGGCTGCCCTCCCCCTTTTGCCTTTAGCGCAGAAGCAGGCGAGAAAAAATAACATCCTCCCCTGCTGTGGCCCAGCGAGGAATCTGTAGGTCGGGCCCACTCCCAGGTGGGTTGACTGGGGCTGCGTCATGTTGGAATGCCCCTCAAGCAGTTGCATCAACAAGGCGTGAGACACTAACTGATGGCAATCACAGAATTGGTCCTGCTCCTGTCGTGCAGCGAGCGGGCCAGCCATTTAAACTGTAGTGATTCACGCTCGTCACAGTTTGTGGCTGATTTGTGACACTGCACTCCTCACTGACTCGTAGATGAATGATCTTAAACTTTACCGTTGATGTGGGACAACATTTATATCGTCTGATCTGATGTGCTCAGTCTTATCTGCACGTGCTTTGACTGATTTCTTCGGATACTGCTGCACCCCTGCGATTGAACTACCCCATTGTTTTCTTGCTCCGTTCTAGCTCGTTGCTGATGATGAAATAGAATCCAGCTCTTATTTCAGCTGCCCTGCACAAGGTGTGGACGGTCCCTGACCAGACTGTAATACTTGAGGAATGTGTGTCTTTTGTTTGCCTTTGTCAACCCTGTGTCACTATGCAGGTGGATAGTGTGGGGTCAGATAGCTGTGTGTGTGTGTGTGCGTATGTGTGTGTGTGTGCGTGTGTGTGTTTGTGTTTGTGTGTGTTGAACTCCCCCAGGCTGCACAGCTGAGTGTAGGAGGGGCCACCTCCTCAGCCTGGGTGTGTGAGTGAGTGCTCTGCTCTCAGTCAGAGCAGGGAGCGGTGTGATTAGGAGAGGGCGAGTCTGAGTAAGGGGAGAAACTTTTTCGGATATGCTGGCTGTCCACTTCTCTTTGGGATCTAGCTCTGAGATATCTCACTGTGGCCGTTGACAATGCAAGGAAGGGCTGGTAAAGCTCCAAAGAAGGAGCTGGTCATTGAGAGTCCTCAGCAGTACAAGAGTTTGACTGCGGCGGAGGCTGAAGTAGACTCTGTGCCACAGGTGGTGGTAAGTCTTTCATGGACTTCATGTACACTTATAGATAGATGTCTACGATTTATTTGAGATATCTGCATTGGTTTGTCAAGGCTGTTCTTCTGCACAGGGACATCTAACACTACACTGTGCTGTTAATGTCATAAAGTCAGTCACAAAGTCCTGAAGCAGGTGTCAGGTGGTTTGTCATCTCTTTAAAACAGTGGCAGCTCGTTTGAAATCTGCAGCGTGTGCACCGGCAGAGAGGAATGTTGAACTCTACCAGCACTTGGGACGTGGGGCACCAGTCCTTCATTTTATTCTGAACCATTACCGCAGCTAGTAAAACATTTTTATACGGCTCAAAAGTCAGCCCAGCGTCTCTAGAGACTCTTCTGGACAGTCAGCAGCAGCAGATTTGATGTATCAGTTCTCAGAGAGGAACTTTACACAGCTCCATTGTTTCAGGCAGTGATGGGAGGAGCAGGAGCCGCAGCTTAGCAGCTGCTTTGCTGTGGAGAAGGAGTGGAGGAGATGGTTTCACAAGTTTCTGTTTTATGCTCCCTCCTGAGATGACAGGGTGTAGTGATACAGTGAAACATGCAGTTCCTATTGTTTTGGTTTGATTTAATTACCTTCACCAAGGAGGTTATTTGGTCACCTCTGTTTGTTTGTGAATAAGATTACGCAAGAACTACTAAACGGATTATCACAAAACTCAGTGGAAGGGTGTTGGAGGATTCAGGGAGGAGACCATTAAAACTTGGTACAGATCTTTCTATAACATTACGAGACGTTTTTCACCGATATCCCAGGAAATAATTCACGATAATAAACTTTTGAAAACACAGTTACAAAGTGCTTTTCAGAATAAAATCCAACAGAGCTCACAGTCAGTATAAAAGAAACAAAATGTAAGAAATAAAACCATAATGAAATAAAAACCATATAAGATACAAGATCATCAACATTAAGGGGACTAATATCTATGAGTGTATGAAATTTGGTGCAGCTTGATTCAATTTAAGGGGACTGTTGGACCGTAGCAGAGGTATATGCTCAAAGTTGCAATATTTTCTAACCAAAGTGACAAAGATAAAGTCATTCCCATAACAGCAAAACAATAAATAGGTACTCCACTGTGTCAGCACTGTGGGGAATGACGGAGCTCTTGCTTGTGAATGTTTATGTTTCTTGCTCTGTGCTGAGTTTACGTGTGGTTGACCACCTTGAGCCCCTGACAAAGCAAAGTGGAAGAGCCCAGAGGGCTCGAGAAGGGACAATAGTCAGTGACGACACACTCCATCACTGGTGAGATGAGGGCACCGTCCCTGCAGTGAGGTCAAATCTTACACCAGCTGCCTTTTTAAAAGAAATGAATAGTTAAAGCTCTTTAATTGCAGAGGGTCTAAGTTCTGCTGCTTCAGCTCCACGTATTTGTGCTGTAGGAGTCTCTGCAAGACTTTCTCTCCCTCATTGTTGTGGTTAGAGGGTGTTGAACGCCCCGAGGCTGCTCATTATTAACTCCTGTCACTTCCAAAACAAAAACCCACTCTCACTTGCAGAAGGTGTTTGGTAATTCCGCTGGTTTATTTAGGCTTCTTCTTGTCATTACCTTGTCAAAGAGGCTGTTTTCATCTGCATTTGCTGATTAGTTAGCAGGATTACGCAAAAATTGCTCAACTGTTTCCATGACGTTTTGTGGAGGGATGGGACATGACTTTTTATGTATATGTGCACTTTTTTTAATACAGACTATGGACATGACACTAGGAAGAACCCATTAGATTTTGCTGACTGTTCAAGAAATAATTCCTGTATCTAGATTAGAAAATATCATGTGTGTGAGCAATTTGATGCAGATCCAAATAGAAATCTGGATCTACTGAATTCATTTAAATGTGGTTTCATAAGGAGACTGTTGACAGAGGTATGCACTCTAGTTTCTTGGGCATTGCTCAATAATGAAGAAGCAGTTGTTTGTTTGTCGTATGTTTTACCAGGACGACATAGACACAAGCATGCACCTTATCTCATCTTTAACTTCTTCCTGATTGGCTTGTCCTGCCTGCATTCATCTCGCCTGTGGTAGAGGTGAAATATTCCACTGAAGTGCGACTGCATTTAACTACATGTGTGTTGTATCCACATGAACCGTTGCCTGATAATGTGATGCGCTGCTTCAGCTGGCAGACACGGTGGCACCATCTCCACTCAGCTATCCTCCTCCTTGTCCTTGAAGCTGATACATGCAGCTCCTGCCCCCCCTGTCGTCCTCGGCGCGGGCCGGAGCTCTGTTATGATCAGAGGTTGCTAGAAACATGTATTTCAGAAGGTCAATATCCATGACTCTCCCTCTGAGATCATGCTCGTGTTATCAGTCCCAGATGTGGACACAACCCGTGAGCCCTGCTGTCTTGAGACTTTAGCGATGTGTCACTGTTGATTTTTTATCCTTTGCATTGCTGACTCCCCGGCTGTGACATTTATTGTCCTGTCCCATCAGCTGCAAGTGCTGACAGTTTATTTTCCATGGCTACGGTGTCTGTGCAGCTTACTTGGCCACTGGAGTTTAGTGGGTTAACCCTGTTTAACATTATGCAGATCGTATGAGTTGACGTACCAGAACTCCATAATCACCTTGGATCGTATAGCCACATCTGCTCTCGAGAGTCAGCTATAAAAACAACATAGAGTTTATGAACTCAAACTATCATCTGATTATGGATTCTTGTGAGGACACTAAAGTGAAAGAGGATGAGGAGGGTCTGTTTTATACTGCAGAGGAGAATCATGTGTGTATTTAAAGTGAAGCGTGATTGTTTTCTTGTTTTCTTGTCATGCTCATGGAGTCATAAGCTCGTCAAGACCACTGCTCAGTCTGATGTATTCGCCGTGATCAATTTATCACATTGTATCTAACAGACTGCGTGTTAGTGCTATTACCCATTATGGCAGCACAGTTAGTTCACTCGGGCACAATCTAGAGTCAAGTATCTGCTTCTCTGCATGGGTATATGCTTGGACCAAGAATATTATACCATGTTATTTGTTTTTTTGCAGCGTACAGTTTATTGCTCTGACTATAAAACTTCTACTCTTTTGCCCTTATCGAAACTTGTGCATATCCAGTGGTTTGAATCCGAAAGTTCTCTACGGGATTCTTGGATTTACTTTGGATCGTTCACAAATATGAAATTAAGCCAGAAAAAAGAAGGGATATTTTCTTTTTTCCTAAGCCTATAAAGCTGATTTAAAATGAATCTAGAATAAAGTTTAGAGTATTATCATAAATAGTTTTTTATATTTTAATTAAGTCATGTCACTGTCTCACCTTATGTAAGTTGTAGTCACAGATCAAGCTAATTGAAGTCTTGGTCAGTACATTATGAAGGATTGTGTTGTGTTGCCTTTCATTACCCATCTCTCTATCCCTTCATATCCTCTCATGAAGATAAGAAAGGCATAAAAAAGACAATATTTTTCCTCATAAAATCTGTATTTTTTTCAATGCTCATTAGTTTGTTTTAAATCGGAAATCATTTACAAACTTTAAAAAATCACTTCAATAACAGAGTGCTTCCTCTGTGTTTTGTTTTCCAGGTGAAACCCAAGGTGATCGAGCCACTGGACTATGAAAATGTGCTGGTGCAAAGAAAGACACAGATCCTCAGCGATGTCCTCAGAGACATGCTGCAGTTCCCCCTGGAGGACTTCGAGGTGAGTTTCACACCTGATTATCTCCTGTTTCCTAGAAAGTGTCCTCATCCTCAAACTGGTTAAAAAAAAAATAAAAAAAACTTATAATAGAGTAAATATGGCTGTGGATGATGTAGCTGGCTTATACTGGTGAGGAATAAGGTTTTAGTGACAGAATGCAACTACTCCTGGAGGCATTCTGGGAGAAAAACATCTCATAAATAATGGTAGAAATCAATTCAACTGCCTATACAGTAAATCTTTAAAGTTTTTGAGACAGTGCTCTATAACCATACAAGGTCGAAGTATGTTTTGTTATCCGTCCAACATCATTGTTTTCCCTCCCACTTGCGTGTTTTCTTCTGTTGTGTTTGTTTGGATTTCGCAGTCTTTTCCTTCAGCCCAGGCGTGGCCGCTGTTGTGAATACTGGGTGGGGTCGCTCACAGAGCCTTTCCTATTGTTTACATCCTTGCATGCTATAGCGAGGAAGGAGTCAGGGGCCATCTGTTTAATTGGCTCATTTTGTCTCCCATGTTTGTGATTGAGCAAATGTTAGCTGGGATGTACGCCCCCCCCCCCCAAACACTGAGGGTGGAAAGTCCAGAATGGAAATTTGGCCTCAGTGCTGGTACTCCAGGAAACAACGTGTCTTTGAAACATGTTTGTACCGACAGCAGCGATGAGACATAGAGTGCATCCTCACATCTGACCCTGCCAACCAGTCTCACGCTCCACTGGAACTTTTATTGAGTCTGCTCTTTTATTGTTATTACTGCCCTTGAAGGGAGAGAAGTCTTTGTTTCACTAACCATAATGACTTACACATCCTTTGTCTGAATGTTTACACACTGGAGATTAAAACGGTAGAAACAACAGTGATTTATACTGTGACAGATATTTTATATCCAAACATAGTGTAAGTTTTTGGGTTGCTGTGAGGTAAAGAAACTTACCACAGCATCTACAACATCCACTCGGGACTGTCATCTAACTCTCTGTCTTCTCTTTTTTTCGGACACAAACTTTTTTAATTGTTACTCATACATCATACATATGTGGACTAGAGCCTGATCAACTGATTGAAGCCTTTGACATATCGGTATCTGTGTTCTGTGTTCATGTTTACCTGACTTTTATTTTACAGAATAAATAATTCAGAAAAGATGTCTTTATGTTTAAATTGTACATAACATATTTATAATAATAGTTCTGGATGTATAATATCAAGCCTCAATTACCTTACTTTGTCTTAAGAGTTTTTTTCATATATATATATATATACTCACAAAATAACCATATAATTATATATATATATATGGTTATTTTGTGAGTCGCTGGCTTTAAAGAGCTATATGTTTATATGTATTACCATGTAACCATTTTTACAAAAATAGAACAGAATTTTGTAAACGCATCTGCAGCTTATTTGAAGTACAGTAAATCAGATGGTCCTATCACATGGGGGCTTTAATAGGGATGTTTGTTGACCAAAACCACAATCCAACCACGATAACTAAACTTGACAGTGATGCTGGTTAATTGTGTATATTGTCTTTACTGCAGTACATCTTCTATACGCCACAGTATAATGTACAAACTCTCATTAATGAGACATAGCAGTGGCAGTGTGGAATAGAATTAAAGGTGAAAATGATCGAAACAAAGTTTGTTTCTAAGTCAGAGGTTGTTAGCAGTGTTGGAGGGCCTGGCCTTCTGCTGGGTGCTCAGTGACAGCGAGGGCAGCCTTGACTTTGTCTTCTCTTGTATCACACTCCTCCAGCCCGCTGCTATGAACACAACATACCAGCGTCAAACAAAGACGGTGCGTTGTCAGGGGTGGACAGGTGATTCTGCCTGAAAATAAAAAAAACCCTCACACACAAGAGGCACAGTGATTGAACGTAACATCTGTTTCTGCCTCGCCAGGCTCCTGTTCAAGCAAGTGCTTAATCAGTCAAGGAGCTTTCAGTGGTTGGTGCTTTTAGTGAGTGTGTTCATAGAAAAGAGTTGGTGCTAAATCAAGGCCAAAACAGACTGAGAGAGCGTCTTTGTCTGTGTTATTTTTGTATAAATCCTTGGCTGTTTCTCAGTAGTAAAAACAAATATCAGGTCTCTTCCCCACTGGCACATCTAAAGTCATGTGTTGGTACTGTTCTTTAGTGGAGCCAGTGTTCATCTCCGTCTGTTTTGGATCTGGGAGCGGTTGGCACAAGGTACTCCGAGGTCTGTGTGTGCTCTCTGTGCAAAAGTTCTGTTGAAATTTGTCCTGGATTTCCAGGAGGGGGCCCCAATTTCCTTTCTCTCCTCAATTTGGAGGTGGAATTGAGGTGAAGGCCCATCCCTGCAATAAAAGACCACAGATCAGAAGAGTACTTTCTTTTTCTTTTCTTGAACCATTTCACAGTTTCCAAAGGGTTTTGAAAAACATCACATGCTGTGAGTCTTGAACAGATTAGGTTTGGTAATGTTCTGTATTTTTGAGTCTCTCAAAACTTGCTGATGTCTGTGGCTCTCAGCCCCGAGATCTTAGCTACAAACCTAAAAATAAAAAATGGGTCACATAAACATATATATATTAGCTTTGCTCATATGGCTCCATTGTTTTGGTCCAGGCTTAAATATCTCAAAGACTATTGGATACACATAATGTATCTTAATGACTTTGGCAAACCCCTGGCCTTTCCACTTATGCTCCTTACTTGAAATAAACATTAAGACTAAGTACAACCCATTTCAACCATGCACTGGACCCTTCAACCTGTTTTTCCACCATTAAAGTAGCAAAAGTGGATTTGGACACACCCTAAATGCACTTGATCCATGCACTGTAGACCATGTGCATAGATTGTTAAAATAGATCCTTAAATGTTGTTGATGGAGCTCTGCTGATAATCAGAGCTGATTTCAGGACATATTTCATAAAAGAATCTCCCCGGTGACTTTAAGCCCAATTAAACACTTCCTGTTTCCCACTCCCTGGCTCCCTCTCACCTCCATGGCTGTTTATTTCTCTTGTTTGGACTGTAAAGATTAGCATCGTCCCTGCAGGAAACCTGGCAGAGAGGAAGAAGATGACCTCTGGCTCACAAATACAGGCTGGAATGTGTTGAGACGCAACCATTTTACAAGAATAAGTATACAACACCAAATGCAAGGTCGTTGTGAAGAGGGGATAATGGCAGCAACTTAGCATTTTTGGCATTATTAGCATTAGATTGATCTGACAAAACTATTGTTGAACAAGTTATCACTTCTATGTGAGAAGAGATGGCAACATACACTGTCACTCTGTTAACAATTTACTACACAATATATATGATCTTAAAATGGGAAAATTGTATTTCATTTGTACTTTGCGATGTATTGTTATGTATGCTATATTATTTTGTCATGTTTTGTTATGCTGTGCTATGCTACATTGCATAACACTACATTATGTTATGCTACATTATGTTATGCTACATTAAGTGAGACCAACTTATGTTTGTGTTGTGTTACGTTATCATACTGTGTTATCCATGCTGTGCTATGCTCCTTCACTAGATTCCTCTGCTAATTCTCTCTTTAGTACTTTAGTTTTACTTAATTTGTCGTTTTGTTTTGGAAATTGTAAAAAAAAAAAAATTATAAACGAAGAGTTAGAACTGAAAAAAGATGATCTATAAAAGATAACGATTATAGAGGTATTGTGATAAATCCCCCACAGTCGTAGAAAACGCAGCTCACACTTACAGCTGATGAGCATTTGACCTTACACATAACCAGAAGTCTGTTGTTTCCCTCCAACTCGGTCAGCTGCACTGCTATCACTTAATGGTTGTATTTAAATTTCACTGGCAGGGATTAACGTGAGATCAGATGCTCTTTATTTTTACAGTCTGACTTAATCCTCCTGCCAAGGCCTGATGATGGTGGTGCTGCTGGTTGCAGTATTTCACTTGGGGCATTCAGAGTTCAAAATGAGTTCTATCTTTCACTCTGCTGTGATATATTTTATGTACTTTGAAAAGCTTATTTCAGTTCTGAAATACAGCTGTAATCTCAATTATGGTTATGGCATTAGTCACAGCAAGTACAAACATCATATGTAAGAAAGGAGTGTGGAGATTATTAGTGTTTGGATTTATTTATTGTGGTTTCCAAGACACTGTTTGTATCTGTTTCTTGTTCTGTAAATGAAAAAGAAACAAACACATCTCTTAATAGTTTTGTCATAAGGGGTCTACATGTAAAAGAGATATTGTAAAGTTAAAAAGTGGGTTGAATTCTGGAGAATTTCATATAATCCTGATGTTTTTCATCAAGATCCATGAATTATTCACTGAGAAAACAGTGAAAATGTTGAAAGATCTCACAATCTTAAAAAAAGTGAAAAGATGTCCTGGATCTGCCCCTTGAATCGGATCCACACCCAAATCGAATGGGTTGTTCTCTGAACCACATCTGTCTGACAAGCTTTTGCATAATCCTGCTATCTAACAAACAAACCCACCAACAGGTGTGAATCTATCTATCAATCTCCTTAGCAGAGGTAAAAAGGTTCTTTGTGATGTTTAAGGGTTTTTCACTTTATATGTTGAATTGCATTTTTTCTCAATGTGATTGTGGGTTTTTTGCCGTGGAACCTTGTTTTCTGCTGTGAAATTCCTGTTAGTCATTTGTTAAAGGCTTCAACAAAACATTGGAGTTGCTGGGATGCTGATTACCCACAGTGTCTGTACAGCGGCTGAGGGCCAGACTCAGGGTGTGTCCTTGGGTCCTGGAGCTGAACAGCATGGATAGGATAAGCATCCTGCCTCCCTCACACTCTGCCTCTTTGAACTCTCAGGAAGACATCAGCTCATTCCCCAGTGCAGAATAATATTTGACTGAACACCCAGGGCAACTGTGTCCAGCTGTGACTACAAACTGTAATAACGAAAAAAGCGAAATGTCCTCCACATTTTGTTTCAATTTCACTTTTACTATGTTTTGTGTTCTGTTAGTTGTAATGTCTTTTTTTCTCATGCGAGTTGAAATCTTTCTTTGTTTTGCAGATTTCGACTTTGAGGAGGCAGGGGAGAACGCTCTACCCCACAGTGCCTGAAAACGCAGAGAGAGGAGCCCAGAGTTTGTTTGTCCAAGAGGTGAGCTGATTGAAACAGGCTGAAAAATGTAGTTATCTCTATCAACTTTTTAGTCTGAGCAATGGAGTCAAAGTTTGGGTTATCAAAATCTGATACCAGGCTAACGTCAATCACACACTAACACAGCCCTGAATCAGAGTGGTTGAATTTTCTTTCCAAATAATACTAAACAATATTTTTTTCAAAACCATAACATCAAAAATATTTGATTCTGTCTAAAAGTTTTGGTCCACTGTCTTGGGATAAGGAGAATGTTCTCTTTTTCATTCCCGCTCCTCACCCTGAACATCTGTTCTTATTTGTAAGTAAGTAGGTACGACCTCCCGTGTGAAACTAAATCTTTAGACTCTAGAATCTTGGTGTATTTGTTACAGCAGGAAGCTGGGGATCATGGGTAATATCCACTGTTATGTATTAGTTCCGTCAGACACTTAGTTAGACTTTGTGTTATCACTCTGAGACGGAGTCCAACCGAATTATTCACCATGTGGGGCTGCAGAGGGCGCTGTTGCAAAGTGAAAGTTACACAGTGTTGCTTTAATTATAAAACTTATTCTGGTCCAAGAAGTTAGGCTATGGAAACTTGAGTCACATACAAGTACACAACACGTGTGCAGCTCAACACAGGATTCATCTAACTGTGTGTTGCCTCCAGAAACTGTTGTGTGAAGAGTAAATGGGCTCATTATGTCTTTTGCAGGAGGCAACTGGACTATTCTTTTCTGTATTTTCACCAGAAAGTATATTTACACCAGGGGGCTATGAAATGATAAAGTGCAATTATTTTCTAAAACCCAGGTTTATCAAACCTCTGGTTATCTTCTGTCAGCTGAGTCGTGAGCATGTCGACAGTCCAGTGGTTCAGCTGCAGTTCATTCATCTTTTTTCAGGATTTAATTGCAGTTGGACAGAAAATAAAGTTGAATATTTTCCGTTGTTGCTGATAAAATGATGAATTATGACTGTGTGAGGGTGGAAGTGTAATTATTTCCTCTAACCCAGCGCAGTGGTTTTACCCTCCAGCCCAAGCACACTGCTCACACTGTCTTCCTAAGCCAGAGACCAACTGGCTGCTGACAGTTCACCTCTCAGGTCAAAGGTCAGCGTTTAGCCTCCATCTGAAGTCATAAAGATACAAAAACTCCCAGTGCAGTGTTGTGTGACTTCACCCGGACAGCTGTGGAGATTAGCCCATCTCTGTTTCCGATCACTCTCCTCATCAGGTTGCATCTCGTCTTCCTGTCAGGGCAGTTACTGTAAAAGGCACGGACTTCTGTAGAATGATACCAGTGCGCTGCGCCTATCACCGACTCTAACAATGAACAGATGTCTGCTTTCCAAGTAAAGGCTGATAGAGATTCACTCCCTCTGAGTTTGTGTCAGTGAATGGACAGACTGAGGTCACCACACAGTGCTCTCTTCTTCTACTCCAGGATTGTATTGCAGAGAGGTTTTCATCCCTGCCAAATTAAATTCATTGTTATTTTGCTTCTTTGTGATTCATAAAAGATAATTTTAGAAACTTAAAGTCTGTTTTCAAGTGCCTACGAATCCATCAATCATTAGTCTGACAATGTTGAATAAAAACAGTACTAGTAATCAGTGAAGAGCTCTTTAAAGGTTTTAGTCACAGTGTTTGTCATATGTTCACCTCCACACAACTCAAAAATCTTTAACTTATTTAGAATCTTTCTCATCTCTGTGACGGCCAATCTGAGCATCGTGAGGCGTGACTGGACAACACATCTTAGGAACTAGTTAGATTCAAACATACTTTACCGCAACCTTGTCGTAAAACTGCTCTGTGTCATGGTGGATTGTAATTATCTTGCCTTGTGTCTCCTCAGTGCATCAAGACCTACAAGTCTGACTGGCATGTGGTCAACTACAAGTATGAGGACTATTCAGGGGACTTTCGACAGCTTCCACAGTAAGTCTGTAGTTAAAAACCTCTGCACCACTGTACTCTGTGTTTACAGAGGTACTGTGGTCGTGTGCCAAGACATTCTTATGAGGGGCAAGTAACAACACAGCGGCTCTACATAATACATGTGCTCCACAGATTTGAAACTAAAACACACAGTACTCTCACAATCACACACAGTTTGAACTTTTTGTCACCTGCCTCTGATGCGATGTTGTTGTGACTTAATAACAAGGAAAAGGAAACACGCAGCAGAAAAGCAATTCTTATTTCCTTGCAACAAAAGAGAGTTTCCTTTTTTATGATGCACTGGATAATTCCCGACTGCAGCCAGAGTGGAAACCACCCTTATTGTCTGCAGATTGTGTCATCAGTTCCAGCCTGCTCCCTGGAGAGTATCTGCTTTACTGACAATATGTCAGAATACGAGTTGACTGTGACCTAGACAGTGAATCTGTGGAAGTTGAAACAATATGCTGTGACGTGCTCTGTTAAAGACACTCATTTCAAGTGTTTCTTACATTTGGCACCATAATGTGTTTCCATGAGCGGCCGAGTGCTTTTCATCACTGCTGGAATCTGCATTTTCTCTGGATGTTGCCTTACTTTCTCAATCCCTGAGAAAAATACGCAGAGACCATCTCATGATGTGATTAAACTGGTCACGATGTCCGTCAACATGTTCTCCATCCAACCTATCAGCACTCAGTGGTCATCACAAGCGAGCACACAGTTCTGAGGTGTTGGCTCAGATCCAACTGAACACCTGTGAACTTTCATGACACACACACACACACACACAGACACACACACACACATGCACGCCATGCTGACTACTGGTAAAAATGACTTGCAATAATTGAAAAAAACACAAACCTGCTACATTAGCTTTAAAAAGTATCTAAATATCAAAAGTCACATTTCTTATGCAGAAAACTGTCTCTTCTAAAATGTCAACAGTTTAAATACATTGATTGATATTAGCTTGTATGTTTACATGTCAAATCTTAAAATGCAGATATTAAAGTGTCATAATTGTACAACCATAGTGTTTATAGGCCTCCACCTGTAATAATCTCTAGCACCATGTCTCATTAACACGGACTGTATTGACTGAATTGATCATGTTTTCACAGCAAAGTATCGCGGCCTGACAAACTGGCGGTCCATGTGTTTGAAGTGGACGAGGACGTTGACAAAGATGAGGTGAGTTCACGTTCTACCTCTTCTTTCAAAAGATTAACGCTGTGAAAATGATATCCTCCATTCTGCCTTAAATGCTAAAAAAGCACTTAGTAATTAGTTGCATGTTTAGAGCATAAAAGTGAGTAATCCTGTTTCTAGATTATGTTTTATTTATACCAACTTGCCCAGAAAAGATTGTAAAAGACTGTGTTTTATTCCGGACTGAGCGAAAAACATTCGTCAGACTGAGGCGCTGCCAGGAGGTCAGGGGTTAGAGTCTGTCCTGCTCAGCCTCACAGTCAACTTCACCTCTGACAGAGCAGGAGCAGCTATTGACAAGATCCAAAAAAACCTTCATTTATCTCCTGCCGCTCCCTCTGTCCTCCCTCTATCCACAGCAGCTGTTATAAAGTTGTTGTTTTGTCAAACAGGGAGGATATTTTACAGATGAAAGTACAGGATTTTAACTTCTCCCCTATAATATCCAGAATTAATCTTTTTTTGTTGTTGTTGTTGTGTGATTTGCTTCATCTTCTCTACCTTTGGTTTGTTTGCTACTTTTTTTTTTTAATCCACGACAAAGTTTTCTAGAGCAAACTGGAGTTCACGAAGAATGAACTCTTTGATTTTTCGGACTCTCTGAGGACTGGTAAATGTTGTCTAGACACTGATGAAGAGAAACAGGCACTGAATCTTTCCAGATGCTTTTTAGATCACTCCACAAGGCACATCGAATATCTTGTATATTCTTGCCAGCGCTTTGAAAAAAACCTTTGCTATATTAGAATGAGAGAAGAAGAAGTGATGCAGGATCAGGACGATGACATCTTGAAAGGCCATTGCGCGAAACGGTTCCTTTCTGTCCACTTTCAAAGTCGGGAAGTGTAACTGCAGACGCCACGTCTTCTGTTCATTCAGCTGTGATCCAAACCAGAGCAGGGCTGCGGAGTTCGTCCCCAGATCTTCTTCCTTCATTACCCTCACTAATTGGTTTATTTGAACAAACCGTGATCGCTGCTGGATCATTGTAGCTTAGCCATACGGGCAAGGCCAGTGCGTGATCTCATGCTTACTCACCTCACAAGTGCGAGATGATGCTGTCAATGTGTCGTGGATCTGCTATGAAGATCCAGGTGTTTATTTGGATTTCCAGTTGTAGTTTGTGTAATTTTCCTCCGCCTGCTTGTTTTGACTGAGACGGACCTACATGGTGTCGGCCTCTGTGTCGTCTCAAACCACAGCATCAAAGGTTTCCTGCACAGTCTGAGTCCTATCAACACAGAATCTGTAAATACTGTATTTAAACAGGTGACAGGATCTGATCATCACGATTTGATCCATTATTGATTTATTTTTTCTTTGCAGTGTGTTCAGCATGTGTTCTATAACCACCTGATCTTGTGTCTTTGTGTCTCCTGAAGGACACGGCCTCGCTAGGGTCCCAGAAAGGTGGGATCACCAAACATGGCTGGCTGTACAAAGGCAACATGAACAGTGCCATCAGCGTCACCATGAGGGTGAGATAGTGGTGATGACCACAGAAATGATCTAGTCAATCAATTAATCTGTCGACAGAAGTGTTTTGGTAAAATTTTGATTTCATCATTTGAGTCTCTGACATTCTTCTGTTCCAGCTCCTCAAATATGAGAATCTGCTGCTTTTCTTTGTTTTATATGATGACTAACAAAAATATGTCATCGTAAGTGCTGCATATAACTAATTTAGGACTGCTTCCCGTATTTGGTGCATTCAAAAACAAACATATAAATAATTTAAAAAGAACAAACCAATTGTGTTCATGTTAAGTTTTAACTCTAAGTTAATTGTGTTAATGTAACATGTAAAAAGGTCTTAATCTAATATGATATTATACTGAGGGTGTAGATGATGAAAATTGAATATTATTTCTTCTCTTTGTTTCAGTCATTCAAGAGGAGGTATTTCCATCTAACCCAGCTCGGGGACGGCTCGTACAATTTAAACTTCTACAAGGACGAGAAGATCTCCAAAGAGCCCAAAGGAACCATCTTCTTGGACTCCTGCATGGGTGTGGTTCAGGTATGCTCTGAAATTCCAGCCATCTCTGGCACATTCGCAGTGATTGTTAAACTACAATGACTCCAGATGATTCGTCACCTGCTTTGCCAAACGGGATATCCCTGTTGGCGTTAGCACAGGGTGTAGCCAGGTCCCCAGTGGAAAATAAACCGCTATTAACCAGGAATAGACTGAGAGTATGGACATAGTCATTTCCTCTTTACAATTCCGGTGTCTATAAATGAATTTCCCAACATGTAGGCTAAAGCATAAACTATAACAGGCGCAGCATCAACAGAAATGGCTCTGACTGTGATGGACGGCTGCTGAAAAGCATCCGTGAGACCATCTCTGGTGCATTTCCCTGAAACCTGAGCTCTCTCTCCTCCCCAAGGTCACATTTTACTGCTGACTCTCATCTGGTGAAACAAGGTGAATGTCAAAGCCTCACTCCCATGTACTTTGCGTCAGCCCCACAATCAATGCCACGTGTCTGAATGTCGGCCGAGACTCACAGGGTGCACTGTTATCTGTCCATCGCGTCAGCAGAGGGAAAGAACCTGGTTTTACTGAGGAGGCATCCAGCTGACGTCGATCAGGCGTCATGAATGTTGACAGGACTGTCTGATTCTTATCATGTGGAGGAGGGTTGAGGTGCACTTACATATTTGAATGCAGTGTTGTGCATTGAGATCCCCGACCTCCACAGCACTTTTAACAACAGACCTTCTCTCAGTTACATTCCATTCTTCTTTTTATTCTGTGTTAAAATACAAAGGGATACATGCAAAGGAGGCTGTGGCTCAGGAGGTAGAGCGGGTCGTCTACTTACCAAAAGCTTATTTGATCCCCGGTACCTTCATCACATCACACTAACATGGAGGAGGCAGGATTCATGATCTATATTGCAGCCAGCCACCAGGGGGTTGCTTTGGCTTCACTTTTGGGAAAGCGTCATGTAGTCCATCTTTATATACAGTTTATGGTTGTCAAGGTTTTTTTTGGGGGGGGGGGGGGTGTTTATGAGCAGAGCGGCAGATGTTTAACTCTGCAGCTGTGCAGTGACATCACACTGGGCCTCAACTTGTAAGAAGATGCCAACATATTGTTTCGTTAAACATACAGAGCGTGGTCCAATGAAGTTAAAATGCATCGAAATGGCTTTAAAGTGCGATTTGGCCTTTTTTTTCTATCTCTCTTTTTTGTCTTCTCTTAACTCGTTTTCTGAAGCACAACACAGATACTAACAATATGAAAAACCATTTTGAGTGGGTTTTCTGGGGATTTGTGCGATGTGTTGTCTAGAAAACTGAGACAGGACCTTTTTGTCTATCAGGTGATTAAGTCGGTTTATCCTGACTCCAGTTTTATTTCTGTCCTGAACCTCCCTCTCCATATTTACTCATCCAGTCTGCAGATAATCACTCTCCCTCCCCATCACTCCCACACGGCTGGTTCAACACTGCCTGCAGGACGCTGTGATAACCACAGCACCACAATCCACTCACTGCTGACAATAATGTGTCGACTTCCCCGTTCCACGATAAGAAATACTGCTTGAATATGTTATTAAACTGGACAGTCAGTGGGGACAAACTCCAGCTGATACAGCACCTTCAGGTTCTGAATGGGCTGAAATAGCTGAAGCCCAAACGGGAGAGTGACGTCACTCTTTCTGTGGGTTTTGGAGATCAAAGTTCATTTCTGCAGTTCCAGCTCATTCTCTGTGACTTCATCTGACGTTATAAAGTGTCTGTTGTGGTCCTGGCAGAGCTGGAGGCTTCGTTACACAGATGGAAACACTCTGTCCAGCCTTCACTCACTCTGTCCAGTTGCTTTCTGCTGCAGTTAAATTAAATCTTAGTTTAACTTTCCCTCTTTTGGAAATGACTCCCATTCGTCACCTAGTGGTGCCAGTGTTAGTTCAGAGTTTGTAATGGATTATTGATTTTAGATACCTGAACATTCTGTGTTCACAGGCTAAAAACAGCAGGATGCAAAGACGCAGGGATGAGGGAGGAGTAAAAGTGGAGAAAGTCATTATTTAAGTAAAAAATAATTGAACTGAATATCAGCTGCCTCCTGGTGAGCTTGCAAGGATTCACTGACATTTCCTTCATCCTGCCACAGTTCAACAGTGGGATATTAGATCTTATAAATTAAACCCAGTCCGTCTGTAACTTTTGCCTCGTATCTTGAGATTTTCCTCCCCCGCTCACTTCGCTCTCTTCTTCATATCTAATCTCTTTTCTTGTGTTCCCTGCAGAACAACAAGGTTCGGAGGTTTGCCTTCGAGCTGAAGATGCAGGATAAGAGCACATACCTGCTGGCTTCAGACAGCGAGGGAGAGATGGAGG
Organism: Paralichthys olivaceus; assembly: GCF_024713975.1. NCBI lineage: Eukaryota > Metazoa > Chordata > Actinopteri > Pleuronectiformes > Paralichthyidae > Paralichthys > Paralichthys olivaceus. The sequence continues at coordinate 10,134,428 of NC_091102.1, forward strand.
ACTGGATCAACACCCTCAACAAGATACTGCACAGCAGCTTTGAAATCGCCATGCAGGAGAAGCGGAATGGAGACGTTCATGATGGTGCGTGAGTTCACTTTAAGGACACACAAATAAGAAATGATATATTGTAATATAAAACATTTTATTTATATCGTGCTTTTAAAATGCTCAAAGACAGTTTACATGGGTTAGAAAACAGAGGAAGCAAATAACTAAAACCATAAAAGATTGGCCTGAAGAGAAATATAAAGTTGTAGCCTGAAAAGTTTGATAAACCTTTGATATTCTAGTATTTAACTTCATCTAGAAAGTATTTCATTAATATATGTGATAATAGAGGCAATAATTATGCAATTATGTAAGCTTAGTGTCTAAGTTGAAGATTTCCCTCAGTTATTTTATCCATAATAATAATCAACTACTTATAAGATCTAGTAAATCCACTCATTGTTATCGGTTTATTTATTCTGGGATGCCCTCTGCACTTGAGGATGTTTTTAAAGAGACGCTGCTCATTCACAACAATGTCTCCTCCCAGTTCTCTGTTACTGCTTCCTGTCTCTCTCTCTCTCCTGTGGTTAATGTGATACTGGACCACCCAGGCTTTTAATACTCACCTACTGTCTCATGGGGGGCTTAGCTGAGGAGGAAAGAGGCTGAATACCTCTGCACAAAAATAATGCTCCACTAATCTTTCCAGCTCCCTCCAGCTTTTATTCATCTCGCCGTGAATTAGAAAGAAAAGAAATGATTCTGCTTGGGGAGATGTGGTAGATTTCTGAAAATGTACCACTGAGACGTGCAGTATCTGTCTCTCAGTCCTGACTGAGTCCTGCACGGTTGAATTAGTATTTACTGAACTTTCACGTGTCAGTAAGTGATTAAAGAGGTTTTACAAGGAAAGGTGGTTGAGTTTTAAATCTATAGTTTGTGGTCTGGACCCCAAGATTTCTTATGTTTTTTCTTTCAGATGATGATCTTGGAAAGTCAGACAGCTCCTCTGGCAGCATGGACAGCTTTCAGGTAGGTCCTGCTCTCTCTGCACGATGCTCACACATTCATTACGTCATCACACGGAGCTGAAGCACTTAACCACTCTTCTTCGCTGAGGCTCTAAGTTCAACGGCCTCTCTCTCACAAACATTTGGCTTGAATTTGGGTTCAAAAGTCACTGGTTACACACCTAATTGCTCAGGCATTCATTTGTTACTGCAGCTCAGACCTGGAATTACACACAGACCTGTTGTCAGGTGATTAACTATACTTAAATGCATCTTTACACTATGACTCTTTGGGTTTCATCCAAAAAACCAACACAGCAAATTAAACATCTGGCGGCTAAACATTCATCCATCAACATCCAAAGAAAAGAAAGAAGTGGAGAAAGCTGGCACGTGCTTTTACATAACGACAATCGAGTATTAGGGCCAGTTAGAGGGAAAAAAGATTTGGACATTTCAAGAATAAAGTTGTAGTTTCATGAGAAAATGTTTTTACGGCAATAAAGACATAATATTGTGTCTGAATTTTTGGTTATGTGTCATAGGATCGGCCTGTCTCCTGTTTTTGGACATGTCATGTGGAGCATCTCGTTAACTTGTACTTTGGTTTTGTTTCACTAATAACAAAATACACTATTCTCAAAATCTCAAGAACTTCAATACGTCCCTAATATACGTACATAACGACACCTGCATCAATACTAATGAAACTTGATGATACAAACTGTCTCATATAATCTGTTTCTTGATTTAAAAACTGTTGACTTACAAGCTCCAGAGGAGTTTTCCCTCCTCCCTGAATGGATATTTGATGTTTCAGGAAAAAAGCTCATAGTGCTGAGTGGTATGCTGTATAGTAAAGCCATATGTGGATGGAAACTGGTGGTAACTGTTCACTGGAAAACAGCTTGACAGGTTACAGTGTGCAGAAATGTATGCTGGTACCACCTGACTCTCCCCACCGAGCCAATAAAATATCAAGCTTCATTTCCAGATGGGCGCAAAAGACAAAAATGTCTTAATGATAAAACCAACCGAGTGCACATCTCTCACACAGCGCCTCTGGCCTTCAGACGGCTTTTGGTTTAAATGGATTTAGGAAATGCCTCTCCTCTCCACAGAGCACCAGAGAGATAGAGTCCAGGATGAGGAGCGAGACCAGATTGAAGCTGTTCACCCTGGACCCTGACACACAGGTAATTAAACCTAAAGTGCATTTAAGTTCACTCATTCCCAGGTGGTAGCAGGAGCCAACCTAACACCCCATAATAAAATCTTTTGTGCTCTCTGTTAGAAACTCGACTTCTCAGGAATAGAACCGGATGTGAAGCAGTTTGAGGAGAAGTTTGGCAAACGTGTTTTGGTGAACTGCAACGACCTCTCGTTCAATCTGCAAAGCTGCGTGGCCGAAAACGAAGAAGGGCCGACGACCAACGTAAGACTAAATCTTTCTCTGGCCCTGAATAACAGAAATATCATTATCTGCAGGATTAAGCACAGAGGATACGGTTTGTTATGGCAGACCGGACTGACTCATTATTTGAAATGCTGGAGGACTCGTGTTGACATAGCAACCACACTAAAGACTCAGTTATGGTGAACAATGGGTATAATGGAGTCTGATGTCCTGCTGTCCCTCCCAGCAGAAGCTGTCTGTTAAATCAAGTGTAGTTAAAAATGTCCTTATTTTTGTTTAGGTGGGGATCATCGTGTTCCTCATTGTTTAAGATGACAGAGTGATAAGAGAGTTAAACAGTGCATGACTGTGCTGAGCCCCATTTAGAGGGATTTTCATGATACCAAAGAGAAAGATTCACTTTACCATAGTGGACTTTTACTATAGCAAAGTAAAGTTTTAGTTTACCTTTTTATTTTATGTTGAGTTTTACTTTACCATAGTGTATTTTCAAAGCACCAGTTTTATTTCACAAAAGTGGATTTTTACTTCAAGTCCTAAAATCTGTTATAATGCAACAGTTTGAGTTAACAGCTAACGTTGAACTGAATAACAAACATTACACTATCTTATGGTGTCGTGTTTTTTTTTTTTTTTAAATAATCATCATCCTCATCACGTCTTAATGCAGAATTATTCCTCTGTTCGATGTCTAGGTGGAGCCCTTCTACGTCAATCTCTCACTGTTTGACATCCAGAATGGGAGGAAGATCTCCTCTGACTTCCACGTGGACTTGAACCACCCGTCTGTGCGGGGCATGGTGCCCAGTAACATCAGCCAGTACATGAACGGAGGAGGGGACGCCCACCCTGAGGGGCCCCGGTTGGTCCATGGGGTGCCGGAGGCAGCCATGCACTATCCTAGACAGGTGAATTATGTTTTTAACGTCACTAAAACATGGAAATAATATATTGTTTGCTTTTTTGCAGCTCGACAACAGCACTATGTAAATATGTACATATTTAAATTTGTCTGCAGGGGGTGTTCTCAGTAACATGTCCTCACCCAGATATCTTCCTGGTGGCTCGTATAGAGAAGGTGCTTCAGGGAGGAATCAACCACTGTGCCGAGCCGTACATGAAGAGTTCAGACTCCACCAAGGTACTGACCAACCTATGAATTTTCATCGCTAGCAAACACACTCAGTGGTTGCAGGACTGAGGGTTTTTCGGAGTATCTCTGTTCATTTCAAGTGTGTGTGTACCTGTGTTAAGACTGGGAACATGCTGTATACTCGATGTTACAGTGCACGTGTCTTTGTTGAAGCTCCAAGTGTGTGTTCCTGTTTTCCACCAGGTGGCACAGAAGGTCCTGAAAAATGGCAAGCTGGCATGTAGCCGGTTAGGCCAGTACAAGATGCCTTTTGCCTGGGCAGCAAGGTAACGACACATTGACTGAGAATGACGTAGTAACATTCAATTGGGTTCTGTCCCAAAAATAGCTGTTGTCATTGTGCCATGATGAAAAGTCACATTTACCATTTTGTCTGAACTGTACAAAGACCAAATCAAAAGTGTTGGATTTAACCGTAGCAGTATATTTAAGCAAACTTCCTAACCAGTTTATTCCCTCACAGTTATTCTCCTGGAAATAACTGTTTTCAATTGGTAGTCATTTTTATATTCAATTAACCCCTAAAGTCGTTTATCAGACAAAAATAAAAACATTTTCAACTATCAGTTTACATTAAATATACTGTATTTATAAAGCAATTTGAGGAATATTGTGAGTGAAATTATAAATGTTTGTTAGTTGTACATATTCTTTCTTTTGTCTGATGAAATAATATCGGATGTATTTTTGTGCTGCTGAAGAGAAATGTTCCTGGATTGTCTTTTCTTTGTCGCAGGCCTTTGTTCAAAGACGCTTCAGGGACGCTTGACAAAAGTGCCCGTTTCTCAGCTCTGTACAGACAGGACAGCAACAAGCTGTCCAACGACGACATGCTCAAGCTGCTGGCTGACTTCAGAAAGTTAGTGATGTTTGTATGAGTGCACTCTGTTATACATAATTTGAGTAATCTTATAGATTTCCTGGAAATGAAAGTATGGAAAATATGTTCCTTTAGGTTGGAGACTGCTTCTCACATCTGTGAATGTGGTCATATTTGTTCACGTCCAGGCTGTCTGCCTGTTTCTTATTCCGGCTTTGGTAGATGATCGAAAGGCTTAACCAGAGTTTATTTTTCCTTCCCTCAGGCCAGAGAAGATGGCCAAGCTGCCTGTAATCCTCGGAAACCTTGATGTTACAATCGACAGCGTAGCCCCTGACTTGACAAGTAAGTCGTCTAAGATCGCTCTGAGCCAATCAGACCTGATCGTCCATGTTGTCTGCAGCAGGCTGTTTATTTGGTCTCTCTCCCTCATGCTTCTGTGTGCAGATTGCGTTACCTCATCCTACATTCCTGTGAAGCAGTTTGACTTGGGCGAGAAGAGCAGCGTCTTCTTCGAAGTGGAGGAGTTTGTGCCGTGCATAGCCAAATGTTCTCAGCCTTTCACCATCTACAACAATCACCTCTACGTGTACCCGAAGCACTTGAAGTACGACAACCAGAAGTCTTTCGCAAAGGTACAACACATGACTACTGCACGTTGTCATTGGAGCAGGAATTGTTTTTTCATTTTTCTTCTTTTTTTAATCCGGTGGCCGAATGAGTCATGTCTTCTGGTTATCCATCCGCCCTGTTCTTGTGAACACGATATCTAAAGAATGCCTCAAGGGAATGTTTTAAAATTTGGTACAGATTTTCACTTGAACTTATTCTAATTTGGGGGTCGTAGGTCAAAGGTCAAGGTCGCTGTGACCTCACAAACACATCTTTGATCTTGCGGGAATTTTTCTTCAAACTTGCTTCAAATTCAAATTAGACTGAACTTCTTGTATGTAGCAGAGTGTGAAGACAGAAACTGCACTGGTTTGCAGAGGCAGGGTATTTCTTCTTTTCCTCAGTGTGACTAACTGGATCGACTCATTGTCTTTAGGCTCGAAACATCGCTGTCTGCATTGAGTTCAAGGACTCCGATGAAGAAGAGGCTGTTTCACTGAAGGTAAACACACAAATGTGACCTGGAGGAGCTCAGAGGGTCCCTGAAGGAAATCCCAACCCGCCACAGGAACTAATCAAGTATTGTTTTCTACAGTGCATCTACGGTCGACCCGGAGGACCATTGTTTACCAAGAATGCCTTTGCTGCCGTCCTGCATCACCAGCACAACCCTGAATTTTATGATGAGGTCGGACACTGTGTGCTGGATGTTATTGTGAAGTTTGTTTGTGCTCTATTTGTGTTTATGCTTTTTTTTGCATCTTTTATTTCTGTATTGCACTTTGAATGACTTCTATGTGCTATAAATAAATTCATCTTGCTCTGCCTCATATCCATTAGTTCAAGATTGAGCTGCCGACGCAGCTCCATGAGAAACACCACCTGCTCTTCACCCTCTACCACGTCAGCTGTGACAGCAACAGCAAGGCCAGCACCAAAAAGAGAGAACTGGTTGAGACGCAAGGTAAAAAAAAAAAAAAAAAGAAAAAAGCAGGACTTAGTCTTCACAGTTCAAAACCACATTTTTATATTCATCTGTATTTTCCATCTGACTGCTGTGAATACAGTTGGGTGTGTTATTGATGTTTCTGGCTTGAAGCGTCAGACTGTAAGCTGAGTATCTTCTCCTCTGACTCCGCTCTCAGTGGGTTATGCCTGGCTCCCCTTGCTGAAGGACGGCCGAGTGATCATGAATGAGAGTCAGATCCCTGTGGCTGCCAATCTGCCGGCTGGATACCTCAGCAGTCAGGAGGGAGCTGGCAAGGTAGAGTCCATCGTCAAGTTGCGGAACAGTAATGACTTGGCTTCACCTACTCAGAGTTTCTTTTTGAATCTCTTTAGAATGGTACTGAGCGCTTACCTCCTCCAAGGCCCAATACTCCCCTCAAATTAAATCAAGCTGCCCCAAAGTAAACCCACTCATAGATATCTGTCCCCTGAATATGCCTGGTTGTTTTTTCATCAAGACCAATGAACTATTCTCTAGTAAAACAGATCATGTTAAAGAAAGTGATACAAATGGAACCCCCTTGGAGGAGGTGAGAAGTTTAGGTGGAAAAACACGTCACAGCCAACATCATATAAACTAAATAAAATATTAAATCAAAAATATCTTTGGAGATGATGGTATAATGGATGTGGTGCCTAATATTTACTGTGTTACTCACCCAGGGATTGTTTATCTGTTTTCTTTCAGCATGGGTCAGGTCCTGAAGTCAAGTGGGTGGATGGAGGGAAGCCTTTATTCAAGGTGTCCACTCACCTTGTTTCCACTGTCTACACTCAGGTTGGTTTTAACATACATGCTGTAAAAGTCTCTTGTGTGTCCTATGAAATCGAATGCGTCACATCTGAACTTGTGCTGTGATTTCATTATGAACAACCTACTGTGTTTTTTAACCTTTAATTTTTTTTGTTTCTCAACATTTCAGGATCAACATTTACACAATTTCTTTCATCACTGTCAGAGCATCACGTCTGCAGCCCAGGCTTCAGGAGGAGAGCTGGTCAAATACCTGAAGGTAAAACGATGAGAATAAGATTAGATTAAGGATTGTTCTTTAGGATACTGCTACTGCTACAGTAAACTTGTTTTTTTTATTAAACCACAATCTGTATTGCTGACATTAAGTCTACATATGCTTGATAAATAATGTATAAATCAAGGATTGGGAGCTCAGTCTGAACAGAATGACATCTAAAACTTTACTGGATAACTGAAGGGAAAGTTCAGTCTATTTCACACTTGATTTTCCAGCTAAAAGTAATTCATACTCCCAGTCACACTTGGTTGATGCTGAATCACGTGCTCTACTTTGTGCCACATTTTGCCAAAAGCACATTCTTCTGGACAGTCTGTGCAGGGCTTTTTTCCATTGCCATCGATACACAATTTATTTGTAGCTTACCAGCAAATATTAGTTTGATACCAGTAAGTCTGTCAGAAGTCTGTTCATAGTTGGCGTGATTCCTTTTCCATTTCTTTTGTATTCTGCTGCAGCAGTAGCTCGATTATTACTTTGTCTCTTGCCCTCTCTCCAGTCCATGGGAATCTCAGTTCACTGTTCCCCTGGTGGACTTTGACATGGAAAGCCACACTTGTTCTGTGTATCTCTTGGGTTCTAATGTAAACACAACAGTGAACATGAACAATAGCTGGAGGGTCAAACAGCAGGTCAGCCGTGTGGAATGGACGCTCGCCAAATGACTTTGGCTGTGCTTGTGTTAGTTTCCTGCACACAGGCAGGGATGCACAAGTACCTACTCTCTGCCATGTTCCAGACACTGGAGACAGATAGTGAGGGAGATTAACACAATGTTGTTCACTCGTGTCCTGATTAGTTTCCTCACATGTTATTTTGTGTCCACCTTCTGTGCTCTTTTTTAAGGCCATAAAAGAAGACAAGATTATGTTCACATTTATTCTAACTGTGCATTAGCTGTGTCACTGACCTCTTCGTAAACACATGTCTTTGACGTTTGCGTCGTCAGAGTCTTCACGCCATGGAGAGTCATGTGATGATCAAGTTCCTGCCCACCACCCTGAATCAGCTGTTCAGGGTGCTCACCAGTGCCACCCAAGAGGACGTGGCAGTCAACGTCACCAGGCAAGTGTCTCTGAAACCAACAACGGCTTCACATGAGTCATCTCATGTAATTATTCAAATATTAATAAATATGTTTTGTTATTTTCCTGATTAATATCTAAGAACAAAAACATTTTTTCTGAAAGTTACAGATCTCTAGTTTTTTTTTTACACTCCAGTTGATCCAACACATCTGTCAATTATATTTTCTGGTGTCTAAGATCTTTGTGACAATGATTTTAATATGAAACAAAACCTGAATTCTGTTATGAACTGAGAATATGATAAAGTCCTCACTCACTCTTTCCTTTGCTGTTGTTTCCTTCAGAGTCATGATTCACATTGTTGCCCAGTGCCATGAGGAGGGGTTGGAACATTATCTGAGATCATACGTTAAGGTAAGAAATGTCATGCTACATGTCACAAGACTGTAAATAAAGATGGATGAAGTGTCTCCACTTCCTCCAACTATCCAGAGGTGATGCTAGAATATCCTGGATACGAACTCTGCCATCTTGTGCATTTGGAGCCAGAGCTCACCCAATCATGAGTCAGTCTCAGCTGTCAATCATGCCATTTTGCTCCATCTTTATATACAGACATTGTGTGTGTCATGTTTGCAGTGGAGGTCTTTCACATCTCTCGCTGTGTCTCCTGCAGTTTGTATTCAAGACTGAGCCGTTCACGTCGTCCACCGCCCGATCAGTGCACGAGGAGTTGGCCAAAGCCATGACCGCCATCCTGAAGCCTTCCACTGACTTCCTCACGAGTAACAAACTGCTGAAGGTAACATGTGTGCAGTGTTAAAGGATGACAGGGTGTGTAATTATATTTGACGTGAATATCGTCTTTCTTATTCTCTGATTGATGTTTGTGTGCCCTGCAGTACTCCTGGTATTTCTTTGAAGCCTTAGTCAAGTCCATGGCTCAGTACTTGATTGAGAGCTGTAAAGTGAAGGTACGTCTGCCTCAACATGTGCGTTCGACTCACAAGTGTCTGCTTCATTACAGCTTAGGTTCCTCACTTGTAGCTCCCGACATGCCAAGTCTTGTGGACAGCCACAGCACCGCAGTCAGAGTATCGTGTATCCGCGGTCTGTCCCACACAGCTGTGCAGTTTAATTGGCTGCATTTGTCCGTACCCCATAAACAACCACATCCCTGTGTTTAACCTCCACTGGCATCATGTGGAGGCAACAGCAGAAGCAGAAGAAAAAATGCAGCCGTGTTCTGTGATGTTCCAGTTGCATTACTAGGCGGGTGATATTCTTTATGATTATTATCAACAAATCCCATAGAAAGAGAAAAAGCAATAATACTTTAGTCTTTCTCTACTTCCACATTTAAATTCCCCAGATCCAGATTTTTATTTAAATCCCCAGGAAATTGCACAGTCTCCTAAATATGCCTGAGATTGATCAGTTATTCTCTGGAAAACTGGTGAATGTCATCAAACAAACTCTCCATCTTACTAGTGAAAGAAGTTGAGGAAAACAATTCCTGATTTGCCGCTTTATCTGGATCCATTTTGTGTTATCCTGCTGACAAGCAAACAAACCAACAAATAATTAAATGGACACAGGAGATGTTATTTTATAGTTTCAATTTGAAAAGACATGAAATCATTTTCTAAAACATAGAGTTCATAGAGCATCTGGTGCTCTGATGAGCATGTACTGCAGCAGGACTGTGTGTGAGCCACTGACTCAAAATAAACTTAATAATATATTAATGAAGGACACTGGCAAAGATCAACTATTTTTAATGGGATTTATTAAAAACTACAAAAATACAGAATATCACCAACCTTATCTTAAAGTTAAGGTTTAGTCGTGTGTTGTATGACAACATTCTGGTTATATCTCTCAGTTGTCCAGGAATCAGCGCTTCTCTGCATCTTTCCATCACACGGTGGAGACATTGGTCAACATGATGATGCCACACATCACACAGAAGTACAAAGACAACCTGGATGCCGCCAGGAATGCCAACCACAGTCTGGCCGTCTTCATCAAGGTCAGGATCCACAGTGACGTCTTCAGGAAAACATTTCCAGTAAAAGCTGGAGAAGTTTTTTACAGTGCAGACGGTCCTGGTTTATGTAAATGTATAGATTTGTTTTCGTGTTTGCTATAAATAATAAAAGAATCCTTCTCCTTTCCTCTTTAGCGTTGTTTCAACCTGATGGACAGAGGCTTTATGTTCAAGCAGATCAACAACTACATCAACTGTTTTATGCCTGGAGACCCAAAGGTACGACAATACAGTCAGTAATAAATTCATGAAGATGACTATTAAAAGAAAGACTTAAAGTCTGCCTGCATCCCAGTGCAGGACATGTTGTTTTAAAGCTGCCTCACTCGTTTCTGCTCTTTCTCAATGCAGACGCTCTTTGAGTTCAAGTTTGAGTTCCTGCGTGTCGTGTGCAACCACGAGCACTACGTCCCCTTAAACCTGCCCATGCCATTTGGAAAGGGAAGGATACTGAGATTTCAAGGTGAGAAGATGATCCCATTTATCTGAGAGTCAAGAAGAGAGGCAGCTTGTTTAAGTGTAGAAAGAAAGCATCAGTCAAATAGCAACATTCTACATTTTGTGTACATTTTTACAGCAGGTACTGTTTTATTTTTTTGTGTGTTCCTCAACCAGCTTTATTATCTCCATATGACACAGTGGAGTCATACGATACTCCAGTAGGTAGGTGCGAGGTGTGCTGCTTGTATGTCTTCTCCAAAAAGAACCAATTTCAATTCAACCAATAAGCCTTGAGCAGAAAGTTGCAAATCCCTTCTGCAATCAGATGAAATCATCTTCCATCTCTAATGTGAACTGGTTGATGTGGAATGATTTACATGGCACAGACACATTATACTCTGACAACACAGCCTGTGATTTGCTGTGTGCGTGCATGTGTGTGTGTGTGTTTGTGTGAACAGCTACTGCCGTTCAATCACGAGCTTTAATCCTGTTGGTCTTTCTCCACGCTGATCACTGGTGATAGGGAGCAGCAGCCTTCATGTGTTCAACATGAAACTCTAAGCTTCTCATATAGTTACATTTTAACTTACATGTTACATTCGATTACATTTAGTTTGTAATGGTTGTCACTGAAAACACCAAAATAAATAAAAAATGCAATCTGATAATTATTATAACACATTTTTCTGCTTTCATTATTTACTGCCGTCTGTGACTCCTCACATCATAACTCATTTTTCTGTCAGTCCCTTCTAATCTCTTCTTCCTCCTCTTCCTCAGACCTTCAGCTGGATTACTCGCTGACAGATGACTTCTGTAAGAACCATTTCCTGGTCGGGCTGCTGCTCAGAGAGGTCGGTGCAGCTCTGCTGGAGTTCAGGGAGATTCGTCAGGTTTCCATCCAGGTGTTGAAGAACCTGATGGTCAAACACACGTTTGATGACCGCTACACCTCCAAGGTATCAGAAATACTTTATTGGTCCCAGGGTGAACTTGTGTAAGTGGTGTTAGTGTCAGACGTGTGTGTGTGTGTGTCTGTGTGTGGGGTGTGTGTTGTTTTTATGATCTGGAGATATTCTGCTGAATGGTTTGGTTTGTTTTCCAGAGCCAACAGGCCAGGATGGCCACCCTGTACTTGCCCTTGTTTGGTCTTCTACAGGAGAACGTGAACAGGCTGAATGTGAAGGAAGTAACTCCTTTCCCCATCAACCACTCCAACAATGTAAGGGCGCCACCTAGTGGCTTCTTCTGAATTATAACCATCCAAGCTCCACACTGCCCACACAGGAACATCTACACCCACATCCACACCTTTAAAAATAAATACAATATTCAAAGAGAAAGAACAATATAGAGAGGAAATAATAAGAGCTGGTATCAGTCTCAGATTGTAAGTATTTTAATCACATCTTACTCTGTGCATAGTTTGATCTCACACAGTGTCCCAGACAAAAATCACAACGCAATAAAAAGTGTTTATGGAGGCTTGATCCTGCGGCGGCCCTTTGCTTCATGTCATCCCTGTTCTCTCTTCCCATGTCAAGATTAATTCTGTCCTCTCAAATAAAGGACTCAAGCCCAAAAATATATTTAAAAAATAATAATAAAATGGTTGAGCTTATATGTATTTAGTAGAACCCTTAATGTTTTATTATATATATACATTTACCAACCTAAGATTGCAAGTTATGGATTATGGATAAATTCCATCGTACATGTTCCAATAACAGTGGAAAACCTTTGATCAGGACTTTTAGATTGTAGGTCAGGGGACACCGCCCAATGAGAACACACATAACACACTGGACTTTTTATAAAAACATACAGAGTTTTACTGGGATCTGTGTCCATTAAACTCCTTCACTGTTTTTCATTCAGAACGGAAGAGAAGAGTCACTCTTTACCAATGCGTTGATGACTCCTCCCAGATCCAGCACCTTCCTGGACACCAGCTTACACAAAGATGTGTTTGGAGTCATCTCAGGCACCGGTGAGAGAGGAGGAGACATGGGGCTGAAAATAAATACATGTTTGTTTTCATATTAATATAAAATGATTTCTGTTTTGATATTTTCTTTCAACAGCTTCCCCTCACACGTCATCCACCCCCAACATCAGCTCTGTGCGCCACGCAGACTCTCGCGGCTCCCTCATCAGCACCGACTCGGCCAACAGCCTGCATGAGAAGAACATGGACAAGGGAAACTCCCTGGACAAGGTACATCTCAGAAAGTGCTGCAAGGTGCCTGAATAATAAAATTCAACTTCCTGTAACATGCATTTATAATTCTCCATTTCACTGTGCCTGAGGCTTATACCACACACACCCCCCCCCCCCCGTCATAACCAAAGTGCCACAGAAAGTCAGTTCATGATAACTTGTACAATTAACTCCCTCCACCTTCCTCGTACGGCTGGTCGTGGCAGACGGAGAAGTTTGTACGGAGACACTCTGTCAACGTCCTGCGCTTTTTTACGGAGACAGAGGAGCTCTCTGTGCACACAAAGCGTGTCACCATGGACTTCTCCCTGCTCTCTGTCCCCCGTGTGTCAGAGAGCGTCCTGCACCCCAGCATTTCACTCCAAGTACAAAAACTCCCCTTTCCTTCACACAGTCACGCTCCCTCCTCGGATTGTTCCCTCTGGGCATGTGAGAGTGTGTGTGTGAGAGTGTCATCGACTCTGAGCCCTGTCTTTACCCGATGATTCTCAGGCTTTTTGCTTGTTTGTTTTCTGGTGCCATAAGGCAGACGCGCTGCACCACAGGGCCTCACAGGGTTTGTCTCTGCTCATTTTCCAGATGTTGAATTTGAGCATGCATGCGTGAGGGAGTTCTCACTTTTCAGCTCTTCTCATGTGTGCAGTGTCATTTTTCACTTCTATAAAGAGCCTCGAGCTAAATCTATGGAGAAGCCCATTAAACACAAAGGATTATATTTTCTCTGTCTGTGCTGCTGTTTGTTTCATCTTCCGTTTTGATTTCTGATGTGAGGTGACATTTATCACAACATATATAAGAAGTCATGGGGTATGTCAAGGGGTATAAATGACACATGGTACAAACTCGATAATCTCTTAGCTCAAAAAGTAAAAAAGACACATGAAAATATAAAAATTAACCACACTCCAGCTTTTCAGAAAAACTATCTTTAGCCTCGAAGCCTTCATGCAACATTCAAAACACCCAATAAAAAGCCGAAGCCACGGTCTTATGCTTTCCATGAAGTCATCCCCAACAACTTTCATGGTCTAGACTAAGTGCTGGCAGAGGAACATGCTTGGTGTATAGCCAACCCCTTGCTGTGGTGTTACTCCACTGCAGAGGAATTACCATTTGCAGTCTGCGCACCACAAATAGATCACTGTGTGGTTCGCGTAGCTTCGCTGCTGTAATCTCAGACCTCAGGAGAACTCGCACTAATCACGTCATAAAAACTCTGTGCTGTAAATCTGCAAAGTGTGCAGTTTGATTCTGTGTTTTTTAATGTAACACAAAACAAAAACAGTCAAGTATAGCACATAGACAGAATTTCCCAAAGATTTAGAATTGTTGTGCTAAATGCCCCTTGTCTTTTCTGTACTCTGAGCTCGACGGCATTATGTATATTTATCATGTCCGGTTCTGACCGTCCTCTCTGTCCCTCAGAACCAGGCTGCCTCCACCCTGGGCAGCCCCCTGCTGCGATGTGACAAACTGGACCAGGCAGAGATCAAGAGCCTCCTCATGTGTTTCTTACATGTGCTTAAAAGCATGTCTGAGGGTAAGAATCACAATCTTTCTCTCAACTTTCTTTGTGAGACTTAAATACTGTTCAGTCAACAAGCCAAGAAAACTCACTGTCGTCTTAATCACTGTCTCCTCCAGATGCTCTGTTCACTTACTGGAACAAGGCCTCATCTGCTGAGCTAATGGACTTCTTCACTCTCGTCGAGTAAGACCTCTGACGTTTCCATTGTGCACAGTGACGTGAGTAACAATGAAAAATGAAACCTGACTGATTCTTCCCTTGTCTTCCCTCTCAGAGTTTGCCTCCATCAGTTCAGATACATGGGGAAGAGATACATCGCAAGGTAATTCTGGTGTCACTGTTTCGATCAGTTGCATGGATACAAATGTTTTTAATCTTTTTTGCTTTTATATGTTGTTGAATTCTTTGATCAGAGATTTCAGGCTTCCAGTTCAGTGGGTTCCAACTTTCTTTTGTCCAAATGTTCCAAAAGTGTTCATTTTAATTTATCTGAAGCTAAATGTTGTTTAACACCCTCATTTATATACATGTGTATGTAACAATAATTGAATTGTGTTGGATTCATATTACTGTCACTGACTAAAGCTGGAGGTTTTCAACCATTTATCCAACATTATTTCAGTAGTTCTGTTACTTTTAGCTTTAACACATGTTTTGCATTATTTTTAGTTATTGATGTCAGCTATGAATCCATTACTTTTAGTTAAATATTTACATTGTTAAAACATAACTCATTTTCAGTTTATGTTGTTCTCTCACATAACGAAGTTGAAATTTAGGTTATGTCAAATTATTCCATGGATTAATTAATAATTATTCCTGCCCTAGTCTGGGAAGAAAGTGAGAACTTCTGCCCTCAGCAACTACAGTCTGGGGCGCAGCACCCCTGTTTGGAAATCACTGATCTGGAAACCTGTTATAAAAAGACAAAATATTGTTTTCCAGTCGACATTGATTGTCCATTAAACTTAAAGCTGCATATGACAGGACTATAGCTACTTTGTCAAGGGTTAAATATAATAAGTGATTGTTGCAGAGTGTGATTGTATGTTCAACACGGTTATTTCTTGAAGTAACTAAAACGTATCCCAACACACATACAGTTTAGTCTCTCTCTAATGTATTGGGAACTCTGGTCTCGGCTCTCGGGGCTTTGGGTGTTCACTCACTCTAACCTGTCACCACTGTTTCTATCTCTATTCACCTAAATGCTGGCAAGTTTAACACAATGAAATAAAACCTGGCTCCTGCCCCCTCCTGCTTGGGTAAGCCTGAAGGTGGAACTGACTCTCTCAAACCAGCAGCTGCATGAAATATTCTCTCTAAACTCACATGCAGCCTCTCACTCTCACATGCATGGCTCGGGCTGTAACTCACTGCTTTGATGCTGCTGTGCCACTTTTATCATTGTATAATAAATTGCATGCCAAACAAGCAATCTGCATTAATAACAATCACAATCTTTGCTACATACAATAGGTACATGCATAAATCCCAAAATGTTCATGTATCATATTTACTAGTTGATATTTCTGTCTTAAATCAATTATTCTTAAATCTGCTGTAGCTCTAGGGACATTTGTGTGTGTGTGTGTGTGTGTGTGTTTGTGTGTGTGTAGCACACATGCAAAAAACAGTGTGTTATTCACCTGCGCTTCACTAACTCTGGCTCTGCTGTTCATCAGCCATTCATCTAACATTGTCCTGTTTCCTCGTCAGGAACCAGGAAGGGGCAGGACCCGTAGCTCATGAGCGGAAGTCTCAGACTCTGCCTGTGTCCCGTAACAGGGCAGGAATGATGCATGCCCGCTTACAGCAGCTCAGCAGCCTGGATAACTCATACACTTTTAACCACAGTAAGTGACACCATGCTGTACGGCATTAGCAAACATCCTCTAACAGGGGACCCCAACCCATCCTCCTCCGCCTCACCCTGTGTAGTCTTGACTCCTCATACTTTTCAACATCATCAGCATCATCCTCTTCCTCATCCTCTGTTTAAACCCAGCCCACTTTAAAGCAGGAAGTGCTGCAGGAGACACAAGAGCGTCATCAGTTAATTGAACAGAATCGAGGCCAGACTAGCTGTGTGTCGCGTTACACTGATTTGACCTAAACTGTGTGATGAGTCTGTTTATGGCATTTTTTTTATTTAATACAGTTTCTCTGTGTTTTCAGTGTAAGAAAGATTTCAAGTATTCTTGGAATATCTGTAGAACATGGTAAGAATGTGCAGCGTCAGGTTTACAGTCAGACTGTGACTGGCTCTGTTCATTTGGTGGAATTAAGAGCATGACTGTTTTAACTGAACATCATCCTCAACAACTTTTCATCCCTCTGCTCGGCTCATCTGCTCTGAACTTCGGTTTACATTTCAGAAAAAATCTGTGAAAAGTTTTAAAGGTTTTATTCCAAAATACAATATTCCCTCTCTGGATCTGCTTCAGTATTTAATGGGCTCTTCCCTGACCCATTCCACATCCTTCCACCAACGTTTGTGGTGAACCATTCAGTAGTCTGCCATGTAACAAACAAACACAGAGATAAGCAAAGTGTTACAGTTTGTTTAAAGGTGTCAGTGTGCCACTATTCATTTGTTAAAATGTGTTAATTTTGTAAAAATCATATTTTTGTCAGTTTGGAATAAAACTTTCTATCATTTCAACTTAATACAATTGTCCATCCTTTTATCAACAGCTTTGCCGTTAACACTAAGGTCTCATATTTTATGTGATATGATGTAATGTGATGTGATGTGATATGATATGATATGATATGATGTCCCCTCTCAGCTTACAGTCACTCGGATGCTGACGTGTTGAATCAGTCGTTGCTGGAAGCTAACATCGCCACTGAAGTGTGCCTGACTGTCCTGGACACTCTCAGTATCTTCATCATGAGTTTCAAGGTAACTTTTTATCATATAGAATAATACTTTTAACTAATGTTGTTTCTAAACTTACTTTGTGCTTCAATAACTTCTTTGAATACAGTATGTAGGTATGTGGACACCCTGCATATGAAGGCTTGAGTCCCCCTGCAGGTCGGTGGTGACTCTGCCCTTTGCTGCGTCTTCCCCCATTTTACACTTGTCCTTATGATAAAGGCGAAATGCCTCAAAAATACATATCTAGGTTGTGTAACAATTATGTCAGGGCTAATTAATATTAACTCTCCTCCATGAGTTTCTCAATGAGACTTTGTTTTCAAGATGATGCTGTCTGTCTCTTCAGACTCAGCTGTGCTCGGACCACGGCCACAGTCCACTGATGAAGAAGGTGTTTGAAGTCCACCTCTGTTTCCTGCGAATCAATCAGTCAGAGACGGCCCTCAAGCAGGTCTTCACCTCCCTGCGCACCTTCATCTACAAGGTTTGACACACCTTTGTTGTTTTATTTAACGATACTCTATTAGCTCAACACAGTGGCTGATGACTTGTCTTCCACCCTCTAGTTTCCCTGCACATTCTTCGAGGGCCGTTCTGACATGTGTGCCGCGTTCTGCTACGAGATCTTGAAGTGTTGTAACTCCAAGCTGAGCTCCATTCGCAGCGACGCAGCCCATCTGCTGTACTTCCTCATGAAGAGCAACTTTGACTACACGGGTCGCAAATCCTTTGTCCGGACACACTTACAGGTAAGATCGAAAAATAAAACAACAGATTCAAAACAACTAGGCTTTCATGGTTGGATGAAGAAATTAAAGCCAAAATCAACACAAGAATATTTGATAATTCTTCTTTCCTTTCCTGTAGGTGGTGATTGCTGTCAGTCAGCTGATCGCTGACGTCATTGGTATTGGAAGTACCCGCTTCCAGCAGTCTCTGTCAATCATCAACAACTGTGCCAACAGTGACAAGACAATTAAAGTTAGCAACTCACTTGTATTCTTAATAATTCCATGTTCTTAAATAAACATTAAATAAATAAGTGCTTAAGCAAGTAACACCACATCTGGCTGCTCTAATTGCTCCGCAACAGAACACGGCGTTCCCGTCGGATGTGAAGGACCTGACCAAACGCATCAGGACCGTTCTGATGGCCACGGCTCAGATGAAGGAGCACGAGAGGGACCCGGAGATGCTGGTGGACCTGCAGTACAGCCTGGCCAAGTCGTATGCCAGCACACCCGAGCTACGCAAGACCTGGCTGGACAGCATGGCCCGAATCCACGTGAAGAATGGAGACTTGTCAGAGGTCTGTGATAAGAGTGTGTGGTTGAACAGGTGGAGCTTTCATCGAATGCAGGATATTGTGACATTGGATAAAGTAGCTTTTGATTTGTCTCTAATAATAGGTTTATATGTTTTCAGATATCAAGTACTTACTTAATATTAATCTGGTTTATTATGCATTGATGTGGTTGATACTGTTGTGTTGCATAATAAGTAACATTTAGCAACATATCTTTACTTATCTGACCTTAGATGCTCTCCTTGTTTTCAGGCGGCAATGTGCTACGTGCACGTTGCAGCGCTCGTGGCAGAATACCTGCGGAGAAAAGGTGCTGTAATAATCCATTTCTCTTGCATGCCACACAGCTGCAGCAGCATGTGCAGTTTTAAAACTGTATGGAAAACATTTACATTTGCTGGACCGGTTCTAGAAATCATACAAATGTTTTTTTATTTTGTCATAAGAAAGTTTTGGAGCTCGTACGTTAAAGCAGTGTCTCATCTCTGTGTGCAGGCATGTTCAAGCAGGGCTGCTCATCTTTCCGTGTCGTGACTCCAAACATCGATGAAGAAGCAGCCATGATGGAGGATGTCGGCATGCAGGATGTCCATTTCAATGAAGTACATCATTTTGAAATAGGAAATATTTGAAGTACATTTCTTGTAAAACTTAAAATCGTGCAGAGACCATCAATGTGATAATCTATTGTTAAGTATAATGTAGTTGTTTGAATCAAAGTTTAGTTACATATTGCTGTCTTCAAAAATATTATCTATATATTGAAAATTGAAAATGAAGACGGCATTTTTCAAGATGTCTGTACATGCAGATGTGCAATTTTTTAAAAAGCTTCTAGTCATCACACTGAGTCATGCAGAGGAGGAATTTTCTTATCACAGACTTTTTTTAAGCTGAATTCTCATTCGTCCCTGCTCTTGTTCCCTCAGGATGTCCTAATGGAGCTTTTGGAGGAGTGTGCGGACGGACTGTGGAAAGCCGAGCGTTACGAGCTCATCTCCGACATCTACAAGCTCATAATCCCCATTTATGAGAAGCGCAGGGACTTTGAGGTGCAAACTTATCCCACCTGGAAATTTTATTTTCCCCACAACAACCCCTCTTATGTAGCCTCGGCCCATATCCATTAGCATGTACAGACTCTAACCGGGTTGTTCTTGCACAGAAACTGGCGCACCTGTATGACACGCTGCATCGTGCATACAGCAAGGTTACAGAGGTCATGCACACGGGCAAGAGGCTGCTGGGCACCTATTTCAGAGTGGCTTTCTTTGGACAGGTGAGTTTAAATCTTAAGCTACACTAAAACCTGTTAACTTCACACGGTGTGTTAGATAAATACATTTTCCTAAACCTCAGGATTATCTAATTTATGTATTAACTGTGTTTCCACTAAAGAGCACAGCCATTCATTTCTGTTGCTGGTTTGGCAAAGTAATCACACAGGAGCTGTTTTTATTTAAGAGTATGATCACGTGCTGTGGCATTTCTAATCCCCCTCTCTGCTTCCCGTCCTCTTTGAAGGCAGCGGTAAGTTGTGCGGTAGCCCTCGATTGCTTTTCTCGAGCAGCCTGAGTCTGTGTGTGGTGTCGGTGCTGTAATCCATTGCACATTGTCTCCTCGATCATAGTTTGCTGCTTCAAGTAACAGTAACAATCAACTCACCTCTTATGCTTGATGTTTTTGGGACTACGTTGCATGACACCTGTCTACTTCTCAACTCATATCGGCTTTTCTGTTTTTGTGTTACAGATTTTAATTGTGTAAGAGTTTAGTTGTGACCCTTATTTTTTTTAATTTTAGAAAGTATTCATTGGGTGTGGTGACCTCTTCTTGTGTTCTTTGATAAGCTGTTTCAGACATGAACATGAACATAGTATAAATCCCGCTGCGGAGATCACATTTTTTTATTTATATTACATCATCACCTGAGATATTTGGTTTCTTTTAGTTTGTTTTTAATCATTTTTACATCTCAGTCCTCGGGAGGATCTCTTGCTGTGTTATTCTTCAGAGTTCCTATTAAGGGACTAGCAGGAGAAACTCCGCAGAAAGTCTGGAGCCCCTCACTCTGACATTTGCCCGTTCACATACTTCAGTGCATGTCTGAAAGCAGCTATAGAGATCCACAGATCCACGTCTGTCTCGACAGGGTAGTCTTTTTTACATTTATAATTTATGCATGAAATAATGATTTTGCTTTCTGTTGTCCACACACCTTGTAGCAGTACCAGTTTACTGACTCTGATGCTGAGGTAAATCATTGTGAAAGCAGCTGGACAGTCTGCAGTGATGTTTTAGGCTGTGATGTTTGTGCTCCTTCGTTAATGCAGTTGGTGTGTTGCTTATCGTGCAGCCCTTTAACTCCCACTCTACTCTAGCTGTGTGCTGTTCCTAATCATAAGATGAAACCCCTCTAACGGGCTAATAACAGGATTCATATGTCACTGGGTGAATGCATGGCTTCACCTCATCAGTTCATGGGACTTTTTGCCATTCACGTACAAGAAACTGACCTCAAGTGTTCCCACTGACGGTGTGAAATCCATGCCCCCACTCTCTGTCCTCTGGTTTTGTTTGCATCTCATTGAACTGACACTGGTTGACGTCTGCAGTGTAGTTTTCTGTTTTCTTTCTGATTGGACTTTAGATGGTAGAGGGTTGTGCATTTGTCTGAGTCTGACACAACTGTTCAGACCGGAACCTTTTACCATTTTATTTAACAAACTGTCATAATGACTCCCGCTCACAACCCATGTATGGTTTGACGTGGCACTGTTTGCTTCTTTTTAGATAAACAGATCATTTTTTATGCATTCAGTGTCGGTTCAATGTTTTTTCAGGGCTTCTTTGAAGATGAAGACGGGAAAGAGTACATCTACAAAGAACCCAAATTCACCCCCCTGTCTGAAATATCTCAGCGGCTGCTCAAACTCTACTCTGACAAGTTCGGCCAGGAGAACGTGAAGATGATTCAGGACTCTGGAAGGGTGAGACTTTCTCGATATTTAATTTGTGCAACGGACGTTTTCACAACCTGGTATTGATCTCTTGTATTGACATATGCATATTTTTGCAGATTAATCCCAAAGACTTGGATTCAAAGTATGCATACATCCAAGTGACACATGTGACTCCTTACCTGGAAGAGAAGGAGCTGGTGGACAGGAAGACTGACTTTGAAAAGAGCCACAACATCCGTCGTTTTGTGTTTGAGATGCCATTCACCATATCGGGCAAAAAGCAAGGCGGTGTGGAGGAGCAGTGCAAACGCAGGACTATACTAACCAGTACGTGACCCTCTATGGAACATAAGAAGGGAAAACTCAGTTTACTGTTGCAATACCACAAAATTGTAGACTTGCAAGTGAAATAATCAAAAAATTACTTCACAAACTCATTGTGTCATTATGTAACACTTTAACCCTTCAATAGTAACGTCTAATAAAACACAGCTGTAAAACAATAATCACCTTCGTGCACGAGTGGATCTTGATTAGATTCTCGACATGTCAGCTTTTTTCTCAAGGACCTTTCTTAATCACAGTTTTATTATTTTACGGTGCAACACATCCAAAGGTTCAACCTTATCTTCATTATCTGAGAGTAAAGGATGTCCAGTTCACAAATGAGTAGATCCTGAGTTGTAAAACATGCAGAAAGATTCCTGAACTGAGAAGCAAACTGTTAACTCCTCTCCTCATATTGTTTCTGTCCCACAGCCACACATTGCTTCCCATATGTAAAGAAACGTATCGCAGTGATGTATCAGCACCACACTGACCTGAGCCCCATCGAGGTGGCCATCGATGAGATGAGCAAGAAGGTGGCTGAGATCAAGCAGCTCTGCTCCTCCAGTGAGGTGGACATGATTCGCCTGCAGCTCAAACTGCAGGGCAGCATCAGTGTTCAGGTGCCTGCTTGGAAAACACTTACACAAACAGGAAATACCATATGAAATTATCATGACAAAAATATATAACACGGCTTCCACATCCTCCTTCAGGTAAATGCAGGGCCGCTTGCATATGCCCGAGCTTTTCTGGATGACACGAGCGCCAAAAAATATCCTGATAACAAGGTCAAACAGTTGAAAGAGGTCTTCAGGTGAGATGTCAAAGGTTTCTAGTGTGTGTTTGTGTGTGTGTCTGTGTGTGCGTGTGCAAAGTTTGATCAGCTTGGTGTAACTTTTCTCTTTAACACCTGTTTCCATGATTCCTGAGCAGGCATTTTGTGGAGGCGTGTGGCCACGGCTTAGGCATTAATGAGCGGCTAATCAAAGAGGACCAACAGGAGTACCAAGATGAGATGAAAGCCAACTATAGAGACTTTGCCAGAGAGCTGTCCATCATCATGCATGAGCAAGTAAGTACATTATTGACAACTGTAACCTAACTTGCAGTGTAATTACTGTCTGCATCACTAATGTCACAGCTGTAATTTTCCTCTGAGACAGGTCGTGGCAGCTGAAGTCATCTGCTTTCATAAAATATTTGATAATGACACTGTTACCTCATGTTATTGACAACACTGTTCTCTGTTTTTCTCCTGTGCTGACATAAGCAGATTGGATGGTAATACAAGAACCATTAGAATTAAATAAAAACTGAACTGTTGATTGTTGGTCCAGCCAGACACAGACACCTGATCTCAGATATTATCTGACGACAGTTGACTTTTCATTTCAAACAGATCTTCATGTTTGATAAACTTCTTGACCCTTCAATTAAGGCAACACTTTTAGATTTCCACAAAACATATCTTTAATCTGACCTGTTGTACCCGGTGAAAGCAAAAAAACCTCAATACTTTCATTTATTGTTTGATTAAAATAAAATATTCAGCAAGTGAAAACAAAAGTCTGCAGCTAGAATCAACTGAATCATATGATATGACTTGATCTCAAGCTAATGCTAAAGTCTTTGACCTCAAAGAGCACTGAAAATATATGACAGTTACCAGATTAGATCTGAGACCGGCCTTATCTTTACACAACAGCAATAAATAAGAGATCAGCTACAGGTAAAGTACTCTGACACATCGCAGCCAACATGTCCACTATCTGAATGGAAAACTACATCCTCCTCTACCACTAACTATCTGAATCTAACTGGCTGGACCAACATTTACTTCTGCACTTATCTCTTTGCGTTAATGTATGTTTTTGCATGTGTATACAGTGTATATATATATATATATATATATATATAGTACGTTTGTACTTGTATGGACAGAATACTGTATGTACATGCATCCGAATGTGTGTGTTTGAGGATTTACTTTTGTTTGTGTATATGTGACTTACAAAGATTTGTTGGTTTTCTGTATGTATAGGTGGTTTTTATTTATTTGTTTTCAGTTTTTAAGGGTTTCTGAGTTCCCACCGGGTTTTCGCTTTCTTGTAGAGAGTCAGATGAGAACTTTGATACTACTCTCAAACTGTATCTGTGATCTGTGTGCGTAAATAGGCTGCAGCGACCTAGCTTAGCACAAATAATGACAGCAGGGGGAAGAGCTTGGCTGACTGTGCAAAGGTAACCAAAATAGCCTACTGGCACATCTTAAGGTGAAGTGAAAGAACAACAAAGAGTGGTTTTACACGAGTGGGGATTGTGTATTTCTTGGCTGGAAGCAGTTACCAGAAAAGACTATTTACCAGGCAATTTAGTAATCCCTGCCAGCACATAGGCAAGTCATAGACACATCTCTTGTCACTGAGTCTTCGAGGCAATGAAAGATAGTTTATTATTTATCCTTAAAATACAAAAGTGGTATTGATCTTCTCATCTATGTTTCTACAAGAAGGCAAAAATGTCAAACTATTCCTTTAAATAAGGGCCTGATTTTACAGTAGTTAAGGTTCTCGTGGATCTAAATCAATCTCTCATTCCTCCTCTGCACCCTTTTCCTTTCAGATCAGTCCTGTGGAAGATGGCATGAAGAGCGTTCTTCCAGACTCGCTTCACATCTTTAACGCTATCAGTGGCACGCCAACCAGCGCCACCATCCAGGGCATCCCCAGCTCTTCCTCTGTGGTGTGATGCTGAGCTGGGTTAACTTTGGCCTCAGCGCCCCCTACACCAGACATGCCTGTGAATCCACATGGTCACTTCTAAAGTCTCTTCTGTCGGCTCAAAGAGAAACCGACAAAGGCACAGACAAATCTAACTCTCCTCAGTGTACCATGACCAAGGCACTGGATCTTTTTAATTCATGCAGTAGGCGTGGCTACTGGATGTGCTCGGTATGGCCAATTTCATTTTCCTCGACAAACATTTTGGTTGAGGCATGAGCCTTGAGGCGGCTGAGCAGGAGACCCTGCGTCATCACCACGCGTGACAAACCTGTTGTCTCCTTCACCCGTTTGTACCTGAGAAGACTGAGCAGTTTTTCCACAGAGAAATTCACGTTGGGCTCTTCCATATGCATGTCATTACAATACACCCTCTCAACAGCCTATTGTTCTGGTTATTTTGATAATGTTACACATTGTGTTTTTTATGTGCAGTATTCCACTTTTATAAGCCACTGTATTGATGTCTTGATGAACAGTATAGGCTGCATACATCGATGCTCATCTACCTGCACATAAAGTTCTGTTTCTACCGGTCTGCAAATTTGAAAAAGGGCCTCCTGTGTTTAGTATTCAACATTAAATCACTACAATGTCTTAGAGCGGGAGAGTTTTTAAAAATATTTAAAGCCATTGCATACAAAAAAGTATATTCCAAGTTGTTATTAATGTATATAAAAAAAGGAGTGCGTGCAATATTTGCAAAGTATCTTGCTGTGTGGGGCTTATACACTGTAAAGACATGTTCACCTTCTTGCCAAAGCGACGAGGTGCGGAACCAAAAACTTTGCCTACTGTGGGAGTGATATGAAGCTTTTACCGTTGTAGTGTTCAAATGTTCCAAAAAAAATTTTATATTTGGACTACGATGGTTTTATAAACATTTTATTTAACACAAATTCATTGTTCTGCTGTAAACAGATGTTCCTTTATGCTTTTCTTTTAAATAAAATGCACTCATTTCTCTGCACTTATACTCATGAGTCCTTATTGATTTACTGCTGATTAAATGTTTTGTTCTTGAGCTCACGCTTACATCTGCTTCAGGTCTAAAGTTCTTGGGAATACATTCTTTTCTATGAGTTGTCAGGGACAGAATAGAGCAGACTTACTATCTGCTGTATCACATGTTCCCAAACATCGTAAAAGCAACACAGTCAGCAGAGTGAAAGTCGGATCAAGGTTCTAATAAGAAGCAATGTTACAAGAAACACTCCCACTGTCACTGGTGATCCTTGAAGGATAAACAGTTGCTCCCTGCAGGAGTTTCAAAAGGAATATCTACTTCTACAACTGCAGCAAGAAGCAGCTGCGTTCTCACGAAGACACCATGGAAGGTGAGTTTGTGTTCAAACAATACCAAGCGTCAGAAGAGTTGTAGAGCATGAGGGATATACATGTATTAATGTTTTCAAATTATTTTCATTATTTTCTTTTTGTGTGCAGATAATGAGGATCCAAAGAAGAGGAAGCAGTACAGAGGAACGGTAGAGTACTTGATTTATCTAATTTATTGGACGTCCATGTCGTCTATAGTTGCTCAGTGACATAAATTGATAATCGTAAGAACAAAGCAACCAGCCTCAATATGCCACTTACTGTAATAATAGTACACACTATTGATTTCTAAGAATAATTTTGAGTTACTTGAATTTTACTTGAGTATGTCCACATGCTGATCCATTGCATTTCAAAGGAAAATGTACTTTTTTACCGTTTTATTAAATTTATCTTACAGCTATTATTACTGATCACTTTGCAGATAAAGATTTGAAATCAAATATATGTTAATTATATAAAAAAGGATGTTTTTTATATACTGACCATTGTAAATGGAAAGTAATTAAGTAGATTTACTTAGAGGTGCTGCACTTTTACGTGTACACTAGAGTATTTTCATTTTATTTCTACTCATCATTGCTTGGATAATCATTGTACCTTCGAAGCCACTACAATTATTTGATAACTTTAAACACAAGTTAATTTGCAGATTCAGATTAATATGAAAAAATATTATCAACAATAAATCCTAATGTAATATTATGGGTCACATTGAACTGTATTGATCTGAAAGAGGAGTCACAAAATACCCAGAAGTAGAATAGACCTAAATAAACATCTTATCTCACCACTGATTAATATTATATACACTATTCTGAAATTGACCATTCAGAATTTTTATGTAAATACTTTTACAGTTTTGAATTCAAGACAACTCGCTTTATATTTGTTCTTCAGTATTTGTACTTTCGCACTGGTTAACACAATGCTGCTGTTTGATTTATCCACCAGAGCAAAGAGGTGTGTGGCTACCCACTCAGCATCTTCTTTATCGTTGTGAATGAGTTCTGTGAGAGGTTCTCATACTATGGAATGCGAGGTGAGAATATTTCCTTCTACAATCTAAACCATGTGATTGATTGTGTAACCATGATGACATAACTCTCCTAAAAGCCCTTAATTACCAACAGTTTCATGATCCCTAGAGAAATCAAATTCACATAATAAAACGAATTAACAGTTTTAAGTGGCAAAGACGAAACATGGCATTCTGCAGATACGGGCACCAGGTGGAAACAATATATGCAAAGGCTGGAAGGAAGGCAGAGATAAGGCTGGGGTTAAGGACAAAATCTGAATTGATAATTATATTCATAAAACTAGAAGAAACCTACATTTTCCCTGCCTGTCCACAGCTGTGCTCGTGCTGTACTTCAAGTACTTCTTGCGCTGGGACGAGGACCTGGCCACTTCCATCTACCACACCTTTGTGGCTCTCTGCTACCTCACACCAATCCTCGGGGCCATCGTGGCCGACTCCTGGCTGGGAAAGTTTAAGTGAGTGATTGTCTAATGTTCCTTTGATGATTATACGAATGCTCGTTTTTTTAAAAGAAGTTTCCATTTCAATTTCAATAACAACCTTTGATGGACAAACTAAATTATTCTTAATACTAAACGCATATGTCACACTGACCTCTCAAAAGTGATGGGATGAGACATCTGATGTCAAATGGTAGTGATGATGATACTACACACACTTATTTTTCCAGGTTTGGGTCGGTCAGTTTTGAGTGGAGTCTTTGCAAGAGTAAATTTTGTAAAGAACTGATCACAGAAGTATTTTGTCCCAAACCTCAGAACATGACTCCTCAGAATGGAAAATCCGGTTTATAGAACTCGATTAGAGGAATATTGTTGTGCTATAGTTTTGAGCTTGTTGCAGATTGGGATTAGTTGAAGGAGAGCCTTTTTTAAAAAGGTGCAATACTTCATTAGTATAGTGTTACTTTGGCGTAAGGACACGTGAGTACTTCATCCACCATTGCCATCTCTTTTCCCCTCTCTACCTCAGGACTATCATCTACTTGTCCGTTGTCTATGCAATCGGTCAGGTTACAATGGCTGTCAGTGCGATCCATGACATCACTGACACAGACAGAGATGGGACACCAAACAACATGACCTTTCACGTGTGAGTTGCGAAGATAATAAGGACATAGCACTTGGACAAGAAGTTTCCTTCACATATTTCTATCAACTTCCTTGCTCATGCACATGTCCCTCTTTCCTTCCAGTGTTATGTCTATGTTGGGTCTCTTCCTCATCGCTCTGGGCACAGGTGGCATCAAACCTTGTGTGGCTGCCTTTGGTGGAGACCAATTCAGTGACCACCAGGTTAGAGGATTACTCCTCATTTGCTCCAATCTTGATCTGACGCTTAATCCACCATCAAAATATAGGCAGGAATGCTAAAATACCTTAACTATAGAAATAGTCTCAAAAACATTTTTATGCTCACAATGAAAGTGACAGTGTGGTGTATAGCAGGTATAAATTCATCCTCTGGGAACCATGAAAAGCTTTTCCTATGTAATAGGACCTGAGTGAATCAGACTGACCTAATATCCAGCAATTCATGCATAACATGTTTGCATATGACAGTTCACTGACATTTGTCTACATGCAGGAAAGGCAAAGGAGAACTTTCTTCTCGGTTTTCTACCTGTGCATCAATGGTGGAAGTCTCCTGTCGACCATTATCACTCCAATCCTCAGAGGTAGATATAAGAAGGATATAAAGTTGACAACAAACAGTGCCATAAACATGAGTGTTTGATACCAGTGCTGGTATGTGAGTGAAATTGAGATTGTACCGGAGTAACCAATGTCTCCATCTGCAGCTCAGAGCTGTGGCATCTACAGTCAGCAGAAGTGTTATTCTTTGGCCTTCGGCGTCCCTGCAGCGCTGATGTTGGTTGCACTGGGTGCGCTTTAACACATGCAGACACTGTAATTCTATACATAATACAAAAATATAAAGGTGTGGAACATATACTCTACATTAACACCAATGTTTTGCCTGTGATGCCCTTACAGTGGTGTTTATCATTGGGAGCGGTATGTACTACAAAGCTGAACCACAGGGAAACATCATGATGGATGTGTGTAAATGCATTTGGGTGAGTCTGGTTTACACCAACACATTTATATGAGTGTGTACCATCTGTGTTTCTAAAAACATGTTTCTCTTTAACTTTATTTTTTTCCTGATCAGTTTGCCGTTAAAAACCGCTACAAGCACAGAAGCAAGCAATACCCAAAGAAGGAGCACTGGATGGACTGGGCTGAAGGAAAATATAGCGTATGTTTCATTTTATTTATCTCCCTGATGTGAATAAAACGCTGTGTCTTCAAAAAGAAATAACTGTTGTTTATATTCCATCTTTCTGTGATGTAGAAACTCCTCATTGCTCAAATCAAAATGGTGCTGAAGGTCCTGTTTTTATACATCCCACTGCCAATGTTCTGGACCCTGTTTGACCAAAAGGTACCTTCCTTATTTTATTTCCTTAAAGGCAGTGTCATTGTGGAAACTATGCTTAATGTTGCGTTTCTCTTAAAGGGTTCTAGATGGACTCTGCAAGCCACTACCATGGATGGAAACTTTGTACGTTTGGAGATGAGCCCAAATCTAAATCTATTCATATTAACTATAGCAACATGATCCTGTTCTAATGGTTTTCTTGTGTCTACAGGGGTTTCTTGTGATACAGCCTGATCAGATGCAGGTAGGTTAAGAGTTTTTATCACGTCAGCCTCAACTGAAATGTTGGATTTTATTGGAGGAAATTGTCAATGTGCAATTTATGTGTTTGAAAGACTTTCAACCCCATCCTGATCCTGACTCTGGTGCCCATCATGGACAGTTGCATTTACCCTCTGATCAAAAAATGTGGCCTGAACTTCACGTAAGTTTTCCACAACAGCCATGTCATTGTTGGAAAAGCTGATCTCACAGTGATTATCTAATGAGGGAACTTCATCTTCATTTAACAGACCTCTGAGGAGAATGACAGTGGGGATGCTTATGGCAGCTATAGCCTTCGTCTGCGCTGCTCTGGTTCAGATTCAAATTGATGTAAGTACATACCACTTACTACGTTTATCTTTATATGTTCTGTAAAATACACACCAGTTCAGCAATTTACTTTATTTTGAACTTAAAATCCCGGTTGAACCAATGGCAACACAAGTAATACTTCTAGAGTTCATAACAAGGACTTCTTTACTTGTCTTCAGACAACGTTACCCACCTTCCCATCAGCCTCCCAGAGTCAGGTGAAATTACTCAACATGGGCACTAATCCAGTCACAGTTAAATTGCCTGGCAACAACATACTGACTCTTCCTGCAGCTCAGGTATGTCTTCTTATCATCACTGGTGACATGTAAACAAAAGAGGGATTCAAGTTTAAAATTTCAAGAAAATCAGTTGCATGAACCCAAATCACCACTGGACACTGTCCACCGTGTTTGCCCGGTTACAGTAAGTTCTTTGTTTTGCAGGCCAGTGATGAATTCTTCACATTTGAAGAAGGAAACATCAGTGTTTCAATTGGAGAAGTGACAAATAATATTTCCTTGGCATATGGAGAACGTCAAACTCTTCTCATTCCCTTAAACATCTCTGAGGAATGGCTACTGGTTAGTGTGACGCACAAAACAACAAATATGAAGACACACAGGTATTTTTTATTCATAATAAAATGAATCAAAATCTTACTTTTTCAGACTGATGGTTTGATTTCCAAACCAGATGAAGGCAACAATGCAATTCGGTAAAGTATTTAATCTAAAATTAATGTACAATTAATTGATTAGTTGACCAACAGAAAATGTGTTGCCATTCCATGTTTTTTCAAAAATGTTCTGTTTTTAATACTTTGTTATCTCACACTTTTAGATTTATAAATGGAATGAATACAACAGTGAATATATCGACATCTGCGGCCTCCTTTGGAACAATTGAGCCATTTTACTACTCAAACTACTCCCAGATAAAAAATGGAAAGTAAGAAACGTTTTTTTTCATCTTTACTGTTTTTATTCCAAAATCTTTTTTTCAAACAATACACTTTACTAAACAAATGATCTTTTTCTTATTTCAGGGTCGTGTTCCAACTGTGGAGTGGATCACAGTCATGTGAATATAGCAAAGAGTTTGGATATGGAAGTTCATTCACTTTCTTTATCCCCAGCACTTTGGTCTTTGGACCCGCCGTAAGTGTTGCATATGATTTCTGATATCATCAATTCAGTTAGCTGTGCACTGTCATCCGACTGTGTTAAATGTCATTGCAACATAGTTCCCTAAACCTTCATGCTAAATCATTCTTGTGTATTCTATTTATTTATGTGCGGTTATATTGAGAACAGTTCAGTTAAATCTAACTACATTCATACATTTCGTCTGTAATATATTTAATATAGGTTATCAAGGATAAGAATGCTGATGTTCCATATTTGTCCTACCGTGTTATGTTTTTACTCAGTATTTTCTGAATAGTCAAAACCTTTTATATCGTATTCCTCTGCACCACAGCTCCATTGTTGTTCATACCTTTAAAAACACATTGAATTTTCTCCAATGTGTAACTAAATCAACAAGGGAACTTGTTATCATGAGTCACACCCATACACTGTCCTGGTTTTATAAATATTCCCTAATGAGCATGAATCTATAGCTGAAAATTCTCACCAACAAATCCAATATTTCCTCCTTTTTTAAGTATAATTTGACTAAAACAAGTTCAATGCCAGCTGTTTTAGGCAGTCATTAAAACCTTATAGCTACAACGTTTTGACCCATTTTCCAGGCATGAAGTATTAGAGAAGAGCAGGTCAAAAAATATGCACTTCTCTCTCCTCTGGACAATCACTACATAAAGTGGGAGTGAAAATGGCAAATCATTGTTTTCTTAAAGTGACAGAAATGGTCCAACACAGATTTTAACTGTACAAACAGAATGGAGACATTGTCATCGGTGTGCGCTGGCAGTTATTATAACTACTGCTATTAAGATTATTTCTTATTTTAGTGTCAGGAGTCCATTACTGCAGCAGAAGACATCAAGCCCAACTCAATTCACATGGCCCTGCAGATCCCACAGTACTTCTTTATTACTGTTGGTGAAGTGATGTTCTCTGTTACTGGTCTGGAGTTCTCCTACTCACAGGTAATTGTATTAGAGACATTCCCACTAATTTATTCCATTACTGTAACTTCATATAAGAAAGTAAAGGGCACATTAATTAGAATATTTAATTTTCTTTATCCCTAAACCAATTCATAGTTCTTGTTAATGTCCTTTCTTGTTTTGTTTTATTGTATGTACGTTTCTGTTTTAAAGGCGCCCAGTAACATGAAAGCAGTGCTGCAAGCAGGCTGGTTGTTCACTGTTGCTATCGGCAACATGATCGTACTGATTGTGGCCGAAGTTGCAAAGATTCCCAAACGGGTAAAAAAAATATATACTTTCACTAATTAAAGTAATTATCAGTGACTAAATATTTCTAGTATATATATCAGACATGTGTCATGTAATGACAGTAACACATGATGATGCGTTAATACCATGTTTGTCCCTTTGTCTCTCACAGTGGGCAGAGTACGTCCTCTTTGCTTCCCTCCTAGTTGCAGTTTGCATCATCTTCTCCATTATGGCCTATTTCTACACTTACATCGACCCTACAGAAATTGAGGCCCAGATCAAGAAGAGCATTAAGGAAGATGACGAGCACGATAAAAAAAAGACAGAGGTTGAGATGCACAGAAGAGACTCAGATGACATTGAAGATGAAATGGATGGCAAATTATGAACAGTCAAGTTATCCATAATGTCCACAATGGGTTTTTATTCAAAGTTTAACATCAACGTACAGTAATTTTGTGTGTGTGTGTGTGTGTGTGCGTGTGTGTGTGTGTGTGTGTGTGCGTGCGTGCGTGCGTGCGTGCGAGAGAAATATTTTATATTCTAGGAAAATGACAATGCGCACTGGGCTCTTTATATTAAATAAATAAGGAATTAATGTTAGCTGTAAAATTAAAACAAGAGCAGGTGAATGCTATTGTTTCCTAACATTGACATATCATTGGATGTAACTCCTCTTTTGTACTTATGTGTAAGTTATGCTAAAGTAAACAATAAAACTAATTTTTGCTGTTTTATCATTAACAAGACTTTTCTTGATATCTTTCTCCGAAAAAGCATATATGTATATAAATAAATAAATATGCCAAGGTTTGTTTTGCAGATTTGTCTGGATCTTTATATTCACAGAAATTTTGAAAAATGCATTACCTAGTGAAGTAAAAAAAAAATTGAATCCTGCCCTTTAATCAAATTGAAACCAAAAACATACCTCACCCTTCCACTACATTTTAAGAAAAGCTACATTCACACTGGAAACCTTAACGCTAAATTCAGATTTTTTTCTAGATGCTATTTTCTTTATGTAGCTATTGACACTCTCCTGTAATATGTGTCCAATATCAGACTCCAATGTGAACTAGTCTGGCACTGATTTGTCAGTTTGAAGAACAACAAGATCACACGCAGCATGCTGTGTACAGAGGTAAACAAGGAGAAGAAGTCTGTAATAAATATGGAGGCCGCAGATGTGAGCGTTTACGCTTTAATTTTTCTCTTGATGCTTTCAAACAGACTGGTTACGATACGTTGTGCTCGCACAGACATGTCACCTCACTGTCCCTCCACTGACCACTTGTCCCAGCTGTCTTCCATATTTGTTTTTTCACCTGTGACACTCACTCACCCCTGCTCCTGCTCAGAATTATGAGGAATGTCGATATAGAGTGACGTAAAAGTCACATTGAATTCTGATACGGCTCTTCAGACTTTCAAAAAATCGGATCTGTATCAGATTTCAAACCAAATATGAAAGTGGCCTAAACACATCAGATTCCATGTAATTTGTGCTGTTCACATTGTCATTAAACAATCAGATCTATGTCACATAGAAGAAAAACTAAATCAGGTTGTGTGAACGTAGTGCAAGTGTAACTCGCAATTACAGAAGACCATGACAGTGAATCAACTTGAACATTAAACTGAAGCTGTATAATGAAAATTTATTTTACAATTTACACATAAAAAGCGTGCACGGTTTTCCTCTGAATGGTGGTGACGAAATGAGTAGCAAAAAATATCAGATACAACAAATACCTGAACAATGTACTCTTGTATTTGACTTTAATAAATGTACTTAGTTACTTTGTAAAACGGCTCAGTCAGCTTGAACATTAGACCACGTGTTTCCGGCACCTGTGAGAACGGCCTTCTTCCTGTGACGTATGTCAGTTAACGAATGACGACACCTGCACACCCTCTTCTGATTGGTCCTCTGGGAAATGAAAATAACATTAGCCAAGATGGCGGCGGGCGACTAGGAAAAGTGAGAAGATAATACAACAACAAGCGATATAGAACACACAACAGTGAGCAGTCATTTGCCGTGTGCGACGGTGTCAGACCAGACCTCCAGCCCAGCGTCGGGAAACCGCCGACCAGCCGCCGAGAGAGACCGCAGCGGGAGATATAATCGTTCAGCTAACTGTTTGCTAACTAGCTGCTAAAGTAGCTAACACGGCTAGGGCTAGCTGACTGCGGAAGGCGAGTGGGGAGAGGGAAGGCAGTTCAAAGTGCGAGCTGACAAGTCGAGTTTATCTTTCTGAAAAGCTGGCGACATCTCCGTTTGAGACATTAACGAGCACAGAACGCGGACAGGGTCACTCGAACCGGCGGCTCGCGGGGAAATCAACGTTTAACCACTGATAAGACAAACAGAAAAGCCGAGGAAAGGCGTCATCTCTGCCGACCTGACGCCATGGCTCACTCCCCTATTCAGAGTGGACTGCATGGGATTCAGGTAAATACATCATGTTGTCACTTTAACTTTCAGAGGTCGGTTCTTCTGGTTTAGAGCCACAACACTTGTTAACTTGAATGTCTCCCTCTCCCGTAGCTCGGAACTTGAAGGATCACCCTGTTAATAACTTTATTTTAACCTCAACCCCTGCATCACTACCAACCTTAGCTTTTCAGTGATAAAGGCTCTTATGTCAAAGTGCAGATTAACTGTGTGTGGTCTAAGCTTTCCATAGACACGGCTGTCATCTTGTGTGTCTCTCTGTTACAACCTAAAGCCACTAAGTGACAGACAGCCCGTGTAACCACAATGCTCTTTATTCTGACTGATCGTAATTCATAGACTTCCATGCAGCCATTACAGACTAAAAATGCACGTCACAGTTTCATAGATCACAAGTTGTCGTCTCCTAATTTGGTGATAGTGAGTGTTGAAGTTGCATGTTGCAGCTAACACCCATCACCTCACAAACATGACAAATAACCTGTGGTAGCTTCAGTTGTCATAAAAACTCAAAAAGGTGTTTAGTTTGTTCTGTCTGGACTAATGTAAAGAACATGGTGGCCTGCGTAGAGAGGACCCCCTCGATGTAAATATAAAGTATTTAAATATAAAGGGCCTTTTCTGGGCTGAAGGACTACAATTATATCTTCATGAAACAAAGTAGTGAAAACATCATGAGGATTATTCTACATTACATTTCTGCCAATAGTTCCCTTTCACCTAAATCTTACACACTGACCTTTAAGGCGTTCATTTGGTAAGAACAGGAAAAAAACTCCAAATATTTGAATTCAAATTGTGAGAGGCAGTTAATCTCTATTTATTGAAAGCTTAGACCAGAGCATGTTTCAAAATAACAATTATTAACTAATTAATAACATAGTGATAATCAACCAACCCACTAATATGTTTACTTATTGTTTTTGTACTTTTTTCTATAAACACTATCAAGGACAAAGTAGGCCACACTACTGTCCCTGTGCTGACAGCCTGCCCGAGGGACATAACCAGAACATACATGATTATTCCTTTCACAGCACATTTATATGGCTATTTTTCTTGTGCTGTGAGTGCTTCATTAGTATATGCACAGACAAATACAGGTCTAGAGGGAAAGCAGCACATCTGAACCAACAGGTTACTATGCAGTGGTGTTAGCAGATGGAGAACTGGCAGCAAGCCTTCAATTTTCAGGGTTGTGAGGACTAGACTACACAGTTGTGTGCTTCAGATGGGAGAGCATCAAACACATGCTTTTAGAGCGAGGTTCAGGCAGCTTTAGTTTGTTGCTGTAAACCTGCTGACTGTGGCTATGGCAAGTACATTCCCATCGTGTGTAGTCTGTGGTCACAGTGCCCTTGTTGATTTTCCCATTGTTTTTACAGAGGTCGGCCTCAACATTTTAATTTTCACCTGGATGACTGACCGCACCAGTGTTATGATAGTAATTTGGCTGTGTTGTTTCTATTCTGCTTTATTCTGCAGCGCTCTGCCTTTTTGTCTTTGATGTAAATTCCCTTTGCTGTCTGATTATTCTGCAGCCCCCTCTTTGCCAGTTTTTCAAAGTGCAGCTGCTCATCTCTCCATTTCCATATAGGCTTCACCACCATGCATTAGCTCTTTTACAGGAAACAATTCTCTGAGGGGACTCCAAAGCAATGTGCAGCCTGAGGCAACAGATCATTCTCTACTGGCAGGGTTACCTGCTACCTAAATTCTTTATAATTAAAGCTAATGCAAAAAATGCAATTAGTTGGATTTCTATTTTTTTTCTATTTTTTAATCAAAGTGCAACTTTGTCTTGATAGACTTACTTTTGCACAACTTTTATCATAACATTTATGGCACTGCAAACACTACTCAGACAGTTTAGGCTAATGATGCACAAAGGGAAATTGAACTGGCCAACCAGAAGACCATTATTCCCTCCTTGGTGTTCCATGGGGAAATAAGCCATTAAGATCCGTCAATAAGTGAGGATGTAGTGCTTCAGTTTTCTGTTTGGCCTTTATGGGAGAGGTCATCAAGCCTTATTTATGTTTGTGTTTTGCTGTCTAATGATTTAAGTGTTACTAAAATCCTCATTATTTGTTCTAAGATGAACTGCAAAGTACAGAAGTTGTATTGTCAGGAGAATGTTGCTCACAACACAACCAAAATATTATAAACTTGTGCTGATGTGTTAACCCATCTGTGTTTGCACTGACTTTGTATATTATAGAGACAAAGTAAGCTGCAGCCAGGCTGCGGGGTTTATTAATCTTATCAAAAACATCTATCGTGAGTGTAGTATATATAATATAAGGATATGATGCTGCTTTTCCTTGTCATGTAATAGAGCACTGTATACTAAAGGTTTAGACTGTGGTTTGGACAAACAAAGCAAACAGGATGTGTTCTGCATTATTTAAAATGCACTAAAATGCATTCTCTCTCTGTCACACAGAATTTCAGAGCCAATCCGGAGGAGCTATTTACCAAGCTGGAGAGGATAGGACAGGGCTCTTTTGGAGAAGTTTTTAAAGGCATCGACAATCGGACTCAGAAAGTTGTGGCTATTAAAATTATTGATCTGGAAGAAGCAGAGGACGAAATAGAGGACATTCAACAGGAAATCACAGTTCTCAGCCAGTGTGACAGTCCATTTATCACCAAGTATTTTGGCTCTTATCTCAAGGTAAGCTCTAACCTTTGAAAAAAACCTAATTTTGTGAACTTGTCATAGCTCCTGATTGACAATGAATACATTCCAGCCCTTTAATGCATTGAAGAGTGCAGCATGGCCTACAAGTGCACAGACCCTGCAATATTCATCTGACATTTTTGAAAGTGACATAAATGCAAATCTTGTCTGCATGGTTTACTCGGTAAAATAAAAGTTTTCATATCTGTGCATATCAAGAAACAAACAGATACTGATATATCAGTGGAAGGCTCATCAAGATGTCACTGCTCCTGTCAGTGTGGGCAGCAGCTGAGACAGTCTGAGTGAGTTTGACATCCTAAGATGACTTGAGTGCACCTGGAAATCACAGCACATAAACTCAGATGTCATATCCATAGATGTGGAGTTGTGGGGATGGTGTTACACAAGACTCCTGAGCACAAGTGGATCAGACAGATGAGATGTATCTGGTGTTTCAGACATACGCAGGATTCATCTATAGAGAGAGGATGTGCTCTTACTTTAAAAAACCTTTTTCATAATGTATGATCATATATTCTGAGGATTGTCCATCAGCGCACTGCCCACTGATGATAAGACTTTTAAAAATGTTTCTTGAGCATTGGCTAATTTATCTGGATTGTTTATTTTCTGGGTAGAGATTATGAAGAAAGATTGTTTGTACCTCTGGTTTCCTCTTATAGTTTCCTTTGTTATAAGGTTTGAATTTAAACTAACCTGCTTTGCTTGTTAGGTGTAAATGCACGGGACAGATTAATGAGGAGTAGATTTAGCTGCTGGAAAAGCTTACACCAGTCTGTTCTAGTTAGATATTTAATTATTAATAGTGGGAGTGTTGGTCAATAAACAGATAATGATGTCAATCAATCAAACCTTTGTACAGTGCAGCACAAAGTGCTTCACAAAGGACTGACGTGGCGAAAATAAGAATTATGCTGGCCAACAGTCAACTGACCTTTATATTAAGTAGTGTCAGTTTCTCTAACAGACTGAACACAGAGCATTAGCATGTCCACCGGACTAGTACCAATTCAGCCATGTACAGAACAAAGGCTCTGCTTTGTTACTGCATACATAATAAAGCAAATTGCCATATACCATATGTTGAATGTCATTATTCCTAGTTGCTTTTATATCACATACATGTATTTTCCTAAGGCAAGCTGGTAGCATTTAATACAAAATGGCTTGACCACAAATGTAACTTAGTCTTAATGTTTCCTTCATGTCATCAGTGACGTTTATATAACCACAACCACAGCCAGTGCAACCTTACACTACTCTCCAAAACTGCTCAAGTGAATGACACGCGTGAAAAAGGGGAATTTAGCATCAATATATTCCAATACAATTTAAGAATAGTGAAAAGGGTGAATATAAACTGTCAATCTATCATAATTACAGCTGAAACTATGAACACAATCTAGACTGTGTCGCTGATTTCTGATTTACTTTTCAGGGTACAAAATTATGGATTATTATGGAATACTTGGGTGGAGGATCAGCCCTTGATTTGGTAAGTCTATCTAAAAAAAATTGATTTTTTAAATTTGTTGATAATTATTACAGTTTTATTTTGTTCAAATACAGTGTAACATTTGTGCCATCTTTTCAAAATGTACCTGTTGTCATATCTTCTAGCTGGAGCCAGGTGCTCTGGATGAAACACAGATTGCCACGATCCTGAGAGAAATCCTCAAAGGTCTTGAGTATCTTCACTCTGAAAAGAAAATCCACAGAGATATCAAAGGTAACCTTGTTACCACAAGCAGGTCTTTGTGCTCTGGCGTGTTTTGTTTTCATAATTCAGAGGACGGACAATTATTAATAAACCTTGTTTCAGTGGATTGTTTTTATCAGATCCAGACAGTCATTTAAATCATGATTGCCCACACTTTTGAATGTAAATGCAGCAGTCTGTCAATGATGTGTCTTTTTGTAGGATCAAATAACCTTTGTTTATAACAGTGATCGGTAATAGAGGAAGACATTTTATTTGTTTACATTTATAGCACTGAAGCACACACAGCTACATATGCTGTGTTAAGAGCGGTGTAGATAGGAGCTTAGTTTATACAGCTTTTCTTGAACAATGCTTCATAAGCTCTGTTCAGACTTGGCATTAACATTGGACTCTGATGATCTCATCACACATAGACTTTAAGTACAGGTGTGAATGCATTTGTGAGCCAGTCATTCAGACCACATCAGAAGGTGGTCTGGGATGCATGTTGCCACATATTTTTAGCTTTGTGAACACAAATGCGTCCTTGGCCTCATTGATGGAGCACCCTCCCAACTGTCATCATCCAGCCCGCTATAGTTTTCCTGTCTATTTTCCATGTCCTTTTTTGTGTTGCATACAAAAACATTCTGCAACAAGGTTAACAGTTTACTTTGCCAGATAATCAGGTTTTTCCAACATTAATGTTCCATTATAGAAACAAGGTTACTGCCAGAGGTTTGGAACAATGATTTTACCAAACTGGTTGGTGCTTTGTCTTTTTAAAGTTCTGAATGTGTTCATATAAGCACTAAAATCATGTCATCTTCTGGTGTGTCTTGCTTTTAGCTGCCAACGTCTTGCTGTCAGAACAAGGCGACGTGAAGCTGGCAGACTTCGGAGTTGCCGGCCAGTTGACAGACACACAGATAAAGAGGAACACATTTGTCGGAACACCTTTTTGGATGGCACCCGAGGTTATAAAGCAATCTGCCTACGATTCAAAGGTTAAAATTCTCCCAATGTCTTATCACAGTCGAGTTCAGTGCTGGAAAATAATTGATTAATGATGTTGTTTGAACATGTTTAAATGTATGATGTCATCTGTGAGTTATATTGTGTCAGTGAAGGTTATACACTTCATTACTTATGACAGCTGTAAGTTGACTATGAAGCTGACAGCTGGGCATCTCTGTGGTCAGCTTGGTTTTAAAAGCTTACCGTCACATCAGCTGTGTTGGACTGAACGTAGGGGAGTAGTGGGAGCTTATCCGTTGGGCTCGAGCAACTTGTTATGTTTGCAACATGTGTTATGCTCAATTAAGATCAGCATAGTGAGGACTATCAAAAAGGTTCCGGTGTCCTAGTGTCTCTACTGGAAATGGAAATTTAATGTAGCTGATGTATAAATTTTGCTGACTGCGTGCAAAATTCAATTTTATTTGTATTGCACTAACTCACAGTTAATATTATCTAGACGCATTTTACTGATCCTACAATATTAAAGAGAGAAATCCAACTGTTCCTGCAATGAGCAAGAAATTGACAGTGAAGAGGAAAAACAGAACCAAACTCTGAATGGATGACTATGCACTTTATTCACACCCATCACCTAATTATTTCCAATGTTGAGACGCAGTTGAGAAACATATTATAATATATAATATTAATAATATCCTTTAACATATTCTACATGTAAATATGCAGAATATGTAGGAAAGTTCTTTTTATGTATGAATATGTTCTGTGCAGGGTACTGCGAATCAGTAGAAAGATAATTTGCTTATACTTTCTGTATGTCTTTGTCTTTTCATTGCTGTTACATGCTGCCTGCTTGTTTTTCTAACTAAGAAATGACTGTGAACATATTTTTGGAATAGCCACAAAATGAGTCAGTGTGGCTCGTCAACAGAACCACTATGTCACTGTTTTTAGTTTGAACTTCCTCAAACACACCCATGCAGCTACAGACAGCCACTTTATATGTCATATCACACAGCATCATGTCTGTGTGTGAGATTCTTTTGCACTGATAAACCCATTGTTTTGTCGCTCATCTCTTTGTTTTACAGGCCGACATCTGGTCATTAGGAATAACAGCAATAGAGCTGGCTAAAGGAGAGCCCCCCCACTCTGAGCTTCACCCTATGAAGGTTTTATTCCTCATCCCAAAGAACAATCCCCCGACACTGGAAGGAAGCTACAGTAAACCACTGAAAGAATTTGTTGAAGCCTGTTTAAATAAGGAGCCTAGTTTTGTAAGTTAAAAAGACTCTTGTACACACAATGCAAAGAAAGCTATTTTGATATTCACTGTCATATGTGTGTTTTCCTTAGAGGCCAACTGCCAAAGAGCTGTTAAAGCACAAGTACATAGTAAGGCACGCCAAAAAGACTTCCTATCTGTCGGAGCTGATCGACCGATACAAGAGGTGGAAATCAGAGCAATCGCAAGAAGAATCAAGCAATGATGAATATAATGGGTAAGTTGCCTGCACTGTCATTATCCAGCTCAGTGATAGCAGAACACAGCAAGTTTACAGCCTGAAGGAAAACTAGCAGCTGCTTGCATTGATGAGGTTCCTAAAATCATGTGTCACTGCAGCAAGTCAGATGACCAAGCATCTCGAGGCACCAATACAATTAACTGGATTTTCAACACCATCAGGGAGAAGGACCTGGAAGAGGTTCTGAATGGGGCAGCACAGCCTGCTGAGCCAGCGAGGACAGAGGTAGGTTGCTCCATCATTGTAGAGGAAGAACATAATTTATTTCTAGTGAAGCATCTCTTCTTGGTAAGTTGTCTGTGTCTCTTAGATTTCCCTTTTCATTCATCTTTTTTTTCCAGGTGAAGGAGAGTCCAAAGGTGGAGGAGAGTCCAAAGAGGCCTTTGTCACAAAGCTTATCATCAATATTTTCTCCATTGTTTTCTGAGGTAATGTCAACACTAAATCTTCTTTGCTGCATGGGTAATTGCAAAAAAAAAACTATCAAAGTAAAGGTAAATAAGTCCTTTAATGCTCTGCCAGTATTGAAGCTATCTAACAGAAAATATATTTGGGTAGATCATCACATTACAATATTATCTAAAAGTGTTCGTGGTTACAGCTGAAGGAAAAGAGTAATGGGAAGCCAGAGGTTGCAGAGGAGCTACGGAGGGCTATTTTCCAGGCAGAAGAAACACACCCTGGCATCTGTGACTCGCTGGTGGCTGAACTAGTGCAGAGACTTCAGAGGTAATTCATGTTATATTATTACAACCCACTAAACTGTTATTTTTCATGGATAAGTTAAAAAAGTGTTTGAGATTGAAACAGGTTGTTCAGGTGAGACTGAGATGGATCAACTTTAAATGCAGCATAAGGTCATTAAAGGTCATTCACTAAAGATGCACTGTTGTAGACAATTTTCCACACAGTGTTAAGTCCCCATTTTATGCTATATTTAACAGCATCAAGGGATTTCCATAGTTTATTAGGCCATCAGTCTGAGACTTTGCTCCACAGGGAAGTGTCTCCACAGCATTTAGTGCATTGTATTGATTACCTGTCAAACCTGTGCACAGCTGAGGTTTGTGGTTATGTGAGGAGCACGGTGGTAATTTGAACTAAAGGCTAACTTCTGAATGCATGTTAGTGCAACACGTTAGCTTGCTATAACATTTACAAAGGAGCCCTAATGGAAGCAGAGGCTGATGGGAATGTCAGATTAAAAGTTTGTCCTAATCAAAGTGCAGATGTGTGGATGCATCATCAAAGTGATTATAGTCCTGTCTGAATCAGATGTCAATGGAGATCCATCCAGCAGCTGTACAGATGATTTATGCAGAACCACTAGCTTAAACATTATGGTGCTGCTCGTGGAAAAGTTGCTAATGCTCATCTGGGGACGATGAATGTGTGGACAAAATTGAAAAGTAATCCATCCAATAAGTTTTGAGATACGCCGATGGTCGTATGTCGACATGCTAACAAACCGACATCAACCGAGGAGCCATGTCACTAGCATGGTTTATAATCTGTACATTTATATTGGTTATTCATGGTTCTTAGAGTGTAGACTTTAATAATGTGTGTGATTGACCAAAGGCAAACACTTATTAATGACTATTTACCTCAAAACTTAGCTGCCAATATGCTTAATGTTTGGATGTTCGCTGTAAGTGTGTTAGCATGCTAATGTCTTTGAGTAGGGAGTTAATCTCGGGATGATAAAAGTCAGCTCTTGCCATGTAGACTTGAGCCTCACCAAAAACACTTCTTAAGTGGACGCTGTACAGGAGATAAACATTGTGCTACCTTCAATACAGGATAATATGTTTTGCCACATGGACAAAGGAATAGAGGCTATTATCCACCCAGTGTATGTTACAGTCACTGCTCTTACCATAGATGTTTAGTCTTGTTTTAACCTGCAGCCTGTTCAGTAGGTAAATATTTTCTTTCCTTTTTGTCAGGTTTTCTGTGCCACATGCAGCTGCCACTCAGTGAGAGGAGCTACATCCAGCTCCGCTCTGTTTTTCCACCCTGGTGGCCGCAGTCAGATCTTTTCCTCTGACCTCCAAAGGCCAGGATGAAGTCTCCCAGAAAGGTCTCCATCGCTCATTTGCTTGAAGCAAATCCTGGCCCTACTTAATGTCTGTTTTTAGGCTAGCGCACCACCAGAGGGTCCCATTCAGGACAGTCAGTGGCCAGCCTGTGAGCTGCCACCATGACTGCCAACTACTGTAAGATGTCCCTTCTCAATACCTCCTCCACAAAGGCTTTATTTTAAGGGTGGTGTTTGCTATCTTTTCTGCAAGGACTCTTTGATTTCTTTTTTTTTTGGTGAGTTTGTGGGTTTTCACAAAGGTTTA
This sequence comes from Paralichthys olivaceus, assembly GCF_024713975.1. Taxonomy (NCBI): domain Eukaryota; kingdom Metazoa; phylum Chordata; class Actinopteri; order Pleuronectiformes; family Paralichthyidae; genus Paralichthys; species Paralichthys olivaceus. The sequence continues at coordinate 10,178,513 of NC_091102.1, forward strand.
CACTCTGGAGAAAGTTCCTTGCTTAATTAATAGTGTGTGTGTGTGTGTGTGTGTGTGTGGCTGTGAGAGATATCCTGCAGTGAAGAGTGTGGAGTGGGCTGAAGCGTTCTATTGAAAACTCAGGTATCCTGCTTTAAGTGGATTGGGTCCTCTGGGAGATGGAAAGAGCTCTATAGGGTGGTTGTACAAACTTGTACATAAGCACATTTCTACAGATTCATGAAAAAATAATGGAGCGTTTGTAATGGAACCACTGTGTACAAATGGCCAAATGCGACTGTAGATACTGGTTGTGAGGTAAATATTTTGAGAGACTAAAATGGCCATATATGAGATTGCCTTGCCTTTGTACTTGTTCTTTTGTGTATCAATCTTTGATTTCTAAGTACTCATCCAGTGAATGAAAATGGCTGCCCTCTATCATGTTTAGATTTATTATATATTTCTTAATTCTCTTTAATTGTTTGGTTTCATACTCTGTCTGTGGCTGTCATAATGAATGAGAATGTAAGTGGCTGGATCATGTAAGCCCACGCCAGTTTTCACACTGGATGCTCTGTTTCCAGTCCTGATTTCATAAGGCCTTGAGTTGGTTTTTTGGACTTTGCCTCATTCCCATCTTTTTTGCTGTGCGCTTTTGATTGATCAGATAAACTGAGGTTTTGTCCATTCATTCAATTAACAGGGCGGCGCCATCATGTATTGTATCACTCATAAAGACTCTGTTAGTCTTCCTAGGAGCTGCAGTGGTACTATCTCCTCAGCGTACCTACATCTTTAATTGCACTTCAAGTATAAAATGCCTTTTACTATAAACAAAGTAGCCATAAAACAGTAGCAGGAGACCTAGAGTATTTTGCAGGTATGCACCAAACTACCTGGGACACAAAGGTCCACCTGAAGTCTCACAGCTTGGACTCTGGAGTTGGTGATGCAGTGTAATTTGCCTGGCTGTGTCTTTCCATTTGGGACGTGTGAGAGTTTTTTTAGTTGTACAGTAGATGCATATAGACACAGACTTCTCACACAGTAGACGACACTGCTCTCAGATGTACATATTAAAGCCAGGAGGTGCTCAGAGACCAGCGGCATTGCTACTACTTCTGACTCGTTAAAAATGAATGTGCATGATGGAGCCCGTTGGTCGGCCTGAGCAGTATGCGTTGTAGCATACTTTTACAGCACTGGAGTAATGTCGATTCCTAAACAGAGCTGACGCAGCCTTAGAGTATTTGTTGTGAATGGAATGAATAGTGTCAGCTTTAAAGTGTTAGATCAAATGTTTTTGTTGTGATTTCTTTTTTTGCCCTCTGGTATTAAAATGCGGCAATACCTAAAAAGACAAATGAGAAAAGATCAAAAATTGTCAGAACAGAGATGCATCTTGTGGGGTCAGATAAATAATTATTTTTACTACATGGCACAAGTTAAAGAAGCTTTAGACATCAATGGGAAACGCATGTATTCACTTTGAAGCTGAGAATTAGATGAGAATATTAACACCACTGTCACAGCTGTCCATCATTTTATATATATAATGGTCACCTGTACACCTGCTGTTGTATATAATAATAATAATGATTTATTGAATTTCTAATCACGTCAACAGAACCTGAACATAATGAGTTTCATGAAGATTTTATGGCAGTGCTGTTGTATCCATTAACATGACTGACTTTCTGTTGGTAGCCTGGCAACTGCTCAATAACAGCTGATAGGAAAGAGTAAGACTAGCTATTTCCGCCATTCCAGTATTATGCTAAGCTAAGACAACTGGCTGCCCTCTTTAGTTTGATATTTACTGTGAAGTCAATCTCCTCATCTCACTCTCAGCCCCCAAAATATAACGAATCAACGTTTCGATAGCAATTCTGTCAATGAATTTCCAAGTACACATGAATCTAATTGTGGAATTACAGTTAAATGAGTTAATGGTCAAATAAGTAAAATATAAAATCAAGAAGAAGGTAACAGACTCAATCATTTTCTTCTATATTTGATTTTGTTTTTAAATGACTCTTTGTTCAAACCTCTTATATGAAATGTGCCATGTTTGCCCTACTCCCCAATCTGAGACACAAAATCACCATCGTTTGCACCTTTTACGTTCGAGGTCTGAAATGATTCTTATCTTTTATGTGTTGCACTTTGTAGAACTCTTCTTTATCACGGTACTTAACAAGGCTTCAATATGTTGCAGTTCCACCTGCTCCTTGTTTGTTGTATGGCAGTTTAAAGCAGTGTGATGGTGAGAAGTCATTTCTTCTTAGCACAAGTAGGCATATATTCTATTGAACTATTTTTATAACCCAAGAGAAGCAGTATTATGTAATAGAGGGAGTCGACGTTTGGTTCTGTGATGTGTTCGAGTTTCACTAAACACTGGATAGCAATCACTTAAAAGGTACATTTCATTCTGTGTGACTCTGCTGACCGTTTATAATCCAGTATACATGTTAATGCTAATCGGGCCAGTGCTGTTGGGTTTTATTGGAAGTTGTCAAATGGTTGAGGATAATAAAAATTCAATACAAATGTATACAGTTTTGCCTTTATTTGACCAAGTCCCACATCTTTGACCCTGTTTGAAATGTGTTTGCCTGTGATTCAGAGCAGGCTCAATGTAAACGTATGTGTCAACCTACAGTGTCTTGAAAATATCACCCTTGCTGATTCCTCTACTCGGTCCAGTCCCAGTGACACTGCACAAACTGAAGGCTCCAAACTCCTTTCGAATGTCTGAGTTCTCTTCTGTTTGGATCTAAAAACAGATGTAACAGTTATAGACCAGGGGCGTGTACAGATATTTCGAGGGGCAGGGTCTTAAGTGAGGACAAGGTGCACTTCTCAATCATTTATTTAAAAGAAATAAACGGTTAAATATAGTAGCACATCTCTGACTAACTAACCAATTTATTCTAATACACTCACATACTTGTTAAATACTCAACAGTTCACACAGAGACAATGGACTCCTTTAGTTTCACTTGGTTTATCACAAGAACCCCATGAAACCATGTTTTTCTATGCTACTAGTTCTAGTTTATATTCCTTGATTTACTGCACTGTTGAGTTTAGTTGTTCGGGTGATTACTCTGAATATGTAAAGCTACACACTTATTGTGACTTACTGTTCACGATCTGAGGAGAAACAAGAGTGTGGGTGTTTTGCCTAATGTGGCCACATTACTTAGCAACAGCATCATAGAGCTGGAAGTGAGACTGATTTAGCTTTAAGAACAAAGGAGCAGAAAACCAAACAGCTTCAAGTAGAGGAGAAAAACGCCAAATTCCTGATGTTAACAGCTGTCAGTCATTTCTGTGAATAACTAAAACAATTTCTGTATTGCTGAAAAGTATAATTTGTGTTCAATATTAATTCCGAAGTGTTAAAATAACTATAATTATCTTGCAGCTTAATGTTTTTTTAGAGGGTGTCATTATATTAAATAAAACACCTACACCAGCAGGATCTCAGACGGGGGTTTTAAATTCCATGTGAATAATCCTCACACACATAAACCTACATTTTCGAAGTTCATGAACCGTGTCAGTATTTTTGTGGGATGTAATCTGGATAATTGGCTCTTTCCACCAAAAGTTGATGCCAAAATATTTGTTTGCATTTAGTTAGTTGGAATGTTGTTTTGCTGTAGATTAAACCAAGCTAGCTGGCACTAATTGACCAAAGTATCTTACAGCAAGGTCCATGTAGTTGCAGCTGTTCTGCAGCTTTTGATTATGACATGATTTTTTTCATCAGCAGAGTTTGATAGTTGCCATTAAAACAGATTGAATTTGCCTTTTTTTCTGAGCACTTAAACTTACCTCTCTTCCATGTTTGTTAAGCAGTCGAGGTTCAGTGTTTCAGGCCTAAAAATCTAAAAATACATTTTATTTTTTTATTTCGTATGTAAAATATCAGAGGCTAGTGACACAAAGTGATCAGAAAAGGTTATGAGAAAGTAAATGCTACTAATGCAGCATAACAGTTGATTTGTGATGTTAAAACAGTTTGGGATGTTTCTGGGACACAAATGTGACACTGGGAATCAACATTGTCAATGTTTAGTGGAAATGATTTGTGTCTGATAAGAAAAAAAAAGAAAACACATTAAACTGTGTCAGCAAATACCTCACAGCAAGTTTTATTTATACATCCAAAAACAGAAGATCAAATTTCTCACACTATATACAGATATTACATACAGTGTTTGTACACATATTACATAATTTGTACACAAGAAAAATATACATAAAAATGTAAACCTTTGTATACAAAAAATACCTTAGACAAATTAAACAAGGACCAATAACAAAAGGTGACTAGATTAGCTCATCCTATCTTTAAAAACAGTAATACAGTACATTCAATGAGTATAGGAATTTGTCAGCCATCTCTGAATTCAAGCAGTTACATGTGCCTATGAGCCCTGTGAATTTTGTTCTACGTGGTTGTTGGGAGAGTGAACTGGTGTAGCGACTAATCTCATGTAATGTGGATACAACAGTATTGCCTTGCAAAACAATTTTTTTTTTTCCTTCCAACCTGATTGTGAGAAACACTGCAGTCACTAAGAAGCCCCATTGTCTCTGGTGAAGCTACAGGTTTACACTTGGTAATGTGTGTTTTCTCTTTGGAAGGGAAGAGACAGAACTGGGCCTTCTCACAGCTGGAAACAGGTGGGGGGGGGGGGGCGGTCTGGTGCAGGCTGAAAGCTGGTAATGATGGCACCTGTTTGTTTAATAAGCGGAGAGGAATAAAAAATAAAAAAAGGGAAAAGACTGACACGGGACATGTGAAACAACCACCGGCCTCATCCACTCCTGTGCAAATCTATATAGAAAAAAAGCAACATACTGTACGTTGATCTGTTTTTCTCCACATAATGACATGAAAAGGCGATGCATATATTCCACTGTTTCAAACAACCATGATCTAATATTGATATTATAGTCCTCTCACACAAAATGTCACAGCCCCGTGCAATCTCAAACTTCATTCTGGAGTTTAATAGCTATCAAAAAACAGATTCTCCATCGGAACATTATTTTAAAACATAATGACGGTGTACACAGCATAGAAACGTTGATCCCTCAGACTTAAAACTGAACTTACGTCCATTTTGATAGCCATTAAAAAACAAGAGACTCATTCTACAAGACACATTCCACTGGATACGTTGCAAAATAACAATTTCAATCCATTGCTACTCAATAATTCACCAACAAACCCCAAGATAGAGACTGCTACTCTATATACTTAATACTCAACAGTGTCTGACAGTTCTGTCAAATGTCTAATATGCCATCAAACGCCATGGTTATACTGCTGTATGAGTCCTTCACAGACAGATAGCCGAGTCCTTGTTATTATAAAAAATCTAATCCAGGTTTGCATCATTTAGCTTCAAAACTCCAGATTTGCTCGACAACACATCTGTGTATATCATCACACTACACCGAGCTAATGAGTAAAATGTCAATTTCCAATGCCAATTCACGGCCTTGACGTCTTATAGTTGGAGTCCTTTTACAAGACATGCAAGTCACTAAAGACCATTGTGTGTGTGGATCAGAGAGCACCTTTGATAGTAGACACTTAAATCCCTGGATTACCCGTCATTACCCATGCTATAACACTGAAACTCATTTATTAGCCTCACAAGTCCACAAGACGTTAGGCCGACCTGATCGTGGGTCTGTGAAAAGAGGCCAAATGTTCTTGATGCAGTCCCGATTCCTCAAGTGAAGCTACATGTAATGAGACCAATAAAATATCTTACAATGCTAGAGTTATGTTAATGTGTTTATTGCTTTAAGAAACTATGTTTTTCTTCAAGTGTCTACTAGGCCACTCGGAGTCCCACAACCAAAGGTGAGGTCAGAGATTTTGACGTCTGAGCAAACCAATAAATGAGCACATATATAGTATACACAATATAAAAACAGCTGTTTAAAAGTATTTTTGGTAAATTCACATGACTGTGAAATCTGACTCAGTAAGATTCTATATCATGATAACAGTTAAATAGCTTGAAACATGATGGGTCACAAATGTCACAACTTGTACTGTTCTCAGGGAGGTGGCAGAAGCGGTGTATGAAAAAGGTGGAGAAATAAAAACAACGCAATGGCCATCTGAGCAAGGCAGGGTACAGTTGATTATCATTTTAAGACAGGACTTAAACTGGCAAAGCAAAACGAAACTGACCACCGACTGAAGCTTCAATGATTCTGAGCACTGTGACACAGATAATCTCTGCAGGTCCTTCTGCCAATTTTCACCCGTTTATATTCATCACAAAATCTGGTCAATCTGACTCTAACCTGCTGCTGACGAAACCACAAGGCATCAAACGAGTGGACTCACGCTGACTTAAAATCCAAAGGAACCGCCTGGCTACAGAGTAAACAATGGAAATAGAGGACAATTTGAGATTGTGCAAATTCATAATCAAATAGTGCACTAGAACCACATTGCACACATGTAGCAGATGAAGAGAGGTGGTCAATCTGAAGCCAGTCGGCTGGATTGTAAGTGACTGAGTCCAGAGCGTCGTCCTGCAGCTGCGGGCCGCCTGCTCTCATTTACTTTGCGTGAAGGGTGGTGTGGCGCTGTTGGCACTTGCAGCAGTGGCACTAACTATTGAGAAGCCAGCAGGAGGCGCTGTGGAGCTGTGGCTGGGCTGCACGTCTTTTGGGATGCCACTGTGGGAGGCCAATTGATGGCCAAAGGCCGCGCTGAACTGAGGGAGCTGTTGCTTGGGCTGTGTGGAGGTCAGAAGATCGTGTGAGGACGATGGGAGGGAGGACGAGGGGGCGGGGGGAGTTGTTAGACCTGTCAAACCGCTCTGAGGCATCGCTGAGAGCGCAGCCATGGGCTGCAGCGTCACGGAGTGGGTGGTGGTGGCGGGGGGAGTGGACAGGGAGGTGGATATGAGATGAGTCTCTGATCCTATGAGATTGCCAAACTGTGTAGGGTCAGTGAGGGGAAGAGGGAGATTATTCCATGATGAGCGTGGGGGTCCCGGTACCCCGCTGAGAGGGACTTCCAGCAGAAGAGGGGAGTCAGTCTGGAAAGAGGTGGCATGGGGAGAGGATATGTGGTCACTGTATGGGGATGGCACATGCTCACTGCTGTAGTGGCTGCCTTGGGGAGACGACGTGGGCCCATCCGACTTGGCCAGGACGTGGGATGTGTGTGTCCGAGAAAACGTTCGCTCTGTTATGGAGGTCTGAGTGAGCAGTGAGGTGGTGGGGGGGGCTACTGTGGAGGAAGATGAGGTCAGGTTGGAGCATGACGTTGGGGGCTGGTTAGCAGGCTGAGACGGCGGTGAGGGCGGAAAGTGTCCCCCGGTCGACTGCAGTATGTTTTCCTCCAGCTCAAGACTGGTGAAATTCTCTGTAGGGATGCGGTTGCTGAGCAGATCCCCCATGGTCCCCGGCTGGACCGGACCTGGGAACACGGTCATGGCTCGGTGGTCCACTCCTTCAGATGGGGCCAGGTCTCCCAGGGAGGTCAGGCACACTAAAGAGTCTGGATAGGACCCCATAGCCTGCAGTGCACGCACCAGCTCCTCAGCCTCCTCTGTGGTGGGCAGGAGCTCCCCGTTCTTACCTTCACACAAACACACAAGCTACAATTATGATTTGAAATCACAGAGAAGGGGACTTGTTATTATACACACAACAAGCACAGTGATGCACAAGCATGAGCTGTAAGAACCTTCAAACAAGTCAAAGTCCTGCAGGTCTTCAGGTAGTCTAGGTAACACATCGGAGAAATCCTCCTGGTTCAGCTCAAGGTCATTTGGAATGTCTGCCATTTCATTGGTGATATCATCAGGAAGCTCCTCTGCACTTAGGTCTGGAGTTGAAGGGCTCCTGCAACAACAAGGAAGAGATGATGAAACAAATATTTACATACAACAAACAATGTAGTGAGAGGAAATTCTACTGGAATGTGGATCTCCAACACTTTAACCCAAAAGTGTAGAGAGAACAGCTGAAGCGCACCTGATGTTGGCCTGTGAGGGCATCGCTAGGCTTGTAGAAGGCATTCCCAGGTTCCCCTGTGGCAACGCTGGAGGGATGGGTTTCTGAGGCCTCCGTGGTCCTCTCCTCCTCTTCTTCTTGTGTTTTTTGGTGAGCGCCGCGGGTTTGGTCTTTTTACGTGGCTTTCGCTGTTGCTGCTGGTGGTGCTGCACTCGTCGGTTTCCATCTCCACGCAGGAAGTTATCCTGTGCGGAAAGAATTGTGGGGCACTGTGAGTTATCTTGACATGGAGATATTATTAAATCAAAACATTCACAATCAAGAAAAAAGGAAAATTACATTTAGGGATATAAGATTACTCGTTTTCAGTCCAGGGTTAGATCAGATGACTGAAATCTTTCTCATGTATGCAATGTAATTAAACTAGCATGTGCCTTTAGCTTATTAGCACCTTCCAGCATCTCTATACTTCCCTCATTAACAGAGTCAGACTTTTTCTTGTTTAGAACCAGTAACTTCCTGGAGTCTCAGCTGTATTACTGAATACAAGATGCTTGTTAATCAGTGAGCTTAACATGTGCTGGTTGACAGATTGTGTTACCTTTGGACCAAGCCATCTGTTTTCCCGTTTCCAGTTCTAAGTGAAAAGGCCCAAAGAATTTTTCCTACACACACTGAACTCACCATCTTTTTGGCATGTTCTTCACAGAGGGGCGTCTGGTGCGTGATATCGAACACCGGGATGGAGCACTGCTGTCCATCTGCAAATTTGGCTGTGCAACTAGCAAAGAGCTGCTGGGAACGATTCAACAGAATGTCTACAGAGAACAGTAAAGGAAATAACATAGTATGCTAGAGAGAGGACATGTGATCATGCCACTCCATCAAGCCAGGATATTGTACATAACAGCATACACAGAAAAAAAACCTGTAAAAGTGATGTCAGTGTGCCACCAGCTGTGGTGTGGCACAGTGAAGGATACGCTGAAAGCAGTGCTGAGTGAAAGGCAGCGCTCTGTTGTTGCAGGCCTGGCCCTTAGTGCTGCCCGTACAGGTCCCTGTGTTCGTGTTCTCCTGCTTTATTGGAGCCACACTGTGAAGACAAACAGCAGGACTGAGAAAACTGACAACGCTTCACATTTGTCATGTTTTGTGCATTTAAAATAGTAATCAAAGATACAATAATTATAAAATAGCATAATTAACTAATATGACATTAGTACCTTGAAGAGCATCGAGAGGCACCACCAAAGTCCTGGATCAGCTGCCCAGCACAGTCTGGGTTTTTACTGGCAGCATGCAGCAAGGCTTTGCGGAAGGCATAGCGGTACCTCTTCTGGCGGATACTTGCCCTCTCCTGCCTGCACATGTGCTTGTATTTCTCCCGCAGGTACGAGCAAAGCCGAAGTAACCGTGTTCTCCGAGAGGAACCGCAGTCGTCTTCCAACCTATTTGGGAAACATTTGAAAGCAGTCAAAAAATGTATCAGGTTAAAGTTCATGCTGCAAGGTGAAGTATTGATACCAACCTATTCTGTGGTCTCCATGAGGTCTGAAAAGGAACAAATCTCTCTGCCTCCTCTTCCTCATCATCCTCTTCATCAGCACTATCTTCTGACCAGTCCAAGCCTGAAAATGCAACTTGTTAGAGCAACTCATCTATTTGTTATATAAGGACGAACAGAGAGAGTTGGAAAACTGTAAATACATTTAAATATATACCTAGATGTGGAAAGAGGTCTCCATGCTCCCGGTGTCTCTTGGCACAGAGCTGCACCAGATGTTGCAACCTGGCTAAACAGCTGGCAGATGGTGAGAAGGCAGCAGGACGCATGACAACCACTTGCCGCTGATTGCTACTGACACTGTCCTTGCAACTGACCGGCAAGTGAGTAGCAGCGAAAGGCATTTTCCTGCTAAGTGATGGCCCAGACAGTTGCACTGGACTGGGTGCTGCATTTGCGGGCATCCCTGGAGGCAGAAAGTTGACTGACTGAGGTGGTGGTGGATTGCATAATAAACCCTGCTGCTGTCCTGGGAAGATGAAGGATGTTGCGCTGGAGTGCTGGGGTGGCTGGAGAAGACCTGACTGCTGCCGTGGGAGATGAGTGTTGAGCGGTGAGGAGGGGTGGACCCGGGGGACGGGGGAGGGACTAAAGTGCTCAGGAGGTGGCTGGAAGAGGTCCTTGTCATGGCAGAGTTTCTGGTTGAGAACCAGACGACTCTGTAATTTCTTCTTGATGGCGTTGCCCTTCCGAGGAGTACCCACCTCCTCCCCATCAGTGTCGTCCTCATAAAAGGCAAAAGGGTCCGGGAGTTCCCCATCACCGAGGGGTAACAGACGTGAACATGGGGGAGATGGTGGAAGTTCATCTAGACCATTGGGAGCTTTCAGAGCTAGAGAGGGCACAGTTATGTTGAGAGCCACGGACTCCAGGTGAGCCCGTGAGCGCATTTCCTCTAAAGCATCGTGTTTCTTTTTCCGCTCCTTCTTGGGGATAAAGCCGAGGACCTGCAGGTGACTGTTACAGTACCTGGAAAACAAGAACACGTCTTCAGCACACAGTGCACACATGTAACATATGGGATCTCTCACACATTCACACATCATACAGACCTGCGGTCCTCAGACTTGGGGATGGGGTTGGTACATCGTTGGCTATTGTACTTAGCCACATATTCACATTGCTTGAAGGGGGCTGTCTTGTCCTCCAGAACGTGCCGTATACAGAAAGCATAGCCGTTCAGTCTGCGCTGCTTGCAGAGCTTTGGGCTGTACGAGCACAACGGCTTATTGTCCACCTCTGAGAAGTGTATGTGTTTGCCTTCGTACATCACGTGACTCTTGTCCTTGACAACATCAGCTGATGGGATAAAGTCAGGGAAAACCAAGAATTACATCACAAACATTTCACACCAAAGAGGTTACCATGCATGCACATGCAGAGTTATGAGGCAGGGATATCATCACCTCTACAGGTGATTGCTTTTTCAATAAATTGCTAATTAATATCAGTCTCTAATCAGATTAAAAGTTCAGAAAGCAAAGATGATTATGAAATATTTACTGCTCAAACATGTTTTGTAAAGTCAGAACTTAAATGACATTCAAAGACTTGTGGCTGATTGAATTCATTGTTGCTAGTTCAGTTTGCTCTGAAACTGTAGAACTTTGTTATGCCAAAGTTTCCTATTGAGAAACTGCTAGTAACCAGAGAGTGTTTTGATTCTAACACCAACAGGACAACAAGACGGTGGTGAAACACGTTTGTATGACATCAGTCTGCCAGACACAGTTAAGAACCAAAAACAAACCACTCACTACTGTGCAGACATCGCTACAGGTCAGCTGACCACAGGCGTTTCTCTACTTTGAAAGCCTCCTTCCTCCAGTGAACCAACGAGGAACACACAATCTGTTTTCACGTCATAAGAAACAGCCGCACAGTCAGACTGCTCTTGTTTTATCACAACACACCGTGATCCCAGTTGTAGTTTGAGTTGCTCAGCTCCAGTTGTAGCTTTGCTGCTGCCTGGTAACTTTGTGTTTTTAAGTTGGTTCAGCTGCGTGTTGGACACATTTGAGTCGTTGATACTAACCCGATTATCTTAAAGTAAAATCTTTGGTCAAATAAGGAGAACCGGATGGGCAACATACTAACGCCCGCTAGCGTAACTACCGTTTGAGTCTGGGGAGTTAGCTTGCCAGCGTTAGCTTGGAGCCGATAGACATATACTAATATTTGTAGTATATTAATACAAACATATCTACGTGTAACATATATATGAGTCCATTAAACACAAATGAATCCATCTCCAGGCAGAAATAACTTGTTGTCGACACACAACATACGCTAATAGTCAAATGATCCGTGTTAGCTCGCACGCTAGCGAAGCTAAAAACATAAATTAGTAGGCGGTAGCTAACCAGGAAACGGAAACATAAGCATATTGTAACACTGTAAAGGACAATTTTCTGTCATGATTTATTTAAAAAATGTTGCTGAAATCATCAGACGGAAACAGTACACTGTCGCCATTCATCGTGGGGTTTTAATGTACGCAAACATTATAGTAAAATACTTTCAAACAAAGGGTCTACATAGGCTTCAGGCCTGTCATCGAAGGCCTCGGTAATAATCGATATGAACCATAGCCACATAATGTTACGTTAAAAGGCTAAAAGACATAAAACTGCCACCACTGCACAACTCCACACATCCTCTTAAAGTACTGGGTCGATTGGTTTGACCACAACTTATAAAATAACGAAGTCATAGCTGAGAGGCCTGTTAGCTTGGGTAGCACAGCGGCCTCTCGTTGAGCAGCTGGCCGACTGAAGCCTCTGCGAAACGGTACTACCAGAAATCGAGACCGAGGCTGGATAGGATTTCGCTTACCTTGAATTGGTATGGGCTGTGTAAGGTATTCGCTCCAGATAGTCGGCCGAAATGTCTATTCGAATCAGCTAGGCTATTCCGTGCATCGATATTCGCGACAGGAGAGGAACAGTTATCTTCATCGAGCTCGGTGTATCTTGAAATAAGGATGCATGGAAATATTCGCTATCCGGAGCGAATTACAAGCAGTAGGTAGGCTGCTGAGGATTTTAGCTGGAGCCACAGCAGACTCCTCACAGCACCACTACAGGCACCGCGGGGACATGACAACAAGCCGCTCAACAACAACAACCTCTCCTACCATATTGGAAATTCAACTTTGTTAAAAGCCTCCGCAGAGTACAAGTGTTGTTTTCGTCGTGTCACGGGGGGAATGAGTCTGTGTGCAGGGTGCTGTTTGTTTGGATGAGCCACACTTTGAGTCACTGGGTGTGAAACACTGAGGGAGAGATCCAGTGATGTGTTGCGGTGTGAAATCCACCTGGACCCCGGCTATCATCCTCCATATGAAGGACTTATCAGCCCTGCTGCTGCCACACTGTTGCTGTTCACTGGTGATGGACCACGTGCCATCCCGGAGCTCCACACTTGAGAAGTGTCAAAACATGCAGACATGCCCTATGGTAGCGGTGCAACATTTTTAATACTTTTACATTCATTTTAAATAGTAGCAACAGTTAAATAGGCGGTTTACAAAGATTAATTAGGCTTACTACAGAAAACGGATTTATTAAATATCACATTTACAAATAGCTACACTTGCAATACTAAAACTCATATCTTTTAGAAAAATATAAATGTAACACTTTTAAATTTAAAGGGAGACAAGACTCTAGATTAAACTTTGGAGGATAAAGATTTTAAACCTTTGGTCGCGACTACTTGAGTTAGAATGTCCATAAATGTGCAAACATAAACTGAATATCTGGAGATTTGTCAAACGTAAGCTTGAATTTCCACTTTGCATAAGACATGATACTGCAGGTAAGTAAAGTGCGGGATAAACGAGGCATCTGCTATGGTAAAACACCTACTACAGTAAAACACAAGTGCAAATAAATATGTTCCTAGGGATGTGCAAATAGAGTAGTTGTGCGTATATTTTTTTCAAAGAACTGGATGACTATCCATTGTGCGCATTAGCATATGGCTGGCTCGTCGACAGCTTGTGCTCCCTCTGTGACGGCTTTCACACACTTGGCCATCGTCTGCGAGGCTCTGCTTATTGGATCTGTGGGTGAAGACAGAGCAGATTTCAAATTTGCAATGAAACTACTGTGTGTTTGTTAAAATTAAGTGTTACTTACACATTTAATGCTACATAAGCATATTCATTTAAAACCATATTTAAAATGATTTTAGCCACCAAAATAAAGCTTTTATTTCCCCGTACAGAAATGGCCTCTAAGCTATTTTATTCAAATATTATTAAATATTAATTTGAAAGTAATTCATTTTTTCTGTCATTTATGGTTTTTGCTTTTGTGTCAAAACTGGCAAAACACAAAAAATCATTTAACTAAAACTGCCATAACATTTGCTGACCACAATTTAAAATCCAGATGTAATGTAAGTAAATATTGATTTAATAACCACATTACCCAACCAGTTATCTTTGTTTTCTCCAACCACAGATTAACCACACGATGTCAAAATACTTCTGATAAATGTGGGTACTATAGTATCCACACAGACTATGGTATCACAATAACTGCATTTAAAAGGAACCTTAGTTAATCTGAGTAAAAGCTTCACCAGAGTAAAGAGGAATCATTCCGAAGATTTTTCTAATAAAATGTATTGATACATAATAATATCTACTTACAAACATTGATATAGTACGAGAAACAGATGGTTTTGAAATTGAAAAAGAAAAAAACTGATAGAGAGGAGATTTGTTGTTTTGTGAGAGAAGAAGCACTTTTAGTACCAGTGACTCACCTGTCATATAAAAGTCCTTCACTGTAAGCTGTGGTGGGACTAATGGTTCCATTAGGAAAGCCTGGTTCACTGCCTGAAATAAATAAGCCACACATTAACAAGATAAACAGCATGAAATTAACTGAGATAAATTAACATTAACATTTATACAACATTTAATTAGGTAAATCTCTACGATTAACTAAACATACACAAAAAAATAACAGCTGACCTTAGACAGTTCATTGGCCTGCTTGAAATAGTTGGCCTCCTCAACGTCATCATATCGCACCAGATTTGGGGAAACCTCTGCCAGTCTCTCGCGCACTTCATCAAGAGTATCATAGGGCAGAGACACTCCGGCAAGCTTTAATGAGAATAGAGATTACACAGCATTTAATCTAATTTCTTACTGCTTTATATGTAATATATCATGTGCTGCAGTTCACCTCAGAAATTGCCCTGATGATCCTCCAGTCCTCCCTGGCCATGCCTGGAGCAGTCACTGCCACCTTGGTCTGCTGGGCACGGCCCTCAGTGTTCACATAGGTGCCACATTTCTCAGTGTATGCAGCTCCGGGGAGGATGATATCAGCCATGGGTGCACCAACATCACCATGGTGACCTGGGCAGTTAGGGCACAGAGAATTGAAATTTAACCCTCACATGAATATATACAGAATGAAAAGAAAATTTAAATTAAGTATCTTGGTGAAGTATCTTTAAGTTAACCTACACCATCTACTGTCTGTGTTTAAATGCTTATCTGGTGCGATGACTCATCAAACCTTTAAGTGAACCTTTGTGTGCTTTGCATTCAATGTGTTTCTTAGTCTGGTTTTTCTCTGTAACTCTTCTGTGCCTGCAAATAACTGTATGTCAGGACTTAAGACTGCCTCACTACATACATTAATGTAAATGAGAGGTGCTGTGAATGAGCCTTCTGCTGCTGTGCAGTAAGACAGCTGACCTTGATAAATTATGAAACTATCCTTAGGGAGGTCTTGGCGAGTAATGCAGCCTGCATCAGCCCCAAGCAGGAACAGTACTTTGGGCGGATTCTTCCTGATAGTGTCCACTCCCGGCTTGTACCCAAGATCAAGTGCAGCAACTTGACTGGCAACCCTGAGGATACAGGCAAAACAGAATGTTTTATCATGAAAATCCCTCGTGAACACTGCCCTGCTACAGGAAGCATTCCCTCTAATTTTCCCTGACAATTACCTGTGCAGCACATTGAGAACCTTCCAGCTGTCCTCCACTCCACTGCTGACACGAGTGTTCTGAGCGATGGTTGAGACAGCTGCCATTATAGCAGCTCCGTCCTCTCTCTGCAGGCAACTGCTACCAATCACAATAACAGGATGTTTTGCTTCAGCCAAGACCTGCAAGAGGAGATAAAATACACAAATAAGACAGAGACATTTGAGTTGACTGATAACATTCATTACATAAGTGAGTATTACCTGTGAGAATGGGTGAGTTCCTGATGCAATTTCTTGAAGAACCATGGCAGAATCCCCAAGATGGTCATAGGTGTAACTTAAGTCCACTTCCTTTCCCACAAGAGCCACTTGCAACTCATTGTGAAGCCAGCTAAAAAAAAACACGCTATTTTATTTAAAATCAGATCTCCAACTTCAACAGCATTAAATAAACAGAAAAAACGTTTTTTTTAACAGCATCGAACATACCCTTTCCTGATTCGTGCATTGAAAAGAGGAGCCTCATAGCGTGGGTTGGTGCCTACCAGAAGAAGCAGGTCAGCTTCTTCAATGCCAGCAATCCCAGTATTCAGAAGATAGTTTGAACGCAGGTCAGATCTAAGCCAAGATCAAAACAGAAACCTACTATCAGCTCTAGTTCAACTAGTTTTGCAGTGTATTTAGTTTGTCTCTGTCTTGTCTCACCCAGCTCCACTCATTGGGAACACCTCCTCAGTGCACAGGTTGTCACTATTCAAACGGTTCAGCAAATCTTTAAGGGAAATTAGAGCTTCTGCATCCGCCATCCCTCCAACGACAGCAGCAACATCATTTGCCTCAACTCCTTGCAACTGTCAAAGAACAGATGTTTTTCAAGGCTGGCCAAGTTTTCATACACTGTTACAGAAGGAGGCTTCATTATAAATCACTTACTGCTCCTGCAACTTGAGTCAGAGCGTCTTCCCAAGTTGTGGGAACCAACTGCCCAGACTCATTTTTCACCATCGGCTGAGTAAGCCTCTGTCTCTTGAGTCCATCATAAGCAAACCTGTCAGGATGGAGGCAGTGTAGAGATCAACAATTTGCCAACATCAGACACAAATATAGGTCTGTGTTGTGAGATATGAAAGGAACCTGGTTTTGTCCGAGATCCACTCCTCATTTATGTCCTCATTAAGACGTGGCAGGATTCTCATCACCTCACCACCACGAGTGCTCACCACAATGTTACTACCCACAGCATCTAGAACATCAATGGATTCAGTCTTCCTGTAGAAAACATATTAGGTTATATAAGAGGAGAACAAAATTTAGACCCTAGTAAGTTAATTACAAAATGAGAACAATAAGAAACCTGGTCTCCCAAGGGCGAGCAGTGAATGCATATGGTTTAGAAGTCAGGGCTCCCACTGGGCATATATCAATAACATTCCCAGATAACTCAGACATGAACATCTTCTCCACATAAGTCCCAATCTGCAGGTCATTGCCTCTGCCGGTGGTGCCCAGATCCTCCACCCCTGCTATCTCACTGGCAAAGCTGTAGTAAGTAAAAAGTCAAAAAAGTAATTATTCTTCATGTTCTTAATTTCCATAACAACTTAGCTTACTCAAGATATCCAGGTGTGACTCACCGCACACAGCGGGTGCACTGGATACAGCGAGTCATAATGGTTTTGATGAGTGGGCCAATATTTTTGTCTTCCACCGCTCTTTTGCCCTCTGTGAAACGACTCCTGTCGCTGCCAAACTGCATGGACTGGTCCTTCACACAAAATCATAGTCAACACTGTTAATCAGTCTTACAAATAACACTGAGACCACACACTCAGTAACAGACTAATGAAAACACAGTAATCTTTTATTTACCTGCAGATCACACTCCCCTCCTTGATCACAGATTGGACAATCTAATGGGTGGTTAGCTAGCAGAAACTCCATCACTCCCTCTCTGTGAAAATTAAACAACAACTATTTATAACATTGTGTCAGGTTACTTTCTAGAGAGAATATACACTTTTTTTGCTTCTGAGAAAGCTGATATAATAAAAATATAGGTAGCCCAGAATAACACAAATATAAAAGTGGGCTTCATAATCATAAAATCTTAAACACCACCTATCAGACAATTGGATATAATTAATTTATGTGAATTTCCCCACTGAGGGACGATAAAGGAAAATCTAATCTAATAATTAAAGACCAATGTTTACATAAAATGTATATGATCTCTACAATGATGTTAGTTGTGAGTTTGATCCTACCTTGCCTTCCTTGTTTTGTCAGAGTTGGTTAAAATGTTCCAGCCCTTCATAACAGGCATAGCACATGCTGCCACAGGCTAGAAGGTAGGTACATGCAAAAAATGTACATATTATTACTTTAAGCAGGCATCTCTAAGTCACAGTAAAATTATGAAGAAGAAACACAAGACTGACACACATGCATTGATTACTGGAGTGGAAACATGCATCTTAATACTTTACCTTAGGAACTTTCTCAATCTCCACAAGACACATGCGACAGTTTCCCGCTACTGACAGACGTTCATGGTAGCAGAAGCGAGGAATTTGCATGCCTGCCTTCTCACACGCCTTCGATAGAATAAGACACAATGTAAAATATAACATTATGAATCAAGATGTCGGGGGATTGCTGTAGTTACCTGCAACACAGTGGTTCCTGGCTCCACCATGACGGCCTCCCCATCCACGAACACCTCCAGGAGGCTGCTGGCAGCTGCTGTTGCTGCAGTACGAGCTTCAAGCAGAAAACAGGGACGGTTACCATTCAAAAAGAAATCCCACACACAGTGAATCATTTATGCTACAATAATTAAATCCTGATATCTCATTGTGATGGCAAAGTAGTGACACTGATCATTACAGGCAGCAGCCTGGCACCAAAGCTAGTACCAGGCAAATCTGTAATCCTGCCTATAATCCACCGGTGGAACAAGGTTACATGGATATTCTGGCACAAAACAAACAGAACGCCACTGTGTACAAACGCGAGAGACGTGCAACAAAATGATTAATTAGTAAAACGATGAAGTGGCATGTGTATATAAATATGCTTACTTACCATGATTGGTCGCAACCGCACCTCCTTTGGCAACAGCTGCTGGAAAGAGACTCCGACTCACAGCAGGCAAACGCAGCATGCTGGAGGCAGAGAGGCGACATCGTGTGTGAGCTCCAGCGGGTCTGACAACACGTTTAAAGTTGGTGCGTAATGATTCACACACGCTCCAACACCACAACACAGCAGAAGTAGCTGTTAGCTAGCTGTTGGCTGAAGGAGCGGCTAATTCCTAAATAAAGCACACGTCTATGCGACCCACTGTGCTTTACGTCGGGTGTTGACAGCCCGTAAAAGGTTGCAAACGTCGTTAGATATCAACATAAACTCTGCGTAACGTCACTCGCTAATCTGTGTGTTAACGTGAGCAAATGTTGCTGTAGCCGCTTCATATTCTAACGTTACTTACTGAGAGTGCGTGAAACTGTTTCAACCAATACACACGCTAAACCCACTACTTAGCATGGTTGCTAAAAACAAGCTACAGTGACAAACGTCAACAGGATAACCTCACTAGCTAACTCGTGCCACATAGAACTATAACATCCAGGTTATCAACGTTATTCAGCAGATACAGATTATTGCGGTGCCACTTACTTGCCGGTGTCCTCGGGAGACTGTGTGCTACGCAGATTGCGCACTGTGTTGCTATTCTGCTGCGTCACAGATTAAGTAATCCAGTGTGCCGTAATCCACGCAGGAGGGCTGCGTCACTCTGTAACTACACCATCAGTACTGAGCGGGTGAAGTAATGTAGCATCTCCCCAGCAGATTCTCATCTACACCCTAACTGTGACAGTCTGTGGTGATGTGGCAGCAACTGCAGGGATTTTATCCTCTGATTCACTATTTGCTTTGAATACAAAGGTGGATTATCCTCACTCCTAAATGTGCCATTTATTCACAGCAACAACAAAGAGGGTCAGAGGTTCTGATGTTCAGTCCGTGAAGTGACACAAGGCCTTCGCTTCCCTGTTGAAGATCAGGGTGAAATATGCCTCCTGTGCCATTTTTCACACTTGTCACCACAACAGGATGTCTCTGTGTGCCTCTACAGTGAGTAATCCTCACAAATCAGTGTTCACCGGGGATGAATAACAGGACACGAGCCACTTTGTAAACAGACACTGAGGAAAATGCGGAAGGAAATGCAACATCTGGACGTTCCTCAGGCTTGTGCATAGTTGTGAGTAGTGTGTAAGTTCTGCTGGAAACCTGGAGTGTGTGTGTTAAACTTCAAAGCCTTATCATGAGGTAACCAGGATGACATCAAGTCAAATAATATAAAACAGTACGGTGTGTGTGCTCAGAGGAGCAATTTTATTGACATATATGCTATTTACTTGTAATATATTAGAATAAAACATTTGTACAACTCTCAACTAGTTAAACAAACAATACATTAATAGATGACTGTAGTATCAAACTGTATAAAAACATAATCATGTTAAACTACTATCAGATATATGCACATCTGTAACAGCCTATCAAGCAGTGATGAGCAGAGGAGTACAATCCAAATGTGTGAGATCCATGACTCATGATTTTCCCAAAAATGTTTGAAAAATAGTTTAAAAAGAATGTCCATCACATTTTCCAAAGCCTGAAGACACATCTGCAAATTGCTTGTTTTTCTGACCAGCTGTCCAACACACAAGGATATGCAGTTTATTATCACAGAATACAAGGGAAAGCAGCAAATCCTCACAGTGGAGAAGCTGGACCCAGAGAGAAGCCAGGATTTGTATTTGTCTACTGACTAATTGAGATAGATTTTGATCTTGCCTGTTTCTCTAGAGATCTCTTGCAAATGAAAAATATATGCAAAGATGCTAACTATGTGCACATTATACCGTTTCCCTCAGTTTTTCCATTTGGAGTAATAGCTGAAGTAGGTGTAACTCCATCCAAATGAAACACAACAGGGAAAATCTGAACATTACAGCTGGAAAGAATGGGCGTGATAATCCTCCTCCACTGCGCTTAAGTAACAGTCAGCCACCCTCATATTTTTCATGGTCTGCTACAAGAGGCTGAGGACGATTGCGATCATAGAGTTGATGACTCCACAGGCTCCTCTGGGACACTGACTTGATGATGTTCTGGCACAGACTCCATCTCAGTGGCAGACACTGACTGGCTGAGCTCTCTTAGTGAACTCTTGGTTATGTTCAGACATGCGCGCTTCAGGATGTGACGAACCTTTTTACCCAGGAGCATATACAGCAGGGGGTTAATGCAGCTGTTGAAAAAACCTAAGCTGGTGGCAAGGGGAAATCCAGCTTTAAGCATGTGTTGTAGGTTCACTGAGGAATGTATTGATAACTCCATTAAGCTAAAGGCATGAAAAGGTGCCCAGCATAAAAAGAAGGCCAGGATTACAGCAGAGACTGTTTTGGAGAACCTAGATAGGCGGAACGAGCTCTGAGATCGATTCAGTTTGACTGTGAGAAGTATGCCTGTCACACAAATAGCGGTAAACGGCAGGAGGAAGCCCACAGTGGTGCGGATGGCCACTATTACAATGTGTCTCATGGCTGCTGTGTGTGAGTCCTGTGTGTGGAAGTTGTTGAAGCACACCACCTTGTCGTGCAAGCGCAAGGTGTCACGGAAAATCAGCGCAGGGCAGCTCATGGCGCCGGCTAGCACCCATATGCAGCAACACATGACCCAGGCTCTTTTTACAGTTCGATGTCTCTGAGACCAGTTGAGGTGGACCAGTGACACATACCTGTCTATGCTGAGCACCGTGAGGAAGAGCACGCTGGCGTACATGTTCATCACGGACACAAATGAGTTGAGCTTACACATGGCCACACCAAAGTCCCAGTGGAAGTCTCGCAGAATGTAATCGATGTAGAGGGGCAAGAAAAGCACAAACACAAAGTCCGCCATGGCAAGATTGAGCAGCCACACGCTGTTGACAGTCTTTTTGCTTTTGAATGCCGTCACCCAAATAACAATCCCGTTTCCAATCAGACCAAGCACAAAGGAAATAATATAGATCACCACTGAGATGATGTGCATAGTTTCCCTTTGCCTGTGATCAACTTTAAGCTCTTCTAAGTCGCCATACTCCAGGTAATATTCATAACTGTAGTTTCCATAGTCCTCGCTATAGTCAGCCATTACTGCAATGATTGATTTTCTGTGAGAAGACAAAAAAATGTTATGATCAGATTTATTTTCTATATGGTGATGCAGTATCTTAAAGAATCCCTCTTTGTTCTTACCTCACACCCTTTAGGATATATGCTCCTCAAAAGGACCCAGTTGTGTATCCCGCCCCTCTTTTCCAATCACTCAGCTCCTGCGTGTTGAGGCTGGGACAGGGTGTGTCCCGAGAAACCCTGGAACACAGAGTCAACATCCATCTAGATCAACAAATCAGGACATTGCAATGCCGCACAGATGAGGCTCAAAGAACCCTCGTAGTGTGATTCATGATGTTTGTTCTGTAAGTAAACATGGAAGAGCTGACACACACTTTATTGTTACATAATTTATGAATGCAGGGGCACAATGTTATTGTCTGGGTGATAATAAAAATTAAAAAAAAAAACACAAAAAAAACCACATGTATCTCATTGTTTATATTCCCCAGGGACGAAATCAGAAAAAAACAGAGCAAAGAGTCATATTTTTGCACATATCTGAAATACCAGTATCATCATCAAGGCCAAAACAGAGCTCATCACCACCACAATTCTACTCCAGTCTTTATCTTCTATCTCTACTCTACACTACAATTACATTGAAAAGGAATGTCATGAAAAGAACATCTACAAATGCAGAGGAATAGCTGCAAAGATAAAAACTGACAAACTGTTAAAGACTACATGGACACAATGTTAAATGCAACAATCAGTGCAATCGACAAAAAATGGAAGATGTCCGTTTATAGGATTTAGAATAGGATTTCAATAAGATAAGATTACAGTATTTATTGTCTTGGTAGGAAACTTGCCATGTACATAACAGAGCCTGCAGTATTTAGGTACATTAAGTACATTCATCCATCAAATATTTTATTTATGAGTAGGTTTGTGTATTCTTTAAGTAGCACCTCTAAATTTGTTGTCCTGCTTTGTTTTGTACAATGACAATAAATACTTTCTATTCTATTGTACTCAATTTCTATTCATCTATATAGATCAAATTGACTTATATACTGTGCAATGTCAAACTGATAAATAGGAGGAAAAAAACCTTAAAAGAGAAAACGTATACAACAACACATTTATGGTGAATGGAACCAATAGACTTTAGAAAAAGAGCTACTTTAGAGACTTGAAAACAAACAAACAGATAAAAAAAGTAGCGCCTATACTATCAAAACAACAGCATCTGTATTTAATAATCAGTTAACACCACAGGAACAGACATAGTTCACCAGTCACTCGGTGCCACATATGCACAGTTTGAATACTAATGGGATAAACATGAAGAGCTTTCTCACCTAAAAGTTGGAGCGCCCCCTTTTCTGAAACCACTTTTCCGGATCAACACACGGCTGCTTAGCCTCTGTTAGCTCCGGTGAGCTGGGCCTGGTCTTATCCGTGACTTCTCCTCTCGGTGTCTGTGTTGCATGTGCAGTCCTCATCCAGACTGAGCCGTGAACTGTGGTTCCAGGGCTGGAGGAGCGGCGCGGTGCAGTGGGCGCGCCAGGCTGACGCGTCAGACACGGACCAACGGAATGAAGAGAACTTATTGGTCCTCGGCTCGGAGCAGAAGAAAGCTTTCATTCAGAGAAGCTGTCGAGTAGAAGCCGATCCAGATTACTCTGTGAGTAAACTGTTTTCAGTGTTGCAGGTTTTGTTGTTGACAGCCCCACCCCCCCAAAAACAGAAACTTCATCTGCTTCCTTTCCCACCAGCCACTTTCTGAACTCGTTCATTCAGCACTTTGCTGCTCATTAAACCTGAGTAAACTCGTGGCAGGCCTCCGTGCTTTGAATGTGGATGTGCAGACGAGCTTGATTACACTATAAAACGTTTGCTGGATTTACTGGATTTCCAATGAATTCCCCTAACCTTGGTTGACTTGTAAAATGCTGATTAAAACATTGTATGTGGAGATTTAGTCCTTGGTATAAGTCTGTCATGTCAAATGCGTAAATATGTAAAATTCAAAGTCAAGTTATTTATTTATTTATTATTTCTTCCTGCCTTCTCCATGTTAATAGACCTGTACTGCAGCCGTGCACTAGGTGGCGATCCACGCACTTTGGTTTCACTTTTGGGGCGCTGTCACGCAGTCCATCTTTACATACAGGCTATGATGTTTTCATATTTAATTAATTGATTTTACAGATGCTTTTTTTTTTCCAAACTGATGCAGGATGATGTAAGAAAGACACGCGTGGACGCTGCTGCTCACCCATCCCTCGTCTCAATCTCCAGCGACCCCATAGTGACCATCCAATCTCTCTGTGGATCATTCAGTTCTGTGGGGGGGGGGGGGGTGACATCCCTCAATAGCTCAGCTGCTTGTGCACGTCTGTCTGCGTGTGTTCTGCGTAGCCTTTACTCATGCCGACAAGTCATGACAAGCACTGATTATAAACTCTGGCCACTGTGACACAACACAGTCTATCATGGAGATATGCTGTTTTGTCAGAAAGACACGAACGCTGTCACAATCATCATCCCTTGTCCAACATCACTCATGCTTTTCCTCACGTAATGTCTCAACACACTATGTTCCTATCCATGAATCACTCACTTCCTTTTTTATTCTACGCCTAAACACATTACTTTATGCACGGGTTGGAAGTTACATACACCACTGCTATAAAAGTTTTCAAATGATTGTGCAAGGAATTATCATTATAATTACCACATTTGTTTTATATTCATTTTATAAGATTATCATATTCAGTTTGAGCCACTGATGATGCTCCAGTCCACATTGTCAATATGACATTCTGATTTGTGCCTAAGCAACATTAACAATGATTTAAATTCCTGTTCCCCTTAATAAGCCATTATTTTCAAATTGGAACAGTCGAGCAAATGTAACGTAGAACATTGCATTCCTGCCATTCTTCATATAACAATTGATCTGCACATGGTTAGAATTCATGAACCTTACCTTACCATCAAAATAATAGAAACTCTGGGATGGAGTTGGCCTTTTAATACATAATGTAGGTCTTTTTTAGCACACGAATGCTAATCCTATATTCTGAGGTGAATGATGTCCTTAAATTAAGGGTCAATAGGTCAACATTGACCAGATATACTCTGAAGGTCTTTTTCACAGATGTAAGCACAGAGGGAAATACTAAAATTAATGGTGGGTGAATTGTGTTTAGCTGCTCTAGTTTCATTTTCATTATGCATGCTCCCTTGTGACGTGTGTTTTTTGTCCTGTGTTTTTAATAAATTTAAAGGACCTGTATATTTATGCAAGTATTTCTATTTAATGCAAATTTTGCTTCACTACATTTTAGAAGGAATTATTATACATTTTACTCTTTCATGGCTCAGTTTTGCATCAGCTTCCACATGTTGTTTTCAGTTAAACCGCTGATGCTTAAATATTAATCTGATAAATAGCTCATGACTTCCTGTACCTTCAGTACTCAGTTTTTCTCCGTTAGTTTTTTTGCTAATGTATTAATGTAAGTGGTGAGTAGATAATGAGTGAATTTTCATTTTTGGGTGAACTATCCCTTTAAAAATAAAATAAATAATAATTTGACATTTACATTTATCATGGTAAATATCGATTGTGTCTTAATCTGTAGCATATAGCATCTATAATTTCTGGCCATATCCCCTATATTAGGCTCCTATAATAAAAACAATGTTTTATTGTTTTTTAATAAGTCATCCCTGTAGTTTTTTTGTGTTGTGGGAATTGAATGATGTTTCTGATGTCACATGTTTTTTTTTTGTCAGTATGTTTGTTTGTGTGCGCGCGCTCCTGTCAGCTTGTTGTGATCTGCAGACCATGCCTGTGATCTGTGGAAGTCACCTGAAGGGGAGGGAGGACATGTTTGGTGTGTTCGAGGAGGAGCCTGCAGCTTGACTTCCAGTAGCTGTGACTGGCCGCCGCCTTCTCTCTGCCTCTCCCCCCACCCATCGTCCATCCTCCTCCTCCTCCTCCTCCTTCTTCTCCTCTTCCTCAGCAGCTACTGCAGCAGCAGCATCCCGGTGCCTCCCGGATCCATGAAGAACTCCCTCCTGCACGGCTCCCTCCCCGCCGCGATGGGCCGCAAGCCTTCCACTGCGTTGCTGTGTTGATATCGAGATATTCCACTTATTCAAATATGAATCATGCATTTGATATTTCTGGCCACTTTGCTCGTCAGCGTCCTCTCGCCTTGGCTTCATCCATCTCTAGCGTCATCCGGTACGTACTGGCCGCGTCCTGCTGCCTTTTTGTCACTTTGATGTCAGGGAATAGCCTCCACCCTCCACTTTGACTTAAACACTGACTGACGGTGGA
The DNA here is from genome assembly GCF_024713975.1 of Paralichthys olivaceus. NCBI lineage: Eukaryota > Metazoa > Chordata > Actinopteri > Pleuronectiformes > Paralichthyidae > Paralichthys > Paralichthys olivaceus. The sequence continues at coordinate 10,204,571 of NC_091102.1, forward strand.
CTGCAGGTGCATCGCTTTGTGTTTCCGCTCCACGATAAAACGCAGGGCTGTGCAATGTTGAATATGCGGTGTTCTCGAACATGATGGTGCATTGAGGCACACCACAGCATTCCAGCAGCTCTTGTTCAGCCTGATATGAAACAGTGCTCTCTATTATGTATGATCTTCACATCTGAATGAACAACCACTGCAAACCAGTTTTTTCCATCCGTGCATAATATAATCTGCTGTTGTTGTCTGGGGCTTTTTGGATTCATATTGCATAACAGGAACTGCATTCATCCGTCTGGTGCAGAGTTTTCCACTTCTAGCACATCAAAAGTAGATTTCCGTGAATTAAAGCATCTTATTTTCCTCATTCTCAGTCGGCCTAACAGCCATTTGTGGTTGTCACTATGTTATTATTCAATGTGCAACCTTACTGAAGTGTGTCCTGAGGAATCGCAATGAAGCTGGGGCCACTTGCCTCAGTGTTATCAATGCGTTTCATGAATAAAGGATGATAGCTGGCTCTTTGAATACTCTGTGTGTGTGTGCATGTGTGTGTGTGTGCATTTCTCACATCGGTGCAACGGGATTTCTCTTTGCAGTTTCTCAAGGAGTAGAGGACAAGGTTGAGAGGGATGCGGTGCCAGTGCTGCTGAAGCAACAGGCAACTGCAGCACCTGCCACAGACAACACAACACACCATGCAGCAGAGCATGAGATCACCTACCCCTCGCGGCTGATCTACTACCTGAACGAGGACTCAGAGAGCACCTACCATGACCTGGACACGCGAGTCAAGAGTCAGGCCGCAGAGGGCCAGGTAAGCCAAGACAGGTGATCCCAGGATGTGGTGGGAAGATATTTTATGTCAAGTGTCCGGCCCCTTAACAGCCTGCTGTCTGGTGGAGGTTCTGAAGTTGTAAGTCCTTAATTGAGCCTGTGTAAATCTGGCTTGGAGGCCATTTTGCTGCACAGACACACACACAGCACATTCACAGACATGCTTTGTGTGCATCACGTCAGAGCGATCATGCTGAAGGAAGCATTTCTCCCACTGTACTTTACCATCTGTCCTTTATCCACCACTTCTCTTTGCACGCTGTACTGTAGATGATGTGACATAATCGATCCTCTACCCTGAAGTCGCCATCATCCTCTGCAGTGACCACTCTCTTCTTCATTAACAGGCGGTCCACCTTGCCCAGGCCAGTTTCCAGTTAGAGGCGTTTGGTTCCAGATTTGTCCTGGATCTAAAGTTGAACAAGTAGGTCCTTCCTCGCCTTATCTAACTAACCAACGACGGTAATTCATTAAAACTAAAACGATTGATTTCAGAGCTCAAAGCCGCTGTGGTCGTTAATTGTAACAAACTGCTTGACTGTGGTTTAACTTCCTGTGAGAGGGATTTGGATGTGTAGTTCAGCAGTGTCCTCTGTCAGGGTCGTGATGTAATGTTTTATTGTACAGATGGTTGAAAATGGCAGAACGTCAGCAGCTGTATTCATCTTAGGGTTAAGACCTCAAACTCTGTCTGAACATCCATGCGACAACAGGCCCACACTGATACTGAAGATGTTATAGAAAACACTCTGTGATAAGCTATGATATGGAATTTATTTTTTAATTCAGGGCTTTTAAAAAATCTACAATACAATTAAAATAAATATTGGATTTAGAGGAAAAAAATGGGTCACTGGATATGAAGAAGTGATAATTAGTTATGTGGGTAATTTAATAATCATGCAAAATATGATCAAGATCATAGTGAGACTCAAAATCAGAGCATTAATGTTCACGTTGAAAACATCAAATCCCGTGAAGCCGACAGTGGTTGTCTGACCTTAGGCGCCAACATGACCAAGATCAACCTTGGGTGTTTCTGGGCAAGATACTTATGAGCAAGCATGTGATTCCTGTCTGTGGGTGACTGCTGTTTGTAACTGATATGTGTTATTATATGTCAGATTAGTCATTAACGCAGCGTCAGTCTAAGAGAAGGTATTCAGGGAAGCTGTAACTAAATAGGGCAGACTACTGGTTCAGGAATCCTGCAAATGTTAAGAGTCGTCTTAGTTCGGCTGCCAGTTTACACACAAGGACAAACTGTTTTTTTGGAAAATCATTCTGAAAAAGCAGAGTCTGTATCTTTAATTGGTTTTCATCATAAAGGAGCAGAGTGGCAGATATGCTATGCTCTGTGATCACTGTCCATTCAGAGACACGAGGCTCTGGACACTCAATAATATTGATTTACTCCCCTCACAAAGTAGCTGGTCTACATATGCGAAGGCTTAATGTGCATGTGTACAAGGATTTCAAAATCCTGATTGAATTTCAGGCCCTTCAGTTGGATTTTAAACTGGATTGTGGATTCTGCAGTCAAATGTTGTAATTTTATATTGCACACGTCTGAGTGCTGTTAGATGTTGAGATGGATAAAGTGTTTTTGAGTCATCAAGGAGGAAATGTCATAAATATATCTTACTGTCTACTTTCATATTGCAAAAATGCTGCCATTCCACATTCAATGCATAATTTTATGACTCAAGCTAAAAAACTAATTATGAAAAGATTTCCACATTCAGTTGAGAGCATTTTCATTTTGGTTTGATAGCTGCTGACACAGTCATTAAACTGAATTATGTTGCAAATGTAACTCCACCATCTTTGTAGTATTTTGAGTTTGTAGCATATTTCAGTGCCAACATAGAGGCTGGCACTGAATAACTTATACACTTATAAATCTATATAAATCTATAAATATAAATATAATATAAATACAATTTACATGGTACAGATTCCATCTATGTTGAATTTGTTTTGTAGAAGCCACATATGTGAAGTGAGCGGCTGATGCTCGAGGCCCAACGGGAGACGGGAGTGTGACCTTGATTCCCAGCTGTTTGGCTGCACTGTAGGTCATCTGTGAGATACATGAGCCAACTTCACTTCCCTGTGTTCCTCTCTTTTCATGTGAGAACAGGGGGTTTGAATTCTGCTTGGTGTTGTAGCTGCGACAGTGCGGGTCTAAATATAGATGGGTCTGCAACCTGCCAATGGGCGCTTCTTTATCTCCTCGCCGCTCACTGTACCTGTGATTGTAAACTGAGGAAACTGGTTTTCCCACTGGAGGACGTATATTGATTTAAAACACATCCTTTTTCATGTAGTGCATCAGGAATGGGACCAGTAGCTTCCCTGTAATGGACCTCAGTTCTTTTTTAGATATCCTGTTGTGAATATCTTTTCCGCTGCTGACTCTTCCTTGGAGTGTCTTCATCTTTTAGGACACGTATCAGATTCATTCTATTTGTTGAGAGTTTAAACATTGTGATATGATGGAGCTGTGCGTCACGTCAGGATTCAGAGCTGTATTTCATGTGGTGCCAGACACAAGAACATTTTGATTTTATGTCTCTGCCTTGCTTCTGTCTCGCTTTCCTGTGCTGCTGCTGCTGCTGCATTGAGGCACTCAGTTGCCTCTGGACTAGAGTAACCTTAGGGCAGGCTAGTGCTGCCTCCACACACAGATTCAAAGATCTCTCACACACACACACTCACTCACACACACACATCTTGAAACACTAATGCTTTACCCCTCCATACTTTGCGGAGCTCCCCACCACCCACACACACTAACACATCCGTATACACTCTTACTCTCTTATGTCCAACTAAAAATAGGCCCCTCACTCAGGAATCTCTTTCACACGCTGCCCCTGCCTCGACTCTTCCCCTCATCCCAGTGCACTTCCTGCCCGAGCATCACTTAACGGCGTCACGCTGCCGGTGTCACAAGACTTCCTCACTTGCATCTCTTTTTCTAAAAAAATGTTTTTCTTTTTTATGCCGCAACACCACCACATCTTTACAGTGAGGAGGGTGTGTTTTTTGATTTGCTAGGTTACTCAGAAGAAGAAAAGCGCAGTTGTGGCAAAAATGGCAGCCTCTTGAAATCAGATGTCAGCTAACAGATTGAGTGTGTGTAACGGTGAGGGATGCTGACTCAAACAGAGGGAACTTGACCGCTGTGTTCAAGGTGAAGCCGAGGCAGATTTCAGACATAGTTACTTGTTTCGGTTCCTATCACTTGTGCTGTTTCTCAACCAGTGATCTAAATGTGGTAAAATTGAGGAAGAAGCATATTCGTGAGAGCAATGTTTTACAATTTCTTTAAAATCACTTGAATTACTGTAAATCCACTTTTAGAATGAGTGCGTAACTGTGTGTGAGTCTATTTTTAACATCTTATTATAACAGAATGTGCATGTTTTTGAAAGATTGGTCATTTTATCCAATACAGTCTTGTTTGTGCAGCCGCTCACAAGTAAAGTGCATCCTAATTTTTCCCAGAGGGCAGGGGACATTTAACATCTGCGGTGCTCTTTTGAGATGCCATGAGCCATGTCATGTTTGTGCAGACTAATCCAGGCACTGTGGTTATGAGTGTTCTTGTTTAAACTCCAACCAAAGCAGCGCTCACCGCTCGTTTGAAACCACACTACTGTGTGAGTCAGAGAAAGCAAACATAGACAGACTGTTGTGTTGTTTTTACTGTCGCTGCATCATATCCTTCCGATTTAACCAACTTCAATCCCTGTTTTTTTTTTTTCAGTGGCTTGCTGTCTTCAGATTATGTTGAAATCCATTATGAAGGGGGCAAACCTGTTCTATCAAAGGTAACATCTTCTGTAGTTTTGACACAAATGTTAAAATACACGTTATCTTCTTTTGTTGCTGGAGTGTGGTTGTCTGTTTCCTTTAGTCAGTCTTGTATATTGTTGGTAAAGCTAAAGGCTCACCCTTTTGAAATTAAAGACAGATGTGTGTTGACGGCCTGTGAATTAGTTTGCTTTTGTGTTTTATTGCTAACCCCTCTGCAAAACTGTCACCAAATTAACACTGCAACTGTCACATGTCAACCAAAAAACTGGACATATATTTAGACTGAGAAAAAGAACACAATGTACAAGACAAGGCTCAGATAGATAGATAGATAGATAGATAGATAGATAGATAGATAGATAGATATTTGAACGTGAAAAGAGAAGGACAGCGTATGGATAGATGGATCAATGCATGTAGATGGATGGATCATAGATTGTGGAACATGGGAGTACATGATGTTTATAAAATCGAAGGAGAGTGGATAACCATGTTCCAGATGGATGGATAGAGGAACATGGAAGTATATAATTTTATAAAACAGGAGGACAGAACAGATCGATATATAGATAGATTTTTGAAGTGCATGATTTTTACAAGGCAGAAATAAAGAGCAGATAAATAGAAAGATAAAAAGGTAAAAAGAAAGATAAGAGCATATAGACAGAGGTAGAGAAGAAAAGAGGTTAGGAATGAGAGCTGGCTCCTGCTGCTCCTGCTCCTGCTCCTGCTCCTGCTCCTGCTGCTGCTGCTGCTGCTGCTGATTCAGGCAGAGGGCTGGGCTGGGCGTACTGTAGCTGAATCAGCAGGGTTTCGCTCCCCTGCAGCCTCCTGCTGTAGCTCTGGTCATGTGACGAGGGAGAGAGTGCACTCTGCAGTAGCAGTGCAGCGTGGGATGGATGAAGTGTGAGGGAGGGGGAGAGAGGGAGAGGGTGGGAGGGTGTCCTCTGTTCACCCCATGTCTGACAGCTGAGTCACAGATAGTACCACCTTAATGTTTTAACACACACACATGTGAACAAGAATAGATGGAAATGCAGGAATGAACCGCATGAAGGCCGAACCCAACATCTGTGAGACAGGCTGTTCCATCGTCTGAAATGCTCAAGATAATTAAGTAGGAAAGTGACACATTCACCGTGTAATGAACGGTACACGCAGTTTTGTGCGTTGTATGGCTGCTTTATTTATAGCCCTGGTTTGCTGTGATGTTTCTTTAGCGCTGTGTTGTCTTCCCCTCAGGGCGGTGAGCACTGTTACTACCACGGCCAGTTGAGAGGGAACGATAACTCCCACGTGGCCTTATCTACCTGCAACGGGCTGCAGTAAGTGAACAGCAGGGTTGTGTGCACTCCTCGCTGTGTGTGTGAGAATATCTGTGGATGCACTCGTCTCTGCTCCTCGCCTCCTATTGACTAAGTATCGAATGGCTTCTCTCCCTTTTCTTCTCTCTCTGGACGGCAGCGGGATGTTTGACGATGGAGTCTATGTGTATCTAATTGAGCCCTTAGAACAGACTCATTCAATCGTAAGTTATTCCCTTCACCTTGAACCCAAATATGTATCACTCAGATGTTGTTTTTTTGTTACTTTCTGCTCATGTAGCATCACCACACGCAGCTGAGAGACGAGATAAGTACATTACATACCTCTGCCAAGGCCCAACAGTTCATCAAAATTCAATCAAGCTTCCCCAACTTGCACACACTCATAGATATCAGTTATTCAGGCTCAGCTGTCAATTATGAATTTTCACCCTGTTTATTTCGCATCAAATGACCAAACCTATTATGCAACATTTATTGGAACTTATATCAGTGTGATAACAACTACGTAAAATCATCAGAAAATGAATTTGATGCATACTATGATTTTTTAAATTATTTTAGTTTGGTCCATCTCCCATCCACTAACGTGGAGCAAGCACGGTTCATGACCAATACTGCCTCCAGCCACCAGGCGGCGATTGAGATGTTTGGCTTTACTTTAGGGGGCTCAAGTCGTCCATCTTTATTTACAGTCTATGGGTAAACATACCTGCTAAACCTTAGCATGTGAACATTGTCATTGTAATTTGGAGCATAGACATTTGTAGCACAAATGTGTCTCAACAAAACTATACTGTTTTTTTTTACTTTTAATGTTGAATTAGCCTTCAGGCCTCATTAGCAGTGTTGCTGTCATCACTGTTGTTTTTCTACCTCATCATGTGTGGCACAACCTTCATGTTTGAATCTTACTTAACAGTGTCTGTGAACAGTTTCTGTCTCCAGCTCCTCTTCAGTCTTGTAACACTTGTGTGCCTCACCCCTGCAGGATACAGCTGCAAGGCCTCACAAACTAAGAAGAGCAGCCTCCCTTCACTGGAACAATGATACAGAGGAGCAGGGTAAGGGTTTTCATCACTCTCTGTCATGATCTCTCATGACTTCCTCCATCAATCCTCCTCCCTTGAACTATCACCACACCCCTGCTCCATCCCGTAGTTACATTTCCCTTAGAAAGTCAGTGTTCAGCACACAACATGCATGTACACAAAGATTCTTTAATACGTTTTTCAATTTTTTAACATGCCTCCGGGGCATCATGTTTTCAAGTAGTCTGTATGTCTGTATGGGCCATTCTTGTGAATGTGGTATCTCAAGAAAGTCTGGCTAGGATTTGGTGCTCAAATGACATTGTAACTTCAAAAAGCAAATTTATTTTGCCTTGTAAACATAACAGCCCAAGAATGCCTGGAGTTGAAGTTTTGTAGCAATAATTAACTGTTGTCATTGTTGTGGTCAAAGTTCAAGGTCATATGGCCTCACAGAACATGTTTTTGGCCAGTTGATCATGATATCTCAAGTCTGCCTGTGGAGAATTTATTTTCTGACCAGTTGGCACATGGATTCAAAGATTAACGGATTCGATTTCACTGGTCAAAGGTCATGGTAACCTCATGAGCCTGGACAAAATATGTTTGTAGACCGAAACTGCAGTGGTGGCTGGAGCAGTGCGATCTCAGGCCGGTAATCCTAGTTTTTTTTAGTCTGTTATGATTAGTGGTATGATGGTATGGCTGAGTAGATCAATGACAATGACAAATGTGCTGAACAGAAAAATGTACACAGGGAAGGGCTGACCCATAACAAAGGGAAACTATGAAAGCAAGGGTGTGGAAGGAACAGGGAGAATCCAGGGGGCACAGAGCAAAAAGAGGGTTCGAAGGGATCCAGGGGATTTCCAGAGAATCCAGAAGGGTGGTTTATCTGAGGAAGTGGCTGAGCGTGAGTAGGTCATCCTGGCACACGGACAAGAAGGCAATGCATTCAATTATCATACTAGCAAGCAAGAGTCAGCCAAGGAGTGACTATGCGTTCACATGATTCTTAGAAGGTCCCATTTCTCTTGCTCTGAAATTCTTGTTCCAAATTTTTGTGGGCTCATGTGCCTTGAAGCCAGAATGTGGAAAAAAACATGTGTTGTATTTATGTGGTAAGGGCATTTAAAAAACATTCTGACACGTTTTTTTAATATTTGCATGACAGAACAACAAAGAGCCAAAGAAAAATATTCAGGTCTGATAATAATTATAAAAAGAATTATTAATGCACATTAATCATGAAAACGTCTACATTGTCTGAAAAGCCTGGTGTCACATGCTTTTGAGAGATGGACGTGCAGTTTAAGTGACAAAAGTTCACATTAGAATCTACTATTTAGAGCTGTAAGTAAAATATGTTAATTGGTTTACAAGTTATGACAACAGCAACTCATGTACCAACATGTTATCAGACTTTCTGAGTTGTTGTTCTGACTTAAAATGCAGATCACGTGAATTATCCCAGTCTGGGACTAATTTCTCCAATTATTCCGACACCACATGAACCAAGTACCACGATATTCTGGCAAGGAGGTAGTGATCCAACCAGACATTATATACTGCTGTCAGGGGTGGTGTGGGTTAGCAGATGGGGCACAGACAGGGAGAGGAGCCAATACGACGACAGGGCAAACACACATACATGCCCAGAACCAGTAGGTGTCTAGAAACCAATCACCGTCCTTATATAGGACAAAAGTGTTAACACCTGAAAGTGTTAGAAATGGATGTTGTTAAAAAACAGACCAGCTCATTTTAGCATTAGATGTTATGTTGCTCCTGCTTTTACCATTATGCCAAGTTTCTTATCTCTCTTGAATTTCAAGAGGTAAATCAGAAAAACATGTTGCATATTGAACGTCCAAACTTGTAAAAATGCTTAATATGTGTGTTGTCACTCTTTCCTTGTGTGTGTGTGTGTGTGTGTGTGTGTGTGTGTGTGTGTGTGTGTGTGTGTGTGTGTGTGTGTGTGTGTGTTCGCAGTGGAGGAGGGGCAGCTCTTCTCGGAGCTGGATGACTTGTCCTGGCTGAAGCGTAGGAAAAAGCGAGCTGTAAGTCTCTGATCTCACTTAATGCAACAAATGTCAGTTCCACCACCCTTGACTTGCTGTACACCCAGTTTACTATAAAACAAACTTTACAATATGTAGGTTTATGCTTGAAGTGGACTAATTATTGCCGCTTGTCTCTGGTTTTGATTTGCAGATGCCTCGCAGTGTGTTTGAGGAGATCAAATATTTAGAGATCATGATTGTCAGTGACCACAGTATGGTATGTATATTACCATTAAATGCAATAACAACAATAACAAATGTTAGTTTATCATATATATCTTCAAACTAATTCATATTTTACATCCTCACTGCTTTTGTCCCATAACGGGGAGCAGTGTCATGCTATGTTATGTTTGCATTAAAGAATCACTCATTTATCTCTTCCTCATCGTTGTGTCTGCAGTATAAACGACACAAAACCAAGCAGCACACGAAGACTTTTGCCAAGTCGGTTGTGAATCTTGTGGATGCTGTGAGTAAATGCTTAAGTTACATATTGAGAAATGTGTCTCCGATCTTTAAAACAGATCTAGATTCCATTTCATCTACACAATCAACAGTCCCTATTGTTCCTGCATCCCTGCATCTGTCCTGCTCCGACAGTTCAGATCAAAATTCTCATCCTCCTCCTGTGCTGTCACTTCTGTCTCTCTGCCTCTCTCTCCCTCCCTCTCTGTCTTTCTGTATTCCTTTCATTCACGGCGTGCTTCAATGGCAGATATTTAAAGAGCAGCTACATACACGTGTGGTGCTCGTTGCCGTGGAGATCTGGACAGACAAGGATCAGATCCCCATCAGCGTGAGGCCGCTGGAAATGTTGCGAGATTTCTCCAAGTACCGGCAGCAGAGCATCAAGCATCACGCAGACACTGTGCACCTCTTCTCGTAAGTGAAACAATACACACTTATTACGATTTTCAGTGCATTTAGTTATATTTAGAATATTATTTAGAATATAAAAAGGCATGTAAAGGGAATAATATGAAAACATACATGGCGAAGAACTGTTAAAGCCATCCATCCACCCACACATACATACATACATACATCCATACATACATCAATCTATCCAGAAAACCCACGCAGACACGGGGAGAACATGCAAACCCCACACAGAAAGACCCAAGCCGAACCCTAACCTCCTTGTTATGAAGGAGGTTGATGTTTTTCCTGGGTACCATTGTCTTGGCATAATAGTGTTGTTCATACTTCACTCTCAGCGTAACATGGCCTGATCCACACTTTGATCACATAGTATTCTCTTTGTTTGTCTTTGTAAGTCTGTCTGTCTGTGCTCACTGCAGCTACTTGTACATCAACCAGTGCTGTCTGCATGCATGGGTATTTACCTCTGCCAAGGAGGTTATGTTTTCATCACTGTTTGTTTGAAACTACTCAACGGATTATCTTGAAACTTGAAGAGTGGGGTATGCGCAAAGGACGGACACTTAAAAATATAATATACATAAAATATGTTGATCCAGTTTTTTAGGGGGGTTATTTGTATTCAGTTAGTATTCCTTTCAACTATATTAAATGCATTAAATGTAAACAGTTTGTGGAAAAAATATCTGGTTCCATGGTATTATGGAATTTTCATAGACACTGTCTCTCGTCCTCTCTGGGGCAGAGTGCAACAGGCTAATGTGCTTGGAAAGTGCGAGAGCTTGGCAAAGGTCAAAGCCAAACTCCCTAGACATCGCAGATATGAGACTGCATAAGCAGCAATACTGTTTCCATAACTAGTAAATACATTTGATTGTTTAGGAACGAGCACACCATTAGATTAAATGATCTGTTGGGGTTTAAAGTGTGACTGCAGGAAAGCAGACGTCAGAATATGAGAGAGCATCATGCACAGATGTTGTATGGATGAATTCTCTCCTTGGCCAAGTTTCAATAAATGTTTCAGCGTAAGACGTCAAAGGGCTCCTGAATGCTTTCTTCATTGATGAGTTGACCATTGATCAGCAGATTTTCCACAACACATGGTGTATATATAATATATGTATATACAATATAGTGATAAAGTGACCACCCTCTAAGTTCCCATTTAGTTATGTTACATATTGAGTTAAGCTTTTTTCAACTGATCTGATTCTCTGTGATGTTTTTCTTTCTTTTCTTTCGTCTGTTGTTCACATCTTTCTGTTGTTCTTGCAGAAATGTGACCTTCCACTACCGCAGAAGCAGCGCGGCGTACTTCGGGGGCACCTGCTCTATGAGCCGTGGAGTCGGCGTCAATGAGGTCAGATTTGCTGCCTTAAAGTCCGGTATCACAGCGTGTGACTACGAGTGAATAATCTCCAGGTCTCTGTTGTGTGTGTCCACAGTACGGCACCACCTGGTCCATGGCAGTGTCTCTGTGCCAGAGCCTGGCGCAGAATCTGGGCATCCAGTGGGACCCAGTATCCCGGAGAAGTATACATGAAATAGACACTGTTATCTAGTATATGTGAGCCAGGGAGGGTGTCTGTTCAGAGCCAACATCACAAGGTTCAGGTCCCTCAAATTCCAAAACGAATCCCCTCACCTTAACTTTGGACTCATCCAGGAGATGCTCGTCTTTCTCCTTCATCCACTGTGGTGGAATGAACTCTAGTCCTCTATTAGTCCTTGATAACATAGTTCTTGAATTCACTTATTTTATGTTGTTTTGGCCAAAATTCTCTGCCATTGACTGTTATATAATTTCCTGAGGTTTTGAGATAAACGTCTCTGAGGTTTCTATTGTTTTTTTCCCCATATTTTTAAAAATCCAGTATAAAGTATTTCTCTAATTGTCCGCAAGAGGTTTGTGGTTAGATCTGTTTAATCGGAGACATGGTTGTTTAAAGAGGAATGTTTCTTCAGACTTTATTAGCTCTGGTCTGTTCATTCGATTAGCTTCCATTGTATTGGTGTGACGGCAAATATCTCAAAACTTCAGCAAACAAACAAAAATTGCTGATGTGGTTAGATACATACCAACTCAAATGAGGGATTGATATATATTTAAAGTTCAGACATTTCAATGTCTTGAGGCATTCACAACAGCAGATGGCGCCTGTAAAACATAAAAGGTGCGTCTTCACAGCTGAATGCCAGGAGTGACAGATGGAGAGATGCACTGATTGTCCTTGAAGAAGTGGTCCTGGAGTTAGACGAAGTTGAGTCAGGATTTATTTATGTCAGCTTTTAAGATCAAAGTGTTCATTGAGGCAGTGTCGTCAAACAGATGCCATGTAGGAAATTCTTGACTGGAAAGTATTAGAAAAGAAATGATCTTCACGGAAAGCTGCATAAATCAAGTGCTGAATTTAGCTCATGCTGATTCTCTATTAGTGGAAATATAATAATTTCAATATACTTTATTTCAGTGTTCAATCTTTAATATAATTTTTTTGTGCTCAATCTCCGTCTCTGTGGTTTTTAACTGTTCTGTCGTTCGTATTCGCAGAGGAATGTGGTTGTGCTGACCAATGGACGGGCTGCATAATGGAGGATACTGGGTAATACACACACACACACACACACACACACACATTCATTAGTTTAGTCTGGAGTGTGGGAATGATGTTATCAGACTGTAAAACTGAAGAAGTGGTAGATAAATGTATTGACATATTTTTAGAAACACTGCACATGGTCACCCTTGTTGTTTTGCAGTGTTATAAACAGATGAAGTAGTTTAAGGATCCAGTGAGCAAACAAACATGTAAACCAGTGAATTGATATGTACAGTATCACTGTTTTAAGACATGAACTCCGGTTCGGACTTTCTGCAGAATTTGCCTTTCACACATTATTAACAGCAGCAGGAGATTCTGCATTCACTCACGTCCACAACAACTCTGGAGCGTTTGGGTGAGGGGTGGTGCATCAGGCAGAGGCAGGATAAACGGACACACCTACGCTCTTCTTGGTGTCTTCTACTTGTAAAGCCCCTCTTTTTCATGATGTTTCTTTTTTGGTTGTTTTTTTCATCCCGTCGTGGGTAAGAAATATCATCAACACACCCACCCACTCGCCGTGAATCCTGTTGAGGATTTCCTGCAGTTTTTTCTCACATCGGCTTCTTTGGACTTTCTGCTGAGTTTTTATGAGGGGGCCTGGCGGGAGAAAGTACGCAGAAGGTCCAGAGCCACTCGGACATTTGCCTTCACACATACAAGTTCTCTGGAGAATGTCAGGAGATTATCAGTGCATTTCTGAAAGCTGCTTATGTTTACACCAGGTATAGATAGGATCAGTCCAACACAAAAAACGGAATCTTTAAACTTCCTGGTACATGAAGGCATTAAATTGCTCTATCAAATTGTATTTATTTGAGGTTGTCTTTAATTAATTAGTTTCCTCTGTACACACATACTGTTCTGGTTAATGATCACCTGATATTCTCTCTCAGTGTCCAACAACCACGGAGATTCTCCAAATGCAGTATTTCAGACTACAAGGAGTTCCTCTTGAAAGGTGGAGGCTCTTGTCTGTTTAACAGGCCGACAAAGGTCAGAGGCTGCACTTCTCTGCTCCTTTCTTCACGTGTCACATGACATAAATCTCACCTTTTTCTTTCTGTATCCTCCAAACGCTCTCGTCTCGCCTTGTGCAGCTGTTTGAGACAACAGAGTGTGGGAATGGATTTGTCGAGGTGGGAGAGGAGTGTGACTGCGGAGGCAGAGCGGTGAGTGTTTTTTTACTTCAGCGACTCACGTCTGTTTGCTGTCATCGTGTTTGCTCAGATGGTTGAAGCTTGTTCCCTGTTTATTTGCAGGAGTGCTACAAGGAATGCTGCAAGAAGTGTTCTCTCGCCAACGGGGCTCACTGCAGCGATGGCCCCTGCTGCAATAACACATGCCTGGTATAAGCTTTGCATTTTCTCAGAGATCTGAAGCACAAAATATGTTTTTCTAAAACATGAATTTAGGGTTATCTTATCTTTTCTTGCCAGTTCTATCCACGAGGTTACAGTTGCCGCTACGCTGTGAACGACTGTGATATCTCAGAGACGTGCTCTGGAGACTCTGGACAGGTGTTCTTATGTAGCACTCTCACATTTCTTTATTTCAGTTCATCTCCGTAATTCTTTGCATTTTTTACATTAATGTGCATGGTTAAAAAGTCACTTGTTTATCCCTTTTTTTTCCAGTGCCCTCCCAACCTACATAAACAGGATGGTTACCTCTGCCAGGTCAACCAGGTACGCAGACTGATGGAGCTTTTTACTTTATCCAAACAAGAGCCCCCATGTACCAGAATAGCAGTTTGGAAGCAGCAGACAGAAAATTTAAATAATTCATTTCATTTCTCCTCTAACCATCTGAAGGGTCGCTGCTACAACGGAGAGTGCAAGACCAGAGAGAACCAGTGTAAATACATCTGGGGGTCAAGTAAGATTAACACTTCACTTTAGGTCAGTATCACTGGTGGGGTCGGGGGTCGCGCAGCAGTTCAGCCCTCTTCTCTGTTCCTCAGAGGCCGGAGGCTCGGAGAAGTTCTGCTACGAGAAGCTCAACACGGAGGGCACAGAGAAGGGCAACTGTGGGAAAGATGGAGAGAAATGGACCCAGTGTAGCAAACAGTGAGTTTCAAAGAAAGATCAAATTACCTTAATGACTATGATATGATATTTTATTAGTAACAAGTGAGGAGAGAAGTTGTTTTGAAATCAACCAGTAGAGGGCAACAGGGAGAATGAAAGATGTTCATCTAAATGTTTTCCCTCCTACAGTTTTCTTTTAATGTCACCTAGTAATACAAGTATTCAGCCTCTCACTGTTACTATATACGTATTTGTCCTTATTATGCCTATGTGTGCTGTATCATGTACAGTATTATTATGTCCTCATATTGAGCATTCTTATTTAATATTATGGTATTCTTTATATATATTATTATTGTTATTATTATTTCTTGTATTACTTACTACTTGAATGTTTGAATGCAAATGTACATTAATGCTGAACCTGCAGGCCCGGACCAAAGAGTTTACATTGTTACTATCTTCACACATATGATACTGCAGCTGGAGCAGTATTGTGTTGTATGTTATGTTTTTGACAGCAGAAGTGATTCTGGTTCGGTTTACCATGAAGGGACCATCCAGTAAAAGTAGTCCATTTTGTACATGTAGCATATTTACTTACAGCAAATGTTGAAATACAAAGACGTGTAACATTAAATAAAATGATTAAAATGAAAATAAATAGCTGTATCAAAGTTAAATATGATAATGTTGTTTATTTATATTGACCATTCCAAATGACAGGAATAGTGCTTTAAGATGTAGTATATAAAAAGTGAAATTTCAAATCAGAGAACCATAAAAATAAAGTATAGCTAGATGTTTTTTAATTAGAGAGCTGATTGTACAAAGATGGGTCTTAACACAGAATTTAAAAGTGGCAACAGAGGGATAAAAACCTGACAAGTCATAATTTATACAAAGTGGAACACCGTTATCAATACAGATGTATGTTTGCTTGTCTCTTGCAGTGACGTGTTCTGCGGATACCTTTTGTGTACAAACACTGGCCGCAACCCACGCATCGGAATGATGAAAGGGGAAATAACCACCACTTTCTTTAACCATAAAAATGGGCAGATAGATTGCAGGTAAACTTATCTTTACTTTATCACCAAAGCTGTTCATGTACTTGAAATTCCTTTCACAACTCTCCTCCGTCCTTCTCCCTATTTCCTTCTCTCCCTCCTCTCGTAGTGGTGGCCACGTCCTTCTGGACGATGACACTGATTTAGGCTACGTGGAGGATGGGACTCCCTGTGGTCCGTCAATGATGTGCCTTGATCGCAAGTGTCTGCCCATCCAGTCACTCAACATGAGCACCTGCCCCAGTGGACCTAATGGACAGGTGTGCTCTGCCCATGGGGTGAGTCCCAGTTTACACGCTGCACCCACTGTGGTCTGATGGCAGATGTTCTGCAGATGACAAATTTACTCTAAACTACCCCAAAGTCTTCAAAATAGATAATTGGCACAGTGATTTGTCCCATCATCAGTCAGTTCTGTATCTAACCTTCCACAGCTCATTTGTATTGTCCTTACTCACAGCTGACATTTTAACATTTGATCAAACAGGATGTTAAGATAACTGCGACTTCCTGACAGACTGAGTTTCTGCACCATCAGCCAATCACAGTTTGTACACCTAGTGAAAGGTGATGTGGGAAATATTAACTCCATAGTAGCTCTCAGTTGGCTAACTCGCCACACATCTTGATCTTGTACTGTTGGTTAAGACCATGGACTTTATATAAAAATAGACGACACGTCTCCACTTCCTCACTCTATCCAGAAATGAAGCCAAAATATCCCAGATATGAAGGCTGCCATCTTGTCTTCGCAGTATCGAGGTCCTGCACTCGACGATCACGAGTCAGTCTCAGCTGTCGTTCATAATGTTTCACCGTGTGTGTAAAGCATCAAATTACTAATTACAACCAAGAGTGGAGGTTTACGACCTTTACTGCAGCTTTCCTTTTAGGGGGCCGTCATGTCATCCATCTTTATATACAGTCTATGGTTATACGTGTGTATGTGGAGGCATGTGTTAACTGTGGATGAACGAAAACCTAAACATGTCCAGTGTTAAGACAGCTCCTGGGGTTTGTGTGTCAGCAACTTTATTTAAAGCTCTTGCATCCCGTCATCACCTCATCTGTTTCTGTTCCATTTGTACAGGTGTGCAACAATGAAGCCACGTGCACGTGCGACACCACCTGGGCAGGGACAGACTGTAGCATGCCTGACCCGCCTAAAGAGCCTCAGTCCTCTCAGGACGAAACGCCCAAGGGTCGGTTTCCACCTCTTTCAACCTCTGACATCTGATAGAATAATGAATAACACAAAAGTTCATATGCACTCATTTAATTCAGCGAAGATTCACCCTGACATATGAGTAAATACTGTATATTTTGTCCTCCTCAGTCACACGGCTAGAGCCGAGTCAGCACAGATTCCTAGATGTGTGAGTTTCTCAGGTGAACTCGAGACTTTACATGTAACGTAGCAGCCGAAGGTGAATATGAAAGCAGTGTTGCATTTGACTAGTTTGACCCAGATGATGACAAAACACACAATTCAGCTGTACACCTGATGGTTTGCTTACAGGGGGAGACGGGAGGTGGTTAAGGGGGTGGGACGTGTCACCGAGGGGAACCGTTTCACTTCATCCTTGCCTCTGAAGCAGAAGCCTGCTGTTTGTTTTTGACAGGGTGGTAATAATTGCTCCTTTTCCCCTCTGCACAGTGAGCGTGGCCACTAACAGGCTGATAGGGGCAGTAGCAGGGACCATTCTGGCCCTGGGGGTGATTTTTGGAGGCACAGGGTGGGGAATAGAGTAAGCATCTTTAACCCTTTCACAGCTCTTCCTCTCATAGTGGTGCCTCAGTGTGCGGGCGGTCTCGTGAGCCGGCCTGAGCCTGTGTGTGCGTCCCGGTGGCTTTGTGTTTTTCTTGTGTGTTGGTGATGACCATATAATTGTCATGTAATTGGATGTTTTCAATGTTGTGTGATTGATTGATGGATTCCCCCTCCTGCCTCCTCCTCCTCCTCCTCCTCCTCTCCTACCACTTCCTGTCGTTCCCCATTACTACAAGCCTCTCTCTCATCCTCCTTCCTCCTCTTCTTATCCCGTTTCTTTCTCTTCTTCTTAGTCGTTATGTGGTTGCTCCTGTGATCCTCTCCTTTCTGGGGCATGTGGGGCATTTAAGTGGAAAACAGTCCCGAGAAGTGTCCAGTTAGTGACCTGGCTTGTCAGTCAGTGGTAGGCTGTGTGGTGACTGGGACCCCTAAAAACATTTTTCTACTGCCACACATACACAGCACCTGCCGATCTCTGCTTAAATACACCTCTACAGTGATGGATACCCAGGATCTAGTCTCCTGCACAACCTCAACAAACAGACCACTGATAATCCCTATGTCAACTGACACCTGATAGATGTAAAATAATCCCAGCGCCTCTAACTTCATTATCTTCAAGATAAAAGGGGTCTGAAAAGCATGCAACAAACAATTCTTCAGACTCAAGTCATGTTACTGTGATAGTATACTTCTGGTTATGTTTTCTGTTCCATGTGAAATCGTCATTGTACAGTTACGTGTTATTGATACAGTAAGTGAGTGCAGAAACTCATGTCTTTTTCCCCATAACCCTTTACAGGTCCTAGTGCCACCAATCTAATAATAGGCTCCATCGCCGGAGCCATCCTTGTGGCTGCCATAGTGCTGGGGGGGACTGGATGGGGCTTTAAGTAAGCAACACGCCGCATGCCTCTCCTGCTCTAACTCTAGCATCCCTGCTGCTTCTAGACACCAGGGTTTGAGCTTCTGCTATTGAATATGGACACCCGGGTGGACAACGCAAAAGCATTTTGTATTGAATAATATTTCCTAAAAGTGTGAAAGCACTGAGACGAACATGTTTGACATGTTTCTGATCATGTTTCTTCATCCAGCGTAAACTCCTGGTGTTTTTCCTGAAGAGGGCGGGGTATCGACGTGTACATTTGGAGAGATACTAGGTGTCGTCTGTGCATCTGTAGCAGAACCTCAAACTGATTGGACGGGCAGAGCTCAATGCTTGACGTGCATGTTCAGTGAAGGAACTAATAACAGAGATGAAGGGGGAGTAATATTGTTAACAGCTAATGGGTTAAAAAAGATTGTGTATGAGAGTATTAAATAATTAAGTAAAAATTGTACTTCCCCTCTTAAATGCAACAGTAGGTCTAACATATCTCTGTGTAGCTAGGATTTGTACTTAATTGTACAATAGATTATGTTCAATAAGTTCCAATCTACCAATTATTAGCCTGATGTCTTGAGCAACAGGGGTGTTACACATTTTAATTATAAAAAGGCCAAAGGAGTAAAAGAGAAATATAATCATGCAGCCACCAAAGCATGCCAGGTAGCAAAGCATCATGTTTGACACAAAAAAAAAAGACGAAGAAACAAAACATTTCTGCATGTTGACTTGTTGACTCGGAGGAGGTCAGTTCATTGCACAAAGGCTGAGCCAAACCCACAGTGATTTGGTCCAGGGTTGTCGTGCTCTCATCACTTCCATGATCTTTTCCTCAGTCCGTTACTGTTTGAGGGTGAGACTTTAAATGGAGTGGTGAGAGCGACAGAGGGAGAGAGAGAGAGAGAGAGAGAGACACTCACACAGAGAGAAGCCAGGACGTTTTTGTTGGTCGCAGCCTTTGTGCCATGGCTAGCCACACCCACCTGGAGGGCCAGGCTGCACCCCTAGAGCAGAGCAGGACCTCTCTCGGACCCGCCCACACCGGCTGCCATTGCTGCCTGCTTCACAGACCTGGTACAGACACAGCGCATCGCACTGCATGAACCACGCACAGCAATAGTGCCACCCTCAACTGGCCTACTATTGGAACTGGTGCATGACAGAGTGATAGAAGCCCCACAACAAGCCACAGTACGGGGAGGTTATACATCACTCCTGTTGTCGTATTCGTTGTCGTTCCACTGTTGTGGTAGTAGTTATTGTTGCTTCTGCTGCTGTGGTTGTCGTTTATGTGGTTGTCTCCTCTTTCCCTCCTTTTATAGAGTATATTTTATGTTAGCTCTATCCTCCCAGATGGTTATGTTTTTTGCGTGGAACTAATGTCTTTCCCATCAAAAGTGGTGATGAGACATGTCGCCGACACTTCTTCACCTTGTAACCTGATGTTGCACGCACGAGCCAGGCAGCACTTGTCTACCAGAGGGCAACAAAGGATATTTATCTTCACGAAGCTTCAATATTCAAAGTTCAGATTCATTTCGATCTCACTAAATTGAGTGGAGGTTTTTATGTAGGTTACTTCTATTCATTGTTTGAACAGAAGAATTGGATCCTAGCCTGATATAATCTCTTGGTCTTCAGCGTGGTTTTGCAATATAAAGAGAAAACCATACAAAGTTTGTGAATGTAAATACCTTTGTCCGTCTCTGCAGTCAAGGTCGAACTGGCCAACGTGGACCAGCCTTTCCTCACTTCAGTGTCTTCAGCATCTTGATCTTGGAAGTCCTCAAAAAAGAAATTGCATAGAATAGATAACAACAGTGAATGTTGTCATCTCATTTCACTGAATGTAACAGAAATGTTTAAAGCATTTGCTTGTGAGTACGACTGTGAACTGAAGAGATGAGTGCGGTTGCTTGTCCAGGTTGCACTAGCTGTGTTGACAGATGTGACCATCGCACGCACTGACTCCTGTTTCTTGTCTCCCAATAAGAAATGTGAAGAAACGGAGGTACGACCCCAACGCCTCAGCCATTTAACCCAGGGAGAGATGGCTATCACTGACGGACTGCTCCAAGGCTTCCTTAGTTGGCTACCTGACAGCTGGACTGCACTTACTGCTGCTGATCTTTGGCATTAGATTTACTTGAACCAGACATAGTGGACATTTGAACAAATTCCATCGTAGTGACATAAGAAACGCAGCCTTTTTCGACATCACCTCACTCATGTAACGACCCCACCCACCCACCCAACCACCCACCCTGATCTCTAGAGTGACAGAGCTCCTCTTCCATCCTTTTAGTGCCAGTGCACAGGCGTTCAGGCGGAATCCACACCACTCTCTCACCTGGCATGACTATCCGCACAAAGTGTGCTGCTTGCTGGCCCCCCCGGCATGAAGAGTCCTTTTTACAGGGCTCTGCATGGCTACGAAAGCTACGAATATACTGCAAAAAAACAACAAAAAAACATACAAAGAGAAAAAAATCCAACAGAGGAGATAGCCTCGTTAAAAACCAAACTCAGTGGAAGGCTGGTCGAAGCTCCTATAGTTCACTAGGTGCTGTAGATGAATAAAGAAAGCTGCATGTGTGGACCTATAAGGGCAGTGCAGACCACATAGTGAGTAAATGCACACACACACACACACAAACACACACACACACAATATTGTACATAAATAAGGAGTTCAGGTTTGGAATTATCAGCATATTTTCAAAGGACATCAATTGCTTCTGTTTTTATCTTAGCATGTTGTATAGCGGGTGTTTTTGGCAATGTTACAGAAAAAAGAAAAGAAAAACTGCGCTTATGATTTGGGCTTAAAGTTTTCGCTGCACAGCCTGCTGGGATTGTCTGGGATGAGGTCAAAGGTCAGATCACACCTCAGTGGACAAAGCGGCTGTGGTGTGGAGGAGAAGCATGTCAGTTCTAGAGGGATTTGGACTGAGATCACGATCATGAGATTCCCCTCCCCCTCCCCCCCCCCCCCTCAAGTATCTTCAACAGTGTCTCAAAAGCCAAAGATCCAATCACCTGAACATATGGATGTTGTTGCACACAGAGCACTTTCCCCTCTCTGTCTGCAGCCAGCGGTGCCTCTCCTACTGCTGAGGGCATGAAGTCTGTCCACGCAGGCGCTCACCTGTCCAGCCAGGTCTTACTTAACAGTCCTCATCAACACCCACTATACTGGCTTAGCCTTTCGCTCTCATTAACTCTTAATAGAAGATCAAGATCCGCTCTACTGGTAACGCTGCATGCAATCACTATAGTGGGCTTATAATTCTATATGGGAGTCCCCAAAATCTGCAACAAAAATATGCTACAAAAAAGTAGGTGCATGTCAACAACAGAAAACATTTAACTTTTATTTACTATGCAAAGAGAGATATTGCACAAAAAGTATGGGTAATAATGATATTGATGTAGACATGGAATTACAAGAAAACGTCTGCTAATCAGCTACTATCTTTTGTATCTGGCCCCTCCCACACGTCTTGTTTCATTTCGCTTCAACATACACAATGAATGAACAAATAACATTAAAAAAAAAAAAAAGAGAAAAACACTGGAATAATATTTCAAATGATAAACGAGAGAGCACCCTTTTACATTTGTGGAACTGAAAAATCATTTTTGTGTGTTTTTCATTCAGTCTGATGTTTTTAATCACACACGTGTATACACACACACACACACACACACACACACACACACACACACACACACATATACACACAACACACTGTATGGTGCCTGTACATATCGAGGCCTGAACAGTTTCCTTGTGCAGGGCTATTATTTCCCTTCCAGCTGATGGTTGGTGTGTTCCAGGTGCTGCCATAGCACTGGCATCGTTGTAATCCTCCATGTTACTCATTGTCTGGTGTCCCTCTCTCACTGCATCATGTACAGTTGGACCGATGAATAAACGACTGACAAATTTTATCTGAGCTTCGCTTTCTTTCTCCGTCAAATTTCCACTGACATGATTTCATCTGCTGGAGTCGCACTGCTGTGACACATGACAAACACGATCCAAGCTGAAGACAGAAACCTGCAGCAGAATTGATACAATTCATGATCTTCGCAAAGTTATAGATTAGGTTTATTACTATATTTATGATCTCCTTTTTCAAAAATTTAGAGATGATTCCAAAAACACTCAGTTGATGTATAATAACATAAACTATAAGATGCCTACAGGCTAAAGATGATCCATTAAATGTATTGATTTCTGGAATAGTTTTGAAAATAAAATTAAAAGGAGTGATATGTTACATTTTTACATTAAAAAAGAAAATTACATTAGAATTTAAAATGTTTAATAAATATATGAACACATGAAATTTGTTAGGGGGCTATAATACACAGCAATATAACAATTTATATATCCAGGGATTAAATCAAAAGGGACTTCAAAACAATTAATCTAACAAGTTAAGAGTAATAAGATTGAAGCTTTGCTCTACACCTTTTCTTTGCTTCCAAAACCAAAAGGACTCATAACCAAGATTAATAAAATAAATAAAGTGAATAAGTGTATTTGAGTTGTACTCCCCAACAATTACCAAAATAAAGTAATCTTAATTTACAGACACATTATTTGACACAGTATATATTACTGCATTGTTCATGGCTCAGTCAGGGCCGATACCTTTCAGACTTGTATCCACAGAGACACTGTCCTAGCTGCACTAGAGAATACATCAACTGATCATTTGCAGATAAAATGGCAGGTAAATCAACAAGTGGAGGAGACCAAACCAGTGATAAAAAGAAAGTGAATGTTTTCTGAGCGTCTATGGGATTATTATTTCAGCAATTTAGCTTTAAACTTGGAAAACCAATTTGAACTTTTTATCGTCTTTTTTTATCTCAACTGATAATCCTGTACGCTTAGATAATGCTTATTATTTTTATATTAAGCACTGTTTCAAATTATTAATACCCCTGGTTGGTACTGATATGACCTATTGGAGTGTAGAGAAAAGATTGCCCATCTTTGAAATGTTTTTTCATCCATAACATCCTCTGAACAATAATAATTTCAAATTTCTCTCATTTAATCACAATAATTTGTACCTTAATGCCTCACTTCCTGTCCAGAGACTTCCTAGCATTACATTTTATGTCTCAATATGAAAATGGTTTTTCTTTTAAAGTTATAATTTAGGCCTTGTAGCAGAAATTGTGAATGACTGCATAAGAAACCCACCCTGTACATTTAGCGTCAGCCCCCCACTGCTTAGGTAATTATATTTGAGATCAACTATGCATGTGACATTTCAGTAAAAGCATAGAAATGTAACTTGTGCACTGTTCTCTGGAACACCATCCATCACTGAGCTTGTTTTTACAGACAGGAGACCTGTGCAAGTTTCTGGGGTCCGACTGCTTATGTTTTGTGCTTGTTCTTCATCCTGAACTGAAAATGTAAGTCCTTACGTTAAGCTCAACATAACACATTGCATTAAACCTCTGAATAAAGACTGTAATAATACTTCAAAAGAACAGCAGATCTTGGTGGAGGATGCAGTCATAAAAAGGACATTTGTTCTTTATTTGAGTCAAATTAAATTTGTCCAGCACAGACTGGAGAAGACATAAATGTGAAGTCTGGAAAGCATTTTGCACAGAATACAGAGGATTTTGTTCCCCATGTCAGAGGAGCTGCAAGTGATCTCTGAGAAGACAATGTGAAGATGATGAACCACTAAAATTAACTGGCTATCTTATTAATCGATAACAACAAATCAAACGGAAACTATTTTTGTAATTGATCCTCATTTAAATCATCTACAAGTGTCCAGAAAGTGACGACTTACTGATTGTCCTTTTCTTACATAACAAACTTCTTTGGTATTTAGGCTGTCGGCCGGTAATAAAAAGAAACCTGAAGATTAGGTTAGGTGAATAGGAATTAGGTGAATAGGGATTAGCACATTTTCATTGTAAAGATTGTTGTAAAGAACAACAAATAGATTAATGAAGAAAATAACCAGCAAAATAATTATGTTATTAAAATAAGCATTAGTTAAAGCCCTATTCATCCTTTGAATCAAGAGTTTATCTTTGTGGCATCAAAATTAGTCCAGAAAGTAAAACACAATTTGTCTTAGTGAGCAGGATCTGAAAAACTAGAATCCCCCAATTTCTTGTTTTTGTTTTTTCATTGTGTGCAGAACGAACCTTAGAAATGTGCATCCCATTACAACAAGTGCATTCATTACGATCCTGTGATTAACTGGTATATTTCTCTGTGAATGAAATGCAACAAAAACATGACAAGGACTGAGACGTAATATAAGTGCAGTAGCTTATCAAACCAGTGAGTGAAAGCACGGAGCAGCATTGTTACACTAACTCTGCGCAAAGGAGGGAGGCACTGACGTCAATTAACAGCCAACAGATATTTACCAAACTCCAATCAACATTATAGTGTGGTCAGTGCGCCCAGCTTTAGTGGTAAGTACAGTATTTTATTATAAAAAACTAGTTACTGCTTTTTATTAAGGTACATTGTATTGTTTGTATTTAGGTATAATCTGCACATTATTGCCTTTAAAAGGAATTGAGATAAAGAAATGTCAAAAGTTTTCACTCTTAAAAAACTATTTACAAGTGATGTATGTGATATTTTGAGTGTTTTGTGAAGAATCAAACCTGATCAATTATCTGCATGCTGCTCAATATTAAAGTGAACTTCCAGAGAGATCTGACCTGCGTTGTGTCCAGATGGTCCCTGTGCTCCTGAACGCACCGTTGGCCGCAGTGTTTATACTGAGCTCCATGTGTGCCGTGCCGCTCCGGGGTCAGAAGCCGGGTCAGGTGGACCCTCTGGCGGCCCATCGCTCCAACCCGCAGTGCTGGGACTCCTCCTCGGCGCTGGTGCTGGAGATGCGCTCCCCGAGGATCGCAGACACGGTGCCCGCCTTCTGGGACCTGATGGTGTTCCTCAGGGCGTCAGACAAGAGCAAACACACGGATCTCTTCTGGGACCTGGCCCGGGTCTTCTGGGACATCTACGTGGACTGTGTGCTGTCCAGGAGCCACGGCCTGGGCCGGAGACACGTCACCGCCGTGCACTCCCTCATCACTGACAGTGAGTGACACACACACACACACACGCACACACACACACACACACACACACACACACACACACACACACACACACACACACACACACACACACACACACACACACACACTCCTTTTTACTTTGCTTTATTCTACATTTATTTCACAGTGGAGTTCTATTAATCATCCGTGTATTAGTATTAATTATTAAATCTTTCATTTAACCCTGTTACAAACGTATGAAATATAAAATGAATTGTCCCAACAGGAAAGGCTGACATAGATTTCAATAATATAATTATATAGGAAAATATAATGTACATGAAATACAATGTAATGTGTATTATTTTCCATTATTTCCCATGTTTATTCTGGTTCTGCACTTTAACTTAATCGTGGGATCTGGTCTCCCATCACAGGTTGTGGAGAGAATACAAGGGAGATTATTTGGTTCAGTAAATTGCAAAATGTAAATTGTAAACTTGTTTAAATCTTTTTATGTATTTTTTATCTTTCTCAATACCTAGAAGTCGTTCATGTTGAAGAAAGCAAATATTTTGGCTGATTTCTTCCATATTCTTCAATCCTAATGACCTAAAATTAAAATATTATTATAATATATTTGCTACAAATTCTTTAATCAAACTTTCAGATTTACACCTGTAACATACATACAGGACATTAATGCAATGATAGAAGACATATCCATACAAAATATACTTCTTCTTCAATATGAATGGTTTTACACTAATGAAACCTTTTTTTAATTATGTATCTAATGCTATTAAATCAGAATTCTGCTTTTAATTTGGCGGCAAACAAGAAGAAAAGGTCAGAAAACCTACCAGCCACACCTGTCTGTCAGATTACCTGCATTTACCCATGCAGCACTGAGGTTATGGACATAATCCTTGGTTTGGTTCAAGAGACCAAAGTATAACAGGTCCAGTTTCCTTGGTTCAATGTATACTTCAGTTCTGTTATAACTGTGGGTCTGGAGCTGCTCTCTCAGTCTGACGCTCAAAAGGGTTGAGGAGGGAGAATTATCTGGGACTTCATGCTGCATTGACGAGTCCTCTGGTCACACGATGGATCTCACCAGTTGAAGAATTCATCCCTGAAGTACGATTCATGATGGTGGTACAGCTGAGATGTTGCATGAATGTATATAGTCTATATCAAAAAGGTTTCTGCAGATGTTTTCATAAAAGATGTGGTCAACTGGAAAAATGCTGTTTTCCAATGAATGGTGTTTCATGCTTTGTTTTTTTCTGTGTGTGTCTGTGTGTGTGTGTGTGTGTGTGTGTGTGTGTGTGTGTGTGTGTGTGTGTGTGTGTGTGTGTGTGTGTGTCTCCTCCACAGAGTCCTTCAGGTTCAACAGCTCGGGGCTGAACTCTCGGGCGTGGCTCAGCGTCAGAGTAAGACACAGAGGACACACGAAGACCCTGAAGACCAAACCCAAATCAAACAAACACTACCACAAATAATTCACCAGGTTTTTAACGTTTACAATCTTCATCAATATTTTCTTTCCTTCTGAACATCATCTATCCTTGAGGACAAATCAAGATCTTTACTGTCCCACACAGCCAGAATGCAGTCATTATGTATATTTTTTCCTTTATTTATTTTTATTTAATGTGCAATTTAAAATAAATGGTTGTCATACACAGTGCAACCCCACTCTAAACTAAAAACAAATGGTGGAGCGAACAAAAGCCAAAATTAGGCTCGCAAGTTCAAGTTCTCTCCAGCTGTTTCCTGATATAAATATATCAGTTTTAATTCATTAATGTATTGATGATGTAGAAATTAGGCAGCAGCTAAATCCAGTCTTGTCTAGCATAGAAAAGTAGCAGTAGTTAACTTTGTCTCAAGTGGAATTTGAAATTACATCTCTAAATGTTTTAAAATATAAATAACAAGTTTTTTAATACATCCATGCTTCACCCCCCCATGTCTTTCTGTAACGTAACATTGTTTACAATAATGATTTTTTGACACACAATAATATTTTCATTATGTCACTGCACAATTACCTTATATTTATTCTGTATTAAGAAAACAGTAGGTTAAGTTGATGTTGTTGTCCTTTCTTATAGCTTGTGTTATGTACTTCCTCTCATTTCTGTGTATTAATGGTGATACTCCACGAATAACAGGATTGTTGCTATGGTTACCTGCACACCACTGTGCCCTAACATTTAATTTTTTGTGCTTTATTTATTACTTTTTTACATGTTTTTGTTCTTGAGATTAACCCTAATCAAGCCAATGCAACAGTGTATGAACAATAGTGGATTCTTGTCAAAACTATCAGAAGATTACCAATGTTTCTAATCAATTTATGTGCATTTTATGTGCAATAAAAGAATGTATCATAAGTGCAGGTGGTTTATCCTTGAATGTACTTATGCAGGGAAGCGCAAGAAGAACAACTAGAACCGCTCCTGCCTGCTGCTCAGCACAAGGCCTTAATGGGGGCTTGTTTCCCTCCCCTTGACATTTTATAACAAATTGAAAATACATATAAATCTAAAGGTAAGAAACTACATAAAATGAAAAGAATAATGGATCAAAATAATAAAAAATAAGACAAGTTAAATAATCAACTAAATAACATAAATCAATTTAACATTATTTAATTAAGTAACTATTTAATTAACTCAACTTACTTTATTTTATGACATTTTTATTTTTTTAAATAGAAAAAAGTAATAATATAAGATTATTATACATTCTTGCTCACTGGTTAGCTGGGCGCACTGACCACACTATAATGTTGATTGGAGTTTGGTAAATATCTGTTGGCTGTTAATTGACGTCAGTGCCTCCCTCCTTTGCGCAGAGTTAGTGTAACAATATGGTCTTGTGTGTACTGAGGGGTCATCCAGACCAGAGAAGCACTTTATAAACACAGAACATCCAGCATCAACCTGCTGGGTCACTGGGGAAAATACAGATCCAGTCAGAAATCAACTGTGTGTTTGTGCTGAGTGATTCAAACTGAGCTCAAAGTTGGACCTCAGTGAACCCACGTGCTTTTTGACGTTTCACCAGATGTTCCTGATCCTGACGTCACGACCTGCTCAGGACCCCGCCCTCAGATGTCCCCCGAAGAAACATGATCCGGGCTCTGCCACAGGAACCTTAGTCTTAAAATCACAAAAGTATCGTACACGTTCATTTGAATTCTATATTGATAATTGTAACTTCAACATAGTCTCTGAATTCTGAAATGATCTATATTTGAACGCTGTTTGTAGAACAGGGCGTGACAGTCTCGCAAAAATACGATAATAATCCTGTAACTTTCTTTTACTTTCGGTTTGAACTTGCTCATTCGACTCGAGCTGCGCTGAGGTCTGTGTCCGGAAGTAATCTATCATAGAAGTTTTCTACTTCTACGACGATTATATTGAAGTGGACTTTAAATAACTTTAATCAGACTTTGTGAAAACTCCTCCAGACAGGTGGGTATCACTGAGAGACATCATTTAATCAAACTTGTTCTACTTCCTGATTCATACAGTGATCAACAGCTCACAGAGTTATACTACAACTACAGCTCTCTGAAGGTGTTTCTCCTTTTTATGTAAGTGGAAGAAGGCTGTCATATGGATTTATGTGGGAGTGAAAGTCATAATCAGATAATATTCTTCTGAGGTGTTGATTACCAACTACCATAAGTACTGTAACATAAGACAAGGTGGTAATTATAAGGTCTTCCTTACAGGTCATCCCGGCCTTTATATCTTAAAATTAACTGGTGCGAAAACTTTAAGGGATTCACACAACCTCCTCCAGAATGCCATCACATGTTATGGTTATTATCTGTGATAAAACTGTGGATTTAATGTATATAAAGATGAAATTGTGACAGGCATTATGTTAGAGAAGAAAACAGACGTCTGAGTGAGTTTGCCTCGTGTTTAATACAGGGAATGGATTTCCAGAAGCTCCTGTTAGATGTGGGGAAGGCCCTGGGTACGGACGAGGTAAAAGCTCTAATATTTCTTTGCACCGACATCCTGGACCGAAATCCAACCTCTGTGAAGTCAGCCAATGACCTCTTCTCTCGTCTGGCGGAACGAGACCATCTCTCGCATGAGCGACGAGACCTGCTGACTGAGCTTCTGCGCACCATACAACGCCTCGACCTAGTCAGTGCCTTCAATCTCAACGACAGAGAACCTACAACCACTAGCCTCATCTCTCCCTACAGGTGGGCTGCTCACATTTTACTGCTTTTAAGTAAATCATCCAATAATTATTGTTACAGGAAATTATTTGAAGACGCTCACGCTAAATGGATGCACCTTCTTCATACAAAGCATAGGATCAGTATCAGAGACATGAACCTGATGAACATTGATGACTAGATGTTTAGAAATGTTTCCAGAGTAAACTTCCTTATATAGAAGGAATTCAGGTTTTGGATGTCATTTATTGTTTGATTATGTTTTATATTAGTGGTCTCTGAAAAGTCATAAAATAGAAATATAAGAAAAATCCCATAGCAATTTCTTGGAGTCTGGGGTCACCCCTCTCTTGTTTTGTCCAAACATCTGTCATATATCATAAATGTATCATATATATCATTGAAATCTATGGAAAACTGCAATTTCTCATTGCTTAAAATGGTAGTGGTGTCAGAATACTAACATACGACGGTGATACATGTCAAGAATGTCCAGTCCAATACCAGGCCAACTGAGAAAACTCTTGGGTTGTACTGTTTTATTTTAGGAAGCTGCTCTACAACCTGTACGAGGAGATGACTCGAGAGGACTTGGAAGAAGTGAAGTTTTTGTTGTACAAAACGGTCCCACGTAGAAAACTGGAGGACAATTATGTGAGTTGTGTCAGCGTTTGAATCCTGTGGTTTGAGGAGACAAGAGACAATCAGTTCTAAACATGCAAACTATAAATACTGCAGTGCTACAACTTTGTGCATTGATTGGTTAACAATACATGGACGGCAGTGTCTCAGGAGGTGGAGTTGGTCATCCGCTAACCAGAAAGTCGTTGGTTTTGTCCTCGACTCTGCCTCTAAGTATGCCAAAGTGTCCTTGGGTAACATACTGAACACCAAATTACCTTGCAATGCGTGATGATGAGTGATTGTAAAAAAAAGCATAAAATACTGTTAGTGTTGTAAGAATGTGAATGTGGCTGTAAAGTGCTTTGAGTGGTCGAAGTCCTGCATAAACACAGTTCTATAAATACATTTCTATAAAATAAAAGTGTAAATTTGCTCAACTTTTCAGTCGTTGCTGGACGTCTTCCTGAAGATGGAGCACATGGACATCCTGAGTGACACTAACCTAAGTGAACTGGAGACGATCATTTACTCAGTCTGTCCCAAGATGAGAGGACAGATCAACCAGTTCAAGACACAGCAGGGTAAGCTACAGAAAACACTCTCTCCCGTCAAAGAGTTTCTTTCAGTGGTTAGCTGGGCTGGTTCTGAAGTCAACACATCAAAGCAGGAGGAGCAAGAGCAATTATGAAAAAATGATTCTACTTTATTATACATGCATACATATGATATATATATTATACTTAATTTAGACTTTTCCCACTCTGAAACATGTCTTATTATATTGTTGTAAATTTGATACATATGTAAACATCTGCTGTTTCATTTCAATCAATTTAATGCAAAGTTATAACGCAAAATCATTTGTTCTCATTCTTAGAAGCCCTCCAGTCATCTACCCTGGTAAGAAAATACAGAATCACTTATATGACGATGAAACCGATTTATTTTGTCTTGTGGTGTATTTTATTTTTAATTTCTCTTGTGTCCCGCAGTATTCCGTTGATTCTTCCAGCACTGTTCTGAGTGAGTTCTGTTTTGGATTTGATGTTTAACAGAAACTTTTTTCCATTTCATAAGCAGAATTTTTTTCAAAATCCTTTTTTATGACTTTTCCAGATTCTTCAGAATCACACTTAAGCAGTGAAATGAGCAGCCTTTCCTTCTCAGAACATTGTTGTAAGTCTTTTCCACAGTGATGAGCTTTATGAACCGAACATGACAGAATTATCTTTGTGGAAAATGACGACACTGTTCTTCCACTGCATTCGTCTGTCTCACAGTGAACAGTGATACTGTTTCGGCGTCTCAAGAAAGCAGGAGCCTCCCTGAAAATCAGACATCTACAAACAGTGAGGTGTGTGATTTATTTCCTCTCAGTTATACAAGTTCATGAGTTCAAGGCTGAATTACTGCCACGGTAAAATGGTCAACTGCCCCAGTCACAGACCTTCAGGGGCTTTGAAACCCCCGGCATCACATCACTTGATTAACATTTATTATGTTTGGCCAAAAAAGCAAATGTAGAAAATAAACTGGCTCCTGCATTGTCAGCTTATGTTAAGGCCCTTTCTTGTTGAGGGGTGCTGTGTGAATATCTGTGTTTGATTCATATGTCAGTATTATTCTCACACTGTGGGAATTAGAAGATCTAGAGTACTAGACTGGATATGGGCTCTACAGCAAATTTTAACATAAGGGCACTTACACACCTACCTTGTTTGGTCTGGAACTTTTAGTCTGAACCAAAATAAAAGGTGTAAAAGGTTCCTCGGACAACCATCCAGAACAATATAGCAAAATTTGGTGTGGACCGAAGAGGTGGTCTCGGTCCGGATCAAACAAACCTATGGTTTGGATCATTTACAGTGTGGGACCACTTTTTTGGACAGTTTGGACTTTCAGACCAATTGCAGGAAGTTGAGACACAACAGAAGATGAAAAAGAAGATGTATTTGTAGTCTGCACTGCAGACAGTATAATGACTGAATGACGAGGACGTTAATTTGAACTTGCATTGGGTACTGAGTCTGAAGTTGGGGATGCTGGTGCTAATAAAGATAATACAACGGCAAAGAAACAAAGATTAGACATTTCCTAATTTCAGACTGAAAGACCCGGCGAACTGACAATATGCCGATGTCAGACACACGCCTGTTTACAAACCAGTTAATATCAAGTACAGGTAGATGCAGCCTGTATGTGCCATACAAAAGTCTTTAGTCTACTCCCTAAATTGCAATGTGAAATTGGAATTAACAGATCACATGTAAACATATTGAACCTTGGTTTGGATCATGGTCCAAACTCTTAAGTGTAAAATGCCCAAACACTATACTCTGAAGGTATAGCTTTTAGCAAAACTTGGACAACAATAATCTGATTATTTAATCTTGGTTGTGGATTTATGTTTGTAGGATTTGGGCATCTATCCCATGACTGAAGCAAAGAGAGGTATCTGCTTGATTATCAACAACCACGTCTTCCATGAGACCAGTCTCAAGCCTCGTGATGGCACCATGATTGATGAAGGTAAGTTTATGTTTAATGAACTAATTTAACTCTTTGTGCTACTGTGATATTGCTATTCTATCCGTTAATCCTCCAGAGTGTCTGAGGGATGTGTTTAAGTGGCTGGGCTTTGACGTCGAGGTACATCTCAACTGTACACGTGAGAAGATGCTGTCTTTGTTGTGGGATCTTGGCAGGAGAGACCACAGGCAGATGTCCTGCGTGGCGTGCTTTGTTCTCAGCCACGGCCTGGAGGGAGGAGTGCACGGTGTCGACAACAAAATTGTTAAGATCAACGACCTGATGGAGCCTTTGAATGCACGTAACTGCCCGACTTTGGCCCAAAAACCCAAACTTTTCTTCATCCAGGCTTGCCAGGGCAAAAAAGAGCAGAGTGCAGTGTACATCGAGGCCGATGGCCCCGCAACCAGTCTCATCTGTACTGATGCTGTTAGAGACTCCTTTCCAGTAGATGCGGATTTCCTGATATCGATGGCCACCGTTCCTTCCTTTGTTTCCTACAGAGATAAGCAGAGGGGCACCTGGTTTATTCAGTCATTGTGCAAGTACCTCATCCAGATGGTGCCAAGGTGAGAAAAACAAAATATCAGATTTTGTTGGATGATGTGATTTTTCTTTTTCAGTGGTTGAAAATAACTTTACACAAATACAAAAAATTTACACAAATTCTGGACTACCTCTAAATCTCCATTTTTCTTTAGATTTATTTCTTTTATGTCTGAGTGAAATATTTAAATTCTTACTCCACTGCACTAATACAACGACAGTTAATTTTCAGAATAGTTTTTTAAATTACGCATGCTGAAATTATGATAAATATTTGTTATTAAGCTACATTTGATTCATCATTAGTAGCTAAAGGAGCCTTTAGTTGGGTTAGTTGTATGCAGGACAACAAATTGGTCCATAGGTGTCTCTGTTGTGCTTTGGGTTATTAACCATATAGGTGAGAACTTTCACTTCATGGATAGATGTTGCTAGAGGGGGAAACAGTTTTTGAAGCACTGTTGCATTGGAAAATATTTGTTGTATGGATTCTTGCCCTTATTATTGTAGAAGACCATTACTGCTAACTGATGACCAATAGATACCCTGTTACATCAAGAAGCCGAAGTTGGACTTTACTATTTTCATGCCAGTGGCTGGAGGCATTTTGTTTTCAGATTGTCTGTCAGGATCGTTCTCGTGAACGCGAATTCTCAAAAACACCTTGAGGAAATTTCTTCAAATTTGGTACAAACATTCACTTGGACTCAAGAATGAACTGGTGATTTTGGTGGTCAAAGGTCAAGGTGACCTATGACCTCTCAAATCACATATTTTGCCTTGTGAATGTGATATCTCAGGAACGCCTTGTAGGAGTTCTTTCAAAATTTCCCACACGTGTCATTCGATGGTCAAAGGTCATGATGGCCTCACAAATCATGTTTTTGGCCTCTGGAATGTGATATTTCAGGACCGCCTTGAGGGTCTTTCTTCAACTTTTGATCAATTGTCACTTGGACTTCATTGATTAACTGATGAAATTTCAGTGGTCAAAGGTCAAGGTGACCTAATATGAGTCTGGAAAAAAAATGTATGTACATAGAAACTGCACTGGTTAGTTGGGATAAAGAGTGTTTCTATTTTTGATGCCTTCATTCAGGATTTAACTTGTAAGTAGTTTTTGTTTATTGTGTGGTATTGTTTCTGTTTAAGTTACATAAATGATTTAAACATTTCCTTCACTTCCAGTTTAGTTAATTTGCCCCTTTACTTCTGTCACTTTATTCAGCACCAAGTTACTTTTTATGACATTTGACAGTGAAGATGAGAGAATAATTAAGTTGGTCATTTTACGAGGCCATCCTCTTACTGTATCGTCTGCTTTATTCCAGTGGCTTTGACCTCTTGTCCATCCTGACCAAAGTGAATGACGATGTGAGCCAGAAGACCGATTCCACTGGTGAAAAAAAGCAAATGCCTCAGCCAGCCTTCTCGTTCAGGAAGAGGGTAGTCTTCCCGGTGCCCGAGGCTCCTTCCCCCAGGCTGCCCTCTGTTTGATCGACTCACCTCAAATGATTCCTTACAGACTAAAGAGAGTCTCTTCCAAATGTGTTCATATTTCATTATAACTCCTGACCCATCTTCTATTTGTTAATGAGGACAATGATGTAGTAAACAGTCTAACTGGTTGTTTCTACACTCAAGTACCAGCCCCTCCTTCATGTATTTTTTTTCCATTTGTTGTAGTGTATCTATGAATTGATTGTGCACATCATTGCTGGAGTAATTCAACATATCGCTTTAAGCCTTTTTTAAATTTTACTATCATTTTATTTTACATGAACATTTAAATTACACATCATAAATCCATGAGATATTTAATGCAGCTTAAACAGAAATTTTCCACTGAGACAGTCAAACAATACTTTTTATGCGCAGTCATTTGAACATCCATTCATTCTGTGTGTTTATATTAAACTGAGACTCTTCAAACTCTACTGTGTTCGTCCGTTACGTTCAGTGGTCAAAGCTCAGATGAGTCTGGAAATAAATGGATGTACACATCAACTGCACTGGGTGGCACAAGCATCAGAAGTATGTCAGTATATGGTGGTTAATTATAGTGGTTTATGTAATTGCTCCAGTGTTTATATGGAGGTTCATCTAAAATTGAAACCTTATTTCTTTGCTGATTCCAGGTTTCCTGCATGTATTCTTTTTTCTAACTTGATGATTGCACTCCTGCTGTGTGGAGTTATAAGTTTTGTTTTTCCTGCAGTGAAATCACCAATGAGTGAAACGCCCTCAGTGACCTTCTCTCGCCGGCAGGTGGCGGTAAACAAATTTAGCGCAAGTCACATGAGTTGACCCGCCGCTGACCCGGATGTTGATATGATGTTACAGCAGGTGATTTCCCGGTCAGGTCACAATGAGGAGCTTCGTTTTAATTTTCTTCACGGTCACATAAAAAACCTGACGCTCAGTTCAAACATCTATTAAAGCGTTGTCAGATATTCTCCAGCTGAAAACAGGAAGTTACAAACACAAAGCAACATGGCGCAGAAGCTTTTTCAGTCAGCAGCTGTGAAAACCGCCGCAGACTCCAGGTACGTGGTTCTTAAATCACTTTCATTATCTAAAGTGTGTTCGAGTGTTAAACTACCGAGACACTAGAGGTCGATGTTTCTCTCGAACCACAGACACAGGAACCAGATCGATACACATTTGATTGACCTCATGTTTCGGAAGATGCGAGTTCACCACATGTCACTGGAGCCTGACGTCTGAACTGAATAATGGAGACTTCTTCACAGAAGCTGGATCCTCACACTAAATCAGGCCGATAGTAAAATACCCTGATCAAGTGCCCCTGAGCAAGGCAGCTTACCTGCAGCCGCTTCTGTGGATCATTTAGCTGCACACCAGGCTGTGGTCGTCCTGGTCAGCTCCATGGGGCACATGTGTGTTTCTGAACACTTTTGCTTTCCTGGTTATAGTCATATATTTTAAATTGAATATGTTAATTACTTTAAATTGTTATTGCCAGGAAGTTTGTGTAGAGCTTCGTTTCCTTGTTTAGATTTGTGTTATTCAAATAAAGTTATATTATTGTTATTGTGATTATATTCAGGGTCTTTATAATATCACATTCAGGGCAGAATCATTTCTCACATACAGTTTGATAAAAGCGAGTGATGGCTGCACATTCTCTGATTCTAATATCAGACAGACACAATGTGTAAAGATCGGATGATGTTTTAAATAAACATGATGATACTTTCACGTGACAGTTTGATTTGGTGGAGACGTCACACAGACGATGCTGTCGAGTCGTGGCACCAGTTAAGTTTCACCTGTGAGGAAGCTGCTTAGTGAAGCTGAACTAGATTAAAGGTAAAAACAATTATTTGACCGTTTAATACACAGAAAGTTGATCTCAATTCAATCCTTACTGGAGCCTTTTCTCTGTTGTTACCTCTGCCAAGGTTATGTTTTTATCTGTGTCTGTTAGTCAGCAGGACGACACAAAAACTACTGGACGGATTCATACAAAACATGGTGGAAGGATGCATTATGGGATTGGGAGGAATTCATACAATTTTGGTGCAGATCCAGAGCAGGGAGGAGAAGCAGGATTTCTTTTCACTGTCTGTAAAATTGATGAGGTGTTTTTCAACATTTTCGTTGATTTCTCAGAGAATGATTCATGGAAAAACATCCAACATGTTTTGAAATTTAGTGCGCCCGTGATGTAGTTTAAGGAGACTGTGTTGGTCCTAGGTATGCACTCTACTGAGTGACGTTCAGGTTTGATGAATCAACCATTCAATACACAAAAAAAACATCTTTTAATTTTAATAACTGGTTATTAATTCAATCCTTACTGGCTTTAGCTTTTCACATGTGAAAATCAGCAGCTTGTTTGATTTATAATGAGCTTTTATTCATTGATAGTACAAAATATTGATCTAAATCAGTATTTATATTAACCAGCATCCTGACAAGTTAAAAAATACTTTCATTAAATTTTTGAAAGTCTTTTTTTGATGTTTCCTGTGTTTCATATTCTAATAAATTTCCAAAACCTGTTCGGAAAATTATTAGGTTTATGCTGCATTAGTTATTCCCTCCTCCTCACAATATTTGCTTTCACTATTTTCAGTGTGTTAACTACAGAGATTTATGGCAACAGCACCATTTTTATTATGCTTCTGGTTAATTTGCTGGCTTCATTACTTCACGCAGCTTGAACCCAGTTGAAACGCAGAGGAACCTTCCTGGGAAAACACCGATACAAATCCTGCACGAATATGGCACCAAAACGGGAAATCTTCCTGTGTATGTGATGGAGAAGGCAGAGGGGGAGGCTCACCAGCCCAGCTTCATCTTCAGCGTGAAGATCGGAGATGTGAGCAGCACAGGTACATTAACAGTCTCACCCCTGCTGTGCTGATCGCTGCCTGTCGCTCAATCAAGCCTATTATTTGACTTGAAAATCTTACATTACTCTTTTCACTGTGCAATACATTATTTGTCTCTTCTGCCTTGTTGTCACTTGTGTCTGTTGCTGCAGCTCACTCTTAAATATGTCCTCAATATACCTTGATTTCTTTTTTGTTAACAAAGGCATTTTCAAAGCTCTCCGTGTTGAGCTGATCAGTTCCAGTCCTGTTAGTTGACACCTTTAAACACTTTACATCAAAACTCAATGGATTAAAGTGGCCTTGTGGGCTTCCAGAGTTTAAACAGAGGATTTATTCTTCCGACATCAAGGGTGGCTAACTTGTGATTTGAGGCTGACTGTGCTTTGAAAAATAATTTCTGGACTTTGTTACATAATCGTTGTGTGTGTAATTGTGTTGTATTGCAGGTCAAGGTCCCAGTAAAAAGGCTGCTAAACACCAGGCTGCAGAGGCTGCCCTGAGTATCCTGCAAAAAGACACTGGAGCACTGTGAGCTGATGTTGTTTTGAGTTTCATATATTTATTTGGTGAAAATGTCGTACATTTCAGGACATTCACTTTGGGCTTTGGTACATTACCATGAGTAATTTGTTAACTGTGACTGTAATATTTCTAGTGGTATACTCAATAAACTCATAATCCTACGACAAATAATCCAAAACTCTGCTGCTAAAATCATCCAGTGACCACAACACACCACCCTTCATCCAGCTTCACTGGATGACAACACATATTACTACTGCTTACTTTTGAAGCTCTCCATAACCTGCTGCCTTCCAGACGCTCTCTGCCCCCACACCCCCTCCTGAGCCCTAAGGCTGCTCCTGGGTCTGTTAAACTCAGCGCTGTGGCTGCCGGAGCCTTCATCTGCTCTGCACCGTGACTCTTCAAGTCTCTTCATTCTATTGGACTCACACATCAAAACACAAATATTGAGCTCAGCTTCCTCAACATAACCTCATCTTATCTTGTCCAGCCCTCTCTTATTTGATTTCAACCTTTTATGTCACTTATGATGCATTGTAAGATGTCCATGAATATTTTGAAACCACAAAATAATTTTTCGTATTATTTCTTTTTAAAACATTTCCAAAGCAATTAATTGTAAAAGTAATTTGAAAATAAGTCAATACAGAAAATATTATTCAGTTGACGTCCCACACTGCTGCTTATAAAGCTGCCAGCCTGATGTGAATGTTTGTGTTGTAAACACTTTGCTCTGTTTCCCACCAGGATCATTCCTGTGAAGTCTGAGAGTAACGGAGTTGCAGCAGAAACCAACAATCATCCAAACTCAGTGGGGATACTGCAGGTGTGTGAATCACAGCTGGGCTGTTTGTGTGTGTTTGCACAAGTGTGTAAGTGGGATTGTCTGTGTGCAGTTGTGGTAGTTTCTTTGCATATGTGTGTTTTAAACTTCAGGGATAAACCACAAGTAGAGAAAGCTACTTGCCCATTTACTCAACTTTAATTCAAAGTGTCAGTAGCAGATTATTTCTTGTCTGATATGCACATTGGATAAAATAAATAAAATGAATAAAATACCCACTCTGTTTTTCTCTTGTCTCAATCAGTTTTCTTTTTGGCTTTTGATAGGAGCTAGCGTTGCACCGAGGGTGGCGTCTTCCTGAATACTCAGTTTTAATGGAGGCTGGTCCACCACACAAGAGAGAGTTCACTGTTACCTGTCGGCTGGAGTCCCTGGCAGAGAAAGGTTCGAGCGATCTTCATGTAAAATCCTTTACAGTGACATTCATTTGTCATTGTTCATCCTGTTCTCCGTCTCGTGTTGTGTTTTGAAGCTGTAGGAAATTCAAAAAAGGTGGCTAAAAAGGCAGCTGCAGAGAAAATGTTTGCAAAGCTGCAGAGTCTGTCGGGCTGTTCTGAAATCACATGGGTATGTTGCATATTTCTAATGTTTGGGGTTTTTGTGTCACCTCTGGTCAACACATGGAGTTTTCTGTGTTGACATTTGACTCTTCATTTTCAGATGCCTACACCAAGTGTCCGGTTTGAGAACTTGAAGAACTCCCCGGCAGAGAAGATGTGTTTACTGAGAAGAAACCCGCTGAGCATTCCTAACACTGATTACATTCAGATGATGTTAGAGCTGTCCAACGAGCAAGGCTTTGAGGTCACGTACTTCAACATCGGTGAGACAGACCACACTTCATCTGTGATTCTATCTGATCAGATTTTATGACGATCTAGTGATCTAGAGTGCAACTTTAAAATGGCGGTATTCAATATTTTTATTGAAATATTGACTGTAGCAGCTTATTTAGGTGTTCGGTCTGGAAATTTCTTGAAACAAAAAAATAGTTGCAGGTTTAAGATAAAATATGTTTCAATTCCTCATTAAAATGTTGAAAAACAACTAGATCTATGGTATTTGTTTGTTGACTTGTATACTTCCTCATCCAAACTGTTTCCAACAATGTTCAAATCCAGAAAATCCACAATTTTCTTCACGGTAATGCAGGTGTTTCATTTCGGTCTCAACTTCAGGTCACTCGTTATGGATCACAGTTATTCATTGCCGTTTGCTGCGTAACATGAATCTGACTTGAATACATTTACTCATCCGTGAAGACGATTAGTCGCATCAGTTCGATTTTCATCTTTTCTAGGTCTTTTGTTATTACTTTGATTGAGCGACCCCTAGTGGCCAAAGTAACACATTGCAAGTTTAAGGAATAGGAAAATCATTAATGGTAAATATCCATGGACCTTCAGGTCACAGGCTGGGGCCAAAGCTCCCAAGGGAAATGAATCACTGCTTTATATTTATTTGTGTCTGTTGTGCCGCTTTGTAAACTGTGTATGTGTCTTTGGCAGATGAGCTGACGGTGAACGGCCAGTACCAGTGTCTGGCAGAGCTGTCCACGTCCCCGGTCACCGTCTGCCACGGCACGGGCATTTCCTGTAGCAACGCACACAACGATGCGGCACACAGCGCCCTCCAGTACATCAAGATCAAGGCCTCCTCCAAGTAAACGCCACCGCAGTCGCAACAGCCTCTTCACCCGCGTTGTCACATACCATACATCTGCTGATGTCCACGTGTTCTTACCACTTAGTCTTCCTGCTCGAGGATGAGGTTAAGATTTATTTTTTATAATAATATATATATGACAAAGCAGTTCATGGTCCACAATAACTTGATGATAAGATCTAAATCAATCATGTGTTACGCAGGATGTTCAGTGAGAACACTACTATGAATTTTATAAAGCACTTCCTCATGATGTTTTTACACGTCTTGGTTTTATTGTTTTTTTTCCACAATATTTTCTCTCACAAAGTTTTTTGCCTTTTTAAAGGCAAGACGCTTTCATCTACATTCGAGTTGATGTAATTTATTTTTTTATGTGACTTAGATTTTTCTCGGCAGCTGGTTTTATGACAGTCGATAGAAACTTTAAATTTAAAGTTGTTTAACTTAAACAAACTGAAGTGACCTGAATACCAAAGGGAATTGATGAGGAGAGATTATTTTTGACATTTTAAATTTGAAAATCAAACAACCAAATGTTCGACTCTCACGAAACATAAAACATCTTTATTTGACTGTTTGCTCTTTCTGCTGGTCTGTTCTCTGCAGTGTGCACCATAGAACCTAGAAGTAAATCCTGTGATGTATTAAATGCAGTTACTGATGGTGTCCTCGGCTGTATGAACATTGTTGGGAGAAAAAGGCAGCAACAAAATCCAGAAAATAAATCCAAGCACTAAACGATAACACGTGTTGTTTTCTGTCAGTGGTCAAACAACAGAAGGTTTTGAGAGAGCAGATGTCTGTGATTCCTGGAGGAGCAGTTGTCAGTGAATGAAACTGACAAATTAAGATTTTCAGTTTTGCGATTTTAATTCTAATTGGGGTAAAATATTTCTTTATTATTAATTAAATGCACAAAATGTAACTTGACCTGTATTTGTGATCTGTGTTTACACATTTTCATGCCTCCACGACAGCCAGGGACCGAAGGCATTATGTTTTGTGGTTGTCCGTCTCATTCTCGTGAACACGATATGTCAAGAATGCCTTCAGCGAATTTCTTCGTTCACTCGGTCCCAGAGATGAACTGATGAGATTTTGGTGCCTGGAGGTCAAAGGTTAAGGTCACAGGGACCTCACATCCCTGTGAATGTGACACATAAGGACTGTCCATAGGAAGTTTCATTACATCTGGTGCGATTCACTTGGACTCACTGATTCGATTCTGGTGATCAAAGGTCAAGGTGGCCTCAAAAAACCTGTTTTTGATCTCTGGAGAGTTTTTGAGGGAATTTCTTCAACTTTTGATCAGTTGTCACTTGGACTCAAAGATAAAGTGATTAAGTTTCAGTGGTCAAAGGTCACAAAGCAGTACGCAGTGCGGTTATTCTAGGTCTTGCTTCTACATGAATTAGAATAAAATCAGCTGATTTTAGTTGATGCAGTGATAAAGGAACAGAAACTGTTTTGGAAGCTGATTAATCTTTCAAATCTTTACGCAACAATCGTAGTTTTTGCTTCTAAATCTGGAGTATTTGTTCATTGTGGGATTTTACACTAAATACCTTCAGATTTCAAAATGTTATTCAGACAAAAAAAGAGACGAGTCAACCCCCCCATCTTAGTGTCTGAAAACTGGGCCCAACATTTTTCACTGTTTTCTGCCATTTTTTTTTTTGAAAGATAATTCAAACCTGGTGGTTGAAGGGATCTAGAGAATGTTGAGGATCTAAAGGAGATGAGCGAACATTGGAGGTGACAGGGGAGGAGGGTCGCAGATTTAAAGTTTGACAGCGACAACATGAGTGGCTGATCGAGATCATGGCAAAATCTGATTGGATTACTGATCGCAGCTGATCAAAAGAGGCAGGGGAGGAGGGAGAGAGAATTGTGAATGAATGGGACAGAGAAAGTCGTCCTTATTGAACTTAAACTTTTATGACCATATCTTTTACATACAAACCACATGTTCCTCAATTGTTTTACAGTTTTATTAGAACAAGCACTATGTAGCAGCAGTGTACGGTGTTCATGGAAAGATATGTACTTTGTTAAAATTGCACTTTAGAAGGTACCCATTAGGATTGAAAAGATTGAAAAAAAAACTGTGATACATGTCAGTCCGAAACTAATTCAAAAAAAACATGAGAGTCCAATTGGAAAAAGAAAAACGTCTTTTTTCTAAGGCATCTGCAACATTCATTGGCAGGCTAAGTTGTCTAGACATGCAGGTTGAATAATGGACAAAGAAAGCATGAAAAGATTTCACGATTTTTTAGATTTTTTTTGTTTTCTTTTTCACTACAGTCTGACACTATGACTCAAACACTACTAATCATCGCCTCCACTCACAACCGCTGAGATTCAGTCTCATTAAAAATAAATCAGCAGATGTAGGAGGAATCGTCTCTGACAGTCCTCACCCATCTTCTTCTAAAATGTGCTGTATTTACAGTGATCGCCAAGAAAAGTACTGATTACGTGGAGCAGTGGGGAACATCTGTGAACAGCTAACTCCTTGATATACTCGATCGTGTGCAGGCAGGTGGAGAATGGGCCGAGTCGGATTTGTTACTGGCGGGCCTTATTCTTGGCGTGTGTGTGTGGGGGGGGGGGGGGGGCTTCTCATCAGCAGTGTGTTTGTGAGGCATTAATAAAATGCGTTAAGGCACAGCGAGTGAAACTGATGAGTTGTAGCATTGGAGTTTGTGACCTGGGATCAAATTAAAAGCACATTTTCATACTTAAAGAAAAAAGTCTATGGGTGCAAAGCAGTAACATGTTTTTGGTTTTGTAATCTACAGTACCATGTGAACAGTGCACACAGGATGGATTTGCTTCACATAGTTTTCACTCTACATATTTATATTTTCACGCCGTCAGCCTGCAGTCCTGAACGAGGCATGAGCTCCCGGACACGCGGAGAACGTGTGGCCACTCGCGTGTGTTGGGGTTTCAATCTAAAACCCTGCGGTATATTTTCTTACTCTATAACACAAAAGTGTTAAAGCTAATTTGCTTTGCAATAAATATAGAAATAAGTAACTGGTGCTTTGCAGAACCACCATAGCAGTCAAGTCTCTGGGGAATCAGACACATTACGATCAAAGCTTTAAAGCTGGTTCAGTATTTTCATTGTTACTGTACAGAAGTATCCTTGTTTCCTGAAGCTGCATTTTCATACGATGACCTGTAGGTGTCTCTGGTGTTTCGTTGCTGTGCAGGTGACTCACTGACATATTTAACTGATTCGTTAATTAATCAATCACAAGAAAACTGTTTGATAACTAAATAGTAATGTTGGTGATTTGGAAAAACAACATTTGCTGGTAGGATTTACTACTTTTCTTTGTTCCAGAACATATAAAGAGTTTTGGTTGTAAGTCAGAACAAGGACGTTCATTTGGAAAACTGCTTCACATAATGGAAATACATATTTTCTTTAAACCTCCATTATATAGGTTATGTTTTCAACTGTATCTGTTTGTTTGTTTAAAAGCTGAATTATGCAAACACTACTAAAGTAGTTGGCGTGTGGGAGGGAACCAATATCTTTTGGTTCTGATGAGGATTAAGGGGCAGATGTAGGATTCTTTTTTCTCTTCAACATTAA
This sequence comes from Paralichthys olivaceus, assembly GCF_024713975.1. NCBI lineage: Eukaryota > Metazoa > Chordata > Actinopteri > Pleuronectiformes > Paralichthyidae > Paralichthys > Paralichthys olivaceus. The sequence continues at coordinate 10,248,897 of NC_091102.1, forward strand.
AACATGGAGCATTTTTCAACATGTTTATGGTTTTTTCAAGGAACAATGCACATATCTTAACTTTTCACTATTTAGGACAATGTTTTATGACAAATAAATAATTTAGGATATCAGACCACTTCCCTTTATATTTATCATGTGTTCATCTGCACTTGTTTGACTGTTTATTCATTGGTAGGATTACTCAACTCTATAACAGTACTGAGATATGTATTCATATACAGAGAGAAGGCATTAGCCTTGGTAGAGGAATGCTCTCTCCAGTCGCCCTTCTGTTTACCGCCAAGGAGGTTGTGTTTCCAGTTCGAAGGATTACACAGAAAATACCAAACGGATTACTATGAAACTTGCAGTATAATTCACGGATGGAAACATTTACTGCACCACATTCAGAAGACATGCTGACTGCAGAGGGAGTGATGTATGTAAGTAATTGTGCAACCATACGATGGTTTCATGACTGTGTTTTTTAATTAGACCATGGGACAGGGGAGGGCAAGGAGTGATGACTGAAGCGAGGCTCGGCCGAGTTGGGGGAGGGAGGGGAGGTTCAAAATGTAAATGGGCTGCTTCCCGAGAGACAGTACTGCTATCACACAGATTCAACAGTATTAAAAGGCAAGAATAAATAAAATCTGCCAATTCCCATAGTACTTTTACACTAAATTCTGAGTCCAAGATATTTTATAAAAATACCTCTTTTTTTCTACAATAATCGATGAAACAGTAAATGCGGCTTTACGCCAGTGAAAGCTGCTCTCTAAACATGCACAGTATTGTAGGTAATCAAAACGTCTACTTCAGAGACTAGTCTAACCCAAACGGCTGTCAGAATGGCTTTAACTAAAACGCGCTAAATCGTGTGACGTGTCGTTTTAAGGCAAGGACATACTCAGACAACAAAGGAGCTGAGGAAAAGATCTACATAGAAGTGTTACGATTGTTGCCCTGACAACCCAGCACGGAGAAGCACGATGAAGGAGATCCTACTGGATGTTTCCATGGGTGGATGACCGAGCACCACAGAAGCCCGACAGGGTCGCTGGACACCGGGCCATCGTCCAGCTCTGCAGCCGCTCCTCTCCATGCACACCGATGTTTTATCCGTCACACGTTTCTCTTCACACCTTATTGTGCATAGGTAACAGCCTTCCTGTGTGTGATGATGGTATGAGGGACCATATAATCCGTTTGCTACCACAGGTTCACTGTGGATTCCATGTTGATGAAGCCGGGGTTTTTGCGCAGCTCCCAGTACGTGTTGTTGGAGACCCACCTCTCCCTGTGGTTTGCATCAACCACTTTCCTGGAAGAAAACACACAAGTGACGGTGGTAAGTAATGAAGCTGTAACCAAAATAGAACTATCGCCCTGTCATTGTAGTCCTCCACAGACCAGCGTAGCTTCAGTCCATCCAGGTATTCCTGACTTATTGCATCACAATAATGTAAGTCCACCGTGACCACTGAAATCTAATCCCTTCATTTATGACTCTAAGTGTACATTTGCGTCAAATTTCAAAGGATTCTATCAAGGGCTTCTGAAAATAACGTGGTCACATGACCGTGACCTTTGGCCCCCAAATAGCAATTATCACTGAGACATAAAAATGTAATTCACAAACACATGGAGGAACGATCAGGCTGATGTTATCCTGGATGGCAAATAACCAATAACCAAAAAAAACTACACTATCTCCTGAACATAAACTGACATTGAGAAAGTTTGAGAAGAAAGAACGTCTTTGACCTTCTGTAAAATTTGATTAATTACTGTGATTAATTTAAATTTCACTGTTTGCGCCATTTGTCCTTTCATCCTATAAAATGATAGACTGTGAAATCTACTGATCACTATGATTCTAAAGTTTAATGATGAAGAAATATAATGAGGTATAAAAGCTGATGGTGGTTTACAGGCACATTTGATGAATCAATGATAAGAACAGGCAGTAGTGTTGCAAATGTGACTCAGTCAGTTAAATGACACAACTGAGTTACTTTTCATTCACAGGCTGAATTCTTAACAATTAACACTGGGAGTAGAATTAGAGCCTTGTGTCTTAATGAGATTCTAATACATTTGTAGTGCTCACTGTTCTATACATGAAACATGAATCTGTATATTTCAGTCTATGAGCTTACACACGGTTTCAGGTAAGAACCCACAGAGCTTCACACATCTGCTCTCTGTTCTTACTTGAAGAAGCGCGGCTCCTGTTTGATTTCGTTCTCATCGGTCCACTTCCGCCGGGCTCTCTGCATGTCCTCTATACGCTGCTTCTCTGAGGACGCCATCTCCAAGTTCCCTTCTTCAAGATGCCTGCGTGACAGAAAAATCAAATGTGTCAGTGAACGCAGACAGAGAATCAGACGGACACATGAAGCGCATTGACAAAAGGTCACGCAACTCAATATTGAGCTCTGATATCATCAGACGAAAGCAATTCACTGATGTTACAGTCTAGTTTTAGTGCTGTACCTTTGATCGGGCCTGAATCTGGCATCTGTACGCGGCAAAACATCCTTTAACTCGGGGCAAAGCTCATTCAGTTCAATAGCGAACCTGGTGAAGCCGTAGTACAGCTCGTAGTCTGTGGGCATGGAGCCTGACGAGGAGAGGGCGACATGAAGAGCATCTTAAAATCACTGAAACAACATCCACTGGCTTGTGTCAGGTGCAAAATCAAAACTTCACGTGCACTTTAAACGACCAGTAAAACTTCAACTCAAGTCCGGATATGAGTGTGGGTGAAGAAGTAACGTCTACCTGGCCTCCAGACGCATTTGGCAGAAGGTGGGACACCGCAGTAAAGGCCCTCGTGCCATTTCCCAAAAAGCCTGTGAATCACTTTCCCTTCTTGATCCATCACAAATCCTTGAACCTCGTTCACATTAGAACTCCAGTAGTTTCCCTGAAAGACAAATCCAACACCATCAGCTTAGATTTATGATACGTTGATTTACTTTTTATATAAAATATAAAACATAATAAACATATTTTACATAATAAAGAAGCAAACACATCAAAAGACAAAATAAAGGACTGTAGCATTAAGAATGATTCTCGAACAGGATTTTGACAAATTTGTAAAAATCTTGAAAGGCATGAAAAACTAAAGTTTAGAGAGATTAAACAAGTATTGTATTCCCTCATGAATATTTTCTTTTTGCCTGTTGTGGGCAGAAACATTAGTTATAATATTTGAACTCAACAATGAAAAGGGTAATAAATATATTTTCTAATAACTGTCAGAAACATCTCTGTACCTTGACAAAGGTGAGTTTGCAGAGACAGGCGCTACTCTTTGTGTTTCTGATGGTGATCTCTCCGTAATGTTCGATCCACCGTCGTCCGCTAAGGATGTTGTGTACGCAGGTGGTGACTTTGTTCCACTCGTAGTGATCGCCAAACCTAGAGAGACACAACAGCAGGTTATTTCCTCGAGGTGCTGCCACAGGGTACTGCTAAACAATATGACTCAATAAAAACCTTACTACCTCCACCAAGGAGGTCCTGTTTTCATCTACATTTGTAATTTGGCAGCAATAAACACTACTGAACAGATGAACATGAAACTTGATGGAAGGATGTGGTATTACTCAGGAAAGAACCCATTTCATTTTGTTGCAGATCCAGATCAGGGGGCAGATTCAGGATTTTTTTTCACTTTCTTTATTATTATTAGAGCGTTTGTTGACATTTTCACAGATTTCAATAAAGTTTTCTGTAAGGTGGGGGTGGGGGGGTGCAAATCAGCCTTGGCAGGGATCTTAAGTGGCTGAGCACCCGACTCGTTTTTGTCTTGGTTTTATTCCAGATCAATTTGGTTTCTTTAAAAGACAGATGTTGATCACTAAAAAAGAAAATCTTGATCTAGTTTTAATGCAGCTCATCTAATCTTGCATTTTCAGTTTTAATGTCTAAATGATTTGAGGGATAAAAATGTGCACCCCTCCACAAACTTCCCAGTCAAGGGCTTTATTCATGGCTCCATCCTCTTGTGGATTCCTCTTAGCCACAAATTTGTATTTACATGTACTTTAACTTTTAGTTGGTGTGAAGTTTCTACTTATGTGGTTTTCAGTTTCAAGTATGTATTATTCAGAGCTGTCAGGGAGCAGGTGGCACTGATAAAACTATTTGTTTTCAGGTTTAATTACCACTGAGCCATATGGGTGTGTACCAAACTACAAACAGCTGGTTTAGTGCAAACTCAGATATAGTAGAGTTTCTAGAAACAATCAGTCCCTTAGAGTCATAATTATAATTTGGATGTTGATGTGAAAGCAATTTAAAAGTTATAAACTGGTGATTAAAAGAACACAGATGACATGAAGCAGCTGAGATGATGTAATGCCTTAATTGTTAAGAGGAAGTTTCTGACTTCAGGTTTAAACCAAGAAACAAACTATCTGGATCAGTTACCTGGGAATCATGAGGTTCACGCTCCCTATTGGTAAAATCTCCATCGACTTTCCCCAGAATTTGTTTTTCCATCTCACATCTGAAAGAGCAAAATAGTAAAAACATACAAATGAAAACATACTTCCTAATTTCAGCATATTCTGAAATTTTAAGTCATGAAATCTGTTCTATAGAGATTAATCTGCATATTAAAGAGGTTAAATTAGTCGTTCTGGCTCATCTGCTAAGCCTCAGTTCCCCATGAGTAAGATCCCTCTCCAATTAGAAAGGTAACGTACCTTGCCAGAGGGTGAAGTTCTTGGACTCACAGTGAGAGGTGGAGATGGGAGGGTGGTGGCTCACCTTCGAGAGAAGATCAAATAGATACAGTCTGACAGCTGTTGTTGTTGTTGAGATTACACATCATAGCTGGTTTACATGATCTTTAGTGAAAAGGCAGATTTTCTGCTTATTTCAATTTTAATCTTGTCTTTGTCATGAAGATTTTATTTATCGAATTAATCATTTCAGATTTCCAAAAGCTAAAATTATTAGAAATAAAGACAATAAACTGTCTTTGGTTGATTTCATGTCAGCAGGTCAATGTTTGCAAGATGTTAAGAAATAAAAATGCAAGGTTTGTTATTAGTAGTTAAACAGTTTTGAAACCACTGGTTAAGTAATCTGTGAACACACGTACCTGTTCCGAGAAAAAACAGAAGCCCTTGTCTTCACGAATACATTCATAAGTCTCTCCGAGCAGAGGGTTGAATGGCTTACTTCCTGCTCTATAGTAAGTGGACGAGTAGCCTGAGATGGCAAAAGCGGCAACAAGAACCTGTGAGAGTCAAAACAAGACAAAGATGAGATGAACCAGCTCATATTAACAGGCGTTGTCAGGAACAGAGTGATGAAGACAGATGAAAGTGGGAGGATCTGAGGTGAACAGCTACATTAGAGTGTGCTGTCACGTCTCAGACATGAATGAGAGAATATTGTACGTTGGCTTGTGATTGACAAAGACACTAGCAGGAATTTAAGATGTGAGTAGAAACATCTACAGAGCAAAAGAAAACATCAGATAGAGAATAGTTATCATTCTCCATACAAAGTACCCGTTAATGACGTATGTGACACTTTACCATGCGTTCGAAGGGGTCCTCTGTCTCTGCAGCCTTGTCCAGCAGCTCGCTGTACTCCAGCTCTTCACACATGCGCTGCAGGGTATTGAGGGGCTCGTTGAGCTCCACTGGCATGGACACTTTGGACAGATCTTTACCGATGTTGTTTCTCAAGATGTTCCAGAGGTTGATGTTGCTGGTGTCGGGACACGGCGCCGGCAGGCAGGTGCGTCGCCCGTTGCGGAAGGCACTGCCAGCAAAGTCTCCGTTGGCCACTGGGAAAACAAGAGGTTACAACATTTACACCTGTCAGAGCCGTCGATGGGAACATGCTCTTACATATTTTACATGATAAGAGGAATTTTTAAAATGAGTTTGGTTCATATTTTCACAATTTATTCATTGCCACTTTTTATGCAAAAATGTCAAATAAACTCTCTATTTCCAGGAGCTGAGATGAGATTTTTATTCATGGCAGGAAAAGCTGATTCAAGGGGGATTCTGGTGCTTTTCAACCTATTTCGGAGACAATTCAAAAAATATCAAGTGAAAGAGAAAATTCCAGCTGGGTCAGGCTGAGCTCCTGTTAAAATAATGTTTTTAAAAGAGATTTAAAAGTTGAGTTCGACTCTGTCACTGAGCTTCCTGAGGACAGATTGTTCTAGAGGTGCAGGATTAGAAGTGGAAATGCTGTGTCCTCAGCTTGTGAGCCTGGTGCAGGCTGTGGGATATAATACAGCTCGTCTGCCTGAGGTTCTCAAGAAGCTTCGTACTGAATCGAATCGGAGGTGAAGGTCTGATATACAGAGAGGAACCAGGTCACTAGGAGGCTTTGCAGTAATCAATACGATTTTAAATCAGACCCTGAAAGACAAACTGAGGGCCAGTGTAGGGAAGTCAACCAGTGTGAAGTGGTCAATCAGCTACAGGTTCATAGTTCCAAACATCACATATATTAAAATGGTTCTACTTGAAAATGGACAAAACATATCTTTACATATTGTTTCTGAAATACAATTAACATTCCTGTACTTTTTTAGACTTGTACAGGAACCTAGAGTGTTTTCATTCATAAGTTTAACATCCCTGTGTGGTATGTGACAAAGATGTCGGAGGGAGATCCCACCTCTCCGTACACAGAGCTGTCGCTTTTATAAAGCTGAGGAGGAGGAATCCTTGGCACAGAGCAACACTGCAAGGTCAACTGCCTCGGCCGCTCAGATAAATGAGTTTGTGTCTGTGTGAGGAGCCCTGAGCCGGATCCTCTCCTTTGTGAATGCTTTTGGCATTTCTTACAGTACTGTAGAAGTGGAGGCGCGGAGGCCTGTGACAGTGCAGTATTGGACCTACTTTGTCTGGAGACGTTATCAGTCACACTGGCGTTGTCCTCGGAAATGTTATCGCTCACATCGCTGACATATGACTCATCGTCTGAGCCCTGAGAGAGAGACAGGTACAGAGCGGAGTCAGAATCAGAACTGCAGAACTGCCTCAGCCACACACACACACACAGACACACACACACACACACACAACTGTAGTTTGCCAGACGCCAACAAACTGCAGCAGTCGCCGGCTATCTGTCCCAATGCAGTAATCATGAGATAAGACACTGCAGCATTTTCATACTTTATATATAGAAACACCATTAGGCCATTGACGTTGCTGAAAAGGAGCATATTGTCGCCACTCGCCGTAATAACCTCTATTACAGTCACCTGCTGCTGGGGAACGTTCACTGACAGTGTAGCACTGGTCTGAGTGGGTCTGCTGAGCTACTGGACTGTGTGTGGAGGGAAGGTTGATGATTCAATCCTTCAACATGGATCAGTGTAAGGCCTGGAGAGCTACAATGCTTAATGGCTCCTCAGAGACCACTTTGTTTGGAGCAGGGTGTTCGCAGGAGTTAAAAGGGGGAGAGAGGGTGAAATTATTGTTTCAAGTGATGGAACAAACGTCCTTTTTAACAAAGCCAGATGCTGCAAATCAAGAGAAACAGACAGAAGAGGAGAGTTATTATTCTCAGACACAAAAAATAGCCCTCCTGAGTGACCCGAGATTTCGTCATAAGCTTTTGCTGCTTTACTTTCTGCTCTCATTAACTGCAGGCTAGCTCCAGCTTTTATCTGGGGTACATCCAAACTATTACGTTTTAAAACAATCTCTGTCTGTATCAGTTTTAATCCATGTCCATACTCGTGACCTCTTATGTAAACCAGGCATGCGTGTGCCAGTGTATGCAGGATACATTTTGTTGTTAGTTGCAGAAAGAGCTGAGCAACAAATGAGGAGCAGCAATGGCTAAAAGCATGAGGAGGGGTTTCTTAGCTCGGGTGGATTACGAGGTGGAATTGTAACTGAAAATGAAGGGGGTCATGTGATAGGATCCTGACGAACGTTGTGACCAAAAAGTCCCGATCAGCAAACGTCATTGTTTCCAAACATCTCCATCCCTGCACATCCAGAAATTCAGCCCCCCGCCTTATTTGATCCAATTCTGCTTCGTATAGCTCTTATTCCCGTCTCAACCTTCCCCTGTTATACCTCATTCTCCGACGAGCTGGCTGACAGAAGCACTTCTTGGGCGTCAAAGAACTCAGAGACAGACTCTGACATGGAGAGTCGGCTCTCATTAGAGGCCTGCTGAGTCAGAGGGATCCCCATCTGTTCCACGGCCTGCAGGCAAACACACAAGACGTTCACTGTTCCTCGCTGTAGTGACAGTTCAGAACCAAAAGCAGCCCTGAACAAACACAGACTTCATCTTGCAGCATTTGTATCCTTGCCAGAGGCCAAGCCCCCATCCGTTACTAATTTGTAAATTTTTTCCATTAACCTTGATGTCAGGTTCTGCATAGAATCATGATCTATGAGCTTACCTGCCAGGGCGAACTGGAAACACCACCAGTCTATAAGGACTGGAATCAATAATGCATTCGACAAATACAGGAAGCAACCATACGAACTACCTTGAGTTTCAGTAATACAGTGAGTCAGACATGAACCTTATCAGTGACGGATGTTCAAAGTGACGTACCTCGTCAGGCGTGGAGATTATGTTCACACTGACAACTTGTTCAGTCAGGACAGATTCAGAGTGGATGCGGCTGAGTCGAGTTCGAAGCTCTGCGTTTTGGGACAGGGCCTGGATGACAAAAAACACATTCATTTTGTTTTATATGCAACTATACGCTGATATATCACCGCAGCACAATAGGTTTTCAATGGTTGTTTCATTTAGGGTTGAGCTGATATTCCTATCAATACAGAAAACTCACGGAAAGTTTTTCTTTGGTTGCTTCTTCGTACCATAGCAGCTAAGAACAGATCACTATCGCTTACTAAAGAAACTAAACAGGAAGAGATGGGGGACAAAATCCACAGTTGTTATTCTGTCCACAGAAATGCAACCATAACTACTAACTATTGACTCTCAGCCCACAATTATCCGCTGATAATTGCCGTTTCTAGTCAAATATGAATGTCGGGGCTTACAGACACTTGACAGACACCACTAGCGCAGCATGTTTTTTAAGTCTGGAGAAGGGGTCCCATTTACTTTAATTGTATTGGATTTGGCTTAAACACTGTTTACCCCTGAGACTCCAAAAGTGTTTTGTGGACTCAAACATTTCACCCACCCCTCCAATGGCATAGGGGTGAGTAGATAATGAGTGAATTTAAATTTTTTGGTGCACTGTCCATTTAAGCTGAGGTGATTTATGTCAACAAGTTGTCTTTAGAGCTTGTTTCTGTTTCCCCCAAGAGACCAAACAAAATAGTTCAGGTATGTTTGTATGTGTTAAATTAAGAAATTCAAAATTAAGACATCCCTCAGTACCTCCCTGCAGGGATTAAAATAGGTCACATCAGCAGCTGCAGCTGTAACAACCTCGACTCCTGACCATAAACCTTGTCATAAAAAGCTGTCCTCCTGCCGGTTCCAACATTGTCACACAAACATCCAATTAGGCACAAAGAAGAGATAAAGCAGCAGAAACATTTCACTGAAATGATGTCAACTGTTAGCAGAGTTCCAGGCCAATTAAATGAGTGATCTAGAGAAGTGGCCCTGAGGAGCAGAGCTAATGAACCACAGTTTACATTTTTCTCTGTCACCAATTAATATAGGGAAAATGATTGGGCTTCCACGACTCACTTACCTCTGCTCTCATCATCATTTTAAATTATGATTGTCGTGACAGCTCAGAATAAACTGCAGCTTGTGTGTTTTATCTGACAGCCTGTGATCATGAGCGAATCTTAAAACATGACAACTACAAAAATGAGTTTCAGTTTAAAGACACCAAAGAGATATTACTCAAATTACTGCAGTAATTTCTTGAGTAATGAGATGATAAAAAGGCACCAGAAATTTTTTAATTTAAAGTAACCAAATGTTGTATTAATGCTTTCAGACATGGATTAAACTCCGGACATTCTCCTAGAATTATGCAAAAATGTTAGAGTTGTTAATTCTCCAGAACGTTTCTTGCCAGTTCCCTGGTGAAATGTTTGGAAAATGTCAGAGTGAGCTCATGTGAGAGTACAGCTGGAAAATCGTAAGCATCGTAAGAACAGCAGGGGAGTGGGCTTCTCTAACACTCTTAAAAGAGTCTCTTAAAGACGCAAACCTAGAAGAATACAAATATCTCAAGGCAGAAAGGTGCGATACAAGTAGAAGGCTCAGACGAAGATGTCGACTTTGAAAGGTAAAGGTATGTCCTGCCTCCTGTGTGCTCTACATTTTTTTGGACATTATCCAAAATTCATGTCTGAAAAGGGCTTAAGTGGGACAAAGGCTCAGATTAACTGAAGAATAATTGGGGTAAACAGAGCTCATTACCTGTGACAGAGACTTCCTGAGAGAGTTGATCTGCGTCGACTGATCCGACTGTTCCTGGTCAGACAGGATCTGTTTGATCTTCTCTTTCTCTATGGCCACAGTGTTGAAGGCCGACTTCAACAGAGAGTGGACTGTACAGGGATAGAGCAAAATGAAAAATGTATGGTAGTGTGGAAATCTGTAATTACCTCACTGCGGTTGTATGCCTTCGCCGAGTGTTACAGTTTCCGTGGACACATTTCTACATATACACACAGTCTTAAAAATGTTAGTGGGTTTCATTCTTTTATTTAACTTGTCTTGATTGTCTTTAAATGCAATCCACTCTTGGGTTTGGTTAAGATGATATTGTGTGAATCACGCTGTGACGTAGCTACATCAAAAAAAATTCTAACTGGTGAAACTCATGTTTTCAGATCAACATACAGGTTTCAAACAAGTCATCATTTCAGTGAACTTTGTGCACTATTCACCCAAAATGTCGTCCCTCACTGCACAAACTCTTTGCACATCACTACTGACAGTATGAAAGGTAAGGTTGAACCAACCAGTCGTCTGTGAAAGGTGTTGGTTAAAAAATTTACTGTTTGTATTTATTTTATCCTCCAACGATGTTTATCTAATGTGCAGATTTGTTTCAAATCTGGCTAAACCTCAGACTGCTGGTGTTTGATGCTCATGACAGATGTTGCAATGTTCTGAAATCTCCACAATGACTTTTAGAGGAACACTATCATAACAAACAGACAGCCCGTGCAAATAAAAGATCTAAATGTTTTTAACGAGAATAATCCTTTAAGATTACGTACATATTTTGGGACGTATCCCACAATTTACACTATCTGCTTACCTTTCTGTGCGATGGTGCAGAATTCCTCCTGAAGTTTAATGTAGTCGCTGGCACACTCAACGCTGTCGGTCAGCCGGGAGACGGGGGGCTGAAAGTCCACTAGCTCGGCACACAGGTTGGGATTGGATGAGTGGAGGCGGACAGGGGACATGCTGGCAGACAGAGGGACCTGGAGGGAAATGATGACCAGAGAAAACCACTGTCAATCCTCCATCCTGGCTGTCTTTGAATGGCTTGTTGTAGTTGAAGAAATGAATATAGTTGACTACTAAAGAGGTTCATTCATCACTTATACGTTCATGAAAAAATCATGAATCCCATTCACGATGGAGGTCGATTAAGAGCCACTGTGTGAAATAGAGCCTGACCGATTTATTGAGTGGCCATTAAAAATTGATCGTTAAGAGTCAAGCTCTATATATTTATTTGAATTTGAGTTTTCTTTTTTTTCTTTATTTACATTTATGATTGAGTTTGAAATATCAAACCTCAATTTGATTTCTTTGTCATAAGGGTTTGAAGACAACATCTTGGGAATCATTACCAATTTCTTCAATATATCGGCATCGGCGTCACCACCCAAAAATCTATGTCGGTCGGGCTCTGGTGTATATTTAGGCATATACATTTTTTTCAGGAGGCATATATTAATATATTAAGCAAAATCAAGGTGAATTAGCAAAGATGGAGAAATAATTACTCAGACCATGACACACCACACGAATAAGTGTAGGTTGTAGAGCAGAGTGATTCAACAATAGAAAAGAACAAAAGAGAAAGAAAACATTAAAGGCATCTTCTACAACGAGGCACAGAGAGAGAGAGTTCAGATTCTTCAAGACTCAAACACATTAAATCTTAAATGATAGTTATTGTTGTGAATCTTTGCTGTTTTTCTTGTGAGATTCCATGAATAATTGATCAGTTGTTAATGATGAGATTTCTGTGCCCCGACTTATTAATTAATAACATAATAAAACCCTCTTATGGTCAAAATCTGTCTGTGTGATTGTTTCCTTACAAATAGACTGTATATAAAGACGGAAGACAGCTCCCAAGAGTGAAGCCAAAGCACCTTGACTGCCACCCGCTGGTTGGCTGCAGTATAGATAATTCTGCATCCTCCATGTTTAAAGATGGGACACAGACCAAACAAAAAGTCAAAGTACTACAAATCAAATGAGTTTCTGTCATTGTAGGTAGTTCTTATCAAACCCATGTATGTTCAAATGTTCTTGCTGCGAAGAATCTGGCTCCAAATGACATGAAAATCTTAAGATAGCAGTGTTCATTTGTGGGATATTTTGGCTTCATTTCTGTAGGTGTTTGGGTGGGGGGGGGGGTGAAGACCCGTTGTCCATCTTTATATAGTTTTATTATTATATGGTCTATGGTCTGTACATAATATAGATGGAGCAGAAATCTGAAGAGAGGTACCTGAAGCTGGAATTTTGCGTCTTTGCCAACACTTTTTGTTCTCCATCTTCTGTTCAAGCGCTTTTCTTTCTTTGACAATTCTACACAATTGGTCTTTGTGGCACACATGGAGCAAAATATGCAAATTGCGGTTAATGGGACAAACACATCACAAAGAAAGCAAAATTTACACACCGATTGCAGTGAAATGACAAAAAAGACACTGCCACAAATGAGCAGCAAACAAAAATTATGTTTAGCAAATGCAATATGTGGTGTTAAAAGATGCATCTCAGCCAAAAACTATAATCAAACATAAAATAGATTGTGATCAATTAGAGAAGCAGGTAGCAGGTAGCTGTGAGCACCACTGAATCCAGTGTTTCAAAGGAAGTAGCTTTTCTTAGACTGACATATCTATATCTTTAACTGAGTATAAAGTATAAATGGGCTTCTGAGCAACACACGCATACAGTCCACAATACAATATTAAAAGAAACTGCTAAATGACATTGCTTCACCTGCTCTTCATGTGTGTGTGTGAGTGTGTGTTTACCTGCATATCTGTGAAGTTGGGTGCTGACTGAGTCCTTTGCAGAATCTCCAGGCTCTGCAGTAACCGGCTCAGCTCTGTCAGGTTCGAGTGGCATCGAGCGAGCTCTGAAAATGAAATTCACACCCACACAGACAGATTCAGTGTTGCGTGTCATGAAATGGTCATCAATACTCCTCTGAGGGGTTTTTCGAAGGACTTATCATAAAGGCCTCAGGCTTGATCTAATCAACTCCTTTTGTAAAATCAGATTTGTTGGCAGCATAAAAACAGGATCTTGCTCTTACCCTCTGCACACTTGTCCATCTCCTCTGATTCCTGCAGCCAAGCAACCACCTTGCTCTGGCCGTTACTGTAGGAGGCAGGCAGGCTGCTGTTGCTGTTGTTGTTGGGGGCCCCTGGCTGCCAGGGCAAGCTGCTCGGTTTGGCCTGCTGTGGTGATACAGGAGCAGTCACAGAATCAACACGTGACCAGAGGATAAATGTGTGGAATTAATGTAAATGGCGAATGGTCTGTATTTACAGTACAGTTTTACAATTCACACAAACAACGCCTCAATGTGCAGCACATTCTCTGTCACACATTAGTCACACACTGCCAGCACAGCCATCAGGGACAATTTGGGGTCCAGTATCTTTCTAAAAGACACTTTAGGGAAAATGGGATCAAACCATTGACCTCCTGGTAACCAGACAACCTGCTCCACCCACTGTGCCACAGAAGACAAATCAGTCACCGAACAAGATTCCTCTGATGCAACAAAATCAGAATTCAGGTGAGTTTTTCAGCAGTGATTTTGACAGGGAATAATAGAGGAGGTGATGTTCATTGGGTAAATCTGTCAGTCAAAGCACAGTCAGAACAGATACAGTCCCAAAAACAAGGTTGATTTGCAACATGTAAAATTATAAAATGAAGAGAAAAGTTGAGCCAGAACAAATATCAGTCATCTGATTTTATTTGCTGATATTGGCCTATCACAGACACATTGGTATCAGTGTGTATGTTAACAGATATAAAAACTTCACTTTACAGAACATAATGCAATGACAGATGCTTGAGGTAATTTAAAAGTGCTGTCATCACGTAGTTTGTCCAGTAGAGCACCCTCCGACTTCATTGTTTATAATTATCTGAGTCAGCAATGTCTGCAGCACATCTGTCTGAGTGCACATCACAGCTGAGCCACAGCTGGTAAGTAAACTAGTTTGTTAAAAGAAACCTTTACCACACTGTTTCCTCTTTTCAATATATCTATAACACACACAGACACACAGAGACACACACACAAACGCACAGGCTCATATTTGAGAATCCAAAAGAAGCACATTTTTTGTGTTTTTGTTTGATAAATGACTTAATTAGACTAATTTTAGCACAAATCTGAAAAAAAGTTACCAGCATATATTCTTTGCCCTTGAACAGGTCAGTTAACCAGTTAAAGGTACAGTGTGTAGAATTTAGTGACATCTAGTGGTGAAATTGCATGTGGCAGCTGAACACCCCTCACCTTACCCTCTCCTTGCAAACATGTCAGAGAACCTAAAAACTCAAAAGGTGTTTAGTTTTCCTGTCTGAACTACTGTAAAAAACATGGCGGCCTCCGTAGAGAGGGTCCCCTCAATGTAAATATAAAGTGTTTAAATACAAAGGGCCTCTTCTATGGTATATAAAACAACAATTAATACAATTTTGATGAAACACACTAGTGAAACCATCACTAGGGTTATTTTATATTAAATTTATGCCAGTAGATTATTTTCTGCTAAATCTTACACACTGAACCTTTAAAGCTTTCCTTGGTTTGTGCAGCAGATGAATATCTTCCTTCTATATCTCTGACGGAACAGTCAATTGCGATTCTGTGACTCATTTAATCTTTTTTTCCTGAGAGAGCTCATCAGGCTGCAGCTTCTCTGACTCCACATCCATGTGATCACCTCTAATGGCCTGTTTGGAGCATGGAGCGTCAATCCCAGGAGAACCCGCTTTAGCAAATCAGCCACGTTGTCAAGGACTAGAGATTCACACTGAACTGGAAACAGTCTAGACCAACAATCGTTTGTGTTTTTCTAATGATCTGAATACAATTACCTGTCCAGTCCGCTTTACTGCATCAGGCAGATTTCTGTCTACACGTTCACAGTCATTAGTCTGATAATTAGCCACAGTCGACAGATCTGAGGCATGAAACAAAAACAAGTGCTAAAATCACAAGTACAACAGTTTCTTCCACACCTGTAAGAAACCATCACACAGACAGACACAATCTTGTCTGACCATAGAGTGAATTTTACCTCCTTTCTTCTGGAGGATATTTTGGTACATATATATTACTTTTCAAAAAAATATAATAAAAACCGAACTAGGCGATCCCTCATTCCCCATGACATACCCCTCTTGAATAAGTAATTGCACTCTGCTCGGAGCACAGCCACAGACTAATTTTATGCCTGAATACAGGAGAGGTATGACTTGTCTGTTAAAGGTAGAGAATGTGATTCTAGTCCAATGCACTTTTTGTCGGATTCAGTTAATAACTCCTCATGGTCCACTAGCTGTCTAGACCAAAGAATCTACACAGCTCTGGCTTTGTAAATGGAAAAATGACAGTAGCTGGGACTGAGCCACCCAATACTATTACAACCAATCAGCACCAAGAAGCGGTCATGCTCATACCCGGGACTTAAGAGAGAAGCTGTGTTGATTAATTAAGCTTTTTGATGGTCCAATGGTGTAACAGCCCTATTTGTCCCAGTCAGGATGTGGAGCTTGTTCTGCTTCTGCTTCACAGGTGGATAAGGGCACTTAAGATAGTATCAGGGGCTTTAAGGACTTACCTTTGCTTCATGGACCACGCTCGCAGCAGGTTGGGGAGACTCAATGGCAACTGGGGGAGGAAATGCTCGAATGGTGGCATCACGGGGAGATCGCACAATCTCATTCTGTCTGTAGAGTCGGTGATGACGCAACCTGGAAACCCAGACGTCAAAGATTTCTTGAGATTTGACCTAAAGAGGAACAAGAGGAGGAGAGGAAAGTTTAACTCTTTCATCCGCTGACCCTGAAGTGTCAGTGTTGACTCCTCTCATCAGTGTTACCTTCAGGTGATAGATATGCTCCTCGGTGTCCAGGTCAATGCGACGGGCTCGTTTTTTGATTGACATGACGGAGAGGCCGACGTCAATGCTGCCATGTAGTTTGCCTTTCTGGATCTGAGACAAGTGCAAGACAAATTGTTTTCAGTTTAACTTTCCAACACAACTCAACCACCAAAACAGCAGGCTGAGGAGGCCTTAACCCATTTGATGTGAGTGACTGCGTATGTAGCATGTGTTTAATGACAGGTAACAGGTTAAGTCGTGGGACATATGTGAATGTGTGCGTGCGGGTCGTGTACATATTTGTGTTTGGGAGGAAAACACACAAATACAATTACAAGAGAGTGTGTCTGAATTTACTTGTTCTTCTTCAAGGTTGTGTTTTATTCTCATTTTATCATTTAAGTGACATTGTGTCCTGAAACAACCTGAATATCATGGTCCATGATGCAGATGTTTCTGCTGAGTCATTGCTAGGCCGAGCTGATGTCAGGCCAGCCTGCCCTGCGTGTGCCTGCGGGTTATAGTCAGGATTACTTACATCAATGGGGGATTTTGAGTACTTCAGGATACCATTGTCCAGAACAAAAAACCGCTGCAGAGAAAATGAGCACCGGAAAAAAAAGTTAGTTAAATATGAGGAAGGACGGACGTTCAATATAGGACACACTGGACCTGTTTAGATTGTAGGTTGAATACAAATTGGTCCACTGTGTCTGTAGGACATTCATGTTGTGGGTTCAAATATGTACACAACAAGAACAGGTTTCCACCAGTATTCAAATATTTTGAGAAAACAACAGTGAAGCCGATGCTGACGGTGGCGACTTCAAACTAAATTTCCACTCAGCTTGCAGAAGAGAGGCCCATCGAGGGTGAGGGGAGGAGGAAGTTTCTTAAACGAACGTCTGTTTTTTTCCAGCAGCTTTGCCTGTGTATCTTACCTTGTGCCAGCCTTTCAGGGGCCATTTCCGCTTCTTCAACATAAAACCCTCGTGTTTATCTGGCCTCTGGACGTTGCTCTGACCGATTTTCAACCCTTCGATGATTTCCCAGCTGTCAGCCTCCTAGAGACGGAAAGACATACAACGCTGTGTCAGAACTAGTCCACTTACTACTCCAAAAGGATAAGAATAAAGGGAATACGCCTGCAGTATTCAAAAAAACTCTGCTGTCACGCCGAAAGTCTGACAGACAGAGGAAAACAACAGGGATACACTTGTTTATTCTCTTCCTCTGTACCACACATTTTAAGAAATACTGCCCCATTCACATTCCTCCTGCTCTCTGAGCGTTTTCACTCCATTAGTTTCTCCTGTCTTTGCCTTTTCCTGCTTCTCGCGGGCCTGTGAATCAAAGTGACACCTCTGGAGCAGAGGGATGGCGAGGTCCGGTAAGCTGACCCTATCTGACCGTGCCCCCCCTCTACAATCACCAAGTAATGGGTGATGGAAGAAACTCCTGTTGTTCTACCCTGACATTATCCAGTCCCTTTTTTGTAACACATTTATTCTGGCATGATCACTTTTTCATGCAACTGTCCCATCTAATGCTATGATACCATGGCTGACCTGAGATATTATTTACCAAAGACTCTCAATAATGTGAAATATGACTTCACCTTTAATTTAAAAAATATTTTTCTACTATGTAAATTACTTCCATTAGATAATTTTATTTATAAACAGAGGAAAAAAACAACACTGGTTATTCACTTTAACAGATTTTTGAATACTGCACTGTAATTCAGAACAGTTTCCCCAGAATCCCTGTAATGGCCATAAAAACGTATTGTCCTTAACCCGCTTCTTGATATGAGTTAAAGGTTCCTAGACAAACACAGTCTTAGTTATTTAGTTAGTATGCGTTATGAACACATCTGAGCCAGACAATCTCCTGCTGCATTGTTCATATGAGAAAGGTTCCAGATAATGTATGGAACCTTATGTCCTGACATTATCCAGAATTAATGTCTGAAAACAGCTATGGTAATCTGTCCTGCGATACGCTGGCAACCTGTTTAGGCTGTACCCTGAGTTTTGTATCTATCCATCTGTGGAGACTGAGTAGATAAGACATTTGCATGTAATGTTGTAGATTTGTCATTTTATACTTGAATCATTAGAGAGCCTTTAAGGCAAAATCTACAATCAACATGCGCAAGCTGCTCTGACAAAACAAGCAACAGCCTGTCTATTCACTGCTCTGTGTGACGCTGCAGTCTCAAAGACAGCATGACGACACCTGACCTTGGTTTGCAGGACATTTAACAAAAGGAGACAACAGTTTGTTTAATCTAATGACCACGCAACTGGATCGGTCTGGTAATAAGGTCGAGTTTCTCCGCCGCCGACGGCAGCCCCTCCTCTCAGGGGCCCTGAGCAACTATAGGGAAGAGGATGAGATCAACTTCATTAGCAAAGAATACCTCACCGTTCAGAGCAATCATATCGTAAAAAGCCAGCGGTCTGCTCATTATCCTCAGAGCGATTAGGACTTTGCCATTTAAAAAACTCAAATGTAAAAAGTTGCCTGTGAAATGATCAATACTTCAACACTTCTTCCTTTTTATAACAACCTTTAAGATGATGAGCAGCCTCTCAAACAGACTTCCTGTGTCTTATCTGAAGCATTACAGACCTTTAACTGGGGCTAAATTGATAAATCAATTCTGCACTAAATAAAGAACGGCTCCTGCAGCAAATATACCAATTCAATACACTTTCCTCTGTATCATTTTAAGCTCCGAACTAATCAACAATACAAATCCACAGATTGCTCATGTGGAACAGTCCATACAAGCTCTGGTTCCATTTATATAGCAAAAATCATAGTATATGGAATATACTACAGTATATAACATTATATAACATATGTGGGTTTATATGGACGTTATTGCAACAGTCAGAGAATTTACTTTTGTTATTTGACTCTGGAAATAGAATGGATTTGAGCCAAAGTAATTTCCTGCACTCAGCTCACATTCATTGATCTGGATGCAGAATCATTTAAAGCTGAATGAGCCGGTCCTTCTCATTGAGCTTCCTTCCTTAATGAAGGATCTTGTGGCACACTCAGTAATAAACAATCCACTCTTGTGTTGAGCCTGTTTGTTTGATATGGAGATAAGATTAACTTGATGTACTGAAGGCTTTTTTCCCTGGAAGAATCTCAGTCAGTTGTCAGTAGTAATGAGATGTCAGTGCATTAAACTAGAATTACCTTTGGCTGTATGCCTCTGCCAACCAGTGCAGTTTCTACATTTTTTTACCCCAAAACTCTTATAAGGGCACCATGACCTTTGACCTCTGAAAGCTAATCGGTTCATCTTTGATTCCAAGTGACAACTGGTCAAAATTTGAAGACATTTCTTGACTTTATCATGTACACGGGGCCAAAAACATGTGTGGCCAAATTACAAAGGATTCTCTCAAGGCGTTCTTAATATAACAGGTTCATGAGGCATAAAAAAATGTGATGCACAGTGACCTTGACCTTTAACCTACGAATTCTATTCGGTCTATTTGAAATTCCCAATGGGTTTTTATCCTATATATCATGCACAGGAACATTAGGTCACAGTGACCCTTTGACTCCCAAATTCTAATTAAGTACAAAATTTCAAGATAATCCCTTAAGGTGTTCTGTATCGTGTTTCTGTTCACAAAAATTGGACAGTTGGATGGACAGATGACCTGGAAACATAATGTCTTTGGCCACTGGCTGTCACCAGTGAGGAGGCATAATGAAAAGACACTGAACAGTGAAAGGATTCGTTTCATCCTGATCATCAACTAAATCACACAGTCTACCTGTACCTGTGTCCAGTTCATAGGCCAGGTCTTCAGCGACACTCAGCAGTGTAGCACAAGAGACCTTTTAATGCTGCAATGAATCAAACTGTTACAGTTAAGGTCTACCTGAGTAAGAGGAAGGACAAACACTCCACAGAGACACTTTAGGCTAAATCAGCTCTATAAATATCAGTACAACAGACGACTACTGACGACCAGTGTGTCAGGCACATCCTTCATCTCCCATAGACACTGATGTAGAAGTATAGTACCAGGACTGACTCTGAACAACTCAACAACATTCTCAATGCTTTTTGTACTTAGACCCCAGAGAGATATAATGATGTATAGTGAAAGAAACAAAGTCTCTTGTGTTTTCATTGGAATTACACTTTCATTAAACACACAAAATAAAAAAGGCCTGAAAATGTTAAATTGAACAACATTCATTCACAGTTCACAGAGGACGGCTACAAAGCCAAGCACAGTTGTATTTGCAGTCGTTTTATTTTCTCCCCTAATCATGAGCTAGCAAGTTAATTACCTTGTTAATTATCTCGGGGATAATAACAAGCTCATTTTCACTTGTCTCAGAAAAACAACACCTTGGTTGTTAGAGATTGTTGGATAAATATCTGGTTCTCACCAGAAAGCAAAAGGTTTATTCCATTATTGCAAGAAAAGTTGCATTTTAAAAAAAATTCATGATTAGTCAATTCATTCATTCTTTAAAGGAAAATTAAAGTGAAGATTAATCTGCAACTACTCTGATATTAAACTTTCATTATTCCAAATGAGTAATTTAATAATCAAGGAAATATCCGGCAGACTAAGTGAGAATAATTAACAATATCATAAGCTGCAGCTTTTCCTATGAGACGTAGTGATCTCAAGATAACGTAACAATCGACTTACTTGATCTCGGTATTAGGGACAAATGTCTGCTACGTCTTCTAAAAGATGAAAATCATCAGTCTTAAGTGAAGTTCAACTAAGCAGCTCCAGTTTCAGTCATAAAAACCATGACACAA
Organism: Paralichthys olivaceus; assembly: GCF_024713975.1. Classification (NCBI taxonomy): domain Eukaryota; kingdom Metazoa; phylum Chordata; class Actinopteri; order Pleuronectiformes; family Paralichthyidae; genus Paralichthys; species Paralichthys olivaceus. Next base: position 10,270,017 of record NC_091102.1, read on the forward strand.
AAAATAAAGCATGCAAACATTGAAAAGCCCATGATAACTTTTCAAAGTTCTCTCTCTCATGTTTCTCAGGGAGAGACTCACATGCGCTGACATGGATTTACCAGTCCGGCTGCAAAAATGACATCTACAGTAACACACATGTTGTGTGAGACTCTGAAAACAGCCACTATCTCATCTTCTAGCAACTAATAATCATATCAACATTTTCTTTACTCGCATTTATCAAGGAGACTTTTCATAAATATTTACCACTGATATATCTCATGTACTATATCTTAAGCAAAATATCCCATCTAACCATTAAATAACAAGTGGATATTTGTGGCAACATCTTGTATCATCATGCATTGACTTGAACTGTGTGTGTGTGTGTGTGTGTGTGTGTGTGTGTGTGTGTGTGTGTGTGTGTGTGTGTGTGTGTGTGTGTGTTCTGACTGCAGGTTGTGCCTCTAATTGCACTCATGAGGGTCTCCAGAGTGAATAGCAGTTGTCTGCAGAGGAGAAAGTGACACGTATTGATTTGAAAATGGGGGCTGGATCTCATTAAGGCTTTCCCCCCCGACAAAATTCCACACTCTCATTTTTCCTAAAAAACTGAGGCTCAGCCAAAACCAGCTCAGGTCTTTCTCAGCGTCTGCTGTGCTTCCTCAGGTTATCCCTCAGGACCAATGCACTGTGCTGTGTATTCTTTACACTGGAAACTCACTAAGCAGACAGTGATGCAACATAATGCTGCCATGATACACAACTAAGGTTTATGCATAACTTTGCATAATGTCAAATGAGTTCAAAGAAACGTATCTCTGCTGGAGGCCAACCTCGCAATCCAAGCCTAATGCGGGTATTTTGCAAAATGAGCTTTTCCTCTGTGTTTGCCACATAATGCTGTTCAAAGTGACTGAAATGCAGTTATTATCAGCACTTTGAGCCATGTGCCAGAGGGGTCTTTGATAAGGTGATGAAACAGAGGTCAAATAACGATAACCAAATATGAGTAAAAAAAATGTTAAAAGTTATTACCACCAAAGTAGAATAAGGTCACTGAGCATGCTTACAGTGTCCTAATTTGACGGCTCGTTGATGTACACTTTATTGCCACCTACTGGTCCGGCGTGCTTAGTTGCGAGGAAAAATATCCTTTTCATTCATGCTTATAGTTTGATTTGAAAATATCAGTTTTTTTAATGATCATTTAAGTTAATCCTGGACCTTGGATATAACAGATGAAAAAACATACTCAACAGGGACTTTTAGTAGCTTTTCAGGACTTTCAATGGTGTCACATGATCTTCATCAACAGATGGAGTCATCGGGACGATTGTGATGTGAATAAAAGCTACAAAACAGCTACTAAAAGGACCTGGTGAGTCTGTTCCTCCAGCTGCTATTTTCAAAGTTGAGAATATCTGCAGCTTCTACAACAAAATGGGTGAGAATTATGAAGTGCAAGGTACAATGTAAATTTGATGTCAACTACGTCCTGTACAGGAAAAACAGCTACTAAAAGGAAGATTTGGTGAGAATATAATAACATCCAGTTTTGAGTGATCTCATTACATCTGAGGAATAATACTACGTCCTGCCACATATACTCAATTTTACTCTGAATTATGTCACATTATATTGACTACAGACACATCCACTTATTAGTCAGAGTCTCCCTGACTGGTGCTGGTGATAAACTGAACATTTTTATAATGGTCAAGAGTGAAATCTCTGAATAGCTGAATGGAACAAAAGATGATTTTTAAGTCTGTGTTTTTGAATGATACACCCGCCTCTGTTATATTACACAACTTGTCTGGATCATCCACAGACACAACCACTTCAAACCATAACAAAAAACAGCTGCAACAATCAAGAACTAATTCCCAATTACCTTCTGGTCTTCCTGCTGATTCCCTCTATTCGCCATTGACTATGTGGAGGTATTGACCGAGCAGGTGCATAAAACTAAGGGAATCTACCGGTCAAAGACTTAATTGGTTGCTATCTCTGCAGCTACATCTTTGGCAAGTACCTGACATCATTAACCGAAGGAAAAGAGATGAATATAAGAAAAAATGTGCTAATAGGTAACATTGCTTTGAGATTAACTTGGCTGTAAGATTATGAAGCGTCAGAAAATGAAAAGCCTGAACCCTTTTACCCCTGAGGGCCTTGTTATCAAAAGGAAGTACGCGACATTAAGGATGGGAACAATGAACAGAAGCGTCTGTCTGTGCGGTTAACTGTCGTCTTGATCAAGCAGCAGGCTTTGACTATGCTTTTCAAACTGTCCTCCTTTCTTAAGACCAGCTCCCTTTTCTCCTCGGAGAGCCGTCTCCCGTGGACACAAGCTGGGCTCCCACACAGCATACCAGAGCATGCCACATGTTCAGTGGAGCACCAAGCCTCCGCCTGTCCCTCATGAAATATTCATGACCCGGTGCCGACGGAAAAGCTGTGATGTCAGAGACTGCAGTTTTGGTGTCCAGTTTCTGTGCAGCCACGGTGACACAGCAGCAGCTTGGTGAGGTAAGGAGGACGGGGGGCTTCAGGTGGCTTTCTGCTGGGGTTAACTATAAACACTTGTCCCGTGAACTGTGAAATAGGAGCTCATCTCATTGTTTACCATGTCTCTGCAAGGGTTTTACTTACTAACCAGGGATTTAGGAGTGCTCTCTCTTAGTCACCCAATCAGTCCGATAACGTCTTTCAGAGAAGAAGGTTCGTTTTTTGTTTTCTTTCAATGGACATTTTCACAGAAAGTTATAATCAGAGGAGATTGTTATGTATGACTGACTTGACCACATTTGAGGGATTCTACTAAACACAGTCAAAGCAAATGCTCCTGGTTCAGTTTGAGGGGAATGAATGATCAACAGTTATGCTACTTCCGGGCTGTTGGACATGGTGCGGCTTCTGTAGACAAAATCTGAACCTTTCCATCCATCTGTCAGTATTTGTCTTTGCTTTCCATTAACAGTAAAATTAAGAACTTTGATTTTGAACTTTGGTCTCCACATCGCAATGGCCATAACTGTCTCACACACTAAGACTGTTGAATGAATATCATGATTACCCTGTCTGCCTTCTATCTGCCTGCAACAAAATAATGTATATATTACCTCTGCTACTCCATTCAAAGTGCCGCTCTCCCCTGAAAATTACCTGCCGGCTGTCGCGCTGGGAAGAAGAAGAGGAGGAGGCGCTCTTGTGAACTGGCGTGGAAGTCATCTTGTTGACTGGCATGGCGCTCCTCTCCTCAGAGCTCATGGTGCGGCCGTGGAGGCCTCGCTGGTAGTGTTGGTGGTAAGACATGGTGGGCACCGACCAGTTTGACTCTGTGGACCTCCCTCAGCACTGGGCCCAGCAGATCAGGGGCATCGTCTGATACGTCCTCACTCTCACTGCTCGCTGTTCATCTGAAAAACAAAAGATATTACTAAAGAATTAACGAATTTATGATTTCAAACCCAGAGTGAACCTAATATTAAGGCTAATAACTAATAATCTTGATTATCGATGAAAATGTCATAGAAATATTGCAACAATTCCACAATCCCAACTTTGATGAGCCAACAGTGACGTCTTCTAATGTTTTCTTCTGTCCAACAGTTCAAAACCCAGAGATATTAAATTTACTAAGATCTGAGCAAGAAATAATCCTGATTGTTGTCAATTAATACCTCAATTAATCAACCAATTGTTTCAGCCCTGACAGCTCTAATCTCTGTGCAGCTGTGGCTCCTGAGGTAGAGCAGGTCGTCCACTAAACAGAGAGTCAGTGGTTCAATCCCTGGCTCCACCTCTGTGTCTTTGAACACTGACAGCTGTATGTGAATGACGTGTGATAGAACAGCATGACATTTAAAGCGCTGTGTGAATGTGACTTAGTGTATAACAATTTGAGTAAATGGTAATGGACTGCATTTATTCAGCGATTATCAACTACTCAAAGCACTTTTCACTGCAACTCCCTTTCATCCGTTTACACACACACACAGCTTTACACAGCACAATTCGGGGCTCAGTATCTTGGGCAAAGACGCTTCAGAATGTAGACTGGAGCCACCAAGGATCGAAGCACCAACCCTGGTAAGCGGTCGACTTGTTCCACCCATGTGATTGCTCGTTAAGAGAAGAGAAGCATAAAAACGCAGTCTATAACCTCTAATGACATGAGCCTCTAACTGTGTCCACCCATTTACTTCAGTTTAACGGAAAACAGTAGATCTTTGTACAATTAGAGAAATGTGGTCATTTCATGACTGTCACTGCCTTCACTGTGGAAGATGGAGATCGTCCCAAAGAACTGCTTATGTGACATAAATCCTCAAACATCTAATTACCACTTAGATAATGATGATAAATAGTGAGGATAGCAGAAAAATATATCAAAACTTATATAAAAAGTTGAGGATGACAACAATATTCTCTGGTTTAAACTGTTAAAGCTCAGTCATAATTTAAATACATGCAGTAGATTTAAAATGTCTGGTAAAGCCAATGTTGAGGCAGTAACTGGGAGAGCTTGTTGTCATCATTAGTGACGGCACTGTGTTGCTCCACACCGACACCCATAACACTTTCTGCAGAGGAACTGTGTGAGCTCTCAGGATCTCCCATTACTGATAGAACATACATCAATGCCAAGAGCGTAGGAAAACAAACAGATAAACAAACCCTGTTCAGTTCAGAGACGCTTGGTGATATGATGAGAGTAGTCGACATGTACGAGCACGAATAACACAATCTTTCTATTTCTAATTGAATACCTCCAAAATACAGAAATCAGTTCCCCAAATATGTCAGATTTTTTTTCATCAAGATGCATGAAATACTCCCTGGAAAATGTAAAAACAAATGCTCAATCTGGCAATATTGAAGAAAGTGGGAAAGAAATCCTGGATCCACAAAATTTGATGGGTTCTTTCTAGACCCATGTCCCATTCTTCTACCAGGTTTAATAAAAATCTGTTCTGCAGTATTTGCATAATCCTGCTGATAAACAAACAAACTAGGAAGTCACACAGTAGAAAGCAAACCTCCACCAAAGACTAAAGGTCTCCTTTAATCCAATCAAATTGCACCAAATTTCACACTCTCATAAATCCTCTAAACATGACAGATTTTTTTCCAGATCCACCAACAAACAAAGGGACAGGGGTGAAACCGGTGGAGGTAATTAATCCTTAGTTGTAGTCCCAGTTATAGTATAGCAAATCAGACATCAAGTCTCACATCAGGACACAATATTATACTGGAACATAAAACTGTACAGCAGGGCAGAGTTTTAACATCTCACCACAGACTGCTTGTGTTCACATGCATTGTATACGACTCTGGAGCCTCCTGTGGCTTTAACTACATAACATTTCTGATATAGGCTCTCCCACAGGTCTGGGAAACTCCACTGAGCAGCTCTGCACATTCCAGCAGTATGCAAGCTCACATGCGATGCTGCAGTATACTCACACACACTATATCATCTATATTTCAGATCCTTTGACAACATCACCATCCCCGCCCCTTCTTAAGCCTATGAGGATCTAAGCTACTGTGGGACTATGTGCTAAGTCCGTTCAGATAGTGTGTGCCACTTAGCCTATTTAATAGATCCCCTCTCCTTGACCTAATAAGGAAGCAAGAGCGAGGAGTACTTTCAGAGTAAACCTCCTGATTTAACAACACTTTTAACCTTTGACTACAGGAGTTTTCCAGTAGTGTGTGAGCTAAAATTCACTGTGACATTTTTACTGTACATTTAAGACATAAAAAAGACATGAAGCTGCTGTTAGTAAAAGTGGGGTGACCGCAAAAATGGCTATTAAAAATGATAACTTTTCACTTTTGAATAACTTATTACTTCCACACAGTAAAATACTGCTTTCTTAAAATATGACAAACCTACGTGGAGCAGTGTGTTTGGCTCCAGCGCAACAAACACAAACAGCAGCGACATTGCTCGACATGAAGGCAGTTGCCATGTTGGGGGGAGTATCCGCACAGAACTTGATTAGTCATAAGCTTAATCTTCTAAATCCAGTCACCATGATTATGGCGCTCTAAGAAGGAGGATGAGGCAGGCGCTGCCACATGGATACTACTGTGACGCTTCTCAAACACACAGGCCAGTAGCAAACCAAACACTGTCCTCATTACACTGTGGTTATAAGATGATAATGTGTGTTTTGTGCTGATAAAACATGGTGTTATGGTCTGATTCAATCCTGTAACCATGGAACAATACATTTTGAGATGAAATCCATTGTAAAAAAAGTTCCAGGGAGAAGTTAGTGCTTCAACTTTCACTCTGAAGAATGCATAAGTCATTTTTTACAGATGTGATATCATTAAAATGTTTTGCCTGGTTCTACTGAAGCTGTGGCCACTAAAATGGAATATTCCAAACATGATAGATGATACATATGAGAAACCTAGGTAAGAAAATGATTCTATCTATCTTTCAAATGTTTTTTTAGAGCAATAAATCAGACAGATTATTCCAATATTCTCTAGACTCATGCACATAGCAGATGTGATCATTTCTCTCGACACACTTTATGCTCAAACTCATTTTCAGAGAGTCTGAGGATCAGATAGTCGACTGTGGCTGCAGAGTTTCAATATGTAGACAAAGAAGAGCCTTCAGTGGCGAGAAGCAACAACACGATAGTATGTAAGAGTCAGAGGAAAAGACCCTTCTGTCGACATTCTTTCAATGCCTCAAGTTGAAGTAAAATTCCACCAAACTCTGACAACTTCCCCACATTCACTGCTGAGGTTTAGTCTTAACATGCAATTGTTTACTCATCATTAGGCAAAAGCAGTTTCCTTTATAGTAATAATCTTTATATTAATCTTTATAGTACTTTTTTTTTTAAGAATATGGAATGAGGCTTTTCCTAAACCAGCTCAGTGCCTGAAAGAAGCTTTAATGAAAGAGTATGGTGAGATCCATGGTGATGGGATAAAAACAATGAAAATGTAAGAGTTTAGGTGAAGAGAGGATGTGTGAAAAGCTCTACTACTGATCACCATTTTCAAACTGAAACAGCCTGCAACATGCAGCCTCTTTTTTTACGCTGATGCTTTAAACACTGCAGAGATTTATTTATAAAAATTAGCCTTTCTTCTGTCTAATTTCCTCAAAACCGCTTAAAGCCAACAGCTGTGTGGCTCCACCTCCATGAAGTGTCTCAATAGGCAAGAAACAACTTTCACTTCCCTTTCCTCTCTCTCTCGTTTCCTCCCATAATGCACCCTCGGCTCTCTCACATACATTAATCTTCTCCGTCTCATTTCATGCGCTAGATAGAGGGATTTTCAGAAACCAAAAGGTAACGATGAGAACTGTCATAGATGTTCTGACCTCTGACCTGTGCCATCATCTCATTATTGTTGAGATTCGGTTCAGAGATTCACACAAGGTTTATCAAATTAGACTCCGGAGACTCTTAAAACAAACTGAGTAAACAGCTCAATGAGTTTCCATTAACAGGAGACAAGGCCTCATTTATGACTAGTGTGTTGTCTGCACTGGCAGCATATCTGCAACATTTACCCAGTATGTTTATTGCTGAATAATGCATCAATATTAAATGACTGTGGAACGATTTCTTGTGTTGAAGAGGTGAATTAAAGGTAACAAAGAGAGTTTTAGTTATTTGTTCATATTAGGAAAGCACATGTGAGACCTGACGGAGCAGTTCCACTTTATTTAGTTCTTGCTATGTTGGCCGACTGATTCTGCAGCAAATAAATATTTGTAAAGTGTCCAAGTCTCCATTGGAGAGCTACTGAGCATATAAACAGATTAATGGAAGTATTGCATACTTCTCTAATCAGGAATTTTTGATAAACCAAAGATATTTCTGATTGTATATTAATACATGGTCGTAAAGAGTTGGCATTCAATTGTTAGATAGTTTATTAGTTCCTTATATCTGTGTTAATTTATCACAGGAAGTTCATTTCTGAGAAATTTCGTTATTTTAATGTAGTGGTGGTAAGTACTTTTTATAGTCCAGCAAATACATTTGCAGCAGCTGTGGTCATGTTTTAATTTTGGTGAATTATTGTACTTCCGATTATAAAGTTGTGAGAATCTAAATGAAGCTCAAACAGTGTGACATCATGACAACTACAGGCTTCAGGCTTGTATGGCTAAATATGTGCTGTGACTTTAGTGGTGGTGGCAAGTGAAAAGTCACATTTCTGTAGGATGAGGGATGAGGGATCAATAGCATGTCACAAATAAAGAGTATCATCTGTCATCATGTGGGTCAAGGCAAGAGGAGCAGAGCTGTCTGAAGAGGTTTAAAGGACCAAAGAAATCCCCTCTATCTGTGTGCAGTGCTCTAAGAGATCTTGCAGCGATGAAGACAATAAACTTCAGATTCAAACATTCAATATGTTCAATATGCAGCACCACAAGACCCAAAGCCAAACTAGAATGGTACTCAGTAGATCACATAACTCAACGAAGGCCCAAGAGACCTCTTATGGCACCACATTTAAATCTGCAAGATCTGGATTTGGATCTGCAACAAATTGCACTCACTCATGGCTATCAGTTCCCTAAATGTGCCTGATTTCATTTAATCAAGATCAATACGTCCAAGATTCCCATGTCCCATCCCTCCACCAAGTTTGAAGGATAATCCATCCAGTAGTTTTTGCATAATCTTGCTAATAAACAAACAAACAAATGTACAGGGGTGAAGATGTAACCTCCTTGGCATCATTTATATATATGAAGAATAATAGGAGGAAATGGTGGATCGCTTCATATTGTATGTTTGGATGTTGGCTGCTGTCAGTGCACATAAAACCACAAAAATGTTAATGGAATTGCATTTATGTAATTCCATGAAGCATAATGGTAAGTGTGCGTTAGTAGGAGAGAGGAAAAACATTAATGTTTGTGTTGTCACCACATCCAAACCAGCCACAATAACACATTATCGACCAGCAGTCCACCAAGTTTGCTGATCCCCCCTCTCTGTTGCATAATTAAAGTGGGCCAACAAAAGCAGACTCATGTCCCAAGATTATATTACAGGGGACTTTGAGGACAGCCGTTGTCTGGATTTACAACTGACTAATAATGCATATCGATCAGCACAGCAGCGTTTTCACCATTTACCTTCGTAAACAGCATCAGGCTAAATAGATCAACCCGATCGCACGTGACATCTGGAGGCAATGAGCACATCTCTTGAAAATAGGCCTGTCTCTCTTTCCCTTTCTTTTTTTTTTTAAACAACACCAACTGGACAGAGCCAGTTTATCCTGCGCTGCAAACATTACATCATCGAGGTAGAGCTGGGTATCACACTGCAAGACTTTTTTAATTCTGCCTGACCTGAGCCCACATTGGAAACTCTCAGGAACTGAAAGCTGATACCAACTCTGTAGGTAGTTTTTTCTAATTCATTCAATTTATACTGTATCTTATGTTTCTGTCCAGATAACACAATCTTCAGCTGTAGATGTTTGATTTACTAATTGTTAAATAGCAGAGAAGAGTTTTGGAGAACATGTGTTTATACTCGCCTTTCACAGACATTGGGGTACGTTTGCTGACGTGCGTCGACATGAAAACTTTTGTTTTACAGAAAAAACAATACAGAAAAGGTGTGCATTCATGTTTAAATTTAACATTAATAAATTAAGTTTATAAATTATACAAATTATATACATATGTGGTTGTGTTTTCTTTATATTTAGTTATTTACAATAAAGTCTAAGGGTAGACTGTCAAATATGAAGCTTCAATTACATTTCTTTGTCATAAGGGTTTGATAAGGACATTTTGTTAATCATTGTGTTTTTTTACATACATATGTTAGCCAGTATATTGGTATAGGACATATTTTACTTCCTAACATCAGTATCACCATCGGCCCTCAAAAAAACATATCGTGGGGCTCTCATAGAAACATGACAGAAAGAATTGTTTCAGTATTGCAACTCAGTATCAAGCATCATGTTGTAGACTGCTGTCCATACATTTTTAATGATGCCGAGCACAACAAAAGAACCCAAAACTAATCAGGCTAATAACAGAGTGAACATGTGTAATGCTGCTGATTAACCCAAACAAAACAGACAGTTATAGATGAGTCATGGGCTTTAACACCATGTATTAGTCAGTAGTTTAGTATAAGTAGTAGTATTAGTTGAACGTGGCAGGTAATTTAATAAGTCAATTATTAACTGTTAATATTAAAAACATGTGGGGGTAAAAAGAAACGGGTGAATCTAGTATTTTCAGCATCTCAGTGAAGTTGGCCTCATCTTGATCACCTCTCACTTTCAAAGCTCATCTAATGACACCTTCAGCCGCAGATCTCCTCAGGCCAGGCCAAGAATTATTAAAGCCCATCCGAAAATCAATCATCCACTGCTGATCAATTCCACAAGAACATTGACAAATGACAAAACCCCCCCCAAGTCCTCCTCTTCGGGCTTGCGCTGTAATTTATGTGAAATCTGTGCAATTTTAGACCTCTGCAAAGTCACTGTCTGACCTTCAGTTTGCAAGAGCAGGCGAGAAGAGTGATGGAGAGGAAGTTGGCCAACTTTCAACGAGTTCTCAACCCTGACGACACGATGGGTGGGAAACGGAGGATAACGAGGGGAGATGAGGCTCGGGAACGGTCTCCTGATCTGTGATGACTGCTGACTTCAATGGGAAGGAGGGAGAAGCCATGAAACAGGGTGAAAATGTCAGTGACGCATTATGGTTGCATGTTCAAATTTGGAGTTGGCTGGTGTACACCCCCCCCCCCCCACCCCACCCCAACATACAGCATCCATGTTTCTTTGGAGGAGGTGTGTGTTAGTTGGGAGATGAGGAAGGAGAAGGAGGAGGAGGAGGAGGTCCTGGATGAGGATGATGGACCTGTAATTGTGATGATGTGTGGGTCTCCATCTCTAGCTAGCTCAGGCTACGTGCTCGTGTCTGACTGGTCCTCGGATGCAAATACTGCTGGTGGTGGTGGGGGGGGGGGTCACCGTGAATGAATGAACCCCCCCACCCCCTTATTATTTTTTTTCTCCTTATGACACAGTGGTTTCCTCTGTATGAGCTGTAGAGGTTGCGTGGACACAGAGAGGACAGATAAAGCTCAGTATGTCCTTACCACAGCCGCGGGGTGATGACCATGTCTTTACAGTTCTTCTTGGCGCAGGAAACAATTGAGGAGGTGGGGGTGGTGGGGGTGGGGGTTCTCCCTTCCTTTGGCCGGCCAGAGATTCCCCAGCTCCTCGTCACAGACAAGCGGCCTCCACGGGGACCCACACCCGCGTCTATCCGCCGCTTCTCACCGGAGACGATGGGCGCACGGAGGCTGGAACATGGTGGAGAGGGAGAAACAGAGAAGCGCCGCGCTGGTGTTTCCTTGAATGCGGAGCTGTGATGCTCGGCTCCGCTTCACTCCTCCTCCGCTCGCTCCTCCCTGCAGCAAGATCGGCTTTGAGCGGGAACTAATCACCGGAGTGGATCCGAGGCAGGCGGCCGGCGGAAGGTCGCAAAACGTGGAGACGGATGTGCAAAAGTCCTCGGACTCGGAGTGAACCAAGTGGTTACGCAGCGTCTTAAAGGGATAGTTTACCGAAAAATGAAAACCAACTCATTATCTACTCACCACTGGATGGAGGGGTGGGTGAAGTGTTCGAGTCCACAAAGCACTTTAGGAGTTTCAGGGGTGAACAGTGTTGCAGCCAAATCCAAGACAGTTGAGATGACTGGGGGGCTGATTCTTAAATGGCAGACTCAACTCCACGTCATCTAAACCATATTTTTAGCCTAAATGTCCTCTGATATTCTCCTCTCGCCCAAAGGCACGCGACGGGTGCAGTAGCATCGCTACTTCTGGTAGCGAACATTTGGGCTCACCGACTGATTGTTCAATGAATAAAACTTGGTCATTTTGACTGACTTACAAAATATAGAGTTTTTTCAATTACAGAAAACTGCAGAAATATTCTAAATTATAAAGCTGGTCCCGGTGACATTTTGGCAAGAACAAATTACTTATCATCAGTCAGTTGTTCAAAAATAATGTCAGTTTAGGGAGCTTCTGTTTCTTTCTTTAAACCTGATGCAGAAAATTGTGATTTGTGACAATGGATTTTACAAATCCAATTTGATTGACTGATGTTGAAATGGGGGGTTGATAATTAATATTTTTGCCCTGGGGTACTCTGGGAGTTTAACCTGACCATGAGAAGATCCCTAGAAATCTGCCTTTACCTCCAGGTATTGTGCTTATCAGACCGCCACTTGATATTCCTTATCAGGAAATATTATGGCACAGACTATGAAACCTCCAGTGATGAAGTCAGCCCTCCATACGTCACAGATTACATAAGGAGCTCTGAGGTCAAACATGGTGCAATGCTGCCACTGCAGGCGCACTACTTATGTTAGTGACTGTAGGAATGTGAATCTTTTCTGTAACAAAAATCATCACTAAGGTTTTTGCTGCTTTTATCTTTTCATTTATCTATGCCATGCATAACCATAGACTGTATAGTTGCCTGGCAACAGCTCTCACCAACGCATCCTTACAGTTAATGAGCTGCAAACATGCGCTCTGTCAGATCCCATGATGCAGAGACGACGTGGATGTGCACATTGATGCATTTGATGTGATGTTGTATCTTGTGATCAGTGGGACTGAATAAATATTTCCCACATAATTCAGTTATTGGTCATCCTGTAATTCAGTACAAAGCCTGTACAACATGATAAAATTACAACAAATGCTGCTTATATATCAATGCACCAGTCATGTATCCAACAAATAATAATTAACACCCATTAACATGATGAAAAGGGACATTCTACATAATAAGTACTTTAATTTTCTGCGCTCCAGAGCCCATACACACCTATAGTTCACCCAATCTTGTGTCGCTTCGTTTGATGTCCTCTCAAGACTGTGTGGACATAAGAGACAGTGTGATTTATTTAAAGTCCCTCATGATATTATCAGTTGTGTTTCCCTTTTTGGGTTAGAAACTTTGACAGTCTTATTCTTATAATGATATAGTGTTTGGTGAAACAAAAACATTGGCCTGTGTTAAGGTTAAAGAGAGTAAATTGAAATATATGTGTGGGTGGGTCAGGCCTTTAAATACATTTCGATAGTGAAAGTGACTTTTTATGCTCCAGTGGCATGTTATCTTGGAAACCTGTACAGTTTACGGAGAGAGGGTTTTATGTGTAAAAGTAACTTGAGAAGTCGCCTGTTGGCCAGTGGAGCAATAAACTCTTCTCATCTGTCTGTGCTCATCTAAAAAATGGTTGGATATCAGATTTCACGACTGGCTCTGAACTCTTGACATGCTCCAGTTTGAGCTTTTCCCTCCCCTGCCCCACAGCTCGTTGTTACCAGAATAGTTCGGTCACGACTGAGCGTTTCCGTGTTATGGCGTTCTAATGTAGGAGCGGAGGGGGAACTGCATGAATCCTGTGTGGGCAGGAATCAGTGAGAGTGAATGTGTGGGAAGGCAAAAGACAGAGCATGAATAACAGGTCTGTAAGTTTACTTTTGGTGACCGTACCTTTGCTGTTGTCTGCTCCTGCAGGATGACATAACACACACTGTGCTGTTAACGGCTCTGATGATAAAGAGATGAATAATTCCAGCCAGTGTCACTTCAATAAATTCACATTTGATATATCTTTTTTTTAATACCTGATAGGAAATAGGAAATAGGAAAAATAAAATATGTTACAATATCACAATGTGACATAAATCACACTGTTTATGATACATTTGTGGATATGCTTCCGTTTGGTAACATATGACATAAGATGATGTCATTGTGTTATTGGTGTTACATGTTACATGCGAATTATCCAATTTTATAAACAGGCACTAGGAAGAGAAAGATGAATCATTTTAAGGAGAGCAAAGCATAGAAACACCTTTAAATGGCTTTGGAAAAGGCCACTGCCATAATGACACTCAACGATAATGAAACACTCGGCAAGTGCTATAGGGGCAAGTTCATACTTAGATTAACTAAAGTGATTTGAGTAGTGGTTCTCATACTTTCTTTCTTTGAGGACCCCTTAGAAACTAGATCATGGACCCTCCCATTTGACAAAATCTTTGCTTTTCAATGTGTCAATACAGGATAGGTATGAAACTCAGGACCACAATACTCAAACATTATGTCAGTGTGTTACACAGCGATTAAATATATAGTGAAAAGAAATGATTCCCCTTTTTGACAGGGACTGGAAATAATTAAGGGATCTTAATTCAAAACAGATCAGTCATGTCTAGGGGACGGGTATTTATGTGTGTATAATTTGGTGTAGATTTGAAGAAAAATCTGGATGTAGTGAATTTCAAACTGCTCAGTGTGACTGAGTACTTCCTCCACCACAGCACTTTATTAGCACCTATCAACAAGATGTTTTGAATGAGTTGCTCATTGTTTCTCTGCTCTGACTCTGGTTGAGTGATACTGTCAGACATGTAGAGGTGGTAGTGGAAGTTTGACATTGCACAGTTTCACAACAGCTCCCACTGAAAGACGTGATGAAACCAGGTCAGCTGACTGATGACGTCAGAGGGAGTACCTCCACTCACAAGAAGCCGTACGTTAGTGAGTCACACAGTCCACAGTAGTGACCGAGGCTTTGGAGGACACATCGAAGAACTCAAACGTCCCAATAAGTCGTCCGAAGAGACTAAAGAAAAGGTAAGACCACAAACTTTTATTTGAAAGGCTTTTCTGTTTGTCTTCACCAGGTTTAGGGTTTTTAATGCGACTTAAATTCGTCTTTGCCGGTTTCGCTCATGTGCAACGTGGTCTGAAGCCGGCCGGTGTTTCCGGAGACTGTCCTCTCTCTTTTCATTTGATTAACTCAGCCTCGTTTTCACTTTAAACATCCGTTCATTTTATTCACATTACTTCATCATACTTTCTCTTTATAAGTCAACGTGTGTTTCCTCTTTTTACACCCAACATGATTTGCCTGTATAGAAAAGGCCCACTGTACATAATATGTATTCCTGTAAATCTTAATGGTAGAAACAAACATAAACAGTAATACTTAATAATGTTTCTTACTTTATTATGTATACATTTGAAAATCTACGTTACCTAAAACAGTTTGGTAACAATGCCAGATCCGTATTGGAGCGCCCCCCTGTGGCTGAAAGAGGAGACACTTTTTATAGTCTTACACAAGCAGGAATTTGATGAACGTAATCCTAAAATACTAGTTTTAATGGTTTATCAATGTGTGATCATTACTAATAAGTGCAATTGTCCCGTCTTTCTCTGAACAGACACCATGCCTGCAGACATTAACAAAGGCAAGAAGGCATTTGTCCAGAAGTGTGCCCAGTGCCATACTGTGGAGAATGGTGGAAAGCATAAGGTTGGACCCAACCTTTGGGGTCTGTTCGGACGCAAAACAGGCCAGGCAGAGGGCTACTCCTACACTGATGCCAACAAAAGCAAAGGTAAGTACTTGTATGTGTGAATTCAAGGTATTTCAAGCAGAAATTGTGCTGTTTGGCTAAAACATGTTTCTCTGCTGTGTCTATTCACTTTAATTCCAGGTATCATCTGGGATGAGGAGACCCTGATGATTTATTTGGAAAACCCCAAGAAATATATACCAGGAACAAAGATGATCTTCGCCGGCATCAAAAAGAAGAACGAGCGTACCGATCTCATAGCATATCTCAAGTCTGCAACCTCATAAAGAACTCTACTTCTTCAAACTGCTCAAGAGGCCAGGACTTGTCATTCTTTCAGAATCAGGGAGAGAAGCTAGCAGTCGGAGAGGTGTTGGCACTCGTAGCCAATCTTTGTCACCATTGTACCTCTGTTTCTGATGATGATCCTCCACTGAGGTGGAACAAACTATATCCCCTGGTTTTAACAGGTTATTTTTCTAACATAAATTATCAAACCATATACTGTTGTATTCTGAATGTAGGGACTGAACAATGTGTATTATGTTTGCTGATTGACTGTCATCTAGTTGTACTGAGGTTGTCTCAATATTTGTTCCAAGAATAATTATGCCTGATTGTTTTGGATTTCCTCTACAGTCTTTTATTGTGTCCACTTTGAATTTTCAAATTGAATAAAAGTAAGACAAAACATTTGTTGGAATGTGTTTGAGAGGTTATGTCCCTAAAAGTCAATATATAACTGTGTCAGACTAAATGTATGCTTTGGGGGACAATGGCAGGCTTTAATGCATCCAGCCCTCTCCTTTTTTTTTTTTTACTATGTTTAGATAATGTAGCAAATTTGTGATCAAGTTGGTGCTATGTGACACATGCAAGACTGAGCAACACTGGAATACTTCTGGTATGACTAGCTACTGCTTTAGTAGGTATCATGTGACATACAAGCATCTGGTCCTTTTTCAGAGGAGAGTTTTATCTCCCTTCTACAGTGGCCAAAAGAGCTCAACACATTGTAAATTAAGAAAACACATGCAAATTTAGCTGAAAACACTGGAAATGTTTCCAGGGCACCGAAAAAGTAATGACCCTGGCTGTAGTCCAGTGCTTTGTAAAGTTTCATCACCACTGACGGGTAGCACACTTCAACAACATCACAAAGCATTGAACAAAAGCTAGGTTCATCACTTTTTAGGGGTCCCCTGGAAACACTTCTGGTGTTTCTGTATTTGCATGTGTTTTCTTAATCTGCAGTGTGTTGAGCTCTATCGGCCACCGTACCCTTTAAATGGAGCACGTTGAAGTCTTAGTAGCTCTTTTTAAAAACGTGTTTGATGTTGGAAAATGTCACAAATGCTGCATATTTTTATAGGATGTTGTACTTTAAGGTTGTGTGGCCTCAATCAAAGTTAGAGCAGGTAATGCTTGATGCTGATTGTGACAGTTTGTGTGATCAAGCTGATAAAAGACGGTATGGATTTGTCATGAGCTGCTTACCCTAAATATCACAAGCTCTATCATAGGTGAGTAACAATGACTGCAGAGTTGAGCAGAGCATCTATATTTCTATTCCAAGTGGTGGAGTATTGCTCCCTCTAGCGTTCAGATACCGCACATGCACATATTCACTAATCGCATCCAAAGGAATTTGATTTTCTGAAGTCCTCCCTCCGCCAACAACCGTCTCTTTTACACAACTAGACAACACAGACCTCTGCAGATTTCCACGTTTCCTCCAAAGTTGCACTGGGATGTGAGATAAATGCAATGTCGGCTTGTATCAATCTATTATTGATGGTGTGAAACGCAGTTTAGGCGACAGTCGCTCACTTTGATTACACTTGTCAGCTCTGCAGCACCGTCACCAAAGCCCTCATAGGAATCCATTATGTTGACGACACAAGCATATTGTCATACAATTATAATGCAGCCACCTTGGATCTTAAGTTCTTATGAAGCTTATACATTTTGAATACCAGTGGATTATTGCTGAGTGTAATAATAATCAAATAGCAAACACACCCACCACTGTAATACACTATTGTGAAGTTTATTCTACATTATACATGTGATATTGGGCATGGTGAGAAGATCATCATCATCACCTTCATCACACTCGGAGCGCCTCTCTGAGGAGGCCAAACGGTTCAGATGGCCACAGGCTGATGCTGAGGCAAGCCTGAGCTCCTGTGTGTGTGACGAGGCGAGCGTCAGCGGGATAGAGCCAACCACAGCCAGCGTCATTTGCGCACAAGAAGACCCCAACGACAGTGATGCTCGGTAATGGCTCTGTGTTGGATTTTTTTTTCTCATTTGCAATACAAGAGCATGAATTTGCTTCCATGTTGTTGTTTTTTTTAAGTAAATGGGATTTGACTGGTTTAAATTAAGCGCGCGGTGTGGAGATGCTGTGGAGGGCTGCGCTGCTGGTGCGCAAAGAGATTCTCCGTCCTTCTCCCCACAGAGTGGAAACTGGATATGCAGCCGGAGCTCCGGGGGTGTTCCCAGTGTCTGCGTCTTGGAAGTTGTGGCATTCAAACAGTTTCCACTTTAACCCTCAGTAAAAGCCTCATAGATGCGATTTCTCTGCGCGCCTTCGTGGGTTTGGTTCACTGAGAGCCACCAGAAGAAGAGACATGGCAGTGGCGAATATGGTGTTCTCTGACGTGGAAAGTTTCTTGGACTCGCATCCCGAGTTATTCGAGGACTACCTGAACAGAAAGGGGAATTATAGCATGGTGGAGAAATGGCTCAAGAACCACCACCAGGCGAGCAAAAGTCCGGTGGCGGCTGCGGCTCCTGGCGCCGAGACGAGGGAGGAGAAGAGCGTCACGGGTAAGGACAGCAGCTGGGCGAGCAAATGCGACGGGCTGCAGCGGAGAGCCTCGCAGAGGGAGCTGCGCAAAACTTTCGCCAGGTCCAAGGCCATCAACGTGAACAGGACATATGACGAGCACGTCAACTCCAGGGCCCAGGAGCCGCTGACGAGCATGAGGAGAAGGGCTCTGCTGAGGAAGGCGAGCTCCTTGCCCCCGACCACTGCGCACATCCTGAGCGCACTGCTGGAGTCCAGAGTCAACATCCCCCAGTACCCGTCCACAGCCGTGGATTTCAAATATTACCTCAAAGAACACAACGAGAGGGAGTTTTTCCTGGAGCTTGTAAAAGACATATCCAACGATCTGGATCTAACGAGCCTCAGCTACAAAATCCTCGTGTTTGTTTGTATTATGGTGGAGGCGGACCGGTGCTCCTTGTTCTTAGTGGAGGGGACCGGCAACAAGAAGACACTTGTGTCCAAATTCTTTGACGTGCACGCAGGAACCACAGTTTTACCCTCGATGAATTCTGACGAAGTTCAGGTTCCTTGGGGGAAAGGGATCATTGGATACGTGGCCGAGCACGGAGATACCGTGAACATCCCTGACGCTTATCAGGTGCCCGCTACTCCTCGTGTGTGCGTGTGCGTGCGTGTTTGTGCAATTCGCATGAGTCACAGAAAGACAGAGACAGATCAAGTCTGGTTGTATCTGTCACAGTCAGTCATCAGTCAAACTGTGCAACATGAGCTGATGCATGGGAATCAACCCCAACAGTCAGAACTACAGGTTCACACAAATCATCACTGACACAGGCCATAATAATAATAATAATAATAATAATAATAATACAAACTTTATTAATGTAGCATCTTTAAAAAGAACCATTATAAAGTGGAGGGGAAAAAAAGTAATAAAATAAATAAAAGTAATGACAAATAAAAGCATAAACAATATATGTTATGGCAAAAAACAGTGATAGTTTCAAGTAGGAGTTCCTCAGGGAAACTATTTTAGAAGGTTCAGGCCTTGTGTGATTCTCTTGAAGTTTTTATACTTCCACTGTGTTTGTCTTGAGTTTTAAAAAGTAATACTGGATTCCATTTAAGTCAGCAGATCTGTTATTTGCTGTTTAGACAATTACAGAACAAATAAAAATTATGGTTGCTTTACTGTCCAAACACATCAGCAGCTGCATCAGCCGCACTTCAAGTCTGACACTTTGACACAGGCAACACTTTGTAGAACAATCCTCAAACATGTTGTTGGACTGTTTTCAATAAGACTTTGTGTCAATTTAACTGCACCTGACATCTGAAAATAAAAAAGGGAAATCCTAACATTTTGCAATCTGTTTCACGCCGTACCTGTGGATTGTTGCAGGATCGTCGGTTCAGTGATGAAATCGACAAGCTGACAGGCTACAAAACCAAGTCGCTCCTCTGCATGCCCATTCACAACAGCGACGGAGAGATCATTGGAGTTGCTCAGGCCATCAACAAGAACTCAAATGGAGAACTCTTCAATGAAGATGATGAAAAGGTAATTTCTTCATCATTATGGCTGTGAGTGAAAACAATGGAGAAATATGTATCCTGCTACCTGCTTGGCCTATATACAGGATTATGACATGCGTTATCCTCCCGGTCCTTGTGCATTAGTCAAAATGTTCTCCTCACATGTAAAAGTTAACGTCCATCTTCTCAAAACCCCTCAGAGGCTTTGTATGTCTGAATCAATCAGCTTTATCATTTTCTAAAGAGCCACTAAATGGATTGTTAATGACACTGGCTTGGTAATGTAGCTCAACAGTTGCTGTTTTGTGTTTAGCTATTCAAATAAATGAATGACACTAGAATGGCACTCAGTAGAGAGTCCCCTCATGAAACCACATTTACAGTGAGTAAATTCAGATTTTTGTTTGGATATGCACCAAACTGCACAGGATCACAAACATCAGTCCCCTTAACAAGAGTTTTTTTTCCCATCAAGATTCATGAGTTAAAAATGTTGTAAAACACTGAATCTCAAATTGTTTTAACATTTCCTTTTTCTAAACCTACAGTGTATCTCACAATTTCTCACAAATGTATATAGATTCCTTCCCCACCCATACCCCATCCTCCAACCAAGTTTCATGGTAATCTATCCAGTAATATTTTCGTAATCCTGCTAACTAACAGACAAACAAATGAACGCAGACAAAACATAACCCCTTAGCGGAGGTAGAGTCCCATGTTTACAGTATAATTAAATGGGATAGCAAATGAGAAAAGAAGATGATTGTATTTGGACTTTGTATCAAACTTCTTTAAACACAAATAACCATATTTCCACTTAGTTCAATGACAAAATGGTAATTTGGTTACAGCTTTTAGCCTCATACAGCAGGGGTATAGGGATAGCAAAGTTGGTGACATGTGAAATAAACCTGCCTTGTTGATTAGCTCAAAATCTGGTTCCCTGACATTCACCTTGGTGACAGCCTGACTTTTCCTCTGGCACCACCATTAGGTTAATGTGAAGTTTTAGACTACTAGGTGGTTAATTAGTGACATTTCCATCTGCATGAATAGCAAATGAATTCCAAATCTTAATACACCAAACTAAGACAGTGAACATACATACCTGCTAACCATCAGCATGTAAGAAATATCATTGCAAGCATGTTGTTATGCTGACATTCACACTATAGGTGCAGCTTTGCAGAGTTGCTAGCGTGGCTTCAGACCCTTGTAGTCTTGTTATTGTTGCAGCACA
The DNA here is from genome assembly GCF_024713975.1 of Paralichthys olivaceus. Lineage (NCBI taxonomy): Eukaryota > Metazoa > Chordata > Actinopteri > Pleuronectiformes > Paralichthyidae > Paralichthys > Paralichthys olivaceus. The sequence goes on from NC_091102.1 coordinate 10,291,039, forward strand.
GAGAAGTGAAGAGCAGAGGTAGTAAATGCTCAGTATCTTAGTGATTAGTTTTTTTTAAAGGGAAAACATTTTCAGTGTTGGTGCACAAGTGTGTAAGAGCTGTCATATTTCATTGCTGCCCCGGTTCTTACACTCACATATTTTGTTAAACGTCATGGTTAATGATTCAACGGCTTATTGATTGGCATTACTTAAGTGTGTATTTATTTATGTACATTCAATATAGCAGCCCAGTTGGCACACTTTTTTCCCCTGAAAACTGAAAATGTTCAACATCACAGTCAGAAAAATATGAAACCAGTTTTGTTGAGTGTCTTTAAGGAGATGGTTCTGGATATGTTGGTTGTTGATTAATTTGATTCCATTCAGATTTTATGTGTTGGTAACAATATTCTGCGACAACACAGAATATAATGAAACACAATGAAAAAACAATGGCCACTTTTGAACAGATAAGCACCATTACCTGGGATGATATCCACATCACATATGTCCTCAGGGTTTGGATTTAGCTCCTGCTCTGCAGTCACATCTGTCTTTACCTCTTACATCCTCTTTTTTTCCAAAAGGAATATTTCACAAACATCTTATAGAGTTATCTGACAGTTTTATTCTTTCCCAGTTTCTTTGTCCTGTCTGAATGTAACTAGTATTTTATATTGAAAAAATTCACTCACATATTTGCCCTTAAACACAGTCTCTGTGCTCAGATTCTTGCTGGATCATAGGCTGTCTCTCAGCATCATTCAGTTTTCTGAAGGCTGTATCTTCCAAAGGGCAAAGGCCCTGATGTGATACCACTAAGAATAACAACTTTGTATAGTTTATTATACCACTCCATTATGTCACATCTTGAAATTATCCAGCCATCTGTTTCTTAATGATTAAATAATGATTTATTTGAATTATTAATATCATCACAAATACACACAGAGCATGCGTTTGTCCATCACCACATTTTAAATATATGTAGCAGAATGGCTGTGACAAGCACATGCACTGACTTGTTCTGTTATTGCAGCTACGAGCCCCGAAGGGTAGAAAAGATGGAACATGAAAGCACAAATCTTGCTGTGCCTTTATTTTATAGTTACGTTTCCACTGAAGCAAACGGCTACAGTTTTTTTTAATCCATCATATGTTTTTTTCTTTCTCCATTGGACCTCTACTGTCAGAATTACATCCCTAGATTCCATCCATTGTTCATAGCAAATGCAGATAAGGAATTCCTCTTTCTTTCCCTTGTTTTGAGTATGTTTCACATTGCATTAACATCACACTAATGCGTGAGATGGCTACAGCTGAATTAGTAATGAAATGCAATGCTAGCATCACAGTGAGCTCCCAGCGCAGCACAGCTGCAGCTCTGCTTTTATGGGGAATGTAATGTAATAGGAAAATTTATCAGAATTTTAAAAGCATTAAATGATGCTGCAACAGCAGAAGTCATTAGAGACTTTAGTGTATCTTTATTAAAATAAATGCTGTTCGCCATATACTGAAAGCTTACAGGATATTTAAGCACATTATAGGGCTGGTTTTATACCCACACTGCCTTAATTGTGTGAACCCTGCAGTATTGCAATCTGATGGGGGGCTTGGATAATGGTTCAGCCCAGGCATAATTGCACCGTCTCATTATCTTCTATGGAGGAATATACTGATTGACTTAATTTAAGTGTATAAGCTGACCTCTCCCTGCTGTTTCTATATCTAGCAGTGTTATCTTGCTTCAACTGGTCTTTCACTTTGCACGCCTTTTATCATTTAACATGTAAAATGTAGAATTCACAGGTTGGCATTTTCATAAATTTCCCTTTAATAAGATGAAAGTTGCACCATGTTGGTTCCATCTGCCAAACCAGTTTAACATCTGTGTGAGTTGATTGGCAAATAGCACTCTCCCCTCACCGCTGTGCTCCCTCTGGCTGCCAGACTCCCTGTCAAATTGGCTAGAGGCAAATCTGTGATAACCACTTTCACACAATTTCCTGATGTAAATCTAAAGCTAAAGAAGAGAGAACACAATTTCTTATGATATTACATGTGTTTGATGCATTTCTGCACAGCCATAAAAAGTGAAAAAAAGTTTAAAAACCCGAAAAGAAATGACTTAGAGAAACAGAACAATATTTGCAATTTGAGGGATGTATGTGAATAGATTATTCATGACATTGCATAGTACTGTATATTCATGTTGGTGATGGCAACTATGAAATCTTGCTGTGTGAAAGCTCTGAGGCGACAAGGTGGATGAGATATTATACAGCGGGGGTCCCAAACAATAAAGGCAGACAGAGCTGCCTGGCTTCTCAGAGAGGAACGGATAGAGCCTTAGGGTTATAGTGACTTCTGAGTCTGGACTTCAATACTGACTTCTTATTGGGTTTTCTGTTTTTAACATAGCCCTGCCACAGTTGTTTTTTGTTTGCAAATTAGTAAGAGAAAAAACATATGTGGACCTAGAACTGTGCCTTGGGGGATGCCAGATTAGGACATTGTAGTCTTTGTGAAATTGTGACATTGAGTAGACAGCTCTCAAAACAAGTATTTTTGTGTTGTTTTTTTGAATCAAGGAAGTGTGTGTCTAACTGTGCAACTGCATGTTAACCAATTCATTTAGGAAGTGCAAAACATGAACACACACACACACACAAATAAAAATATATTTTTTACATGATTCATACCAATGTAGCTCAATACCATTGAGTCCCCGCCCTTTTCTCTGGATCAAAGCCTGATCAATACATTGCATCTTGTTCAGTCTGTGGGCAGATATAGGTAGGCGGCTGTAATTGAAGAAAATACAGAATATGTTTTATATGCAGTATGTTTTACTGGTGCATTTGCTTTTAAATTGAATAAACAGGCTTACAGGTGGATGGGTGAACAGACAGGCAAGATGACGGGAACAGAAAACAGTATGCAACATGCACAAGCAGGTAGCAGAGAAGGGTGGAAACAGGTGAGAGAATGGGCGAATCAAAGGAGGATGGGAACAGGAAGGAAGGAAGGACTGAGACACCTGATGGGTGAAAGGAGCATGGCAGGTCTGAGGAGCTGAGAGGAGGATCATGGTCTAGGTACCATGAGCACAGGCTGGAGAAGCAGTTTCAACAAGTTACCTGTTTAGTAATTAAAGTAAACAAGTATTTCATGTAGTTTTCAAATTACATTTTTAATTTATATTTCAAATGAATAATAATAATAACCAGAGTTTTTTTTTTTAGAACTGAACATTGCCCTGTGGTGCTTTGCCACACTGCATTGTTATTTTACAGTCAATAACTGCAGTTTAGATAACGAGTAAGCTGAAAGACATGATTGTTGTAGATCACCAATTATATCAGTTTACACAGAAAGGATATATTTCTTTTTAGGTTTTGTGCAGACTGTTTTACAAAGTACAAGAAAACCTCAAAAGAGATGCTGTAGTTGGAAAAGTCTCATTAACCCAGTACAAAAGTTTTCTTATTGGCCACACGAAGATTGACCTGAGGAGCCATAAACCTTTACAAAACTTGACCAATGTTACTGCACTGATGCAACATCTGCTGTTCAGTTATTGTGACCTCTCCTTTGCTCCTAGATTTATTTTCATGTACCTGCATACATGTATAGAACTATTTTATTTAATAGAGCAGCACTGCTGGTGTTGTAAAGTGTTTATTTGATGTGTTGTAAAAATGCCCATAGGTATCATCCACTTTGGTTTTATAAAATAAGGGGTTGTAAATCATTAATTTCCATCATGATCATGGACCCTAGATTATGATGGTGGATCGAGAATCAGAGAGCGTGATGGCAGATCATGGATCATGATGGTGGATCATGATGCTGGATTGTGGAGGCATCTGATTGTGGTGTTTTTTTGGTAGTTTTTTCCCTTACTCTTGTTGAGGGTGAAGAACAAAGGATGTCGCACCTTGTTAAACCCTATGAGATTATATACCCTATTGTGATTTCTGAATATGGGCTATACAAATAAAATGTGATTGATTGACTAATGTTATTCATGTTGCTTATATGTAGATATTCATGTTCTGAAAATAAAACAGAGACTTCATTTTTGTGAAATTTACTGAGGTGTGTATTCCTGTTGCATTAATATTTGATGTTACCTTCAAAAGAAGCAATCATTGTGTGGAGGTGAAGGGGCTGGGAGAGCACCTTCACCTGCACCACAGAGGATCAGTCAGCACAGGTGAGAGCTGTTAGCTGATTGATCCTCATGCTTGAAAAGGCAGCAGCAGAGCTGCCTCAGAGAAGCTCACACTGTTGCTGAGCGCCCAATGGTTGGACTGGTTTGTCTCTGGCTGGCGTGGTGGGAACCCCGTGGCATGGTCTACTGCCACACATTGCTTAGTGGATTTGTAAAACTGCTGTTTGCTTTGCTGACACAAGCGGGGGTCCACATGAGATTGGAGAAAATGGAGAGCTTTTTATTTTTTTCCCGTGAACAATTCTTGGCAAAGCAACAATGGCTTCATCTTACCCCATGTGCAAAGTGAGCACAGCTTTTTAAATCAACTGGCAGTTGTAGTTTGCAGGAGTAAGTGGACAAGGGAAGTGTTGGCTTTGCAATTTATCTGGATTGCCTCATGAAATTCCGGTTGTGCCAAAGGAAGTTGTTGAAGTTACAGGAGCTGCATGAGCTTAATGCCTCGGTCAGTTTCTTTGGTTATTAAACCACTCTTTACTGGTCAGTCCACAGGCAAAAACGTCTTGTTTGTAATGCAACCTTGTATAAGTGCCTGGCTGACAGAATGTAATTAGAGGAAGCAGTGCTTTTCTCGGGTTTGCCTGTTAGTTCTGCGGGCAGATCCATAGCCAGATCCCCAAAGTCCAGCTCGCTAATGAATCTGCTCCTGCTGGGGCTATTGATGGCCACTGCCTTTCTGGAAGATCATTATTAGACAATTCCAAAGGACAGCTGAAATGGCATTATGTCAGAGCTAATCACTCCGCGTCATCTGTTTTCTGTGTCTGAAAACAATTGCAGAAGGCACTTGATTATGTATGATGACTGAATTAAGTGCTTCAATTTGATTAACTCATTAGCTAGACTCATATTTCTTATGTTATAATTAGAAAGGATTTTGATTTAGTGATTTAATTTGTGCTGAGCTTTATTCTACAGTGTCACAATATGCACATCAGTGTGTCATGTTAGAGCAGAGGTATTCTATTGAATTTATTTTTGACATAAGCACAATACTATCTTTTCCTTATCCATAGTTAGAATCATTCAGGATAAAAACACAAAAAGCAACATGGGTAACTTCATTGTGGTGCTTTAAAAAAACAACGAAACAAAACTATAAAACCAGTTAAACACATGTTCATTCAACAAAAGAATAACAGATGTGATGTTTTCCTCTCATTATAAGATCTGCTTTGCACATTACTGAGGGTTTGGAGCAGGATTTATATCTCATCATGTATTTTTCCTTATCCACGATTACATTTATAACTTCCTGCATTGCTTTGCTCCAACAATTCATTCTTGCTGTAGCCAACATGATATTTAAATTCAGATAGTGCCACCACCGTGGAAATATAGAGTGATAAATTAAATCCATGTCACTAACCCAGGAGATATGTTTGATTCTAAAGAGAAACTGTGGCAATTAGAGCCAAGGCTTCACAGCCTTTTTATGTCTGCGATGCCATTTTAGGTCTGCCGTGATCGTGAACCCAGCAATTAGAGTTGAAAGGTTGACGTGGATTTATTAATCAACCGTGAGAGCACAGAGTAAGCTCCACATGTATGATACCTAAATACTAATACATGTTTTGTATTTACTTTTACTCAAGTATATGACACAAATATAAGTAACCTATATTGGTGTATGGGTTTCTGCAGGTTTCAACTAGTTAAATTAAGAACTTTTAAGACCTCAATGAATGAAATGTAGGAATTATTTCAAGTATGACAGATAGGAAGGAATATCTGATTACCAGAATAACTTGCCCATTGATTGAAGGTGCGTTTACTGCGAAAAATTCTTGTTAGTAGTTTAATCGCGGCAGGCTAATATTTGTACTTCTACGAAAGACCTATGATACATGGAGACATAACAAACTATGCATGCTGCCAAAACAGTGTTGAATGAAAATTAAAATAAGTTTGACTTTCTTATTAAATTGTAGACCTTTTTCTGACCCAGTGGAAACCCTGTATTAATTTCCTTCAACTGTATTTATTCGAAATCCTCATGTTGGTCTAGAACTCAAGGCTGTGATCCCGTGGACTAGGTAAAAATATTTTCTGAGTAGGTCAGAGGTACACACTTCACATTTTCATCAGAGTGTGATTTGTGACCGATGAGTAACTGATACATTATCTTTTCTGAAAGGTGAAAAGAGATATCCCCGTATCAGCAGCCACAGCTGAGTAACTTCCCATTCATTTATTGTCGTAGTGTCCCTACCCTCAGGTCGCACTGAGGGCTGGTAAATATTAGTGGGTTTGTTGCACTGATTGTATTGTTTACACAGCAGCACAGATGCTAAATATAGATCCAAACAAAGAGGCAGAGTAAGGAAGCACACAACCCTAAATCCCATTGATTCCATGTTACTGGGCCACATTGTGGAGTAATTGCAGTTGTGTAGAATTCAACCTGTGTATTGAATGCACTGAAACCACCTCTCTGCGTCTTCTGCAGAAGTGCGTGCATATTCTTGTTCACTATGCAGCAACAGTGCTGAGGAAAAAAAGAAATGTAGTTTGATTCCAAACAAGTGAGATGCTGATTCGATTTCAGGACACATTAACTATAGTCATTAGGCCACATCAAGTGATTACATTATTTATGTGAAGAAAATATGAGTGAAAAAAACGTATTTATGTAATCAGCCCAAGGCGTAAGTGAGTATGACTATTCAGTCAAATTGTAAAATGCCAGTTAGATTGATTTATTTGTCCTAGCGAGTAATGATGCCAATGAAAGGCCATTTCTTATTTGTCCCAGTTGAAAAGCTTAAGTTTTCTCGGATGCAAATATAACTCACTTTCTGATTTTGTTTTTCCTTCTAACAGCTTTAATTATATTGACGGTTTAAAAATAAAACATCACAACAACTTTTTTTGCAAAGGAAAACGATGACAACATTCACAGCAGGTGGATCATAGTTTGTTTGTTCTTGTGAAATCTCAGAATTGTCTTGAGGGAATTCCTTCAAATTTGGCAGAAATGTTACAGGAGGTACTGATTCAGTTTTGGATGACCTCATTGGGTATGTTTACAAGGACGGTAGTCAATAAAATATTTCATATTCCTTCTTATTCTTTAAAGCATAGTCTGATTAAGACGTCAAGCAGTTGTCGCTTGTCACAAAATTATGTGAAACCTGTGAACTGGAATATGAATGGGATTGTCTATTAGCAACTAATGTAAACATAATCTGAGTAATATCTTATCCTGAATAAGGCCAATAGTCAAAATACCGGAGTCCATGTAAACTTCATCACTGTCTATCTTAGTAATGACAGTGTTCAATATGTTTACAGGTGCTGCAGATGTACCTGCCATTTTGTGGTATCGCAATCTCCAATGCTCAACTCTTCGCAGCCTCAAGGAAGGAGTATGACAGGAGTCGGGTAAGCCCACGAACAAGCCTATCCCCCCACAGACCCATCCCCGGGCCCTGGGATCATTACTTCCTCCCCCTGACGCTGCCATTGCGGCTGAGTATTGATCAGCTTCAGCCCTCTTGGTTTTGCGGAGCAGCCCAACATGGACATTTTCTCTGGATGTGTAGTGGAGGGGGATGGGCCTGTATCCAGATAAGGGTCTAGGACACCATATGATTTTTATGTGTTTTAAATTGTATTGGCACTGCCCTAGGTATAGGACCCAATTTACTTTTATTGTAATAATAATAATTTATTATATTAATAACAATAATGAAATAATAGCCAAGCAAGACAGAGTTTTATTTAAAATGTCCCCATTACAACTTGCAGACAGACATCTTATTTAGTCGATTTACAACAGAATAATGCCAAGGGGAATGTTTTGCTGTTGCTTGTGTTCAGGCACTCTTGGAGGTTGTCAATGACTTGTTTGAAGAGCAGACTGACCTGGAGAAGATTGTCAGGAAGATCATGCACCGTGCCCAGACCTTGCTTAAGTGCGAGCGCTGCTCTGTTCAATTGCTGGAGGATATTGAGTCACCGGTACTGTTTGTATCTCTGCTGTCCAATTGTGTATATACATCTGTCTCAACATTTGTGCATGGGCATTTCTGTGCTTTCCCAAGATCTTTAGTAAATCCTTCTGTTTGAAATTTCTCAGGTGGTAAAGTTCACCAAGTCATTTGAGCTGCTGTCTCCTAAGTGCAGTGCAGACACTGAAAACAGGTATGTATGGTGTAATATCTGCCCTGATGGAACCTTCGTACTAAATTAGCATGCCTTCACCTTTGTTTGCTTTTGGGACCACAGCACCTGTAAATTCTGCTCATAGCTTTGTCTGAATCTGTAAAGCCTCCATCAAGGAGAAAAAGTAAGGGAGGTATAAAAATTGAATATTCTGTAGTGTTGTGGGAGTAAGATGCTGATTCTGAATAGAAGGCATACTGTAGGAGCCCTAATTAATTGGGTTTTCGCTGCTTCTCTCCTCTGCAAGGCATGGCTGAGTGGAGGAAGAGAGGCTTAATATTGTGTGGGATGTTTATGGATGAAAACCAAACGCTGAAAGGACGACAAATTATCCCCCAAGCCCTGCACTTGCCATATCTGATGGTCACTTTGAGTCAGAAGTGATGGCCACAACAGCAATCATACGACAGAAATCGTAAGAGATGAGTGGTAGTCAAGGAAATGTCAAGTTTGCTTGACCGGCCAATTTAGTCCGACTGGCTAAACACGCTCCCTAGTGTTCTGTGTTTCTGGTGACACATAATTAAATAAACAGACAGTTTGTGATTTCAAGTGATAGAATACACAGCACTTCAAATCCAGCTGAAATGAAAAAAAGCAAAGCGTCTCTGCGATGACCCCAGTTTTCTGAAAGGTTCAGATCTGAATAACAAAAGCGGCTGTGCAGGATTCATGTGTGTAATTAGGTGAATGAATATGGTGTCAAAAGGCGAGCAGCGAACTGTAGGTTTTTCTAATGTGCCTCACAATCCCCAGCCGCCCCCCCCCCGGGCAGGATAATGTTGAGCGAGTGTAATGTGCTGCTCGTGTGTCTGTGGTAGCTAAATGACTCGAGAATGAAGAGAGGAGGAAAGAAAGACAGGAAAAAAAGGAAGGGTGAGGTATCTTGCCATCTCACTCATGAGGTTCATTCACTGTGGGTTTCAGATTCACAGCTGCGTCACTAGATCAAAAGGATTCAAAAGATCTGACATCAGCGTCTCACCATGTTTATTCTAATGAGCCGCACTGAACATTTACCATGTTGTGTTTGAAGGTATGAAGTCAGTGACAGTCTGCTGCAATACATGTAAATAGGAAGCCTGAGCAGGGCTGCAGGTGTTTCTGTGGCAGAGTGTGGGGGCGTCTGGCAATGAGGAAGACAATCACACAATTAACTTTTCATTACTTCATAAGCTGCAGGAGAAGCTCACTGATATCTACTGTAGGAGAACTTCATTAACTGCAAGTCGACGTAAAGAAAGAGGGTCCACAAGAGGGAATAACAGAGGCCTTCTGCAAGCTTGCAGTTTAGACGTGAAAGAGAATAAGCTTTTTTTACTTGAAAGCAATAAAACGGAGTTCTTTATTTTCATGATAATAAAGTTATCAACGAAAGGAGTGTGTTGGAGAAATATTCTAACCTCTTCTCTCTTTTAACATTTGGTTTAACACTGTTTCCCCTTTTTCTCTTTGTCGTGTCATCTTTCCCTCTTATTCTCTTACCCCAGTTTTAAAGACAGTATGGAGAAATCCTCTTACTCAGACTGGCTCATCAACAACAGCATTGCGGAGCTGGTTGCCTCCACAGGACTCCCTGTGAACATTAGCGACGCCTATCAGGATCCTCGCTTTGATGCTGAGGTGAACACGCACGGATGCTCTTTTTAGAGTGGACGTCAAAGGGATTTTATCAGAGTACAAGTCACAGTTATACATTTATTATTTATATCTTTGAGTATGACATCATAACTAGACACACTGCTGGGTGATGCAGACATTTGTTTAGTTTCACTGGCTGATGTGGTACTTTTAATAGTAGTTAGTCCACGATCAGCTGCCACCACCACAATCTGACCATTATCCACAATCCACCACCACTATCAGGATTCACCATCATGATCCACTATCAGCTGCCAACACAATGGCGATCCATGATCCATCATCATGATCTCTGATTCGCGATTCACCATCATGATCTGCAGTCCATGATCACAGTCTTCAATCCACCATCATGATCCACTTTGTGGCCGCAGCAGCTATCTTGCTGATATACATGCTAAACCAATCACAAGTCTATATCTGCTGTCAAATAATGACGGTTTACCCCTTGTTGATGGCCTCAAATAACTTATTAAAACCTAACACAGAAAATGTGCACTTGAATAAATAACAGTTTGTTAAGAACTACCTAAAAATACAAACTGACTAAAATGTAATTTCCCACATGGCTGTTCATCGATCTCTGTAGGGTACAGACCCTCTCAGACCAGGAAACGATAACCACAGCACCCGTTGCTGATGCTGCATAGATCTAAACAGAATCCCACAGCTGGATGCAGAGCACTCCGCTCCGCATCCAGCTGCAAGCAGCAAAGCTTTGACATGGTCAACCTGAAGTAGGAGTGGCAGAAATATAGAAAATGTCTACTCACTTATGACACTACCATTACCACCTGGGCTGAGTGGAAGGGCAAACAGCTGGCTCTCACTGAAATAAATATATGTGGAAACTTTCAGCTTTCTGCTTTGAAAGGGCTTTGAGGGTACTTACTGCACATTTCATCCTACTGTTCCTATATTTCCATGTAGCACTTCTCCTCCATTAGAGGCGAGGCATGTATGCATAGTTAATACTCCAGTGGGGAAAATATAATTTGATACTAGAAAGAAGGATATTGTTTTAAATCTTTCACTGCGTGCCAACACACATCTTGGGTTTATCAACAGGTAGAGGTAGCAGTACCCTACTTTAAGGAATATGAACATATTTTGAATGTACAGTACGTCACAAGTGTTTTAGTTTTTAATGCTGTATCAAAGAAAAGGAATTGGAAGCAGTTTCCTCTAAATATAAATAAAAAGTGACAATTTGACTTTATTGGGAAAATAGCAGTTTGAAAACAAGTAAACTATTAGAATTATTTTATGATTAATTAATTTAACCACTAATCACCTAAAATATTAATTAATTCATTAATTGGTCTACTAAAAGGGGAGGTTTTCAAATAGCTTTTTGAGTGATTATGGAGACATATTTATTGAGGTTCGATGCTCTTTCTCAGTATAATGTTCATGGAAATGTGTTTTTTATGTGGATAGTTCTAATCTTTATACTATCAATGTATTTACACTCTTTATTTTTAGGCAGACCAGTTCTCGGACTTCCACATCCGCTCTGTGCTTTGTGTTCCGATATGGAACAGCAATCACCAAATCATTGGTAAGTTAACAAACAGTGCTTCCTTCTTTGCTGAGCTTATTTGATATATGAATACAACAATAGATATTTATGTTTGTATGAGGAGATTCGATTTGCAGAAGTCTAAAACACTTCAGGGCCAAAGAATGTGGCTAAGTACAGCCACAGGGATTTGTTTTCATTTGAAGTCACAATAGCATTAGTGATGTTGTCACTGTTTGCAAGGCTCAGAGTTGGCCCTCTAGCTCTTATCAAAGGTGTCAGATGGTGCTGAGGTCAGGGCTGTGTGTGGGCCACTACAGTTCTTCCACACCAAACTGGGAAAAACATCTCTTAGACCTCTCCTTACATGGGCATTGTCAGGTACAAACAGTTAACCTTCCACAAACTGTTGCTAAGATGTTGGAAGAACATCATTATCTCAAATGTCACTGTATGTTGTAGCAATAAACCCTATTTTGATTGGAGCTCATGCAAAAAAAAAGACCAAAAACAAAAGTGCTCACATACTTGTGGCTACGTGTTTGCTATGTTTCATATTCATATTGAGCACTGACATCATGTTGCACTAACATGCTCTAAAATGTAGGTTTTAAATGTCTTTACTTCCATTTCTGCTGCATAGTAGACAATAGGGGATGGGGGAGCATGAGCATGTAATTAGCTGAAGCTGCATGTGTGTGATTAGATCCATGCTGCACCATCACTGGAGGTGGAGTTCCCCTCTCCTGGCTGTGTGCTTTGTGTTTGAGAATCAGCCCCGGGCCAACACCACACTGACACTCTGATAAATCATTGATCTCTTGTCTGGTTTCCGTCCTTGATATTGCAGGGAGGAGCAATGAGAGCAGCTTAATGTTACATTGTTAGAGAGTGGAAAGTGATCAGCGTATTTGCTTTAGGTGGTTGGTTAAAACCTGTGTGTGTATTATATCCATGTATACAGATTTTTTTGCGTAGGTGTAAGTGCATTTGTCGGGGAAGGGAGAGGGAAGAAGCAGTGAAGGGGGAAAGAAATGGCGTGTGTGTGTGTGGGCGGCACCTGAGGATCTGGAGTGAAAAACCATTATACAAACACAGCAGCAGGGGAGGAAATTCTCAACTCAAGGATTCATTCAGTTAGAAAACAAATGTCCTTTTGTCATCTGCCAAGGTTTCAGGCAACTACTTCATAATGTGATGACAAAAATATTGTTGTGACTTAGCCAAAATAATGAGGTTTAATGTTAAATACAAAATGTGAGGAAAATCCATCCATCCTTTTTTGGCAACATGTAGCAAAATTCACAGCCATAAACTGAGCTGGATCTTTTGTTTAAAATTCCAAACAATCAGATTGAATAGTAATTTCCTTTTTATTTCTATCAAAATTGGAGATAAGGTGAGTCAGAGATTGACAGATAGATTTTTGTCATAAATTCATTACGTAACAACTTAAGTTAATTAAGTATTTAGCTAAATTGTCTTTATATTTTGGTAGATGCAGTTTGATTATGACAGATTATCAAGAGCATACTCAACACTCTGCTCAAAACAGAGCAGATCACCACAGATGGTTGTCACAGATCATCATGTGATGCACACCTAGCATCAAATCAGCATTTTCATCTCATTAAAGATGTAAATGGTAATAGGTGGTTATTGGCAGCCCTCTAAGGGTCCAACAGGAATTAATGGATGGATGGATGAATCAGATTATGATCACAATTAACATATTCAACGTGATGCTATGCCGCCTCACACTTCGCCAGGATTTCAAACTACACTGAAAAAAGTGTTTACCAAAAATAATACTTCAAATAATTGAATTTGTTCAAATAAAACTTAACAAGTCATATTAACACAATTGAACTGTAATTTGAATCATTTAATTCAGTCATGTGTTACCAAAAATTGTCTTTTTGTTAAATTCTTAAAAGGATTCATCTCATTCCAGGACATTAGAGTGGCTTTGTGTATAAATTCAGTAGTATGTCTCTGAAAGACAGAGGGTATTTTAAACAACTCTTTGTTGTTCCACAAAATGTAAAAAGCGTTCATTTCATGTCCCATTATAATAAACAGCTACTTTATTAAGATTACTGTGAGTTGAGTTTGGTTAGGGTCAGTTTAGTTGTTTGTAATGTGGTGTAATCCCTCAAGTGTTTTAATGTACTAAGCAGAACCCACCCAATAAGTAAACACTGTTGTATAGCTACACAAACACTGTGGGTTTACATAAAAACTAATAATGGAGCTGTAAGTAATTATCATGTTATGGTTTTTGATTATCTTTCATGATAATGGAAAACAACACTCGTGACAGTGGGAATGTGGTGTAGTTAAAGATTATGTGATGGCCACGGGGCTTTAAGCAGCCATTTCATTTGCTTAAATGCTTGGGGCCACCTACGCTTTAACTCTTCACAAACTACATGCTAATTACAGAGATGGCAATAATAGATGAGAGGCGACATCAACCCTGTACTTTAAATTGAATGACACCACAATGAAAATTGTTCTTACTAATCTGTTCACCTATGTAGAAAATGTTTCTATGGCAGGTTTGTTTGATCTGGAGATGAATACAAAAATATTATTACTTTTTATATGGAAGGGTGTTATGGCAGGAATAAGATTTTTTTAATTTTGAGAAAAAGTGGAAATGTTGACAATAAAGTCAACTGGTTCATCAGTCCTAGTTAGAGGAGTGACTGCAATCTTTAAGAGCATTAAATCCTCAGAGTGTAGAGATGTAACTATCGATTACCTTGCATTTGTCCATTATCAGCTATTTCAGTTGGTTTTCTTCTTCTGAACAGACACAGTTTTCGGTACAATCTCAAAGTCAAAGTCCTTACACTGAAAACCACTCTGTGTGCTGAAAGAGAAAGAATATCCTTGTTATTAAGACAAAGTACAACTTTACCAATTCATGTACAAATATAGGTAGTTTAATTTAATCCCAACATTTTGACTTTATTCCCATTAGAAAAACAAAGACAAATTCTTGAAATGCAAAAACAAATCTCTTCTCTTTCTTCCTTATGGCCTTAACAATCTGTACTTTTGAGCATTGGGTACATCCACAATCATTTAAAAAAAAAAAAAAAAAATCATTACTGTTCCTTCGTTTACGCCTGCCAATGCCTGATTTTTACTTTTCACCATTGCTGTTTCTTGTTCTTAGTGTTTTCTGCAACCAACAGTAAATTAAATATTTGCTTCCTGTTTACTTCCTGCTTTGTGTTCCCAGTGTACATGCATACTGACTTGCATTTTCAGTTGTGTTGGTATGGAGGCAGATTAATTCTGATACACAGCAAAACTGCTTTTAGTTTGAAACTGTGTTTTAGAACCTAGACATAAAAGTTTTTTGTGACAAGAAATGTCAGTTTCATCGTACTAATAACACATTAGTGCTTTATCAACCAAAAGATTTTTCTGTGACTGAATTTCCTTTCAAAAGCATCAGTAATTGAATTACACATCCAGCATTTAGTTTGTCATGACCAAATGTGTCCGTGTAAATTCATATGTAGTGTTGTGCTCATCACTATAACTGTGTTCACTAAGCCTACTGGTATTTTTAATATAGTTTGAAAAAACAGATATCACCATTGTAGAACTTCTGCATATACATACTGCTATTTATGGGAGGGGATGTTGTTTCTCTGCTTAATTTCCATTAATAATGCATGTTAGTCAATGGCATAGAGTGTGTGGGTTTGATCCTCTTTTAATTGGAGGCAGGATATATGCACCAGAGCCTTACCAATACTAAACTTTATTGTTAAGTTTCTATTGTATGAATAAACTCACTTTGTGTACCAGGTGTCGCTCAAGTGCTGAATAGGCTCGACGGGAAACCATTTGATGATGCAGACCAGCGTCTCTTTGAGGTATTATACCTGTATTTGTACATTTTCTGTGTAAAGTATTACGTGGTCATAATAGAAATGGCTGTGGTAAAGTGTTTGTGTGTTTAATTCTGTTCTTAGGCATTTGTGATCTTTTGTGGACTGGGCATCAACAACACCATCATGTACGACCAGGTGAAGAAGTCTTGGGCCAAACAGTCCGTGGCTTTGGATGTAAGAACACTTAATTGATCTTCTGCCTTCCTTCAAGTTATTAAAAACAAATCATCTTCTCTGCTTCAAATTGCAAAAAAACATTACCATGCAAACTGTGATGCTGCTTCAGACTGTTGACATCAGTGGATTCTGTACTGCACCTGTTCACTACTACAACAGGAGTCTAGGAGTGTGTGCATTGTGATTTGATCAAATATCTTTGGAGGCGATCTCCATTTATTCTCTTTTCCCAATGACTAAATTGTTACATGAGCTCTCCCATGGAGTGCAACATTAAAAAGGGCTACAGGACAATTAAACAACATAATTATGCTAGTATATTACAAAATAACTTTTAAGCTATTGACTCTAGCAAGGAAACGTACAAACAGAGAATCTAAAATATGGAAATTCCCCCAAAAGTGAAGTTAGGGGAAAATAAACTTTCCTAAATGTTCCATATATTGATTATGGAGGATTTTACACCTTGTAAAAGAAGGAAATGCAAATAAGGAATCTAAGACACGATGCTTCCTCTGTGGTCGCTTTGCTGAGAATGTATTTTCAAAAGTTCCTACACTGATACGAGGTTCCTTAAGTATTTACACAATAAAGTGCATTTATTTTCCATTTAATATGATATTTCTCTGAAGCAGGTCAATTTTAATGTGACAGTTATTCATGAAAACGATCTATGAATTAAGAAACCCACTTAAATTGACAAACTAAAATTGATTGCAAGTTAAAACACTAATGTAAACAACATTTGTCTCTGATTTACTTGTTCCTTAAAATGGGCAATGACATAAGACAATGAACACATTCATATTCATTACTAATTCATCACACACAAACAAAGCATACGTCTAGTACCTCGTGTGAGTCTCTTGCTGGGCTATACACAGTAAATACACACAGTGCGTGTAGCAGTCATGCTAACATCATGTCACTGAGGGATGAGTTGGTGCTAGCTGCTCAACAATGCGTCAGTTAACTCGATACAAAAAAATAATCCTGCTTCAAAACCCACTCATCGTTCGGTCACAAAGAAAACAACCCAGCGATCACATTCAAAAGTTCAAGAGCTCACCTGCTCGGGACGTACCTGGAAAAGGTGGAAATGTAAATACGACACTTCCTCTGTGGCCGCTTCACCGAGAGCTCCCCCTTCCGGACTCTGCAGGCATCACCAATCAAGCGCGAGCAAAGGCTGAACAGGTAGATCACAGATGACCACAGATTATAGGTATTCTCAGGTACTGTTTTCTTTTTAACCTCCTCTCTGAATTTAACCTTTTTAATGAGGCTTTATTTTTATGAGCCCCTTTCACCTGTTTATAGATCAATTCCATTTTGTTTAGAATTCTCATAAAACCAACCTTTCACACACACACATATATGTATATATATATATATATATATATATATATATATATATATATATATATATATATATATATATATATATATATATATATGTCATAGATTTAGTAACTATTTACACAGATTTTATATTTTTATAAAAATGTTTTTTAATAAAAATATAAAATACATGTATATTGGACTCTTGCTAGTCTTCAGTCTCCTTTTGCCGTGCCTGTATGTTCATTGTGTTTATGTTAGCCTCATGCCCCCCCTCTGATGATTTTTCCCTGCTCATCTTATTTGTTCTTCTATTTCATTCTTCCCTGTCAACAGACGCTCTGCGCTGAAACATTTACCCAGAACTCACCGGAAACAATGGCTGCTGTAAAGGGCTAATATAAGATCTGACTTATTCTCTCTCAGGGGGTCCTCGTGCTTGGCTCCACTTCTTAGTCTCATATTTCTACTAGAATGTGCACCTGAAAAAAAGTGCTGATCTCTTTTTGCAGATAACCTTCCCCACAAAGGTTTTATTGAGAATTAATGAGAGGCGGCGAAAAGCGATCCCTCATCTGCCCTGCAGTATGTGGCTGTCCAGCACACTGGCCTTACAGTTTGTCCTTAGATTAAAATAGGGAGCATTATAGTAAGTTAGCATTGCTCTGTTTCAAGATAGAAGACAGGGAGAACATAGAGATATAGAGCAGTCAAAGGAGGGAAACAGAATGCACTAATATGTAGATGCATCGCTCCTGGCAGCACTGAATAAACATGAGCGTTTATGATCAAATAAGCAACTGCAGGTCTGTGCGAGGTATTTCTCTCAGGAAATGAAGGGAACATGGCGATGGAATCCGTGATGGCGTTTCTGCTCTTGTAGGCTGTTCTAGAGGGCAGTGGAAACTTCCTCATCTGGAAGATCTGCCAAAATGCAGTGATACAAATGTACAGTAGTCTCAGCCACAGCCAAAGCATGATCTGAAAAATATCCTGAGTGACACTGTGTCATTATTTTTGCAGGTGCTGTCTTACCATGCCACTTGCTCCAAGACTGAAGTTGACAAATTCAAGGTAACAGATATTCACAGTTGCCTTCATTACAGTTGTCTCAGCAAAACCCTTTTGTTTCTCTCTATATTTACAGTGGTCTGGGGGATTTGTTTTTCAAACCCGGATATTAAAGTCACATTTCATGACACTGTTGTTCTGAAGCCTTTGTCTGTTTAACCAGAGCCTGGTGTATCTCATTCCCACATTGTTAGCCCATTAATGTCCACAGTGGAATTTATCTGACAAACTATTAGAGCCACTTAAGGGGCAAAATTACCGATTTTAAGAATAAGGTCATAATATTATATAATATAAAATTGCAATTATGATGTTATGAGTATCAAGTCACATTATAATGAAAGTTAATTCATCATATTGTGATAATGAAGTCACAATATTATGAAAAATAAAGACGTAATATAATGAGAATAAAATTATAATGTATGTGTCATTTTAGAGCAAGTATATCAATAGATCACCTGCGTTGAAATGCATCATACTTAAAGTATGAGCTCAGCTAAGAATAACTGGACATTTCTGACATGAGGCTACAGTGCAAAGCATTTCTTAACATGTTTTTTTTAGGTTTTTGTCATAAGGGGTTACTCGTTTTATCATCTTTTGTAAAAACACTTGGTGAACTACAGGTTCCTATGATCCCACGTTCAAAAGAAGGCTGCACTTAATGGCCAACTAAGATTTTCTGCTGCATTTTCAAGAAGAAATGTAACTCTATGTCCATGAGTATCCATGAATTTCCATTTCCAATTTATATGCTGTACTCTGATTAACTAATGACCTCCTTTTAGTGTATTTTCCCTTAATGTTGCTAAAAGGCAAATTGCAGCTGAATAACTACACTCAACGAGTCTTTTACCACAAGGCAGATGATGAAGGATGATTTGGACTCTTTTCTTACACCCTAGTGACCTGAAGTTATCCAACACATACTGCGACAAACTGCCTGTTTTCTGCTGGGGACGTAGTGTGTGTTTACTCTCGGTGTGGATGGCAATTTATGATTATCAGGTTTGCTCTGGCTGTGCAGATAATTGCAGTAATATAATTTCATTGTTCTCCTTCTCACTTCGTTCCCTTATAAGACATATTACAGAAAATAATAGTATTAAAGGTGCATTATAATGTGACTGAACCCCCTTGTTTTATTAAAGTGTGAAACAAAAACACGGCAGTAAAATTGATTTCACTGATGTCTAAAATGTAATGGTTTACAGGAAGGTAAATTCTTGGAAATTTAGCCCACAATGCATTTGTGTTGCTCATGGGCCTTTTAATTAAGATATATTTTCTAATTAAATAACAATATCTCATTAACTTTAATGGGGAAGAAAAAATCTATGGCAACAGAGAGAAATTATTGACAGCCTATCATCCAGACTTCATTCTCAGGTTCCTCCAAAGAACCGCGTCAGGAACGTAAAGCATAAATATGGGCCAAGAATTCCCCAGTGAATATAAACTAATTGTGGTGTTTTAAATGGATTACTCCAATCAACAGGCAATCATTCCCGATGCATTATTTACAAAGATGAAAAATGAAAATATCTACATTTTTAATTGGCGTGACATTTCTGAAATATAGATATGACCTATTTTCCTGCACTTTCATGTGTAGGATTTTCCCCTGTGGCCATTACCGTGAAGTAGGAACCCTGCTTTCCAGTGTGATTGTGTGATCTCTCAGCCCCCTCATCCAGCGTCGAGCTCTGCCTCCTGCCTTTCCCCCACTTTCTTTCGTAACTGCTCTACATTCAGAGTCGAGCCTAAGCGCCGGCAAACAGACCTGGCTGACACATTTTTCTTAACCTGGGGCCGTGAATTAAGAGAGAGGAGAAGACCTGCTGACCTGACAGGCAAACGTTTGAGAGGGAAACGCCACAGCTCTGTTGGCTGTCACACAGGATGGGAACAGATTAGACTGAAAGTGTAACACAGATTTCTCAGACAGCATTGACTCCTTGTTATGAAATCCAGGTTATGCTGCACGACAGGATATAAATGCTGACAAGAGCCATAAAGGAAATATGTGTGCGTCGTCCTCATTAGACCACTTTGAAGACAGGAGACATGGCTGCTTCGGGTTAATTGGAATCACGCATGTGTTGTGTGTTTTTGTTTGTTTAATTGTGGGGGAAAAAAGGCTGTTGATTACTGCCGTGTGTGTCAATGAGCTCTGAAAGGAAAATAACAGTGAAATCCTCCCTCATTAATCTTAACCCTTACCAAATGAGTCCTCGGAGTCTTAATTAGCATGTCTCCATATTTCCACATATCATGAGAAAATGGCACAACATCGTCTGACCTCTCTGAACTAATATTCTCCTCAACGTTTTCCTCAATTTTTTTTCTATCCTAACATGACGAAACAGGCTGCTAACATCCCCCTGGTTTGCGAGCTGGGCATCGACAAGCTTTCCTTTGACGATTTCTCTCTGGATGTCGACGCCATGATAACAGCCGCTCTTAGGATGTTCATGGAGCTGGGAATGGTGCAGAAATTCAAGATTGACTATGAGGTATAAGACCAGCGACTTTCTTTGTCTATTTACTTTGAATAATTGACAGAATTTCCCCCTCGAACACGATTTCTGACCCATGTGCTCGTCTCTTTTTTCGGTCTTCCCCTCCAGACACTGTGCAGATGGCTGCTGACTGTCAGAAAAAACTACAGAATGGTCCTTTACCACAACTGGAGACACGCTTTCAACGTCTGCCAGTGCATGTTTGCCATGCTAACGGTAAAGATCATGCTAACACCAGATCGGTATATGAGTCAGACACATTCACATGCTCTTCCGAAGGTCCCATTTCCAGAGTTGTGAAGTCAGTGATCCGACTTCAGGGTTTTCATTCGGAGCGTTTAAACAACACCTTGACACCTCTTTCCACTATGTGCATGATTGCGATGCGCAAAGAAAAAGGATATAATCTTAAACGTATGCAAATTAATCATAAAAACATCTGCATTGTGTAAAAAAATTGGTGTTTGGTGCTTCAGAGAGATGGAAGTGACCTAAGTTTAACTTTAACACATTCCGTTGGATGCTACTATTTAAAGCTGACTGTAAAATTAGATTGATTGGTTTATAAATGACGACGTCAGAAACTCAGCAACTTGCACGTGAAAACTTTAACCAGCTGTCTGAGTTGTTGTTCTGACTTGAGGTCACTTTTACAATTCATCCCAAGCCACGTTAAAGCACCGGCATGAACTTACCCAAGATGCATTCAGGATGCAGATCTGATCCCTCAGAACACCATCAGAGGTGGTCATGGAAGCATGTGGCCACATTACTTTGCCAGTGTGTATCTTAATGGTTTCCTGAGCTACAATGACGGACCGCCTACTCAAATGACGTCCTCAGCAAAAGCAGAGGTACAAACTAATTCGTTGTGACAATGGCTGAGTGAGCCGTCCAAAAAACGTCATGCGTAATTTTGCTTACAAACAAACCAACAGACAGACAAACGGACAGGGGTGAGAACATAACCTGCTTGGCTGAGGTCAAATACAGCATCTTGTCAAATTTAACAAGTATTTCATGTAAACCTGCCATATTTTGCAAATATTTCATAAAATCTTTATTTACATCTTTTCTTTCCCTGACGTTATCTTAGCTGTGCTTCTGTTGAAATAAACAAGCTTAATACTTACCACTGGAGGTCAGTGAGGTGGAGGGAGCAGCAGCAAATGGAGTTAAGGTTAATCAAGTGTGGGGTTATGATGGACGACTTCAGTGGCTATCGATGCCCCGTTATTTTCAAAGTGAGACGGGCTGATGATACATTTCTGTTTGACCTGTGCTCACATCCCGGAGTTAAACGCTGACTTCTTTGTGTTGCTAATGACACAAACAGCCCATTCTGTGCAGAGCCCAACAGAGGTGTTTATTTAAATAGAGACCCCAGGAGAATGATCAGGGTCCTCGGGGCAACGCACTCGAACACACACACTCTTACACAAACAGCACGGTGTAGTTCATTTAATCAAGCTCTGCATTAATACACGGTGTCCCATCTGAATTGATTATTGGCAGAGGAAAATGAAATAGTAGTGTGTAAGCTGTTCTGGACCCCTGCACTCTCCTGCCATGTGTTTTAATGAGAGAGAGGGCTGTGCTATCTTTGCCTCTACCCCCACAATGACCTATAGTGACTCACTCAGCACATGGCCTGCAGAACCCATTCATCCAAGCCATAAATCTCCCAGTGTGACTGTGTTACCGCAGTCCCACTGGCATTTTAGGGAGATACTGTTTTTTTTCTTTAGGATGCTGCTGCTGCTGTTGGAGTGTTTTCCATTTTTATTCAATGTTCTCCTCACAGCTTCGCAGAATAAGAGAAGAAGAGATGCGGCTGTGTTCCTCATAGTGTGTGTGTTTTTTCATCTGTGCCAATCAGACGGCGGGCTTCCAGGAGACTCTGACAGAGGTGGAGATCTTAGCGCTCATAGTCGGCTGTGTGTGCCACGACTTGGACCACAGAGGCACCAATAACGCTTTTCAGGCAAAGTGAGTGTTCCCCACTTTCTGTCTGTCTGTGTCAAACTCGCACATAAACACGCTCCCTCCCACACACAGTTTACTGTGTGTTTTCCCACCTGCAGCTGTCAGTTCAGCCCAGATCAGCAAGAGTCAAGAGGGAAGTTGTGTAAGGCTAATGTAAGGGCCTGGCTAACGAAGAGCCAGCAAACACTGCGACTGTGAGCACATTTAGATCAGCAGCTAAAACTGTTGTCACCTTGCTTAAAGTTCGTATTCCTCTTCCCTCAGTGAGGTTATTATGGTAGAAATGAAAACCAGGTGGACACATAATCATAGAAAAAGTGTAGATATTTTTATCCACAGACTTAAACTGTTTTTTTTCATCACGTCCCAATTGACTGGGACTTGATTGATTTGGCTCCAGGAGGATTCATTTCAGTGTTGAAATGCTGCAGTTGCCAGTTTCATCACATCAGCTTTCAGGAAAAGTGTTTGTTCATTCAATTTAATTGTATTTTAAGTATTATTATAAATAAAATTACATATTTGAAATAAATCAAAATAAAAAATGAAGGCAGAATAAATTATTACAAAAACAACAGTTTCCCAAATTTAAAAACTTTGGCTCTATTGTCTCGCTGTACAAGCCTCAGGATTTCAACTCCAATTCAAATAATGATCATAGTGAATGTTGATGATATGAAATTCAACTGCACTTTAGGTTTATGACTCTGTTATTACTGAGCCATAGTTGGCGACAGCGTGCAGAGTGAATTGGTTGAGGGAATTACAACAGACTCAACAGCAGACGTTGCTTCTCAGTATGTGTTGAATGCTGATGATGTTATCTCTCTTCTTGTGTGCGTGTGTGTGTGTGTGTGTGTGTGTGTGTGTGTGTGGCAGGACGGGCTCAGCACTCGCTCTGCTTTATGGGACCTCTGCTACACTGGAGCACCACCACTTCAACCACGCTGTTATGATCCTGCAGAGTGAGGTGCTCTATCATTTTCATGAAGCTTCTGCCAGTGTCTATAACTGCATGTTGTGTTTGTGGAATATACAAAGAAGCCTTATTTTTAAGGTCTAAGTTTGGTCTGCCGTGTCATGACAGTGAGCCAACACGTATAACATGAAATGCATGAAATGTCATTTTTAAATGATTTCGAACACTAATGCCTGTTACTCTATGATTGGTTCATAGCGCCACCCAGTGTAAGGTTAGCTTAGCTTAGCACAAAGGCTGGAAACAAAGGGGAACAGCTAGCCTTGTTCTGTCCTAAGATTGAAAGAATCCAATTACCAAGAACTCAAAAGCTGATGAATTAAAATATATCTTCTTTTAAATAGACATGTTGTGGTTTTCTGCTGCCTAGTATCAAAGTTTCAAAGTTTTCTTTCATACTATATATTTCTCTTTACTCTCTAGAGTAATGTACATTAATCAAAATGTTGACGTCCACTTTTCCTTAAAAAGATGAAGGGTTTGTACCCACTGAGCCTAAAGGTAACATATGGAGGCTCCACGTCTGCTGCATGTGAGCGAGCAAACAAATCGCTCGCTCTGCCCTCAAATCAATGTAATTACAGAGGCGATGGATTTGGTGGTAATTGGCTGAGAGAGACATTTTACCAGGTGACTGGGTTTGCGTGCGGTTGTAATTAAAGATGTTTGGCGGGAGCAGCTCACATGAGGCTTAGGTTCCAGCGTCTTCATTATCATGGTGCTGACAACACAGTATAAGCTGACAAATGTTTGCTCGGAACATCATAATGGTTTCCGTTGATACTGGGGCTGAACTACCACTGTGCATATAAATGAATAGCAGGGCTAACGCAAGTAGAGGAGAAAGCTCACGATTCAATCGGACGGCCCTCTCCAACCATTAATTAAAATGTAAACTTTTAAACGTCCTCCCTGTGTTTGTTTCCTCTTCCTATTTTACTCGCCACCCTCCATCCGCTCCAGCTGTGACAGAACGAGAGAAGTGTGATGTGTCTCTGCTGTTACGTGGTTCAATATTTCATGCGAGCACACGAGCGGATGAAAAGGATTCTCAGGGATGTGCTGGGACGGGCTTCACACTGGAGCTTTTGAAAGAAAACATTGTCCAGTTTAAATCATATAATATTTTTATGAATGGCTCATTATCAATCATCTCATTCTAGAACTTCACTGTCATCACCTCTTCATCCTCCATTTTCTCCACAGAGGCTCTTCATCCTCCAGAGGGAGGTGTCCAAGTGGTGAATGAATGTATAATACATAACGTGGGAGAGGCCTGTTTTAATGATAGAGTGTCTCCAGTGAGAGATGCTGCTCACTTATTAAGAGCCGAGCTGCTGGATTCCCTACTGTCCACCGCAGATCCATTCATATGTTTGTACCTTGTGCAAACTCTCTTTTTTAATGAAAGAGTCAAAGTAGAGAAGCAGAATCACCTCCCTCGCTCACCGATTCATTATTCTATACATAGACACTCAACACTACTCTACAGTGAGAAGTAAACTGAAATTATTATATTACCAATGACAGCTGTTGGGTTGCACAACTGTAATTTTCACATCTATTAAATGGGACACATTGCATTGTGGGATTACTTTCAGGGATTAGTGATGCCATGGACGCTTTTCTTTCACTCCGCTGTATATATATACATATATATATATATATATATATATATATATATATATATACTCATACTATAAATGTAAATAAATGGCTCACTGTTGTCTTCGAACACTTGAGTAGAACAGAAAGAAAAGAACCATTCTTCATGATGTTAGTAATGTGCTTTTCTTTCTATAACAGAGCAGCAGTGACTTGGTTAAGTGTTGACAAAATATTGAAAGACAAACTAATCTTATTTTTAATTTTCCTTTCATTAAATCAAGTACATTTTGATAATCTTAATGATCTGCCATTATGTAAACCCATTATCATACTGGTTTTATTCATTTGACTAATTAAAATACTGAATAGGTTTCCAGAATTAAGAGGTGTGGAACCAGGCTGTAGCTTAACAAAAACATTTTTAAACTTTCAACAAAGAAAATCTCTGTGATACATCTGTTGTTGACACAGATTGTAATAGTAATAGTTGTAGTAGACATTTACCTCTTTATCCCAAATTCCTGTACGAAGCAAATCGTGAGCAAATCTGGATAATAACTGGATTATTTGAAGATGACAACTGATTGTTAATATTGAGTCTATCATAATTACATTATTTATAATATTAATTTATTGCAAAAAAAGGGAACAGAAATAAAGCTGTATAACAGGTCGCTGGGACATTTAATCAAACACATGTTATCTATGTTGTTGTCATTAATAATGAATCCATGGGAGCTGGACTCTGTTCTTTCAGGCTCTATGTGTAGAAAAAGTGACATTCAGTGTATTTATCTTCTTGATCTGTGTTTTTCTCCACAGGGTCACAACATCTTCTCCAACCTGTCGTCCACAGAGTACGGGGACCTCATGCAGCTGCTCAAACAGTCCATTCTGGCCACAGACCTCACGCTCTACTTTGAGTATGTTCTCTTTATTAAACGGTTAAATCTCCACTTTCACAATAAACTGCTCAGTTTCTTCAAGCTGTTTGTTGGAGGCTTCTTTTAGCAAGTACCGCCCCCTTGTGGATTTTGTGTACTTTACACCTTGATGAGTGGACATTGTGTTTCCCTGCAGGAACAGAAACACGTTCTTTGAGCTGGTCAGCAAAGGAGAATACAACTGGAATGTAAAGGCTCATAGGGACATGTGCAGGTAATGTCCTGCACACAGAAATTACAGCAACTTTGTCTTCTAAAGAGTAAAACAACAAGAAAAATCAAATAAACCTGTGGGTGTGATCTCCTCAGGTCCATGATGATGACAGCGTGTGATCTCGGTGCTGTCACTAAACCTTGGGACATTTCACGCAAGGTGGGAAATATAAATATGAAATCTGTCTACTCTGTCTGAGCCAGCTATAAATGATCAATTTTTCATGACAAAACACCAACCTTGCCTTTGTTCCAGGGAACTGCTGCTTTTCTTTGTCTTGTGCAATAAGAATGTTTTTGTTTGGGCAAAACAAGCAGTGTGTTATATTTGAGCTTTATAAAACTGTGACAGGCGACTTTACAGACCAGGATAATCTGATGCATTGAGCTCATTCATCTTACATGACTACATGACCATGAAAACAGTTGCTGTCCTGCCTCTGTGTTTTCAGGTGGCAGAGTTGGTGACCAGCGAGTTCTTCGAGCAGGGCGACAGAGAGAGATCTGAGCTGAAGCTCACACCCTCTGTGAGTGCACCGAGCCGTCTCCTTCTGCAGCTTAGTGCTTTTTGCAGTTTGTCTCACCTCTGTGACCTCAACATGCTGATGGTGCTGGAGATATATTTCCTCGCAGTTCTCTACATTTATATATAAATATATATATATATATACACTGACTGCGCAGGAGACATGAGCGCTTGTGTCTCTGTGTGAGAAAAGTGTATTGTCAGCTTGACCGCTCCACTGCCTCTCTGCTGTGCCCAAAGCAAAACTGTGGACAATCATTCTTAAAAAAAAAAACGTTGAAGCCCTTTTGCATGGGATTCACAACAAACACTGACCTTTCTGTTCATTTAGCTGTAAACACAGGAGGCTTTTTGTTGTATTGAAGCTCTTCTACACTCTGCCAAGGCCCAGCAGTCGCCTCATGAAACATTTAGATTCACTAGATCCAGATTTCTATTTGGATTTTCACCAAATTGACACACTCATAAATATCAGTTCCCCAAATATGCATGATTTTTTCATGAACATCTATGAATTATTCTCAGAGAAATCAAGCTAAATGTTGAAAACAGCCCTATCTCGCGATATTGAAGAAAATGAACACATTTAACCGGTTTTCCCATAATGCAAAGTGACATTGAATTCAGTTGAGTGATTTTTTGCATAATCCTGCAAACTAACAAACAAATCCAGATGAAAACACAAGACTCGTACTCAGTAGAGCGCACATCTCCGCCAAAGCCTAACAGTCCCTTCAAGTGAATCAAGCTGCACACCCTCATAAATATCAGTTCCCTGAATGTGCCTGAATTTAATATCCATCAAAAATGCAAAAGAAAACAATCTGGTAAAAACACACACAAAAAAATCATGAATCCACCCCCTGATCTGGATTTGCACCAAAATTGAATGTGCTCCCCCCTGACCTATACTGCATCCTTTCACCACATTTTGTTACAATCTGCTCAGTAGTTTTTGTGTAATCCTGCACACAAACACACAAACCAACAGACAGTTGAAAACCCGATCTCCTTGGCAGCGGTGATAAATACATTTATTTTCGCAACCAGAGTAATAATATAAATAATAATAATAATTTTTATAAAAACAGACAGAGACTTTGGTCCTAATGAAGATGTTTGTCTTAATTCATGACTTATTCATATCGTCCTCAAAGCCACAGCACAGGAGCGGAGTAGCCCACTGTCTGTTTGATTGAGGAGCTTTGAAGGCTCAACTGTGCTGCAAGTTCTTAAAGGGGAGAAAAAAACCAGCAGCCTTTCTGTGTGCAATTAATGGCTGTTGACTAATCGAGCCAGGCCACATTGCCTCCCCTCTGAAATAACTAATGCAGTAGCCTCAGGTCCGCCGCTTGTGTCAAACCTTAAACACTCCGTGTGTGGGCGTTGGAAATGAAATATTAACTTCTAAAGTCGTAGCCCAGTAACTATCGCTAAAGCGCAGCCGCTGTGGAGCCTCTTTAAGTTTTCGGCTGCAGGAGAATGAAGAAGAATAGAAAATACACATGAAATAAACTCCATTGTCTCGAGAGCCGAGGGAGAGTTTTCTTTAACCAAAGCGGCACATTAGAGAGCGTGAACCTGATGTCATAGTAAACACAGAACCACATTTCCCTTTGTTTCTCCGTTGTGAGCACAAAGGTTGGTGCAACTTTAATTTTTTTGTCTGCTCTGTTTCAGGCCATCTTTGATCGGAACAGGAAGGACGAGTTGCCGGGGCTACAGCTGGAGTGGATTAATGGAATTTGCGCGCCGCTGTACGAGGTAACACTCGATGCTCTCCGGCCTCTTTTGTGTCGCACTTGACACACACATTGGACTATAGCGCCGAGCCACCGTCCTTCCTCAGTTATTGTCCCCCTCTGTTGACGCCAGCAATGAAACTGTCACTAACAGCCATTCAGCTTTTCTTTGCAGCCACAGATTTCTCATTGAAACAACTTCAAGGTCTCATCCTAGCAGAATGAGTGTGCACTTTCCAAATGCAAGAGAAGCTCTGAGGTGTGAAAAGAGCTGTGATTTTAGTCGGGTTAAATCCCCCGACAGCAAAATAGCATATGGATGTGGGCCACTTCAGGCAATGGTACCACATGTGGGGCCCAGAGAAAATGGATGTGAGCCTAAATTGGCCATTGTGGTTAATGGTGACTATGGCCCAAAAAGCACAAAACTAATTTGGGCCTCTCTCGACACCTTTATTTGATGTGCGGTATTGCTATGGCTTACTTATGGCCCAGATCTGGCAAACAGAAGTGGACCGCCCAAGTGCCATTACTCCACGTGGTATGTGGCCCGGATGAAAGTGTTCTGTGGGCCAATTTGGTCCGAACTAATTTTGCAATGTTGGCTGTAAGGTAGTGGAGTGTGTTAAAAGAGCTGTAATGTTAGTCGGGTTAAATCCCCCCTGGTAAGACTGTATATGGATGTGGGCCGCTCCTGGCAATGATGCAGCACTTCTGGCCGTCTTGTGGCCTGGACAAAATGGATCTGAGCGGAAAGTGGCCCATTTGTAAAATACCAAATGTGGCCCAGATATCCCAAAACAAATCTAGGCCCTTTTTAGCAAATGTGGTGCTTTAGGCAATCTGTAATCTGGATGTGAGCCTAAAGTGGCCCATGTGCTGAACAGTGAATATAGCCCAGATAGCAAAAAACAAATTAGGCCACCTTTGGTTGACATGAGGCGTTGCTATGGCAGGAGCGGACAGCCCAAGTGCCATAATTCCATGAGGTCTATGAGCCAAATCTGGACCAAAACAGCTTCCTTGCAATGTGATGGAATAAGGACTTTGTTTGATTTTATTGTAAAATGCCAGCAGAGCGAGAGTTAGAGATTATCTTTGAAGGAATAAACGCTGTGCAGATAATGGAAATCTATACAGAAGTCCTTTCTGGTATAGCACTGTGTGCGCCTGTGTTACTGAATGACGTCAAGAGCGCTCACCTGCCCCTCCCTCTTGCCAGCAGCGGTGGCTGTGTGGGAGGAAGAAGGCCGACTTCACTGAGGAGATGAGGTCTGTTAAGAGCCGAGGAGCGTCGAAGGCAAATTCATGAAAGTCAAACACGAGGAGGAGTCGTGAAAGAAGTCAAGGATGAAATAGTTCATTCATTCTCTGAGCAACAGGGCGATTTGTCTGCTTTTGTAGCATCAGACCTCCTCCTCCTTTGTGCTGTCATATTAAAACACACATTAGTTTTAGTCAACAAACAATAGATCATCCTCACGTATATTGAATTATCTCAGAATCAGGGTGGAAAGTTGGAGCAGACTGTGATCTGTGCTCTGCTTTCACCATTGTTGCTGTCTTTGTAGTGCAGATAAAAGGGCATCAAAGTGGTGTGTGTGTGTGTGTGTGTGTGTGTGTGTGTGTGTGTGTGTGTGTGTGTGTGTGTGTGTGTGTGTGTAGGGGGGGTTGTTTCCACACTGCTCCATGTGATGTTTGGAGAATGCAGATATGGAAGCTTACGATCACACTGCTGCTGCCAATTAAACTTGCAAGGGGGAGAGGAGAGGAAGTTCGGAGGTGGCAGGGTTTTTTGTCCGTGGGCGGAAGAGATCTCGTTCTTGATCTCGCTGATCTCCTCCTCCTGGTGGTGGCTCGCTACTTTGTGGAATATTAATCCCCCCCATTATATAACCTTCCATCTCTACACCCCAGCATATGACAGTCCCTCTCTCACTTTATCTCTCCTTCCTACATCAGTGGAATAATAATGCTTTGCAAACCAGTGACAGTGTCCCACAGAGGGGATGTGTTCTGCAGAGAGAGAGAGAGAGAGTTGGAACTGTTCACCTCCAGAGGATCATCTTCTTTTAACCCATACACGAGACAAATCTGTAAAGACTCTGACAATCAGTTACGCCAGGTTTTGAGTAGATGCTAATTTATAATATATAATTATATCTTATATATAATATAAATATTTCATGATTACTGACATGTATTTTGCATTAATAAACACTTTAAAAGTTCCTACATTTGCAAACAACTAAATTTACATATAAATCGTTTATTACATGTTTGTATACTGATTGCGAATTCTAAATAGGGAACTCTGAAGTTTATTTTCTAAAGAAAATCTATTGTTTATATAGTTTAATTCTACAATGATTTTCTTGATTAATTGTTGGCTTGATGATGTCTTTAGATAATTCTATTCAATTTTTTTGTATTACACCAAATCACATACATTATCTCAAGGCATTTTACATAGTCAGTGTTCGTACAAAATTAAAGAGAAATCCAATATTCTCACAACAAGCAAACATTGGCAACTATGGAGAGAACATCCGAACCAGCAGCCGCCTGCCTCAACTGGTTGGGTGAGAGCTGGGTGGAATTCAGGAGAAGAGAGATAATAAACATCTTATTTTCTTCAAGCAACAGTAACAAATCCCCCAAATCACTCATTTACATTTGACCTTTTTGCCAAAAAAAAAACATTCCCAGAGCAATTATTCACTAAAACAGCTGTGGATTCATTTTGTGTTGATCCAGATGTTTAATGAATCATTTCAGTTCTACATTAGTGCAGAGACACATGACACATACATACATCAGGGGCAGGGAGCGGAGCAGAGGCAGCCTGACTCCAGAAATGTGCATCGACTTTATCTCAAATCGCAGAAATGGAAATCCATGCTGCGCTCCAATGTTGATCGCAGATGAACGGCTTCATGATTAGTAGCACACACATTCCTGCAGATACAACATTATGAATGATTCTGTCACATATGAGTAGACATTATGAATTTTCCATTAATAAAAGAATGTGTTCTTGATTTCTTAACTTGGCCACACTTTAGAGTGAATTCCAGTTGATCACCAACATTTTTTTTTTAAATTTAAAACACTCTCTGACTATAAATGAAAATTGTCGCCCTTCGTTTAAACCTCAGTTAATTGCCAGCTGCAGATTTGATTTTCCCTTTGTCATGCAAAAAAACCCAACCTCCTGTAGATGTACCTATTTATTTTACTCATTTTTACAATGGCTGCCCATTCTACTCCTATATATGTGTGTGAATAAATGAAAAACTGTATTGTTTGGAATGTGGGACCCAGGCCCATGTGTTATATTTCCACATGAAACAGGGTTAATGAAACAATAAGTTATCACACAGGCGTCCCTGGAAATCCAGCAGGCAACAGTGTTAGCAGAACAGAGGGAACACAATCCCCCCTGTCATTTTAATAAATTACCTGCAGGTAATTTATTTTACTTATCTGCCATTTACAGTTTAGAGCATAAAAAAATGACAAACAGCTAATCTCAGTCATACATGTGCGTCTAATCTTTCAAGAGCAGCCATTTAATGGACCGCTGCTATCAAGCGACTGTGTGAAGCCGGTCCTTGTGTGTTTTTGTTTAATTTGCTTTGCACATATTGCTGCGTTTGATGAATAATGTGCTGCTTCTCTAGCCCTGGTTTACATACACTGGTGTGTGCCGCTCATGTGCATTCAAGTCATCGAGCGGAGCGTCACATTCTCTAAAATAATTCATAAATATCTGGTTACATTCTTTAAACACAGGTCATGAATCAACACGTGTCACTCCTCAAAGTCTCCTCGAAATATCCAAATGAAAAAAGAATCTGTTTGTTGCAGGATGATGAAGATATTTTAAATCCGAATTCTCAAATTGCAAAGTCGGTGGGGTTGGTGATTCCTGATATTTCCTCTAGTGCCACCATCACCTTAATACTTAAATATCAAATGACATACCCATAGCATTAGCTGTAGCTTGTGTTTGTACTCAGTTACCATAACCACATTAGCATTGCTAGCATCACAAAATATATATCTTTAAGAACGCTTTAGCGAATAAAATGTGATTGTAATATATGAGTCACAGATTCTGCTCCTTTTTATGCTAGTGGTGCTTTTCCCAGTTCAATTCAAGCTCATGCACACGTCCATGTTATAAAACCAGTATATAACTAGAATGGGACTCAAGAGAGAGCATCCAGCCACCAGGGTCCAACAGGCTCCTTATCACACATCATTTAAATTCACTAAATCCTGATTTTTTTCATCAACATCCATGAAGTATTCTCTTAAAGATTGCAGAAAATGGTGAAAAATGTTAAAGAGTCTGCACCAGAAATGTAATGGTTTCTTCCCTGATCCACACCATCCTATCCTTCACCAAGTTAATCCACCTTGTAGCTTTGGTGTAATCCTTCTAACAAACAATCAAACACACCTTGATGGAGGTAAATAAGGTTTTCAACACTGTGTATTACACTATAGACATGACGTGTTCTCCTCTCTCCCTCTTTCTCTCTCCAGACTCTGGTCAAGTTGAATCCCAAACTCCAGCCGATGCTCGACATGATCAGAGCGAACAGGGACAAATGGGAGGAACTGAACAAGAAGAGACAACGTGGCCAGAGCGTGTCTGCGCCCGCCAGCCCTTGCAGCGGCGACGGCGCAGAAACCAGTGGCTGCACTGTGGCTAAAACTGGCAGCTCACCCTGCTGCAGCGGTGGCGATGCTGACGGCACAACATCCAAACCTGTTAGTTAGCTTCTGTCGCCACCTGCGAGCTGATCTCTTAGGCTTCTTTCCTCTTAAATGCAGCCTGCAACAGAGGCAGTGCAGTGCATGCAGAGGTTGTTGGGCTCTGCTCCTCTTCGCTTTTGCTACTAGAGATGGGCTTTAGACTTGAGTGCAGCGCTATCATAGAGGTTTTTCTGCCCCCTTCAGTCTTCCCATGTGCTGAGGGCTGACAGAGTTGTGTTTGGCAAGCTTGTCGGAGCAGCCACGAATCAGCCGGTGACACCATGTCAGAAAGGAAACTCAAAGCACTGTGTCAACATGTCAACCAGTGAGCTAACTCAAACTATTCTGGGCATTGCACACAAAAAGGCATGAAGAATATCGCAGCGGAACCTTCGCCTCTGCTGTGGTTGGTTTTTAGCTCTCTGTACCTCCTCGTTGCTCACATTTTGTCCGAGGTGACAGAGATATGTTTTTGTAAATTTGTACATAGGCAGTTGAGTTAAGTGCTGTTTGAAAAGGCTCTGGATTGTTTGGCTTTCGAGTCTCTGAAGGAGAAAGCGGTGCAGGAACAGCAGGACCTGTGACAGTGCTTGCAATGCAAATTGAGTGCTCCGCCCCCCCCTTCCTGTGCCTTGTTTTAAGATCCTAATGAAAAATGCATGGCCTCCTCACCTAGATTCTTAGATAGTATGGAAATCCATGTTGAACCATGACGTTGTGTTTCTTTTGCCAGAATTTGTAAAACCAATGACTGCAGCTGTTGTCTCCCCATGTTAGCCACGATGCACTGACATTATATACGTATGGAAATCTATTTTGCCCAGTTTTATTATGCAGGGTTTCACTTGTCACACAAACACACACACACAATGTGCCTTGATAAAGTTATTCTGGTATCATAAATAAATACATTTCTACCCATCTACTGATTTAACACTGACAGCTCAAACATAAAGTAATACACAGTAGTTCCTAATTCAACAGAAACACATCCAAGTTCTCAGGAATACACTTACTCGCTTTCTGTTGGAGTCAGATAAGGTCAGTCGCACTCAAATGTGCTAATCAGTTGGATTAGCTTAGCATAAAGACTGGAATTAAAGGGGTAGAGCTAGCTTAGCTCAGTCCGAAAGAAATTCAGTAAGATCAGCTGCGTCTAAAACTCATTAACACTTCATCTTGTTTAGTTTTCATCCCGACAAAGCTAAAGAGTTCAAACCACTATTCGCTTTTTTGTGTGTTGCACTATTTCTTTGCCAGCACCATAAATTTCCTGTCTCCACTGGTTGCATTTAGCCAAGAAATACTCCAACAATAAAGTAGATCCAGTGCGTCACTTACTGAGCGTTAGAGGTGCTGCAGACAGATAAAGATGGACGACACATCACCTTTTCCTCCCACTATTCCAAAACGAAGCCGTAATATCCCAAACGCTGCCATCTTGCCCCCATCACGTCATTTCAGACCAGAGTCCACGCAGCAGCCAATACAGCTATGGTAGCGAAGTCCCATCTAAAAATGAACACAACCATGGGACACAACAAAGACATTCTAAGAATCATCGTCCACATGTCGCATTTCTTAAGAGTCACAAACTCCCCTCTCTGCGCTGCCCTCTAGTGGATGTGTGACTTAAAAACCATGCCATTGAAAGACAACTGGAAGTATGTGGGCAGTGATGGTTACATCGTTTGAAACGGACAAATCTCTATTCATACAAATAGGCAGCACAAACAAGCCTTAACATGGAGGAGGCAGGGTTTATGATCCATACTGCAGCCAGCCAGCAGGAGGCGGCAGAGATGCTTTGGCTTCACTTTAGGGAAGCAGTCATGTCGTCCATCTTTATATACAAGTTATGGTTGCACAGGACCAGGCTAGTTTGCTAACTGTAGCCTTATTTAACGGACAGATATGCGACTTATATCCCCTCGTTCAGCTTTTCCCTCAGAAAGCGAATATGTGAATTTCCTAAGACTTTTCCTTTAATTTTCTTTTGTCTTTTCTCAAAGCTCACAAACTTTAAACAGCTTTTATAATCTACACAAGACTGAAGACGTGTAGTACTGAAGTGCCCATGTAGTCACAAACTGTTAATTTCATTTGATGATTATTATTCTAAGTATTTCTTAAGTGGAGGTGTGTATGCCTTATGACTTGTGTTGTACCTTTGTTAATTGGAGTTGTGTTAATTGGACTGTGTCATCGTGTGGCATGGATGTGCTCTACTGTATTTTAGTTGAAGAGCTGAACTGAAGTCAACCAGACGAATTATGAATTGCATGTTTTATGCAGTATTAAATCCAACCACTTGCTAAGGATGTAGCAAACATGTGAGCCGACAAATACCTCGTACTTTGAACTTCACCAGTAAAACACACTATCTCACCGGGAAAATGCATGACTTAAATTCTATTGCATCATGTTACGTGAATTATGGATATCGTTGTTCTATTTTTCTATTAGGTCTCCAGACGTGGCCGACTTCTACTCGTCTTTTTTGCAATGTAACGTGCTTCTTGTATTTCTTCTCTCCTCTCCCAGTTTGGACTCTGGATTTATTTAATAGCGGGCTCAACTGAAGGAAACCTTAAGGCATGAAAAGGCAAATGTGCAATGTTTCTGTTTAAAGTTTAAATAAAAAGATGCTGCTACGTGTGCTCCAGTTTATTCTGACATCAACCAATAGAAGATGATCTATTATTAATTTTTATTTTGAAGTACTTTATTCCTCTGTTAGTCACACAATAGGGACATTTCCCATATTGCAGGAGCAAAGGAAAAGTTAAATAGAGGCCTCTGTAATAAAATAATAAACACGTCATCACGCAGTATAAAGATAATTAATAAATATAGATCAAATGAAATATGAAAATAGCAATAACATATGTAGACAGGTAGAGTGTAGAGTATAAGTGGTGTAACTATACTAGAACTAGGTGCATTTACTCAAGTGCAAGTTTCAGGTACTAGTACTCTTTGTATTGCTTAATAAAACTATGAAATAAAAAACGTTAATCTGTGAAGTTCACACATGGATTAAAATGCTAAATATGATGAGTTCATAACAAAATATGAACTAAGCATAAAAATTTGTTAAAATTAACTTAATAAAGATTTAAAAAAAAACCATAAACAACAGTAAATTACTGACATAACTCTGACCACTGATATATTGATAATGTTACTTCTCTTCCTCCTCTGCTGATTCAGTTTACACAGTATTTCTCCCAGTGCAGTGCTGCCCTCATGTGGACAAATGTATCTTTACACACGATGTTTCCCTCAATGAAACACTGCAGGAAGGAGAATTTCATTGAGACACATTTAAAGTCATTAAGAAAAAAACCGCATGATACAGTCAGATAAGGAAGCGATAAACATTTTAACAAAAAAGAGAACTAGCTGAAATAATATTTGTATAATATGCAACGCTGACAGTTCATCAGTGAGAAATAAATAAATATATTATAATAGAAATAACATTAAAGTCAAAATCCTTCATCCTTCATATTAATATTCAACATATCCATTCACAGTAATGAACTGCAGAGTGAAGAGTGTTACAGCCACTGTGTGTTTCACTGTCCAAGGCTGAGCTCTATTGCTGTTGATAGGTGGCGGTGACGTCAGTGTGTGGGTGGCTGTGTGGGTGAAGATGATTCCCAAATGAGCCTGTGTGTAGCAAGAAAAATAATAAATAAGTCAAGAAGCAGAAGACGAGCTCTGACAAACTCCTCTGTGCTGGATTACCCTGAGCTCTGTGCGGCACATGAGGTCGAGGGGAAGAGCAAATAAAAAAGCAGCTCCCAGGACTCGTTGACCCTCCCAGCTCTGCCTGACAGCAGAAATAAAGGCGACTATTGACGAGCTGAATGGGAAATGATCTCTGAGAAGAGAAAAGGTGGTGGGGGTGGGCTGCGCTCAATGTGCTCTCAATGAAAAATCAGCAACTGGGATGTTTTAGTTGAATTTTATTCAGTTTATTGCACAAACAGCGTGGACAAAATGCACATGGATGTTACTACATTGTTAAGAGAAGTGGAAAATAACAAAATATAAAGGTACATCCATAACATTCAAAAGCTCTCACGTTTTTGACACAGGGGTTAAATTTCAAATAGTAGGTCCTAAGTAAGTTGTTTTGTTTGGGGGGGGAGTATTAAGAATAAAAAAGGATGTGGTGGTCCAAGGAAAGTGAAGCACACATCAGAAGGAAAAAAGCTAAACTTGGCTTCAAAACCAGTAGTTAAATGTCTGATATCAAATTGCAGTATGTTACAGTAACCGTTCCAAAAAACCTTTCACACAATACAGATAACAAAGAGGTGGTTAACAAGGTCCACCACCTTCTGGGCAACACGGATTATAATGGAGCAGAAACAAGTGCAGTGTCTTAAACTTAGCAAACATGAACGTCATTGACTTTAATAGAAAGTTTCAGCACATGTAACAGTAACAAATATCTACACTTGAGGGCTTTCAGAGGGGAAATCTTTGCATATTACTGTAGAGTTAAAAAAATCTGGGTTAGCATGAAGTGATCAAATATAGTCAAACAGATGTTTACAGTTGGTCTGCATGGTCTGACGTGTTGAGTCTTTGGTACAACGTGAGCACGGGGATACAGGAGGCCTTTAAACTGCAAACACGCTGTACCTCCCCCCCACGTCAAATTCTCACTAACAAACCATGCAAACAAAAATAAGTTTAGTACAAAAAAAACTTAACACAAGGATTTTCTCTCTCATTAATCATATTGTACTTCTCAGGAGTGTTACATTTTGGTGGGCGGCTGAAGGTATGGGCTTTTTATTTTGTCAGAAGAGGCACACACACACACACACACACACACACACACACACACACACACACAGTTGTCTTATGGCAATAGGTCAGTACAACAAAAGGCCTGAGGAAATGAAAGAGACAAACAGGAGACAGTGAAAACATCATGTCTGAGTCTGTCTTGCGTCACACAGGGACTCACTGTGCACGAGTACAGTGCACGAGAAGGGGAAGGCAGAGACAAGCTTTAGAAAGGCACAGAGCTTTAGAAAGCGCATTCGTCTAGAACTTACCACTAAAGAAGTGCCCCACACACACACACACACACACACACACACACACACACACACACACACACACACACACACACACACACACACACACACACACACACAGACACAGACACAGACACACACACACACACACACACACACAAAGAGGAAAATAAAAACAAATTAAATGGTCAACTATATTGGCAAGGATATGGAGGAAAATGTTTAACAAAAACAAATATCAAGGTTTTGTTACAGGATGTCGTGATGCATCGAGTCCGTCGCTCTGACGAGCTGAGGACACGACACAACTGCAACATGAGCTTCAACATGAACGACGATGATTGTTACAGCATAATTAGTGCAATGTAAAGCCAAAGAAAAAGGTTTGGGTGAATCAATGAATGGCACTGTCAATTTTAAATTCACATTGTTTTTGATTAATCCAAAACACACATGATGCTTTTCTTTTAGAAAAAGGTGAGATACAGATGGACAGGAGCGGGGACTCAATAGAGGTTCCTGTTGCCAAATATGTTTTTGGGGTCCAGGTAATCCTTGACGGACTTGAGCATTCCGATGCCGACATTGGAGACGGTCTCTCTCATCCACTGCTTCCGAAGTTTCCCCACTGAATGACACACGGGAGAGAAATAAATAAATAAATAGATAGATATACTAAACTCAAGGAAAAAGACCGAAGGGGGAGAAATAGAGGAATCGGCACGGCTGATTGCTCAGCGGGCTGCTGGGAGCCAATCAATCTTGTGAGAGTGAGTGAATAAACAGAGGGTGATAAATGCTTTTATTCAGAGAGGAGAAATGTTTTGCATGGCATGATTTATGGAGCTCAGCAGACTATCAAACTCATTAGGCTCTGTGTGTTCCCAGAGGAGGAGGCCGGCTGGCGGTTGTAGTGGGCCCTATCCCCGACTCCCTCACTGTTTGAGCCAGCTCTCCCCTTCAGTTCCCTCCCTCCAGAGTCACCGGGGCCTTTTCTGTGCACGTTTTCTGTCTCATCGTGCACACGAGCGCGCTCCTCCAGCTGACCTGTGAGGGTGGTGGCGCTCGCTTGTCTTGAACGATGCTCTGCGTCCTCCGACACTGGCCCGATCGCCCACAGGGTGCCAAAGCCAACCGTGGAGCGCCCACACAATGGTCCTCTGTCAGCAGGACTTTGGCTCTCAGCTGCTCCGCTCCCTCCCTCCCACCAAACCCTCCCAACCTGAGGAGCGAGCGTGGCATGAAGCCTAGTGAGGGTGCCCATAGCTTCGCCAGCTGTCCAGTCCGACATACTCCAAAGCGCCTGCACCCGACAGGTTCTTTGCGGAGAGTCTGGAGCCAGCGAGAGGTCTGGTGAGAGCGGAGGACTGGGGGACGTCACTGGAGCCAAACTCTTGTCGGGAAAACTTCAAGCGAAATAGAAACTTTGGAGGAAACTTTGCAGCAGAGGAAATTGACTCACAGCTGTTGGTTTTTAAATGTACATTTCTTAAAGGGTTGTACATATTTGCTGGCATTTTCTTACATTTTAAAGTCGAGACAGAAACACAAAATGTGGGCGGAGAATAAGAATCCCAAGTAGCAAGGCTGGATTAACAACTGGGCAAAACCAACAAGTACCAACCAACACAAGGGACCCAAGAAGATTTAAAAAATAAATTAAGTTGAATTTTTTTAAGGAATCTGAACTACTGAGGAATAATATCTTCTATGGCTCATGCATATTTTATGACCCAGAGCTCACATTATTATAATGTCTCAGAGAAAATCTGTTTAAAAACAATAAACAATTATCAGACGGTTTAATGTGGTTGAATAAGGCAAAGGGTATTTATCTGAGGACTTAACGTTGGTTAGATTAAGAAAGAAACAAACCTGAGTAATGAAATATATAATAACTAAAAGTCTGAAGTAACTTTACCATTTATCTTACGTCCAAAAGATACATTTGAGAACAGATCAGCCCGGAGCAGCTGCTGCTCGCTGGGTAAACACTTACAACCAGCAGCGTAATCACATGAGATTAGATACAGAGACTTGAGAATATAGGCAGGCGTGTGATGCAAGTGTTCACATGGCGGGGAGCCCCTGTGTTAGTAGGGCACGTGAGGGAGGTGGCCACCCTGACACGTCAGAGCGCCCTGTTATCAGAGCAAAGCCAGGAAACCCAGATGGGAATCGGCCATGAGGCTAGTGAGGCCCGTCTCCTGACAAAACAGGGCAGACAGCGGGGTCACCAGAGACTCATACCACACAAACCTCCAGATGGTGACAGAGGGACCAATCAGCTGCTGCCCAATAACTAAAAGAAGTCGCCTGCCCCCTTCCACCTCCTCCTCCTTAGTCCTTCCCCCTTGTTCCACCTCCATCCCTCCCTCCTCCGAGGAGGGAAAACAGAAGGTGCTGGGACTGCATCATTGCCTCCATCACTGTGATAATTTACACATCTATCTTGTCAGAGTCTCTCTTTTTTGCTTGCTATTGCAATCAATCTCACCGTGCTCAGTCTGCGCAGCTGAGACATGCAAAGAAGTGCAGGTAGTTATTTTAAATGACAGTATTCTTTTTAAGGTGGCATATTTCTCTCGTGTGGGAAAGTACAGGGCGGATGGCACGAGGGGAATTTCACCAAATCAGGTCAGATTTTCTGTCTCCTGAGAGCAGTGACCTCTGCGGGGATACGGACTTAGAGAGATTGGGGCTCTGTGGAGCCACGAGGTGGGGCGACAATGCCGGGCACCCAGGGGTGGCCCCAATACAGAGGAGACATTGTAGAGGCTGAGGATGAGTTTCACCCCGGTGACACGCTGTTCTCAACCTCAGCAGCTTTCCCTGACAAATGGAGGTCGGGACATGAAAGACGGGGTAAGGTAGCGGCCCTGCGCTCCTGCGATATGGCCGAGGCAGCGTATTGGCTGAGGAGGTGCAGGGCTGATAGATGGATGACTCTCCCGGTGATGGATGTTCCAACAACTCTTCACTGCTGCGACATTGGTGACCTAGTTAAGGAGAACATTTCTCCCAGGATTCTGGTTTTCTGAACCAAAGAATATTAGAACGTGCAACACGAGTTTTGTTTGTGAGTAAGTGTGAGAAATCTCACTCGCTCCGAAGATGCGCTCACCATGATTTTTGCGATGGTGAAGCAGTCACATGGTGAGGTGAGCTGAGTATTATGTCCTGCAGAGAAACAGCTCCACACACCCAGATTCTCTCACCTACGCCGACGCAGCACAGTGCTGACCTGCTGTAAACACAGGGCCACAGAAATGTATATTTCCTCTGGTGGCCTCCCACCTCACCATCCCTGACTACATCTGTTTTGTTTGATACACAAAAACAGTGAAACTAGCTCCATTTGTCAAGCGCTGATTGTGGGCAGACAAACCGGCCTGTCTGCACCCAGATAGCGAGCCCCACTGTTATTAATCACAATTACAGAGTGGGCCCCGCACACGGGAGCTGCATCAATATCCCCTCCTCTCCCCCCTGTCACCTCCCCGCGCTGCTCGGGGTGGCCGGGCCACCGTTTGGAGGTCAGTATACAGCCGGTGATAACGGCTGCATCATTTACCCCGACCCGCCGCCTCCTTTTTATTAGCAATCTTTTAATTTTGAACCTGTCCCCGCCTTCAGGAAAAATTGTGATTTAATATCACAGCTGATTCACTGCATACTGTTTTTGACAGGTTTGATGAATAGCCTGAAGTGATGTATGAAAACAGCGAGGCGGATGGCAATATAGATAAGGCAGCCATTTCGGTTAGCCCTGATGGGGCCCGGAGAGTTGTTCCATCCCCCCCTCCTCCGCTCCCCTGCTCACGTTTCATTTGGTCACTGGTGAAATGAACAAATAGCAGAGTCAGAGCCGTTCATCCACACTGCAGGAACATATTTGGTACAGCCAATGAAAGCTGTTTGACCAAATGCACACATGCAGCACGACTGGCCTCTTGTTCACTAGCATGGAAGAGCACGCTGGGATCGCTCGCGGTGCTGTCGCTGCCACTCACAACAACCGCTTTTCATACATTTAAATTTAGGGGAAGGTGCAAATATAAATGCTCCTGTTACAGCTGTCACGGTGCTACACGTGAATAATGTGTAAGAACAGAATTGATGTTTTTAACATGAGACTCTTAGGTTTTCGTACCTCCATGGTGATGTGACAAACTTCCTCCATTGGCAAGGATTTCTT
The DNA here is from genome assembly GCF_024713975.1 of Paralichthys olivaceus. Taxonomy (NCBI): domain Eukaryota; kingdom Metazoa; phylum Chordata; class Actinopteri; order Pleuronectiformes; family Paralichthyidae; genus Paralichthys; species Paralichthys olivaceus. The sequence continues at coordinate 10,333,648 of NC_091102.1, forward strand.
CTCTAGCTGCATGCTGGGAAATAAAAACAAAATAAAACCACACTCATTTCTGTCCTTTTACAGAATATAATAATCTGACATTTCACTCTGTTACCATCATCACATCAGATGTAATTCTTTTCTATGAAAAGACTGAGCGGTGGTATCATGTTCATAAAAAAAACAACTGGACTTACCTCCACTTGTTCGAATACATGTACTGGATCACTGAGTCCTCTGTAGTTGAAGGCAAAGTAAAAGTAGATACAGGCACCAGCGTCGTATGTCTGAGTCACCCTGTAAGAAACGTTTAAACAAAGACATGTTTTCCAGACAGCGGAGGACGTGTGGAGGCACTGTCACCTTTAATAACATAACATTATCAGGCATTAAATTCTTTTATCAATTCAATAAAAGGATGAAACCTTGTCGGAGGGCAATTCTAAGGCACATAGAGAATGTCTAGACAACATGTAACAATGAGAAAGAAAACAATCGCTGCAGTATACTAAAATTATAAAGAAAAAGAAGTCTGTATAACAAAGTAAAAGGATGGTGAATGGGTTAACAGCTGTGAAAACTGAGTTATAAGGACGTAGATCAATACTCAATGAATAAAAGTGAATGATAAATATTTGTACTGCAAGTAACAGGATGAGTGAACTTTAACTCTCAGAAGATTAGTTAGTTGTTTTCCAAAGAACAAAACGTTTTACTTCATGTGGCTGCCTCTAAATAAGAATGCGGCCTGAACGTGTGTAATGATCTTTTTGTTGAGTATAAAATGCTTCTTCAGTTTGCATGTCTCCTCTATGGCCTTGTTCCCCGTGGAGGAGCAGGGTGCAGAGCCCTTGTTCATTTGACATGGCCCATCACCTGGCACACTGACTGTTCTAGAGGTTAAATGGACAAATCAATCATGTGACAGACCGCAGCCGGGAAATGAATGGCTGTAGCATAATCAGGCTGAGGCCTAATCGGTCCTCAATCGGCGAGCGGCAGCCTGCTGCTCCTCCACCGGCTCGCCGTCTGTCTGTCTGTCCGCGCGACTCTTGCTAACTCACTGGGGGTCTGGGGGAAGGCTTGGGTATGCAACCTCAATATTGAAAGTTAGCAATGGATGGTCAGATTCATTAGACCTTTCATATCCTGAATTGCAGTAGATATTTTCAACCTCAAGTTTCCTGCAGATCAAAGCCTTGCTCTTCCTCAGACCTCCATCATGTCCAAGAACCATTAAAAAGACCAGTGAGCCACACTGTTACAAGATGAAATGCTCCTTCACTACAAAGAATTTGGGTCCCATAGTTTATTAGGAATCAGGTCAATATGCACCTACATGCTGCTATAAATACATGCTAGCACTCCAGGTTAGCATTTATGTGAAAGCAGCCCAAAACAAAACCAATATTTATTGTTTAAGTTTTCTAAAAAACTACAACTCCCTGTTAGCTAAAGAAGTCGCTATGTGTCTTTTAAAAGTAAAAGTTCATATCTTTGGTTTGGACGAACAGGCATCCAGCTGAGTGGAAGTCTTGAGAGCATTTGAGGATGTTTTTGAGGTTCGCAGATAAAAACATTATAATAAAACAACTGATAAATTGATAAAAAACAAAAATTAATTGACTATTCTTGGGGTTCGGACAGTTGGCTGGACAAAATGAACAAGTCAAGACATAATTTCCACAATTTTCTGACAATTAAATATAAATTGATTTATTGGTGATAATTAATCAGTAGATTAATTCATAATAAAATAAATCACAATTCGCAGCCCAGTTAAGTAAAATGTGTTGTGTTGGTCTTTGTATGGAAAATGAGGTATTATCTGTACTAGTAGATGTGTTGGAGACCTATTGAACATTGTGAAGTTCTGTTTAAACTGTTATTCTTTAACTGTACCTGCATGTGGATAATGGTGAAAACTGCACTCCTTTCTCTTTACACTCTTGAACAACGCGTGCCTTTACATTCCGGCAAACGTCCAACACCCTGCAAATAAAGGACAGTAAATGGCAGATTGAAAAGTCACGTCTGAATAAGAAAAAACAGAAGCAGAATGACACTTTGTCATGTCGCAACTCCAAACTGTGATATTTGTCTATTAATAACACAATATAAATCTATTAGTACTGCAAAAGTATTACTTAGAAAAGGGCCAGTAAAGAGGAGTGAGTGACTAACGTGGTGACCATTGTGGTGTGGAAATGGCCGCCGGTCCTAAGCATGTGCAGCCGTGTGTGGAATGTGGAGGATGGGGAAGGAGGGTGGGTAATGAGCCAGGCACATATGCTCGCTTCAGTGCCTGATCTCCTGGTCCCTGCCGTCAGGCATGTTACACGACACGGAGCTCTGTGTGTGCTCTCGTTTGTTGTGTGTGTGTAAAGAAAAAACGATGAAAACATGCAGAACAGACCACATGTGAATGTGAGATGACTCTGGCGCCAACATTTCCTCACACTGAACACACACAGATCTCTCCTCTGCAAGTGTGAGTGCATGTGAGTGTGTATCTATAATGGCGGGTTTATAGGCTGAGGAAGCAAAGCTTCCGCCAACACAGAGCTGGTTAATAGGGGGAGAAAAGGCATGAAGGTGAACGTCAAAGACAGAGGCAATGAGAGATAGAGGAAAGGAGGGAAAAGCATGAGTTATTACAGCACAGTCTCAGGACTTAATGTGTGGGAGGTGACTAAAGAACATTTTTAATATCAATTGAAATTTTAAAAATCTAATCAATGTGTTTACCTGTCCCAAGGCACAGAGGTTTCAAAGGACTCCGCAATCACATAGTAGTCCATCCCCAAGTCCTGTGAGCAATACAATATTAGCATTATAATGATGATAAGCAAATGGTCAATCAGTTATGTTTACCTGCACATACAAAGTCAGTATACTGGGGTTGTATAGGCAACTGGATAACACATCTACATGCACTGTAACAACCATGTCACTATAAAATCCAGGTGCTGAATAATCATCCCAAACCTTATTTTGGAAATGAGACTTATTGATTTCAACGGCATCATTGACAGAAAACTGTTTGCTTAGTTGTAGCAGTAGAAAGATGTTAAAGAGATTCTTTTATTTATGATGTTTTACAGTATGTAATGATCATATGTTTGATTCTGCTGCTGTCACTGTGATAGTTCTCCCTTCTGAAGACAGCTTTTTTCTGGACAAGTCCACCTGGAGAAAGACTCTCCACTGATATCATAAAAGCTTTTAGTATGAATGGTGTCTCAACAATCACATCACAGAGCTTTAAGAAAGTTATACATGTCTGTGGTTATTCGACAGGCCTCTGACAGAAGTGACCCAAGAGAGCTCTCCATTGTCATCATGGCTGCAGCCACTATTCTGTCCTCATGATGCAGACACCTCGGTATTAGACTCCCTGACAACCACTGTGACCAGATCAAATCAAAGATCTCCCGAGGTCACATTCTGCTGCTTCTCTGTGTTGCTTGCTATCCTATCTGCTGTCAGACTGAGTCACCCCGCCCACCCCACCTGCCCATCAGCTCGGGCTGAAAAAAACCACAGAGGAGTGACCCACCCGGAGGTAAGCGATGACGAAGGTCAGCATGTAACCCCTTTGACCATTGTCCTCTCCAGCTGCCAGGCCCCTAGAAGCAGATAACAGGGTTAATATTTAACAGCTCTTTTCTCTTTGCTTTGTTGGTCCGACTGCTCCCTCTCACAACAGCTGCCTGGGAGCCTGTCACTCCGACATTGTACAGATCAATGAAGCTATGCTCCATGCATCGCCACAGGTCAGCCACACATCCATCACCTGCAGTGGGTAATCAGATTTTCATCTACCACCCAAACTAATCAGGCCAAGCTCATTAGAAAATCACTATATTGATTTTTGTTCTTCTTCCTGTTTCCAAACACTAGAAGAAAAAATTCCATACAGAACCACACTAATCCATCACTGGCACTTGATCTGATAGGTGATCACGATTTATTTGAAATAATGCAATAAAGCAGAGGCTGCTGCATGTAACTGACAAGTTTCTTATGATTTAATAACTAGACCATTGCCAGGGCAGTGCTCCAGCTACCTGCAAATCTGGGTGCGGAGCCAAACAATGAGGCTAACAACAGTAATACATAATCAGTCCGAATCACCCAGGAAGAAATCAGTGACATCGTCCAGTGAGGAGAACTGAGGATCCCTGATTAAAGTGAGGCTGTAACAAACTGCTGATTTCTGACGGATTAGGGTCACATTCAACATCGTTATAGATAAAACAAATGAAGTGTTCACATTTGAAACAATGAAATATAAAAATTGTTTTGTTTTTCTCTAAAATGATTGAAATAATGTTATTTGGTTGATGCTCTGACAACATCCTTGTTTGTCCAGGGAGAGCGATCCCTCCCTTGTTTCTAGTTTCTGCAGTTATCCTCCTGTTAAAAGGCTTTTAGTACGTTATTCCTCACCGGACTCAAGGGTGAAAGGCAGACGATGTTGCACCTCTTACAGATTGTCAAGCCCTATGAGGAATATTGTGATTTGTATATGGGCTTTACAAATAAAATCTGACTGATCGATTTGTATCCATACTTCTGTTAAAGCAAACTTTTGATTTATTTGTTTTTTTAAATTGTTTCTGACTTTCAAGAGATAAAATTGTGATTTTCATGTAGATTTTTTTATCACCAGGAACAACAATTGCCTAATTTCTTTTTTTGAGAAGGAGCTGCCCAAACAGTTTTGAGCAAAGACCTGTAAAGTTAAGAAAATCTTCTGGTGTAATAAAACAATGAAAAGAGAAAACTGGAAAATGCAAATCAGCACAAAGGAAACAAGAAATACTTGAACAATAGAGAGATTACAATGCAAATGACGACTTCAAAATCTGATTCTCATAGAAAGAGAGAAAACAGCAGAAGCATAAAGGAAAGAGAACAACAAACATTCACACTCTTAATAGACAGCTATCTAGAAATAACTTTAATTTGTCAAAGGTAAAATAAAAAACACTTTTCAAACAGTTCACTGCCACAACGTGTTGAATTATGAATCCACAGCCATAACAATACATAATTATTGATCATTATATTCAGTTGAATGGCACAAAGGTTAACGGATGTTTGGATGAACCCATCTGTGATGTTCTGTTAAGGGTTTTTAAAACACGCTCAGGATTGAGAGAACAGTCCTCTCAGACTGACAGGTAACTGATCTCCACCAAAAAGTCCTCATTGATCCATTTCATGATCAATGACAACAGCGAAGGAAGCACTTCCAGGCTGTGTCCTCTCACCCTGCGCTGCCTGAGGGGACTTGTGTCCCACTATCACCGCCCACACCACACCTACTTTAACATAAAAGCTGACACGAGGACGTCCACAGGCGATCCATCAATCCACACAGAGACAAACTACTGAGTGGAAGACCAAGTCTGAAGTGTGTAACTGTGCTTCTCCATCCTTTTTCACTTTAATGGCTGGTTAAATAAAGTGACGTGGACGCCTTAGGCAGCTCCAAATCATGTTCAAAATCCCACCCAACTGTGCTTTTTCATTTCTGTTCTCGTACACGGGCGTGATCTTTGAGCAATGCATCGTTTTAAAAACAGGGAGGAGGCGAGAGAACTACTCACCCAAATTTTGCAGCAATGTCATAAACTTGCTTCTCATGCTGCAGGACCTTCTCACGGTCTCCCTCAAACAGCAGGGTGGCCACACACAAGCGGTTGGGGTCGAACCCTTTGAACTAGTGATTAAAGAGTTGGATATATTTTTCATGAAAAACACCTGCGGCAAGCGAAGGGTGTGATGTTCACTTCTAATTATTTCTTCTTTTTTTTTTTTTTTTACCTTGGTGATGTAAAATTTCTTCAAGCCGTCCAAAAAAGATGTGAAAATGGAAGACACTTGAGGCTTCAGGGCATGACCTGTGAAAATATCAGATAAAAGTCAGCTCTGTTTACTCACCAACAAGTGAGCTCAAAAAACACCGAATATTTTTCACACATTAGTCATACCCTGCTCCTGCCTGCTTCCCTCAGTGTTCTGAGGAGGGCAAGTCAGTCAGATTTATTTGGGGGTTTCAAACAAAAGGAGGAAAAACAAATGGTAACATTTGAATAACTTTACAACTGGCCAGTGGCTGCCAGCGACAGCGACTATAAATCAGAAGGTTTCCGAAGGGAAGTGGGGTTGACACTGTGATATCCGTCTTCCTCACCCACACTTTTTGATTTATTCCTGATCGGACGCACAAAAGCGCCTGTGGACAAGCGAAAATGAGGGGCTGGGGCCAATGGGATGGTTATCAATCACAGCGGGAAAGTCACGGGTGATGTCGCCGAGACTTAACAGTTCATTTATTTCCCTCCATGCTCAAGTCTCTTCATCACTTAGTGTCCTAATTGTTTCCATTCCAAAATTTGATTGCAGGTCTTTAGGTCTCTCACAGCCATCATACTCGTTAATTAAATACTGAACATCCAGAGAGAGAAAATTACACCTACACTGTGCATAATTTTCACTTTTAACTCTCCCCTCAGTGGTTTGGTTAGTTTTTCTTTTTTTTTTTTTTGCATATAAACACACCCTGCTACTTACTACAACGTTCTCATTTTTCATCTTGTGTATCAAGACAGGCAGTGCTAAATTGTACTTGTATTCCCAATCTGAAAAAGACCTGTGAATACATCAACTCTCCTTACTCAACAGCCAACATGATTAAAAGAGAGGACAAGCCACTAATAAGCCCAAGAAGGTATCACAGAGCCATGAGTTTTAGTTATTAGTGAAAAACCTGGTCGCTTCATCTTCCCTACTTAATGCTAAGAAGTGCCTACTCTGTGAAAAGTGGAAATATAGTGGAGATAATGAGATCCCTGGAGACTGGGGAACTTTAAAGAGATTTCTGGTTATGCCAGATGCATCCCACTAGACCTTAAGAAACAACATTATAAAACTTCAATAGAACAACTACTTAATTTTGGCTAGGGTCATTTTTTTAATCTCATTTAAATTCGTTATGTGCATGTATATGTGTGTGTGTGCAGCTATTTCATTTCAGAGACATTAATCAATTGATCAATTCAGATCTGTAGAATGTAAAATCAATGCATTCTGTACCGTTGTCATTCATTGTTCTCCTGAGGTACACAGTACATCAATGTTACACCAACACAAACATTGGAAAGTAATATATAAAATATGTGAAACAAAATGTAACTCTAAATAAACTTGATCATTTCTTTGCTCTTGGTTAAAAGCCTGTCATGTGCCACAAGTTGCAAAGCTTTCAGATTAAAGCCAGGGGTTGTGTTGGGGCTGAAAAGAAAACCAGGTCTAATAGGAAGCTCACTCATGTAGTGAAGAGTTACCACAAAACACTCAGGCCTTAAATGAGAGTTATGTCTGCACACAAGATGTAATGACAGCAGTGATATGGATATAACCTGAACAATCTAATGAAACTTACCAAACTTAAATTGTTCATTATCCATGAGTCGTATAGATGCTGGAGCACACCTCTGGAAAAAAAAAAAAAAAAGTCTATATTGGCTTTTCAGAATCATAGTGGTAAATACTGAACCAACAAATTAAGCAATAAAAGATAGATTTGAAAGGTTGTTAATACAAAGACAACATGTTCTGAAGTGTCTCCCTAGTGAATGTTGTGGTTTTAAACTCTTCGTGAGCTGAGAAGCAAAACATTTTATAGATACATTTTTGTGTTTTGCCTCCTCCTCACTGTGAAAGCAGGAACAAACCACAACATGTTAGAGGATAGATGAACACATTACCTGTCTGGCAATCTCTCGGAGACAGGCAACCCCCTGCTCAAAATTTGGGAAAACAACAGAGCCATATTTCTGATACTCTGGCATGGGACGGATCTTCATCGTTACCTCAGTGACCACACCCAGGGTTCCTGTGGAAAATCACAGTGAGAGATTTTAAGTAGAAAGAAGTAAATCAGTTCCCATAATTTACATGGCCTAACCCCCCCTTAGCGGAACTTAAGGCTGTTTTACAGGGCTCTCGTACCGTCCCAAGGGTTTTTTTGGGGGTGACCTTTGTCTCACATTTCACCAAGCAGATCTGGTTTTCTACCACACACTGGGGAACAACTAAGATTTATCAGCTTTAAGAGCACGAGGAAATAAAGCAGTGCTCTATCAAAGGCAGCGAGAGCCAACAGCAGCAGCACACATACATGTACAAGGAAACCCTGGCTGACCTTAAGACCCGCAAAACTGTTGGTCGTTAGCTGCTGCTGCGGAAGGAGTCATATTGAGCACCCGAAACAGCTCCCCACTCACACTGCAAATGTGTCTGAGATTCATTCTTTTTATACAAGTTTCCAAGATGAGAGTAAACTGTAGCTAGGGAGCGGTATTTGCCATCCCATAAGCCTGCAACATTAATACTATCTATTATAAACCCCCAAAATATAGAGGCTGTGTCGAAAAAATGCTCCCAGCACCCACGGTTTCATAAACTGGAGACTAATACAAGATCGTTCATTTGAACATTTGCATAACAAACACATGCAAAAGCACCACGAGGAGTGTATGAAAATTACACTGAATGCACTCTCTGATGCAATCTCTGCAAAAGTGGACATAAACGCCACGCAGAAAATAGGCACGCACCGAGAGCAAGGTTAAAAAAACAAAATTCACAACCCAGTTTGTATCGCAATAAATCTCAACAACAAGAACTCTAGTCAGAGTTTTATCTTAATGAGAGAACACCAAATAGAGACAATATGTCATAACATCCAACCAAACTACAATAATGAACTACTTTCATTAAAAATGACAAATGTCTCAGTAAACACACTGTGAATCACCATCACTGACAACAACAGAGAACAAGGGAACATCAAGTCAGCCGACAGAACTTCAGAGATTTTAAAGAGATGATAAGTTTAAGCATATGTCATCTATAATTCTTTACTGCGTATCCTGCCACCAGCAGCTCAGTAGCAATATCAGTGACTAGTAGCAACTGCTAATGGCAACTTCCATAACAGTAAAACTGACACTGTCTCTGCTGTGTTTGTGAGACCACATAAATGTTCCCACAAAAATGCACTTTCTGAATCAGCACCTGAGGGAAATCCATTTATTTAACTAGCTTTACTAGCGTAGTGAATTAAGTTATTTGATGATTAAAAACACATTATTATAGACATTAAAATCACAGAAGATAAAAACGCCTGAAGGTTTATTTTCATTGTGGTCGTTAACATTTTTTAAAGTTTAAATTGTTGCTAAACAAGGTTGTCATAATAGTATCCACCTGAGAATATGTGTCCCACTACGAGGGACTACCTATGAATACATATTTTACTCTTTTCTATTCTTCAGTTGCTGATTTATGACTATGCTGTTCTTCTTTTGGAGATGTGCCTTAATGATTTTTATTGCATTGATGAAACTGTTTCTTTCCAGCATGAGGAACAATACAACTAATCAGCCAACTTTGAACCAGTTTTCAATTTACTGGACAAAATAACAGTCACAATACCAATGCTCACGTTTTTTAACTTGCATAAATACAAATTTTATGATGTGTTAACACTGCAGTCATTTCAAGTAGTGCTGGAACAATTTCTCGACTGATAGAAGAGAAATGTTTTGATAATTTCAAATTAGCTTTTTTCAGTTTTGTATTATTATAAATTTAATATATTTGGGTTTTGGACTGGTGCAACTTGTGATGGGGATTTAGGACATTTAGTTGGCTCAGGGATTAATTAATTAAGATATTAAATCAACAAACAAAATACATCACAGTGAATTTTATCGATGTAAACCAAATTACATTTTCCCTCAGCCTGAATGTTTTGTTTATTACAGACATCGTCCATCTATAGATGTATGTCCCCTGAACAGAGCTGTCCCACATAGGCTTCCTCAGCCTGTGTAATGTAACACTACATGCCACATGCTGCTCCCTAGTGGTCCACTTGAAAACATGTGACTTTCCTGATAATGGCGAGGAGGAGTCAGAGAGGAAGGGAGAGGGAGGGAGAGAGGGAGAGAGGGAGAGAGAGAGAGAGAGGTTAGTGCAAAGGGGTGGAGGTAAAGGGAGGTAAAAAGAACAGCAAGGTCAGAAAAACACTGTCCCTTGGGTGAATGAAATGCAAAGAAATGCTGCAGTGCAACTCAAGCATCTTTATCCATGACTGAAGGTATTGAACCAAACTCATCTACAGGATTAGTATTTGTGGAAAAAATCTATTCAGTACATCTGGTGTTTTTAAAATAAGAAACTTGAGATAAAAAAAATTTGAAGGCTACTTTGACCAATGAGAAACCACCAATTTACAATCAAAAATGGACAAGACATGAATTGTCTTCACATGCAAACATTTCTTCCTCCACATTTGTATAAAGGACAAAAGGATTATCATTGATTATTCTAATCATCCATTACACTGGGTGTAGCGAGGGAGAAGAAAATACTTTGCATTCTGGCTACTTTGAGGTCAGAGAGATAGAGAGACCCTGTTGTTGTGTGGTGAATTAAAAACTGGAGGTTTCACAGTCATTTCTAACAAAATGGATGTGTTCCACTTAATATGCAGAGCATATATGAGGGTTTTAGAGTGCTGCTAAGTTGTTGTTGTTGTGGCCTACTGTCAGACTGCAGGATGGGATTTCTGGGGTGAGGAGATAGATAATTTTAATGAAGCTGAGCGTTGGTATGACCTCTCAGCTCCAGTGTTCAGCCTCCCAGAAGAACATGCCCTCCCACAGCTGTGTGGTCCTGTCCCATCTCTACATATGCACCAATCCCAGCAGCAAATCACCATCAAATGTTTTATTATACATGCTCTTATGCTAAGCAATATTAATATATCATTGTTACTATTATTATAAGTTATAATTAATAAACTATACATTTTAAAAGATTCAGCTTGCTCTCCTGGACTACAATTACACACTCACAGTGCTGAATGTAAAGCTCAGCTTTTAGAGACATGGTAAATATTTGACATAGTTTAAACACTTGAGAATGTGACACTGGACTCACCCATTCATAACACTCTTCATATTTTAGGATTTTTTATAAGGACGCAGATGATGAGCCCTGATTTACAGTCCTGTGTTCACTGCTGTCACTGTCCTTTAAATCTTCATTTCAGAGAAGTAAAAACTGCTTAAAAGATATATAACCAGATGGAAATATTTCAGGCATAAACTAATTCTATTTATAAGCTTATGTAGTTTGTGCTGACTGAATCAAAATGAAAAATAAATGTGGCTGACTAACATAAAATAATCTAAACATGAAAAAGGTCAGCCACAATGAGATGTCTGACTAAGATCAGTTTACACAGGTCTAGGTCAGAGAGTGGCTCATACTGTATAACTCAGAGTTAACCAGAAGAGTCTTGAGCAATTTTTAAAAATGTTGCTTTTCTGAAAAAGAATTGAAAAATAATTACTGGTAATTTAGTGATACATTTGATTTTGATCTTACACTGGGGTTCTGATGGTACTGAAATCATTTCTAATGAGTACAAATGGAGACTTCTGCTGTGATCCAAGCCCAGTCAGGGAGCAGATTGCTGAGCTTTGTAGGGCGAATATAAAGTTTGTATCCACAGCTGTTTAACATAACGATGCCAAGAGTCTCTGAACCTCCTCATTATGTAGGGGGGAACCTGGCATATGGCAGTATTCTCTGTGGGCGTTCACAAGGACAGGGCACCGCAGATGGGCTGGCGAGGACATGGGCTGGTTCCTAACTAACACCCCTCAGGATCACGTCTTCACGAAAGCTGGTTAATATGTAAGAATCCCCGTAGCATGAGAACCGTCCTGATGTTACTGTTTTATCGCAAAGACTTTACAGACCTGCGTTAACACACAACCTCAAACACGTGCTCTGGTGTACTGAAATCACATGAGAGAGGTGGCAAACCTTCTGAGCCCAGGATGAAGTGGTGAATATCTGGGCCTGTGGACATGCGTGGGCCCTGACAACTCTTTTCAATTACACCTTGAGGGGTCACCATCTTTATGTGGACGACCTATTCAGGCAGAGAAACAGCAAGAAACAATTTTTTACCAAATATTCAAGAGAAGCATACATTTCTTTCAGTTCTACAAATGTTAAAAACTGAATCTTGATATTGTAATGAGTGCCACATGTTTCAACATATTTAATCACTGATACTGTGACCATTGCATTTAGAAGTGAGGGTAAAGTCCAAAACACTTTTGCTCATAATTTTTTTCCTAATTGTGGTTCAGTAACGGCTGTGCCCTGACTGTTCTCTGGAACATGAGCAGGAAGGTTAAGGTGAGTGTGGGACATTTACCAGGTCCTCAATGTTGCCGTAGATGTTCTTCTTCATGCCTGACGCTCTGGTTGCGACCCAACCCCCCAAGGAGCTGAACTCCATGGAGTCAGGCTCGTGCCCTGTACAATAGCCACTCTCATTAAGCTGTGAAAAGAAAGGAGAAAAAAAAGTGCTTTTGTAGTTGCAATAAACACGAGCCCTAAATGTTTGGAAAACAATCTCATTGTAAACCCACAAGAATGTTTTAATAACAACTGAAAAGAAAGAGCAAGCAAGAGTGAAAAATGTAATTGCTGCTCTGCTGCTGAATTTCACTGCTCTTGTTATGCTGCAATGCTAAACCCCAGATTTTATGGCAGTGAAGATTTTAACAAAAGCCTAAAATAAACGGAGCGGAAAGACAGAGCATGAAAAGGCTATGAAGAGAGATCAGTGCGTTTTTGAGCTGTGTCAAATTCCACTGCTTGACTGGAGCGCTGATGTCATATGAAAAATGATGGCTGCACACTTCCAGGGGACACGTTTCAGCCTTTTTTATTCATTCAAATAAAATGACGATTATTCCTCAGGGGTCATTCAGAACCCAGCACGTTCTCCTCAGGGCAGTCCAGCCCCCAGAGGATTGCTCTGGCAGACAGAAACATTCAATAGTCATAATAATAATAATAAGGATCTTAAAGTACAACAACCCCCACCAGAAGCACAATATGGGGGTGAAATCAGGCCCTGTTTTATCACAGCACTCCCCTAGAAGGCAGTTTATAATGCAGACCCATCTGCTCCATCAAAACGGCCTGGTCTAAATGCAGAGGTGGAGTCTGCTTTAGATGCAGCTCACGCATTCCTCTACATCAAACGCCCGCTCCTTCTCCATTTTTCTGAATTAGCTTGATGGTGCCATCTGCTCATGACCACAGCCTCACTCTCTAATCTCTCCCCTTCAGCACTCTGCTCCCGTCTCAAACTCCTGCCTAAGCCCTTTTCCATCCTCTGAGCAAAGAGTACCAAGGTGACTGAGCACGGACAACCTGCATGTGAATGGTCACACAGCTCGACTGTTGACACATTCTACAGTAATGCAAGCTCTTTCGGGTGATGAACATGAATATATATGAGCAGTACTTACTAGTCTCTCCAGATCCTGACCGACGATGCCAGCTTCCACATGGGCAGTTAAATTCTTCTCATCAATCCACAGAATGCGGTTCTGCCATTAAAAATAAAACATGACTGAATACACAAACATTCTGTCATTGACATTTCAGATTTACAATATAAGAAAAACACAATGTAATGTTGTTTGTATCATTTGCCAACATGAAAATCACACCATTCATTTGATGTAGGTTACAGGATTTTGAAACAAATTGTTGTTTATCACCATGTCTGTTATGTTGACTTAAAATATCTCAGATCAACACTGCGCTTAACAGCAGTCCACGCAGAAATTCCCTTGGCAGTGTGCTCACAATACTGAAAGTTTCGCCGCAGTTTGTCCTTCCAGTCTGACGGTCACATGTCTTCAGGATAAATGTGTGCAGAGGGGCTAGGGGACAGAGTAAAGGGTCGGATTCCTCAAGGTTAAACTCAATTTAACATCTAATTCTATATATGCCACTTATTTGGGCCGTTGGGCACTTGGCCTACCCCTACCTGCAGGAGGCCATTTCACACCTGCCATCAATTATTCTCCAGAGGTAATAAACTTTATGTTCCTACCATACTGCTCCTTTCATGTGCTTCCACTGGAGCCACCTCACCTCTGACCCCTGACACAGAACACTGGTCACTGGTGTCTGTGGCTCCAAACTCTATGACTGGTGAGCTTGCGGCATTCGGACAGCTTATATATCACCTCTGTGTGCGCCTGGATCAAAGGGCCGTACTGTACTGGTGACAATATTCACCATTTTATGTTATAACCAATGAAACGTTATCATGTTCACTCTGAGGGCAGTGGGATCCCCGTAAGATTAATGGCTGATGCCGAAGAATCATAAATATGCCTCAACTGCACATTAAATATACGCTCGAGACATTTTTTGCTTTCAAAATTAGTAATGCATCACTGATATATATTTAAAGATATTCAGAAATGCATGCTCAAATATGCATGTTTTTTTTCATGAGTCTTTCTTCAGACCATTATAAAACAGCGGCACCAGAACAGTTAAATACAAGTTACAACATGACCCATTCACTTACCTGCTTTGAAAAACAATTTAATTCCAGTTAAGATGGTGACATGTTGAATTTTGAGGCCACTTTGTGATAGTGTTATGTAACATTTCATTATATCAATGGCATATGATTTTAATGTCTGTCGCTCTTCATTTACATACATGGGAGACTGAAAATGTATCATCTTTCATTTAATGTAAGCCGGTACAACGAGTTGTAGTAGTTTTTCTTAAAACGTATATCAGATTGCATTTGATTTTTCTGGTTTTCTCGTCATTAGTGCAGATCAACACTTGTGACATATAGCAGAGCGTTTACGTACCATCTGTGAGGTATCCAGAGAAACAATGGAGCGAGTTTCCTCAGGGGGGCACTCTAGAGCGCTAGAGACACTCGTCCCTCCTGAGAGAGAAAAACAGCAGTATGAGGAGGAGTTAATGGTCGAGAAGCCTTCCTATGGACCATTTGTATATATTGGACGGTTTCCTGGTTTCGGATTTTTAAACACACAGATACAGTTTACAGTATATGTACACACAACTACCTTCTTTATCCTGCAGAGGCATCAGACATCTATACATGTATATATATAAATCTATGGCTGGGTACCAAACCTAAATACTTCCTGCTTATAGACAGAAATATGCCTGTAACATTGAGTATTGAAAAACATCTTTAATACATAAATAAATGGAGCTATTTTGGCAGAATCAGTGAATTAAATACCTGGTTCATTCATATGTGGTTTCATTCAACAGAAAAATGGCCAACATGTAAATAAACATCTTGTGTCTTATTCATGATATGTTATTATGCTGATTAAAAAAGTTTAATGTCACGACTCACCTCCAAATGGTATCAAACAAACATTATGTTTGCACGCCAGTTCCACAATTTTCACTACATCATTGTGACAGTCT
Organism: Paralichthys olivaceus; assembly: GCF_024713975.1. Taxonomy (NCBI): domain Eukaryota; kingdom Metazoa; phylum Chordata; class Actinopteri; order Pleuronectiformes; family Paralichthyidae; genus Paralichthys; species Paralichthys olivaceus. Next base: position 10,349,029 of record NC_091102.1, read on the forward strand.
AAAAAAAAAAACATTATTTTGAAATTAGAATGGGAATTTTTCCATTTATCGTTCTTTATTGCATTCATAAATTACGTGTGCTCATAATAGCAGGAGTCGACACATTGTAAAGGATATAAAATATGGCACAAAATGCTACATATATACAGAAGACAATAAACAAATTTATATGGCCTGAGCCATTAGAGCAGGGGGACTAGGGGAGAGGCAGGGCACGTTTTGATTTGCCTGATGGTCGTGATTTGCCTGGGGCTTTCCTCAGGCGGAGTCAGTCTGCATGAAGCTATGCTCTCTGGGGTGAGATGTGCAGGATCAATACGAGCACGCTTCAGCCAATCACGAAGCCTGATTCCATTCACAGTGGAGTGGTGAGCGAGTGGGAGGAGTAGCAATACCCACCTACATGGATGTGCATGACTGGCCTCAAGTGCTTTTGGAAGCAGTGAGAAATGCCCGTGTTCTAATACATTTTGCCATCCAATTAAACACAGTGCTGGCTTACGGATTACAGTTCAAAAAACTAAACCTCCACTTAAAAAACACAGCTTGACTTGGAGGGACTTGTGGGGAATGCAAATTATAGGTCAAGATATCTGTTAGAAGGATCATAAATGAGAGTGCATTTGGGAGGTCAGAAAGATAAAAATTTGGTGCTGTAGCGCGTGAAACGGTCTACAGTTGCTCGGTGATTTGCTGCCCATTTGGGAGGCTGCTAATCAAGTTTCAACCATCAGTCAACACTCATTTGCATGATAAAATAGTGCCAGCCATAACAACAGAAAACCAATCTCAGAATCATAATTCATGGGTGAACTGTGCAGGGAGCAGACTGTGGAGTATTGGGTGTCAACCATCCTCCCCCCTGACACTTCTTATTAAGCTTTCACTCATACATTTTAATATCTCTTCCTCTGGTGAGATTAACCCTTTAAATCAACTCAGCCATTCAGGGGGATCAGTGATGCTATGTGGGAGGAGAGAAAAAAAGAGAAAAACAAAAAACAGATAACACAGCTTCTGAACTCACTTGGCCATACCACCGTATCTGGAACTCGACCAATTTTCCCTTCTCGAAGGGGAAAGATCTCGTGTAGGCAATGGCCTGAAAGAAAACAAAGGAATGACACATTAAGTTCATCACAAATGATTGTGAATATTGCTAAATAAAAAATTATTATTTAATAATTACACAGGTTGCCGTGTATGAACAATAAAAGGTCACAATGGGATTTTTTGGGGTTTTTGGGTGGGGGGTGAAGAACGTGCCTTACCATAAGCACGAAACACTCTATCCTCTGCATCGTGAGAGAAGGGAACACCTGTGGATTTCAGCTCTTCGACGAAGGCCTCATTAAGAGTGGGAGGCGGCACAGCACTGCTATTCAGAATGGGCTGAAACAAAACAAGCCATTGTGGTCATGAACTCTGACTGAGTGCTCTTCTTTACCGTTCACTGAGGACACAATAAATAAACGGGACATTTACTCACTGTTGCAGGGGATTTATGCTGCACACTGGCTCCAAATGTGTTTTCAAACCAATCTTGCAGACCAGGAAGGATCATTCCACTTAGCCTATACCTGGATTGTGTAAAATAAGACAGTCGGTGAGGATAATCAACTTTAAAAAAAACATGCATTAGTGATTGTCAGCAGTGAAAGTCCAAATCCTTAACTGAAGATATATTTTATTGCTTGACTGGTCATTTTTACTTGGAAATCCAAACCTGTGTCTAATAAGAATAGAGTGTGACGGTTGAGTCCAGCGAGGTTATTAGGCAAGCAGAGCAATAGTGACAGTGCTGTCCATGTGACTGCTCTCGCCATCCCTTGCATAATTGAGCTGCTGGCACGGCCTGGGCCAGCCTATCAGAGGACTGTGGTGTGCCTTTGTCCAAGAGACCATGAAACACACCCCAGAATGAAAAAAGCCTCTGTCACATTGAGAGCAGAGGAAGAGAGTACCATCTTTGACATTCACTCAACTGTGCCCCAGCCTCAGTCATTGTACACCACCGAAGGTAGCTTTTCAGTTGGAGGGGGGAGCGGGGCAGTTTGTGGCGACTGCTTGAACAGGAGGAAGCCATTTGCTGTGCAACATCCTGTTCAGCTCCACTCATTAGTCAAAATACATCCTCATGTACCCTGTGCCATGTCTCTATGTGTACAATTTGACAGGAAAGGCACAGTCGTATGTCATGATTAAAATATCAAGACCATTTCTATTTCTGCTCTTCTCATGAGAGACGAGGATAAAGATGGAGAGAGAGAGATATTCTTTGTTACATTCAGTGAGTTTGAGGACACATGGCTTTGTTTCTGCACGCCCACAGACATTCAAACTGAATTGTTTAACTGTCAGTGAAAAACTGTGCTTACCCAAAACCAGAGACACGTCAATAATTACAAACATAATACATTTTGTTTTTGAACAGATTGGAGAGAGTTTTCTGTTAATGAGCAACAGGGTTTGGGAAAGCTGAAAATCCAGTGACCTTCTCAGATGACAATTCAAATGCCAGCCACTAGGTGGCAGTAGCACCACATTGCTGTAAGCGTAGGAAGGAGACAGCAACTGGATTTCAAAAAGCTGGCCTCACAGTATATATGGATTGTCAATTTGTTCAAAGAAGAACTACAGACTCAAATCACACACCAACCGTGAAGGCTGAAGTTTAACACGGCTGCTCTGAAACTAAATCAGAGGCTGTTATTAATTGATTTCTTTAAGTATATATGTAGACTGTGGTGTAAGAGTATACTGTACCTTTTGCCAGTAAATTCTGCTTGACCTTTCTTATTGAAGAGGAATCTTGTATCGCTATATCCCCAGCCATTCCATTTCATAATCTCCTGCCTGTGGAAAGGTAAATATTGGCACAGGTTGACTTAGGAACTCACTTACATTAAAGTTAAGACATGACATGAAATATCATGAGAGGTAGTTACAAAAACACATGTGAAGGTTATTCCTTGGGGTGATGACACGCTGAAATTCATAATTTGCACCACAGTCCCTCTGGGCTGTTATGAGATAGTCTAAGCAATTTCCCCAGAGATAAAATAAGAGACAGTCTTTCCTGGCAATCTGATACTTCATGCTGATATTGGAACAAACTGACCAATGGCATTGAGAAAATGTCAAACATTTGTTGTTTCATTCACAAGTATTTCATTCAGCAAGGCGGGGCTGCCTATCAGTTGGCAAATTTACAGTATGAACACACACAGCACACCTACAATATTCCCTGTGGTGCTTACGACTAAAAAACAATCTGCAGGCAGGCTCGCATACAAACAGCTTGTTGACATAGCCATGGAGAAGCAGAAGGGACACATTCAAACAGCATATCAATCAACAGAGGAAGCTACAAACTCTCCCTGTGCCGTTTCCCATTTAACACACTCAAATATTTCACATTTATGACACTTGGCAGGCCGTCTTATCCAGAGCTGCTCTGAATACCGCTCAGTGTTTATGATCGGGTCCCAGTGTATGCCCTGGTCTTAGAAACTCCAGCTAATAATCATTTAGCACAGAAATCCACTTAAATAGCACACACGCATCAGGTCTTTGCTGTGAAAGCAATTAACACATTGGAATGCCGCCAGCAGCGACTTAAAGGTGTTCCCCCAAAATGGCTGAGCTCACTATCCAAAGACGTGGAATTTCTCACACAAATGTTACTATGCTATTAGTGGGGGATATTCCAAGATAATGACCAGCTGCACAACCAAAGATGTTGGTGCATTGTCTGTGACACTGTACAGAGCTTGCACACTGTGCTTGGACCCGAAGCAGAAAGACAGCTCGACCACCACTCAGAGCAGCCATAACTCATCATGAGTCGCTCGGGATGGGATGCTAACACAGTGGAGTAAAAGCCATAATTAAGATTAATACCTGCCAAAATGGAGTTTCCAATAAATTTAGAGAGGGAACAGAAATGAGAGTGACACACTGAGTCACACTTTAATGAATCCTCACCACCAGTGATGTGCCGTCATAGGTGTAGAACATACTGACTAAAAATGAATCAATAAATAGGCCAAGTACATGGCAAGGTCAGCGGGTAAGGACTGCAATTACCGAGGGACAATTTCAGGCTGTTCTGATTAAAAACACAACCGTTGTGCAAAATAAATCCGTCCTGATAAAATGAGTTTTTCACAATCAGCATGAATCTTGACTTTTTCACCATGAAGATTTTTTGAAGGGAGGTTTTCCTTGTCTGAATTGCAGGTCTAAGGGCAGTGGGTGTATTAAGATATACAGCTAGTGAAAACCTTTGTGATTATTTTTTCAATCAATATTAAAATCTATTGTATTTCCAACAATGTTATGTATATTTTGTAATATTTTTCTAAAGTGTAATGCCCATATTATGTGACAGTGTGCATTTAACAGTAGAACGTAAATTAATTATGCTACAGATGATCTTTGGACAGAAAGACTTGAAAAGTTGTCTATAAAGTCACTCAGTCTTAAATGTGTTATTACACTTGATAAACATTCAAAATACCTCTCAGTAAAATGGAATACAATTCAACAAAACCTCAATAGCCTCCAAATAGTCTTTTCCAACATATCTAAGAAAAAAAATCCAATATTTGTTAATATTCACAAAACGTAGGATTTATTGCAGGACTGTAGTGAGTTTAAGCAAACTGTATATAATAAACTGTTAAAATTATGTAAGTAATCCAAATGAACACAAAGTGAACACCACTTAACCAATGAATTAGTGGTGGTTGCAGTAACTGACATTATTTTAAACCAACAACTTGTCAAACTGGACCTGAAACCACATTCTAACCGTAAAGGAAAGTTGTTACAGGAAAAGAGGTTGAGTGAGGAAGTCTCTTCGTACTTTCCGAAAACATATATACAATACATTTTTTTTCTTAAAGAAAAGGTGGGTCCACCCTGCAGCCCAACTTTCGCTGAGGCATCTGAGAAAAGTAGACAACAAATACTGAAGGACAAAAACCACTGAACTATTTTATTGTCTTCCTGAATTATCCAACTGTTGCTGTCAACACAAAGTGACTTTAGTCCAGCTCAACATCTGGAAAAAAAGACAGGGCCAAGATATCACCACTGTGTTGTTGGGACCAGAAAAGAACAAGATGACTTTCACAAGGCCAACATCCCCAAACTATTGTGCTAATCTACAGTTGTTGTTTCAGACTCACACAACAGCACAGTGTTGTAGAGTCCTGGACCATTACATCACCAGAGGAGAAGTTTCACTCCTCAGACTGATGTTACTAATCACACGCATCTTTAAATGATGATTTCCATAACAACATGTAAATACATGGTAATGCATCAGGTGCAATAAACCAAGAAGCTAATGCACACCTATTGAGTGATGAAGCTAGTGACGTAACTGCTTAAACAGATGTTAGTAGGTAGCATTAGCTACTGTAATAATCTGTTACCATGACATCAACAGTAGTAGTAGTAGTAGTAGTACTAGTAGTAGTAGTACTAGTAGAAGTAGTAAATGCAGTAACGATTACAGTAAAGCCTGTGCGTGACATTTACGGTAACAGATGCACGGAGCACTGACATTCCAGCAACAGTTGTACGTAACATGATTTACACTTACAGATTAACGTAAGAGTAACAGCTGTACGTCACATTAACTCGTAACGGGGTATTCTGCAACGACTCGTGCGTAAAAGGTCGCCAAATTTCGATTCAGCCACTTTCTTGTCTGAAAGCAACAGAAAATGCTGGAACCAGGGCGGTGACGCTTGAGTCTTAGCATCTAAATCAGTGCTGACGCTGACAATTAACACAGGACAGATACAGTGCGGAGCTGTGAGGCACATAGAGAAGGTTGCGGCTGACATAACTTGGGGAAAGTCGACCACACCAACGTTAAACTGAGTGTAAGCTCAGCCGCACCCACTGAAATGAATGGCTGCTCTGTTAGGTTAGCTAACAGGCTAGCTGCTTTAGCCGTGTCCCCCTGGGTTGTGTGTGTGTGTGTGTGTGTATGTGTGTGTATTAAAGATGGAGGAAGCCGGTGTGTCCGTGTGTCTCTCCCCGGTGTGTTTGTCCAGCGTGTCGCCTGCAGCTGTTGGACTTAACAACGACCTAAAGCCACAGAGAGAGGACTCCACCGCTCCATCACAGCCGCGTACCTTCTCCGGGGCACCGTCCTCCCCTCACCAGAGGCGTCTGACTCGCTCTGCGGGGCTTTGCACTCCGCGGCTCGGACGGCCGAGTCGTCGTCCGCCGGCCTCCGTAAATGTCCGGCGATGATCCTCAGTCTCTGCTGCGCGACCCGCTGCCTGTCGGAGCCGCCGCCGCCGCTGCCGTTGGACGCCATGCTGCTTCCGTGTTTGTGAATGGAGGGAGCGGATCCATGAGCGCCTGTCAGAGGTCAGCGCAGTGAAAGTGCCCCGCCTTCACAGCCCCTCGGAAATATCAGCTTCAAACGACCACAGCTGTTTCCACAGACCTGTAAACTGGATTTTCTCGTTTGCCAAATTTGGGTTTTATCGATACATCACGATACAATATTCATTCACCATGCAGTTTCTTTTATTGTGATCTAAGCCTTGTTTTGATCATTTAAATTTAACATTCTCTTATTGTTTTTACATCTTATCCTGTCTTAATATACTCTTTGCACTTTGAGCTGCTTTTTATTCTATGAAAAGTTCTATACAAAGTCTTCACCTGTAACCATTGTTGTCTAATAATAGTGATTTCACAGATAGTTAATAGGCTGTTAGGCATTAGATTAGATAAGGATTAGATCTAAAATTGTGGGTTGATTAAATCTCACCATGAATAGTGCCAAACATTTCCTGATTTCATCTTGTGAAATGTGTGGTCAGGACAAATATAATATTGTTGCTGTGTATTTTAACATGTTCATATCTGTCTGTCCCGAATGATTAAATATGATGATGTAACATTTTCGTTTAATTCTAAAAAAAAAAAGATCTATTAACATAAAAAGCAAAAGTGACAAAGAAAAACCGAGGGGCTCCTGAATGCATCAGTTTACCTGTTTCCCAGGATGCTTTGCGGCATGCGGCTGGGTCACAGACTTTATGAAGAGGGCTGGTTGCATATTTTTCATTGAGTCAGGAATTTAAAGCCAGTTTGTAGAGTTGTAAAGTGGAGACAGCAGAAATTCAGCTCTTCTAGTGTAAAAACTAGAGGGAAGCCGGTCCTGTGCACAGAATATAGTTAAACAGAAAAAAAAAGTACATTACCAATTTAGTTTTTTTCAATTTAAAGTGTGTCCACCCTGTGTATTTAAGTATTATATTGTATACTTAGGTAATGAGCTTACCCTGAGGTGGTAACAGATATATTGTTTAAAGACCAATCCCTTTTTTGCTGCCACATTTTTAAGTCATAATTTATCTGACTCACTTAATAAAGCAACATCATCAAAGTGTCATGATTCATCATGTGTTATTTTTAATTAAGAATATATTGATAAAGAGAATCGGGAGTAAACTGAATCAATGTGACTTTGCTGTTTACCTTTCTGCCTCACCTCCATGCAGTCACCTGACCCGCATGTCTACTGCTTCCATATGGTACACAGCAATGCTCTTAAAGTGAGAGATTTCACTCAGTTACAGTGCACAAAGGATGAGAAACAGAGCGGCTAAACTGTAGAATACAAATAAACTGTGGTCACATTATCAGAAAAAAAGACAAGAGACTGTGATAAAATGCTTAAAACAGGGAGGAAACTTTATTTGAAAATTTAAAAAAAGTCATTTGCAAATTAAATTCATCAACAATCTAAACGTCCGGATGTTTGACGGATCTTATTTCCCAATGGTTCAAAGCATTAACTCCCAAAACAAAGTTCTGTAATGCACTGACTGCAGGCAGCTAGAGTCTGAGTGTATCACAGAACTTTATTTGGAAAGCCACAGTGCCACCTCATAGGTTTGTCCTTGTGTCGAGACACTTATCCTCCTCATGACCGGGTGCTCCTTTAACCTGCAGTAAGCAAGGGGAAACAGGAGATCCATTTTGTATTATCTTCTTTCTATACTTCACTTTAACACAAAATATACTGCACAATTACGCAACAAGACATTTCCCATATAGAATGAGACCGGTTAGAGCAGATTGCTAAATGTAGCAGAGACTTGAATGCTTGTGAGTGGGCCTACAGGGAGGCTCGCTGTAGAGCAGGTAAAGCAGACCATATGGAGACTTTTTACACATGTGTCAACTCACTACAGCAAAGATCCAAAGGCTGGATACCATTTGTGATTGTTCAATAAGTGGAAAAACATCCTAAAATATATCCACTTACCTCAGTAAGCATGAGCATCTGGATGTTTGTAAAGTTAACACATTAATCAATATCTACTCGAGGTGACATGAGGAACGTTTCCAGTTTTGGATGATCCTACTTTAAAGAGGTTTTATTTCACTTTTCTACCAGCGTGTCATCCATTCTACCTGTTGAGCTTTTGTCAACTTTGTGAATTGAACGGGCCCTGCATGGAGGCTGAGTGAGCTCAGCACGAAACAATGCAGATGGATATGATCGCAATGTGGAAAAGTGCTGAGGGCCAGATGAGCTCCTCACTTCTGTCACCTTTAAATCCAGCTGCACTTGAACAGCAGTCAACTTTGTGAGAGACGCACAAGGGAATAAAATAACACCCCATTACGAACATGAGGGTCACAGTGATCGTGCAGCAGAGGTGATATGAAGCAGGAAAAGTAAGTCATACTGTACCTGGTGGAGGTATGGACGCGTAAGGGGGAGCAGCTGCAAGCCAACACGAGGGGGGCAAATAGTCTGGATGATTACAAAAAATGCAAAAAGCAGAGGAGCTTGATCTGCTGCTGATCCACCATGGCTGGGCTCATGGTGCAAACCGCCCGGATCGTGTCGGTGGTGCGGGACTTGCAGCGCTGCTCTGGTCGGTGAGGTGGTTTCACTGCTGCCGCCGCCGCTTCCACCTTTTTTCTCCTTCTTCTCCTTCTTCTTCCCCCCCTCGCTCCTGTGCAGTTCACTATATGCAGCTGGAAGAATGTCGACGTGGAGCTGCCAAACGTGAACGCGTGATCGTGAGCGCGCACGGGGGAGAGGAGGGGAGGGTGGGAGGGAGGAATGGGGGGAGGTAGAGAGAGTCGAGGCTTTTTTGGTGTAATTTCACGCAGTGGCACAGTCGAGCTGCACTTCAGTGTGAGACTCTCCACACATACGTGTTATGACAGACTCAGCCTCTCGGAACACACTTTAAACTGCAGCTGGGTCTGACGCATGAGGTGTCACAGTGGACCAGGTTCAATCCACTTACGGAGATTCTCTCAAATAAGAGTAGCCTGATCTGTGAAGGACTAAAAGTGAGGTAATTTAAAGTTTACAGCTGATGTGTCTGACCTGTCCACATGTAGTCAACGTATTAGGATCCTTCCCTCCAGCAAAAGCAACAATACCACAGTAGAGATGTTGCAAGAAGAGGCCCCTGCATTCAAAGAACTGAAGCGTAATCAACAAAATGTGCTAAAAGTAGAGATAATCATTCAGGAGAATACTTCATTTAAATGTTAGTCTATTGTATAGGCCCACTATAGCACTTAAATAAATACAGTTTATTATTATCACTTTATATGATATAACTAAATTGTTAAATTGTTTCCTGATACATTTGTGTTCGTAAAGCTTCAGCTTCAATCTTAATCCCCTGCAGTAACTTAACTAATGTAGTCTATTGAGTTTCCTTCTGAAATGTCAAGGAAAGTAGCTCAATCATGTGTATAACATAAACTATCAAAATATACAGCTATGAAAGACGGTGCTTGATAGAAATGACACATCTTATTCTTAATTGCAGTTTCAAGGTAGTTTAAATACTTATCTTGCGTATTTCCAAGGGGGGACTTCACTTTTAAACTACTTTGTGGGATTTCTGTCATCCCTGTCACTACTTTCTGGGAAAACTGTACTTTTTACTTTTATTTCACAGGTGCCCTTATTTTGTTATTGCCCATGTTAAGATGTTATATATAAAACAATATACATATGATCATCAAATATGAAAATAACATGCTGCATTATGCTACAATAAACCAAGGAGCAGTTAAAATGAGCTCCATCTCTATTAACTAAACATTGAAGTGCTCTTACAAGTATGATTATAATAATAGAGGGTCATTACTTGTGCAACAGATACTTAAAAAATATACTTTGAGTAAACTCTGACATGCAGAACCTTTGCCTGTAATCAAGTATTGTATTGCAATTGAGTATCTTCACACTGTGGTACTTGTACTTCACATACTTCTTCCTCCCCTCACTGAAGTCCATTGAGTCCCAGCAGCAGTGAGTGAATTGTGGCTTTTCCACGGGGCATTAGGGCCCCAGGGGCCTCCAGCTCCACACTGGCCATGGTCACCAGCAGGGGGCGCTATGCACCAAACGAAACCCTTAAGATGACGGCGTTGAAATCTAAAAGGAAACGTAGTTTTTACTTTTATAATTATACCTGAGCCGAATCAGAGACAGACTTCAAACTGCTTCTTATATAAAATGCAGCCAAAAATGTTTTCACGTAGAGTAACAACCACAACTTCTTTGTTTTGTCATTTCACTTTATTTATAATCACCATCATGATCAAGGGTAATTGTACACACAAGTATATAAAATCATATAAACATGTTATGTTTTTATTTTGTAAAAACCCTGTTTCCTGGTTGCTGCGTGCGCTCGGCCCAGCGGGCTCCACAACGCATGCACACACCGCCCTCATCTCCAGCCTCATAGGCCGGAGAGAGGGGGACGATCCCGGCTCCGCAGCTCGGTGGGCAGGGCCTTCGCTTCCGTGATGTTCATTAGATTAAGAGGAAGCAATATTTCCCTCAAGTCAGCTGCTGCGACGGACTCTGTGCACAGCCCCGGGACCGCTCGCCATTTTTAATCTAGCGCTCGGGGAATAACACACACACGTTTACCGGCCAGAAGGCGTCTCTTCGCGGCGGGACAGATCTCCATGATGCTGGAAACGGAGGTGATGCATCCCAGTCAACAGGTAAACGCACTGTTTCTCCCCAGAGGTCATGAGAAGTGGCTCACATGGACCTGCTGACTGTTTTAGAATGTGATCTGATAGGGAGACAGCTCAGGTAAAGTTTTATTCTTAAATCGTCAAGTGTAAAGGGACAGCCTGGTTATAGCACAGATCAGACATTAGAATATAAGAGTAACAGCTGTGATATAGAAAACACCACAACAACACCTTGTATTACAGGGTTTATATGAAGATATATTAAGTTTGTCCTCTTTCTTTTCTGATAGTCATCAACTTGTGACGTTGTCCCTCAGTAACTAAAAGTACTGTTTGAATACAAAAACAACAAATGACATTATTTCTTTCATTCTGACAAGTTTGGTAAACACTGAAGGACCTCTCCCCCCCCCCCCCCCCCCCCCCCCCCCCCCTCCTTCCCCTCCTTCCTCCTCCCAGCATGTGACCCTGTGTCTAATACACACAAGCCAGTGCATTGTGAATGATTTCTTGTAAAGGCCGCACTGTTTCCTCGGTCCTCGCTGTTTATTGTGAAGTTATCACATGTTAAGTAAACCTTGTAATCTCATAGTAGACTAAACCGAATGAGGTGTTGATTAATTTTCTTCTAGAGGAATCTGTTGTAAGAAGGAAGTGTGTCAGTGGACGTAACTAGTGGAGACCCTGAGGGGGTTGTTTTGGAACATGTGTTTCATCACCTGTGGTCATGGCTGGGTGAAGGTGTAACAAACTGTTGGAGCCAGGCCCCACTTGAGGCCCTTTTTTCATTTTAGCTGAAGGAGAGGTAAATGAACAACCCACACTTGAAAGCAAACACGCTTTTGTATCACTCCTCTATCACCCGGGGTTGTCTTGTTCTTAACATGTTCTGTGTCACCATGTTTTCTCCTTCACATAAATCTTCTGCTTGTTGTCTTGAACAGATGTCTGGGAATTCCAAATGATATTCTGAGCTAGTTTCCTTGTTCTGGTCTTAGTGCACAGGTCTTGTGACATCCACATCACAGATCCCATACTGATTACCTGATCTCATGCACACGCCCACATTTACACAATCTGTTTGCTGTTGATACAGAACATTAGCAAAGAACAGTATAATTTGGGTTATATGACATCATTATGTAACGGCTGAATCAATGACATGTGAAAGGGTGTGATTGAACTTTCGCTGTGTAGGTGAAGGAGCATTTTTAGATCGTGGATCTCGTATGACTCGTCTGATGAGCTTATGAGGTGTGACCAAACCAAACAGACAATAAGAGCGGTTTCTCCTTCGTGAAAACACGGGTGACATCAAGACGTGTGGTGCTCAGATATCCCACACGGACACTTCAGGGCACTTCCTCATTCCTGCAGAAGCCACAGTGTCTGGCTGTGTCCTCACCTCTGTCTGTGGGTGTGATTTATTGAAGGCGGAGCTAGTAACGCGTAATCCCTCAGCGGTCATGCCTCTGATGCAACACAGAGGCAATGAGGGTTAGTGGGTTCTTATTTTCCATGGTGACACAGTTGATGTCACAAAAACGGTCAACAGTGTCTTAAAATACATACCTGTGCTTGTTTCCTGTTATTATTATTATTATTATGGATTGTCAAGGTTTACCACACAAAGTGTTTTTCTGGAGAGAAAAACTTCCCGTCTGTTTCACATCCTTTTTTATTGTGTCTTGCTTCCTACAGCCCACGTGTGTTACAAACCATATGACTGCTTAAGGCACGATGAAGCTGAGGCCATTTACTAGAAAACCAGAGGAACAAACAAGTCACATGCTCAGACATATTCCGATGAACCAGTGTCCTGGGTTTATGCAACAACCCAGGGTCTTGTGAAATGGCTTCCTTCTGTAAATAAGTAAAAGAGCAGGGAAGAGACAGACACAGTTTATCTTGGACGTTCTTGGTTTAAAGACCTGAATAACATGACAATAACATTCGGCCCGGGAGGGAAAATAAACAGGAAATTATATTAGAATATTGTCAGAGTTGTTAAGTTTGCCGTGTAATAACATTCTGTCATAGAGGCGGCTCTCAATTATATGTGTAAACACTAAATGTGACTCATTTACTTTGAAGACACTGTAAGAATACTGATAAATATAAGGAAACAAGGTTTGTAATTCCACCCAGCAACAGATAGACAGACTTTATTTAGCTACATTCAAGAAAATTAAATAAAAAAATGTTGAAGCATTGCAGATCTATTTTTAAAACCAGTCATACACTAGACCCCCACCACCACCACCTCCACTGCCCAAGGGTCCCCTATTGTAACCACATTTGAATTCACTAGATCTGCATTTTTTTTTAAAGGTACAGTGTGTAGACTTTAGTGATATCTAGTGTTGCAGCTGAACACCACTCACCTCACCCTCTCCTTCCAAACATTAAAAATCACCTGTGGGAACCTTTAATTGTCATAAAAACTCAAAAGGTGTTTAGTTCATCCAGTCTGGACTAATGTAAAAAACATGGCGGCGTCCGTAGAGAGGGTCCCCTCGATGTTAATATAAAGTTTTAAATATAAAGGGCCTTTTCTGGGGTAAAGAAAACCACAATTCATACAATTTAGATGAAACAAACTAGTGAAAACATCATGAGAATTACTCTACTTTAAATTTCTGCCAATAGTTTCCTTTCACCTAAATCTTACACACTGGACCTTTAAATCTGCATCAAATTTGACACACTCAAAATAATTCATCCCCTAAATGATTTTTTTTCTTTTACAAGATCCATGAATTTTTCTCTGAGAAACCTTTTACTTCCCTGTTTTATAAATGTTCTAAAATATGATATGAGTGTTTGGGGTTTAACTTAACTGTAAAACTAAGGCGCTTGGGCATATGACGTGGCCTTATATGCAAGTTGGATTGTGAAAAACAAACTCACACCTCAGTGTAATCAGATGGGCAATGATCTCTTTGGTAAAGGGTATCAAGTGAGGATACGTGCTGGTGTGAGGTGGCAACAGGGGAAACAGAGACGTATATATCTATTATTCATGCAGCTTCTCCCTGTTGACATTAGTGCCAGTGCTGTTGTCAGTTAACAGATACTGAGGGACAGGGTGTGGCAGGTGCAGCAGCCACGCTTCACAGCAGGGACGCTCTCCCTCGCTTCAGTGCCGCTCGCACTCTTGCTGCCGGGCAGCATGGCTGCAGCTCTGAACTCCCCTCAACTGATCCGAGGTTCTCTCTCCCTAGGACATGGACCTGATCGACATACTGTGGAAGCAGGACATTGATCTCGGAGCCAGGCGAGAGGTGTTTGACTACAACCACAGGCAGAAAGAGCATGAGCTGCAGAGGCAGCGGGAGCTGGAGGAAGAGAAGAGGCTGCATCTGCTCCGGGAGCAGGAGAAGGCCCTGCTCGCTCAGCTACAGCTCGATGAGGAGACGGGAGAGTACATACCCCGCCCGCTGCCACCCAGCGCCCCGCTGCAGTCGTCTGTCACACCTTTAGAGGTTACACAGGTATGCACATTCATTGCTTCATTACTCAGAGGTGGTCTGCTCCCACCACATGTTATTGGTCATTGGCTGTGTTGTAGCTAGCACAACATCCTGTGAAATTACAGGCACACAGGTGAGTCTGTAGTTTTGCATATGTGTCTGCTGCAGCAGAAGAGACCTGAGCTCTATAAATATAAAATCACTATATTAAATGTGCCTCAACTTGTGTTGCAGAATGTCAGCTTCACTGAGCAGAATGGTGATGCCATGTCGTTTGATGAATGTTTGCAGCTACTAGCAGAGACGTTTCCTGTAGAGGAAACTGAGGTAAGAATATTGACCAAGTTATTACCACACATATCTTGCTGTATAGCGCACTAGAGTTGGAACTGAACGCTGTCACACTCTCGCAGAACCCTTCGGTGTGCCTGGACACAGCTGCTGTGTCAGTGCCCAGCAGCAGGAACAGCGTGATGATGTCCCCAGAGCAGCCACCTCTGCCACCAGCCACCCTCACCCCAGGTCCGATACCGCCGCCGCTGCCGCCACCACCACAGAGGATGTCCCTTGATTTGGAGCAGGCCTGGATGGAGCTTTTGTCCCTCCCTGAGCTGCAGGTATAATACATGGATTCTATTGCCTCAATGGCACTGTGGTTTGTGTTGTTGGACAAATACCCAAAGAATGCAACAACGGCAGGAGCCCTGCAGCAGAGGACAAACATGTTTTTGTTTGACCTATGAGAATGAGGTCTCACATATGTGGAGCTCATCCCACTGTGATTATGTTTCATTGTTGAGACCTTTTAGAGGATTAGGGAGGTGGGTGCTCAAGGTATGATCTGGTGTTTATGGTTAGTAGACACTAGCTTCATTTAACAGAGCTAGAAGACATGTCCTCTAATTACAGGCAGAAAGGTGGCCGTTTGTTTGTGGTGGGTTTTCATTCCCTGCCTTATCAGTTTCGTTTCAAGGTAGCTCATATTTGCATTAGCCGACGGGTGTAGTGTTTGTGCCATTTGTAGCCTTGACCTCTCACTGCGTTAGGGAGAGTAAACCTCAGATATTACCATGAAGCGGCCCTGCCTTAGATCCTCTGGCAGGCTGCTGATAAGATGCATGTAATACAAACAAGCTTCAGTTTTTAGACACTGCGCTGTGGAGATAAGGTGGTCGGTTAACTTCACACCAACACGAAGCTAGGAAACTGGTATAAGTGATTACTGAGCTATTTCATCGACTGGATATTTAAGTTAGTTATGCAATCACACCAGAAACCACAGGTTCTCAATTTCCTTTCTCAGCCAAGGACCCACTACAAGAATGTAAACAAGAAAATATTCTGTATTCATGTATGTCCCTTGGAATAATTTGACACATCTTATCTTTTTACACTTAAGTGAAAGAACAAGAGAAATATTTTAGAAAGATAATACACATTTAAAAAATATTTTTACCATCATTTTAATGTTCAATCAGCTGGGAAAAGTGCACGGCTAAAAATACCCTGGATCTCGCTGACCAAATCTTTATTGTTTAGGCTTGTTTGAAGTGGAATAAGGCAATTTCAACACAAACTGTAAATCCCAGATTATAATATTTGGCTCTGTTTGAGATTAATGGCACTTCTTAAATTTGGCATGTGGATAATGGGGTCGGTCTGAAAGCCTGTTACACAAGCAGTTAAGTTTTTGTGTCAGATCATGAAAAGCCAATGAGAGCAGTGTACATGCAACCACGACACATGCAATACACACACAGCTTCATGTTAGCGTGTTAAAGTCCTTGTATCCGACACTAAAAACAGCAAAACATGGAACTTGTACTGTCATATGCTGATTGTATTCAAAACATTCTTTATCTTTTTCTTCTAGCAATGCCTGAACATGCAAATGGAGGACACACTGGAGACAACCACTTATTCTCTTCCAAACAGCCCCGAAGTACAGAATCCAAACTTCACGTTTTACCCCATGACCAGTCTCACAGAGGGGGAAACAAACAGTTTAAATGTTTGTCCTGCAGAGTTCATTAATACATTTGATGGGTCTGTTCCCAGTATGGCTCCACCGGACAGTCTCAGTCAAATGGAGGTGAAAGCTCCTGAGTTAAATACTAACTTTGGTGCAGAAAGTTTCTGTGACATTTTTTACCCCAACACCATCCTGGAGGAGAGCAGCGGTCAGCATGGCCTTGAAGGAAATGAAAGTTCAACCATTTCCGATATTCCAAACAAGCCTTCCTTTACAACCATGGACCTTTATAGCCTCTCGCCTGGAGATGCATTTGACAGAGGCAAACAAAATCTAATGGCTGAAATGCCAGACTCAGATTCAGGCATCTCCTCAAACACAAGTCCAAATGCTAGTTCACCAGCAAAATCTGCATTTGGAGACGGGTCCTTTGGTTACAGCGATTCCGACATGGAGGAGATGGACCACAACCCTGGAAGCGCAGAGTCCGACTACTCAGAGATGCTCTCGCTAAATTTCCAACCGGATGACGATCAGACAGTAGTTTCTGTATCTGCACAGATAGGGCAGCCACACCAGCGCCATGAGAAGAAACTAAAACTATACAAGACGGACCTGGCAGAGGAGAGTGACCACAACAATGTGCCCTTTACCAAAGACAAGCAGAAGATGCGCTCAGATGTGCGTCTCCCCAGAGACGAGCAGAGGGCCAGGGCCCTCAAAATCCCCATGAGCGTGAGCAGGATTATCAACATGCCTGTTGACGACTTCAACGAGATGATGTCAAAGCACCCACTGAATGAGGCCCAGCTGGCCCTGGTCCGAGACATACGCCGCCGCGGCAAGAACAAAGTGGCTGCCCAGAACTGCCGCAAACGCAAGATGGAGAACATAGTGGGCCTGGAGGGCGAGCTGGACTCCCTGAAGGAGGAGAAAGAGCGTCTGCTGAGTGAAAAGAGCCAGAACATCACTAACATTAAGGAGATGAAGCAGCAAGTCAACAGCTTGTACCTGGAGGTCTTCAGCCTGCTGCGGGACGAGAAGGGGAATCCCTACTCGCCGTCCGACTACTCCATCCAACAGTCGACCGACGGCAGCGTCTTCCTCGTCCCTCGCATTAAAAAAACTTTCATCAAGGGCGAGGACAACTACTTGTCTCCCATGTAGTATGGTACTGCGTTAACATAGTAATACTATGCAATAACCTTGTAGTCGCTCAGCTTTAAAGTATCAGTAGCTCAGAACTATTGTATAGTTTTCGTTTACTCCTCTTGAATGTGTAATATTTTTGATATTTTACTTTTGTACTCTGATATGCTCACAGATCCAATATTGTATGTAAATATACACTTAAATGCATTTGAGATTAACTGTGACGTGGTATTTGTGTGTATATATATATTGTATATAAATTATATTCCTGTATGCTAATGATTGTTTCAATCATTGCTACCTATATTTTATAACTTTCCACTTCATGATTTGCTGCCCAGGTTTTTTTTTTTTTTTTAATTTCTGTGCTTTTCAATAAACTATTCCATCGCTATATATTGTCTCAAGTTTCCTGAGAAGAGAACATTCTGTTTTGAGCTGCAACCACAGCCTGCAACAGATTAATGCCAGATGGATGTATAGCATAAGAAATGATGACATAACTTACCACATGTTTAAGTCAGGTCTCAACTGGAAGGCTTCACCATTCAGGACCATTGAAGCAGAAAATAAAAGGAAACTCGTCATAGGTTTAATCCACTTTTCACAATCTGCTTGCATTTTATTGGGGCAAAGCTTGTTTGTACAGTAACCTAAATCTTTTAATGCTGTGAAAGTCCCTTCGTAAAAAAAAGATATCACACCCACTGCACTCATTGTGCTACACAACAAAGAGCATAATTGTTGAGCCACAGTGGAGCGTGCTCAGTGTGAACTTGCATGACAACTTCACAATGGCACACTGGCCAAGCCTAGTCAAAGGTAAAGCCCTTCGCAATCACCGTGTGCTCTCTACGTGCACTTTCACACACAAACACCGCCCCTTGATCCGCAGGCATGTGTTCTGCACCTTCAACTTCAGAGTGTGTGTCGAACTGAAGTGGGACAAAGTCAGGATGTCTGACTCAAGAAAATCCAACAAAACCTTTTAACAGTTGTATCATACAAACTTTTTGTGTTGCTTTCAAGTGAGTTTTGGAAAATAATTACTCACATCAGGAAAAAATGTTTTTATTTTTAGAACAAAAATCCATACATTTACATTCACATTATTTAAACAAACAGCTGTTGACTGAAACTGGTGAACTTTCTCCAAGCTCACATTCATTACACTTGAATGTGTTATTAAGTCATCATTCTGCATCCCTCAGTAGAAACATTTCCCTGTAACTGGTTGCAAAACATTATCAGTCATTGTGTTTTCCCCTGTGAGACTCACATGACCTGCCTGTGTGAATCCTTTCAAATACAAAACGCTCAAGAGAAGAAACGTAGCTCGCTCTCAGTTTATTGAAGGTTGAAAATGCTTATTAATGCGTATTCATTTTAAAAGGCTAAAATTATACAAAATTAAATAATTTAAAGATATTTGGAGAAATGATTGCTCTTTCCTCAAATGCTCAAATACTTCTGGTTGATACAAGTGTCAGGTTCAGTAAAAACGGATCTGTAGTTCCCATATTTAAGAGAAAACTACCCTTGACATCTGAACTTATTTTGAATTATCAGGAGGTCAATCTAATACGCCAGAGTTAAACATACAGCTAACGCTTCCTGTTCAGAATGCTGATTACTTTCGAACCATTTATTATTTCCTGCCATGTTCTTTGAGAATGTTTCGATTCATCTTTTCGGTTATCTAACTTGTTGCCTTAACAACCAGCTCATTTAAGTGCTCCAACTCTAAAATGTATAAAACACGAGTATACTATATTGCTATGAGCAGTCTTATCAATTATTGGGATGCCTTTTGAGTAATAAGTGTTTCTACATGAGGCCTTTATATTTTTTACCACTTAGTGATCAGAAGGGATAACAATGGCCTTGTTACTTATATGACTTGACTGCTAACTTGCTATTAGTCTCTATAAATAAATAAAGTTATTGGTAATTCTGGCAATTCATCAAGAAAAAAATGGATAGATTATAATGAAAATAACTGTAGGTGGCAGCTCTATTCTTTGTGGTTATTGTTTTATTTTTTCAAGAGTGATTCATCACTATCAAATTGATCAGAATTGGCTAAGAATAAAACGATAATAAAACAATACTAAAGGTAAACCAAGCAGTATGGTCAAGGTCTGGAATAATACTGGGCGTCATCCAGCTCAGTTTAACTAAAAGACCTTACAACATATGCACTGTTAACATAACAATACGAGCAGCCTTGGATAATATTTTGAAAAATTCTTACCCATCCAGAACCTTCCATGTTATCAGGTCTTTACAGATTTTCAGCAAGAAGAGACTCTTTCCACATCTGTAAATCAAGCAAAGTGGTTACTCTTACCTGCTCCATCTTCTTAAAGTCAGCTTTTTGTGAAATATACTCACTCCCTTTCCTCGTTAATGTCTCAACTCTAGCATTTGCTGGCAAAACTGAAGTATCTCTGACTTAAAGAGTGGATCTCCAATGTGTCCGGGAACTAGTCTTTCTTCGCTAGCACCGGCTGCTGAAGGGTTTAGCTAGCCTTGAAAACATTGACGATTGATGCTCACTACCAGGCACGACACTGCAAGCTTCCTCCATGGGCGTCGATGCTGCCTTCTCCTTTCTCTCTCAAAATGCTGACTGGTCCACTGTGCTGGGGGCTGAAGACGTCCTGTCTGACAGTCATCTGCAATCTTCCACACTAGCGATGCTGAGGGCCAAACTGCAGGTGCTTGTGGCTGTTAAACTCCTACTTGCTCAACACTGGCATATGTGGTGTGTATGGGCCCTTGCACTAGGACTACCCAAAACTCCCTTGTCATTGACCCTCATTCAAGTAAATACATTGAAAATGAATACACACTACATTCACCCACATTACGTCTTAAATAAAACTCCCAGAAGACAAGGAAGTTCTGGAGAGGCTGGTTTGCTGAACTTCACATTCATAAAGAGAAGACAACAGATCACAACCCATTTCATCTTTTTTTCTGAACCAATGACGCACTGAACCTCGTGTTACTTTACTACACAGTTTTATTCACTCTTTTTCTACCAATCAAAATATTTGAACAAATCTAGAATTCGGTTTGCTAGGAACAAGAAGAGTGAGGGATTCCCTAAATTCTAATCCAGATTGCTTATATGAGTTTGACATTGGTACTACGAACCATTTACATACTGTGCTTCACATACAAGAAAAATCAATAATACACTTGACACTTGGAATTGAGCACTCATAATAATGTGAGAAAGCAAAGTGGTGTAATTCTAGCTCATCTGAGGGCCTGATTCAACTAAATTATTTGACAAAAACCAGTTCCAAATATATTGCCCAGCAGAAAACTATCCATTTAAAAAGAATATGTGTTAAGAGCTGACTTAAAAAAAAATTAAAATTAAAAAGAAATAACAACAATTTCATCTTTACTCCTGATACCATAGGCACAGTATACACACACTTCAGCGCACAAAAGGAAAATGTCTTCATCGGGAAACATCTATCACAATTAGGGAAGGGTATCATCTGCACTCATGTCTTGTGTATACAGTCCTTCTTGATTCAGTAAAGTCTGACTTGTGTGTTCCTCTAATGCTTTCAGATGACTGCCTCAAAGTAACCTGCAGCTTTCCTGACCATTCCTTTGCTCACCTCCTCGCCTCTCCTGCTAAGAACTGAAGCCTGTTGAATGGATACAGGATAGAACAAATAGTTATTCTGCACTTTCATGAGCTCACTCTGTACTGTGCTAAGAGGGAGATGTGAAACTGAACGCTACTTACCAAAACATGAAATATTTAGTACCGCCGCGAGCCGTAGCCACCACCACCGCCACCACCAGAGTTGTAGCCGCCTGCAGAAAGATTTGGTCAGTGGATGTGTTGTTTTGAAATTTGTTAGTGACACAAAGAGTTCGGAGGGTGAATCTCACCTCCATAGGGTCCACCCGAGTTTCTGCCACCAAAGTTGTTTCCCTTCATGGGCCCATAGTTGGACTGCTGTCCACCATAGTTTCCAAAATCGTTGTAATTTCCACCTCCTCCATAACCTGATGATGCCAAATGTCCATATTAAGGTAAGGCTTGATTCCACCTGTCTAATACTTTTTTTTTTTTTTTTTTTTTTAAGATCTAGCACTAAATGTAACATGCAGAATTATGGGGTCAATTAAATTTTTACCTCCACCGTTACCTCCATAGCCTCCATCGCAGCTGCCACCATATCCTCCTCCCTGGTTGCCGTACCCTGGGCCACCACCTCCGTAGCCCCCTCGGCCTCCTCCATAACCTTGACCTCCTCCATAATTTCCTCCTGGACCTGAAATAATAAAAAACATGCAAACATAATTTTAATCCTCATCTATTAAAGTGGCATAATTAACTCATGTGGTATTAACATAACATAGTAAAACTCGATCAGAAGACATTTATACATCCTAAAGATTTATTAACAGCTCACCATTGTCAAAATCATCACCATAACCCCCTCTGCCGCCGCCATAGCCACCTGAAAACCAGGAGGGTAAAGTATAATAAATACAACAACAGTGATTTCTTTGTATATTCTTCAAGTCTTGTCCCAGAAGAGACTCAGTGAATATGATAAGGCCACTGTTGTGTTCAACATTTCACAAATATGACCAATGTATTTCTGCAGAGCAGCAATGTTGAAGACAACTGTCCGTCGCCTCTGGCTCTGTAACCACTTGTTTTGCATGTCAGTGCAGCCAATGAACTGATATGTACCATCACGGTACATTAATCTGTCTGACAACTGTAAATGAAATTATAGGCACAAGACTTACTACTGTTATCCTCTGCTAAGGTACCTTATACGAATCTCAATCAACACTGCTTTGTACCGCTACTGTCTGAAACATTTTAATTAAAGTTTAGCTCAACTCAAACACAAAGTAACAGTTCACAGACACAGCTGACAGAACAGAATAGAGCTGTAGGCTAGTCAGGCCAAGTTGAGTAACCGGTTTAGTTGGTTATGACCGTTATTATATATATTATTTGCTGATCAAAAAAAGAGATTCATTTTTTGTGAATGTAAAACTTTGGTGTAGACTTCTTTCATCATACAAACATCATCACATGTTCTGCCAAGAGATCCCTTTCACCTAAATCTTACACACTGGACCTTTAACACTAGACACTCATCAGATAAGTAAATATGACTCACCTCTGCCACTAAAGTTGCCACCACCTCCAAAATTACTCCCTCTGCCCATGAAGTTTCCAGATCCTCCACTCCTGTCTGATATAAAAAAAAAAGAGGACAAATTTAAATAAAGATTAGATACTTCAAAATGTAATTGTCATATAAGACAGCACATTTATGATCCATTCGATGTGCACTTACCTCTGTTGCTGGACATAGCACACATTTCCTGTTTTGACAGAGCTTTCCTGACCTCACAATTGTGGGAGTTGATTGAGTGGAACTTCTGAGCTGTAAGGACAAAGAAAAAAAAAAGAATGTACTTCTACACCATTACTTAACATTTCCTAACAGCCAAGATATCTCTGAAGTCTAAATAACCACATACCAACAATTTTATCTACAGTGTCGTGGTCATCAAAAGAGACGAAGCAGAATCCTCTCTTCTTCCCAGTGGAGCGTTCCTCCATGATGTCGATGCATTCGATCTTCCCGTATTTCTCAAAATGCTCCCGGATGTGATACTCCTCGGTGTCCTCCTTGATCCCACCAACAAAGATCTTTTTCACCGTCATATGGGCGCCAGGTTTGTTGGAGTCCTGAAACCAAGTGCATCAGTGAGCGCACATTAAACATTAATTACAGAATCTGCCGTCTTGTTTACTTGGGACTCGTTTACCTCTCTGGACACCGCCCTCTTGGGTTCAACAACGCGGCCGTCTACTTTATGCGGCCTCGCTTTCATGGCGTCGTCGACTTCTATTACCGAGGAGTATGTTACGAAGCCGAACCCCCGCGATCGCTTGCTGCTGGGGTCTCTCATCACCTGGAAACGACACAATGGCTCATGTCAACAGCTGGAGTGGTGTGTGGCTGTGTTTCTAATGTCCTGTTTATGCTCATCATTAACGTTACAGATACACACCACACAGTCCGTGAGGCTTCCCCATTGCTCAAAATGGGCCCGCAAACTCTCCTCCGTGGTCTCAAAGCTCAGCCCCCCGATGAAGAGTTTCCTGAGCTGCTCAGGTTCCTTAGATTCACAGTCCTACAAAAACATGGCATAACAAGAGAACACACAGAGTTGTATCGTAAATACTGTTACAGAATACCACTATCATACGTCATAACTAAGGGTACATAACGATACTTGTGTATTCCAGTAGACAGTGTCATATCCGTCACTAGATCCTTGACAGCCTGTATGTCTAGGATATTCCAGCTGTGGCGACATGCTAAGCTAACCACGCTTGTGAAAGGTTCAGTTAAATGTAATTTAAAGCAGCACACCGACATTTATTCTCTTTTTCAAGTGAACGTGTGATATCGAAACAGAAAATCAGCAGCGAGGCTATCGATGCGTGAAACGGCCTGACAGGCCTGGTTAGCTTTAGCATCAAGCTAGTTTACTCCGGGATAGCTGTAGCTCCA
The DNA here is from genome assembly GCF_024713975.1 of Paralichthys olivaceus. Classification (NCBI taxonomy): domain Eukaryota; kingdom Metazoa; phylum Chordata; class Actinopteri; order Pleuronectiformes; family Paralichthyidae; genus Paralichthys; species Paralichthys olivaceus. Next base: position 10,373,235 of record NC_091102.1, read on the forward strand.
CTGCTGTGCTATGTTTATTATACACATGACAACAAATTGCAGCATTAGCACATTCGCTGTGACACGTTAGAGTCGTGTGACCATCATCCAAAACCCAACGCAGAACCCGCAGGTGCCAACACCGCCCAGTTAGCTTGTAGCATTTTTGACAACCAATAGCTTAGCTGCGGCTTGTAAGCTAGCTCTCGAGCTGCGTTTCAGCTGCAGAAAACCCGCACACGAAACCGCACCGCCCCGCACCAGTTTTGCACATGTGACACGTTACGACGGTGGATTCGGAGCATTTGTACGTGCACGTTGGTTTAATTTGCAATATTTGGGAGCAGCTCACCTCCATTTCGCTGATGTCTGTGGTTCGCAGGCGCAGACAGTGAGCGGGTCACGTGACGAGGAAAGCTCTAAAGATGAGGAGGATGCAGCTGCAGGATGTCTGCTCCGTCCAACCTGCACCTTCAGTCCAGATACAACACAGAGCAGCTTCTGTGGCGCACGTGTACAAACTCTAAACTCTGATTCTGGTCATATGAGACGTTTTGTTCGACGGTTCAATCTTATATAGCTGCGTTAGGACAAAAGCGAAGATTTGCGCCATCTACTGGTTAAAAGAGAAACGACGACTCCTCACCAGACCCTGAACTAAGACAGACCTCAGTCCATCATGGCTGCGGCAGCATTTCATTTAAAAGAGTAAATGTTACGCTGCTGGTGTCCAAGTAGAAAATGTCACGACACTGTGCCATGCGTTGTAAATCTTTCGCTCATGCAACAGAACAATCTGGTATTTGTCTTTGTCCAAATTCATTGTGGAGGGTGACATCCTCTGTCCTTAACCCTCAAAAAGAGTAAGGAAAAAATAGTGGAAAAATACATGGACCTACTTGCCAAGTACCTTGAACAAATATGTGCATGTGTACCAAGGAAAAACAACACTGTTTCAGCTACCACAGCAAATTTGGATTTGCTATATGCACACTGTATGAAGTTCATGTATGAAAACGATATTTGAAAACCTCTTCACTTTGATGCATTTGAGACTGATGGATTCAGATGATTTCTGTAGGAAACAAATATCCTGTCCGGATTTGGTTGCTTAACCCTTGGGCATTCACTAAACAGCAGAAGAAAAAAGAAGTCATTTTAATAATCGTACTTAACTTGAATGATCTTTATGTGGTTTATTGTCAAATAAAAACATAAACAACAGGCCATAGACAACAAATATCCTGTGACAGGTTCAGATATGAGCCAGATGAACATTGTAGTGACAGGAGCTTAAAAGTGAGGTCTAACTTTTCAAATAAAAGCAGTTGTTCAATAATGTCATCATAATTTACTTTTTGTTTGTATTGCTTATATTACTTATTTTTCATATTTTGTGTGTTGAGATTGTACGTTTACTTATTTATGACTTCTACTTCTGTTTATATTTCTACTGTCCTCTTTGGGAAATGTCCCGGTATGTCCTTGGGACTATAAAAATAATTTTATCTTATCTTAAAAGTGCTTCTGATTTTGAACTGATTTCTTTGCATGAATCAAGTAAGAAGCTGTCAAACTGTCATGTGTTAGTACTCTGAGTAAGACCAGTGCCCTTGCTGCATGGCCTGATTCCCATTAGATTCAGTGGAAATGCTGCTTTTGTGCTGAAATGATACATAGTTTGTCATATGATTTTATTAGCCTTAACGGGATATGTTTATAGAAATGTGCAACTCGAAAACATAGCTCAAACAAAAATAATAATTCTCTTTCAGTGAATTTCAACATAGGGCTCATCTACATCAGTTACTGACACTGCAAGTCTCTTGTCAAAAACACTGACTGAAGATTTTTCTTAAAAGTCTAGAAACTATTAACAGGGAATGGAATAAATAACTCATTAAACCTGATTGATGTCATAAAAGTCTTTTTTCACTGCAGACATTTGTGTTGTTTGACTTATTGCTTTGTTCATCATCTTAAGTAGCCATCACACTTTTAACTTTCCATCTTTGTATTGTAAACTGTTGTGCTGCTACAGATTTAGCCTCAGCCGTCAGCTGTAATTGTGGAAATGTGGCCCACATCTGCGTTTTCAGTTCGAGTCAGATCTCACTGACAAGAATACTTCATCGGACGGAAGTATGATCTATGGTCCGTGTGACTGAGCCTTGTTGAGGCTGACCAGCATCTCCAAATATATGACTGTTTTATGGTTGAGACAATGTCTGTCATTAACTTTATTGTCGTGTGTGTGAGGAAAATGCAGCCCCAATAAAAGGGTAATGCTTTTCTGACAATAATATTGATGAGTATTTATGATAGGACCATAGTTCACATTCAAGAGCCAATTTGTGTTTTGCACCTTTTATTCCACTGCAGTAACTGTATTTGCTTGGAGATAATAGACATGTTATAGCTTTTACAGTACAGTATTACCGCCCTCTAAGTGTTATGGTAACATGGTTTTCACTTCAGAGCACAGACAGTAGGCTAGCCTTGCTCAGTGGAGATTATTTAAAGCAGTAATATCACCGCTGTCCTATTTTTATTGTTTTATTAATTTATATTCGCTGTCCTGCCTTGTGTGATCATGAGAAAACCATCTTCCGCTCTGAAAATTGGACCCTGTTGGACCGTTTGAGGACGCTGATGGTTCATCTGACAATAAAAAGCTGTATTTTATCCGTGCATTTGCAGTCGACACCTGTTCAGCAAGACCGTTGTCACACTTGGCACGTGGAGCCTGTGTGTGTCGCCGATGTTGAACTGGAGCAGATGGTCAAGAATATTGTCCAAATGTCATAATAGTTTTTTCCGTTGTTTGTTTTGGAACAAACAGGAGTTACAATCCCTTCAGGCATTCAAGCTAGGAAACATTATGTCACAGTTGTTCAGCTGTCTGTACCTGTTTGCTTCATAAAGGAACTGAAACTGTAGCTTTGTCACAGAGATACATTTAGTTTAATGTAATTATTATTTCTTATCATAGATAAATCACCCGTCTGAGGCAGGTAAGAAACCAAAAAGCTAAATCAATAAAGACATTGAGACTGATATTGTACAATTAACAGATAGAGACAACAGTATACAAATACACACTTAAACCCCATGTTTTTCATTATTACATGCCCTGTAATCTCGACTTGGAGGCTGATAAACAATCTCATGGTCAAAGAAGGAGAAGCTGAGCTGAGAGCGTGAGTAAACGGGGCAGCATCAGCCTCTCACAGGCGTAGTTTGACGGATGCTCTGTGTACACCCCCCACGCCCCAACCTCAGGACAACATGTTTGTTTGGTTGTTGATCACATCCCCTGGTCTTTGTACCAAACAGCCCCCTGACACAAAGATATATCACAGGTCCCACACACTGCTACCTGCCAGGGACATTTCTATTTTGTACTCTTCTGGTGACTGCTCTGCCAACACCGGTGAAAAAGAGGGGTTTTATTTCTAAATCAGTATCAGCTTCTGTTTGGTCATTGTATTTCTTTAGGCATGTATCACAGCTGCATATGCTGGTCGGCCTTCAGCTGTAGGTCCAGTGCAAGAAGACTGAGATTTAAATGCAATTAGCAGTTCATTTACATCAAATGGATTAAAAAGATGAATTAAATTATTAGTTAATGACACTCATAAAGACGTCTTGGTTTGCTGTGATTTACACAATCTCGGCCTTGATTGTAATTTTTTCCGCGACAAGTGAGTGATATAACGACCCCCTGAAATAGAGGGGGATGTCATTCCTGGTGTGGACTAAAAGGAAGCACTTAGAACCGTGATTAAATAATTAATACAGGTTTTATACCCATTTTACACTTCCAAATTATGGTTCGCCATATATCTGGGAAACAGCCACTGAGGAGAACCGTGTCAGCAAAAATGTAATGTACAGTAAATCTCTGCGAGGGAGGAGCCAGCGGCTGCAAATCATGTGCGAGGTTAGAGGTGACATGAATATAACCTTTCCCCCCTTCACTCTTATCAGGTGGCTGATGAAAACACACAGTATGGAAACACACTCACAAACACACATACGCACCTATACACACTCATTTATATAACTGTTCAGACTCTTGACCTTTGCATTACTTTAATTTGAGGATATTAATATGATTACTGCTCCTGTTTGTATTCTCCATCACTAAAGTTATAGAGGAAGTGATCCAACAGTAGGTGGCACCACATCACAATGCTCCACATGTGCCAGAGTCAAGTGATCACACATGAGAACTGATAACCTGCCATTTAATCCACTTTAAATTAAATAAAAGCAACTTTCTCTTCCGGATCCTGATCCTACACTTGCCTTAACACAGTTTTTTTTTTTTGCGATTTGCACAAACAAATATCTTTATTAGGATTGCTTACACAAAGAGCCTTTACTAACACAGGCCTCTTTTGTTTCCACTGTCCTCTAGATGGCACCATGGTCCACGAGAAGAAAAGCCTTTTACTACCAAATTATCTCACCTTGTAAATGTCAAACAATATTCCCCAAAACTAAATTATTATTTTTCCCATGTGTCACACCTCTGCCTCCTTGATTAAAACCAATCCCCAAAAAACCGTAATTATATTTGTTTCTATTTGTTCACATAATTGATGCAATTATGGAGAATGCACTTTTTGTTATTGGCCCATTAGCTGTTGAACCACAAAAATATACTTTAAAAGGCAGACTGGGGTTAAACGTACTGATTTATTTAAGAATTAGTTTGTGAAAAGTTTCAGGCATCACACTGCAGCATTTGTTTTCTCCTTATTTTTTGAGACACAAGTCATATATGTTTGCTTTGTCTTAACATTTATCACCTGAAATATTCTTAATGGCCCAATCGCTCCTCACAAACCCGGCCCTCCACTGCACACGGAGCTCTGGGTGTTCGAGGTTGACCTTGTCCACAGAAAGCGTAAACTTGGCTCCATGACTCCATTAGGGAAGCCCGCCTGCCATAACCTGGGTTTGGGCAGACGGACATACGCAAATGGAAACTCTGAGGAAATGGAGATTCAGAGCAGGGAAACCAGGGAGTCAATTTAGTCACTGTCTACTACCTTTTCACATGCAAGTACAAAGCCAATCTCAGATGCTGGTGTTGACGAGAATCTCTCTCTGAGGAATTTGGGGAGAGAACAATTCCTAGCATCTGTTTCCTGTTCACTCTGATGGAGGAAACCGGGTGTAAATCACACCAAATATAAATAGAATCAGCATTCAATTTACAGGAGCTAAAGTTATTACTGTGGCCTTGCTTTTTGCTTCTCGCCGTCACTGAAATGTTGTAAATACTCCTCACCCCAGAACTAAATGTAAAATATTACAAACCCCATTTCAAAAGGGATAACAACTATATCTTCTAGAATAACCCCTGAAGATCAAAGAAACTGCAGCATCCAGCATTATGATTGAAAGAGGGCTTTGGAGTTGTGTAGCATTGTATTTTAAATCCTATGAGGGGAATTAAAAAAGGAATCTTGATTTGCTTTATCATTCCAGCATTGTAAACTTGAATAAATGCAAAAATATATTTTGCTTGGCATAGCTGGTCATAAAATAAGTGTCATTATAATAATGATATAATGCTTCTGAATGTTAGAAAGATTAGTGGTTTCAGAGTCATAAACATCTTATCTCAGTCTTGGACTGAGAAAGAAATATTCTACTTATTAGCTTGTAAACACATTATATTGAATTTCCTGAGAAATTCAATGAAATTAACAACAATTAACATTTTAAGCTGATGCTTATGAGATATGAGAATGATGAACTGACACAATGAGATAAAGATAGAAGTTAATGTTATGGCTTTCTATCACGTTATTTTTATTTTTTGTTTCTACAATTTATGTAAAAGAGGGATAAATAACTTTTTTTTTTATAAAGGAACGGTCGTTGATTCTTTATCCCTCTTCACCTTTACTCAGTTATTTGTTTTGCTTGACACGACACATATTAGTTTCTATGAAAATGGATGCACTTTGTTTGCGTTTTAATATTGACGTGTTCCTCTTGTCTGATACATGGTGGCCATCACACTGTGTATTGATAGTGACAGAGCCTTTTAAATGAGCCACAGGTCAGGATGAGCTCTGAGCTCCTCTCCCCTTCTCCTGTACGTGGACAAATAATTACACCTCCCCTCCAAATGCTCTATGGGAGCAATAAAGTGTGCTCGGCTGTATATGCTTTGTCAATCCTTTTCTAAATGGATAATGCATTCTGGTGGGATTCAAGAAATTTGTGTGAAGTAAATCACAAAAATTGTCTAATTCTTGTGATTTTAATATTGCACAGAGTGAACTTCCCTCTGGTGTTTTCAGGTAAAATGGAAGGAGGAGGTGTGGTTATGCTGGGGGACAGTCCAACGCATTGGCCTATTGATGTCCAGAGAAGAGACGCAGATAGTGTGGTGTAATAAAAGCCTTTATTTACAGCTTCTCAGCGGAGAGCAACTGAGGAGTGCTGTTTCCCTCTGGCACTAATTGACTGCCTGCAGCAGGAGAAACATAGACTCTCACCACTCGCTGGTGCACTACTCTCAGATGTAATAATAACCACTATGCTTTCTCTCAATGTACTTCCAAAGTCATTGTTCTCCACATCCATTGTAAAGGAGTATTCATTTTGATTGCACAATAATAAATAGAAGATTTGGGGACAGTGTTTGTGTGCATGTCTGCTCTCTGCTAAAAGAGCTTGTAGTAATCTGTTCAGATCCTTAGGCAGTTGTGTGGGGTCCATTCAGTGCATGTCCCCTCTTCCTGGGTGAGAGATAAAGGGGAGGGGGGGCAGGTGTGGGAGTCAAGGGAAAACCATCTCTCCTTTCCCCTAATTTTTGTGTACAGGCAACAAACGACCACAAAAGTGCTGCTTTCACAGTTTTCTGTGGCCAGACGTTGAGCTCCCAGCAGAACGAGACAAAGGAATGGCGGGATGATGAAGTCCCGAGCAGTGCGGGGCAGGTGTTTCCTCGGTCTCCGGGGAGCCGAGGAGTACACCTGCCCACTACTAACCCACTGTGATGGATCGATGAAGCAGTAACTGACTCAGCACTTCAAGAGCTACCTGGGATTAGAGCACAGAGGACCTGATTGAAACACACTGTCATCCCACAAACAATAACACACATCCATCTTGGAGGGCCGGCTCCTCGTCCCTCCCCTGTGCTTTACCATCACTGAGAATGATTGCACTGTTGATGATGAGAGGAGCAATTTATTGGATGAGAGGCAATGGCTAAATTTCTGGAGACATGATGTCTAATGGCTCCACTTGCACACGGTAAACACTATCTGCATCACTATGAAGCAGCTGAATTATGACCTCTGCACCTGGTGATCACACACACACACACACACACACACACACACACACACACACACAGACAGGCAAATACAAACATATATATACATGTACAAGCAGAAATGCAACATATAAACCTCAAAATAGGCAATTTACACAAACGTGCACAGACACAAACACACATACACACACAATAACATTTCCATGCACACACAGCGAGCATGTTGTGATGTTTGGAATTGGACAATTCTCCATTTAAAACAAGAATAACCATAAGGCCTTTGTGGTCCCAGGAGTCGATGACTAATGTTGTATAATAGCTGGTGCTGGCACTGGTCATTTTGCAAGTGGACCCATGCAGGCAAATTCTCTATGGTCTGTTATCCAGTTAGAAAAATGATTCTTCGAACAAATTATTTTATCAACTTATATCCTAGAGATGGAATAATTGTGTTGTAGGAAACGTTTGGAACAGCTGTCACGGTAATATGGCAAATAATCAAACCCCAATAATGCCAAAAAATGATTTTGAAGTGTGATATTTTTGTTCTCACTTTCAGCAAATTATGTTTTAATACGTATATTAACTCAACTGATTTAAATTAAGATAGTTTTTTTCCCTGTGGAATGCAACTTTGATTAAATAATGAGGTTTAAATTTCACAAATATGACTTTTTTCATTACAGCACATTTTGTGTTGTGCAAAGAAAAGACAGCGGAAAATAAGTTGAGTGGAACTAAGTCGAATGAATATGATTTATGTTGTAAAAATAAAGTTGGGCTGATGAAACTGCACTGGCCTTTATTTCACTGAAATTCAACTTGTATCTATTATTGTTTCCTTTTTGTATCATTTTTATTGATTGATACAAATTGTGAGTTGGGGGTAAAGGTAGAGGGCATGCCAGGAAAATTTGAGGAATCATAAACTGTATAAAAGAAGCTATGAATAAAATCCCATGCAATGCTTAGACACAACTTTGGAGGGAGCCTGAGGCTGAACCCAAACTGAAAGCCCACATGCTATTAGCCTCTCTCTCTTTTCTAAAGCAAATAATGGTATTAAAAATAAAAAATAATTAAGACTTTAATGATGTTTTCTTAAATAGATAAAAATATGCAGAGCAATGACATAAAAATGCTGTATAATCATATATTTTTTTACTCCCATGCTTTTTTCTCGGGCTAAAAATGTTTAAAGCAAAGCATGCAGATTCATCAGCGTGCAAGTAGCTTCTGAGTACATGGTTTAAAAGGCCGCTGTAATTAAAATAGTGTTGGAAAAACAACACAGTAAATGTACTGGGTTCAGTTTCATCTGGTGGTGGCATCAGAATATCTGGCTGCTCTCCGCTGTGGCCAGTCACGCTTCCTTATCTTGTCCTGTTCTGCTTATCTGGCCTGTGTACAGAGTTGGGTCTGTAATGAACGTCACGCCTACACCTCTCCCCATGTGGACGGACCGAGCGCTGTCCCACACGTCCGTCCACACATACAATAGCTGGAGGGGAGTCACGGGGGGTGCAACGCTCTGTCAGACACACAAACACCTGTGTGTCTCCCTCCACATGTGCCCACCACATGCACACGGCGAAGCTGAAGCCGTTGTGGTCAAACATTGGAACTCGTGGTCCAGGTGGCAACGACAGATTTAGAGGATGTTGTGGACGGAGGTGGACAGAGGCTGGCCTGTGGAGGATATGTGTGACATGTTACATGCAGCGGTGGCGTGGAGTGATGACATCCTCTGTTTAATGAGCAGAGTTAACGCGGCCCATGTTAAAAGTGAGCGGCCTGCTGCAGAGAGCTGTAAATCTGCCTGCTATCACAGCCGCCCCACTAATACAGGAAGTATTATCTAATAAGAGCAACAAGCAGGACTAATTTCAATAGAGCGGTTACCTCCCACGAGCAGATTTCAAGCCTCTAGTGGTGGAGAGGGTAACCCAGTTAGGAACTATTATAACTGGAAAGCAACTATGGAGTTTAGTGGGACAAACCCCGACCAGACTCTTCTCTCATCTTCAGTTGTCTCATGTTGGGTTTAGTGAAAGCAAACATGGTGCCAGACGAATCCCAGACGTCTGGTTGCTCTGCCCCAGCTGCCTTCGCTTTGCCACATTCCTGGGCCGCGCTAGAACTCTAAAGGACCTCTGTGTCAGTGCCCCCCGTTCTGGCCTGCCCTTCAGCCCTGATTTGTGGAGTGCCGGTGTCAAAGGGGACTTACTTTGTAGATGGTGTGCTCTGCTTACCTGTTTCCCCACAGCACAAGCAGTAAATGTCACCCCATGACACTCTCTGGACTGTCTCACCCTGACTATTACAAGGCTCTGGGATTCACAAACACACGCAGCAAAAAAAAAAAAGACAACACAAAAGTAAAATAACTTGTTAACAAACCCCCTAACTAGAAAAAAAAGTCTTACATGCCTGGACTGTAAAAAGCAGAGATAGCCACTTTCTGTGCGGATGTGGTGTCTGGCATTTGTCTACGGCTGTAATGCGATTGTGTTTCAGAGTTTTCCTCCACTGAGCGGGGGGTAATTGCTGACTAGTCTTTTAACCTTATTAAATCATCCACAGGCAGTGTTGGAGTGAAGATGGAGTTGATGATACTGCACCTCTCGTGCTTTTAGGAACAGGAAAGATGCTGACTGCACCTCATCCAGGGGATTATACACCGAATTCAAGCAAAACTGCAACAGCTAATTAGAGGGAGAGGGAAGCGCTGTGACAATCACCATGGGACGGACCTCGGGCAGTGGATTTTTTTTTCTCACCGCATTTTTCTCTTGTTTTGTGCAAGTTAACTTGGCAGCACCATCATTGTTAGTGCTTTGGTTATAATTTTTACAACACTTTGCATTTGCCGTCATCAAAATTTATGCGGCTCCTTATGCTAATGATCGTCACTTTTTATGAGCATAAATCCATTGACGGCCATTATTCCTTCACTGTTGATGTGCTTTCATAAAAACACACATACACAGGTTTTGATCGCTCGTGGACATTTCTCAGAGCCTGACATTCACAATATGGCTGCTGAAAGTCCAAAGAGGTTTGGGTCTGAGCTTAATTAGATCCAGTGGAGCTAAATCAAATCAGTCTAAACGAGAGCGGCGAGCCAAACCCTCCCTGCACAAACGCGTGTCTGTTGTCTGCTCCGTGCGATCGCTATCTCAACACGACTCCGTGTTTGGATGTTGTGGCGGTGCTGCTTCAAAGTAAAGCCACCTTTCTGTCTGCCTGGGTTCACTTCTTCACCCTCCTCCGCTGCCTCCCATGCATCTTTTTCAGGAGCAGAGGAAGTGAGGAGGATGGAGAGTTTTCTCACTCCTCCCCTCGCTCACACTGCTTAACCTTGACAAGTCAATATGATACAGACGCAATTTGCTTATCTCCTCCTGACATTACCACTGCTCTCCCTGCTGCGGGGGCATGGGGCCTGCTCCATTAGCATAGCTTACAAACACATCACTCTCTCCCTCTGAGGAGCCACACTCGTCTGTGGATGCCTTTACGCCACAACACAATAACAATATAACATCTTTAAAGGCTTTAAAAAAGACTTTCTCTTCTCTTATAATTAGGCCTCCTCTTGAGATATAACTAATATTCCACACAGGGAACCAGACAGATAAACTAATCCAGCAGTTCTGCATGATTTAACTGACCATGTATTTTTTCTTATCAGCTTCTGGCTATTCTGCAATCACACAGCCACCCTACTCCACGGTGTGCAGGCAAATGCTTTGCAGATATATACCTGTGTGTGTCAGGCCGGTGAACCGCGCCCCTCAGCATCTGGCAGGTCGTCCCTGGCCAGAGAAGCCATCAGCTCCCTGGTCTGCAGCTGCAGGGTGGCTCCAACCCAGGTCCATTAGTCACCAGACCCTGGACACCTCTCGCTCATCCCACCACATAAGGTAGCGTAATTGATACCCATCAGCTGTGGCTGTAATCTCCTCGGTGGGAAGCGGCGCGGGTGCAGGATGCGCACCTCGTGTTTGGTTAAGAAGGTGGCGAGCGGGGTCCAGGACTCCAGGCCTGTCTCTTTGCCATCACTCCACTTGAAGGTGAGATGATTTAGGGGCCTGGGAGAAAGTTAATTTCTCTTGATCATTGTGTGCAACCTGGAGCCTTAATGGCGGGCGTAATTAATTCTGCTGATGTTAATCACCAGGGCTGGTCCCCACAATTATCAGCCCTGTGCAGATGGGGCGCGGCGCAGACATGAAAAATTAGGAAAATGAATCTGTAATGGGGTGGCAGATCTAATCTGCGTCAGAGAAAACAAAGTTAGGAAGAGCAAAGAGCCCCAGGATTCCAGGTGAAAGCCACCAATACCGACAAACCTGTGTGGCAGAGCTGAAAAATGTTGCCGTGTCCAAAGTGTTTGGTAATTACTGGGGCACTGAATTGTTCTATTGTTAATTCATCACTGTAGCAGAGGTTAAGCTCAACATCTCCTTCCTGAGCTATATGGGCTGGAGAGGAGGGAAACCGTGGTGGTCACATGCTTGTGGAGTCACTGTAAGGTTAATCAGGTTCTACTCTCAGTTGTGTGGGCTTTGCAATCAACCTGCAGAGGAAGAGAAATGAAGAACACAGCGTAGATGATAGAATGACAGAAGAATGAACGATGAATACTGCTCTGCTCTTCACATCTGTAGTATTCACTATATGTAGGTTAAAATACCTTCATACAGGGATATTCACACAAACTCTGGCCACACACATACACAAGGTTCCACGACTTCAGAGGAAATTAAATTGACTGTGCCAACCTACCACTTGGCCCAACTGAAGGGGTAGTGTTTACCCATTTCTCTATGTGATGTAGGGTAGTGGCCATCTAGCCCTCCAAACACCCCTTCAAATTGTGTATTCAGAACCACCCTAAAAAAAATAAACAAGTAGAAGGAAATACCTGAATGCTGGTAAAGTGCTCAAAAATGTGAGTAAAAAATCTTGCAACATAACCACGACATTTTTAAAATATCTTTTTTTAATCCAGTAGCAAATGAAAAAGTAATTGAATCACTGTGACAAGAGTTTCAGGAAAATTACTATTCACGCGGTCAAAACAAGGATGTAAACAAACGTTCCTTACTCCTGTATATGAAGTTTGAAAAAACCTTCCCTGCTCATGTTATAATGTTTTCAGTTTCTATTGACAGAACGAACGTTACATAGACTGTGTATTGATCAATAGATCAACCTCTCCCTTCCTTCCTGTAGTTATGTTGGTTGATAATGGTTGTTAATATAATAACGTTAGTATTGTTTGTCACCATAGTAACGCAGGTCGGCTGCTGATGACATAGCGAGTGGTGTCCCAATTCTTAGGGGAAGGTTCTCTTACCCTCTCCCTTGGGACTCCGTTTGGAGGGGGACACTCCCAGCGGAGTAGGGACAGGGCCTCACAGTCATTTACTGGAGACTTAGGCAACCATAACCATATCCATCATCACATTAAGATGTAATGACTTAGTGTATGTACCAGAGATTTGTTTCTTTTGTCTCAACAAGGATGACAAGTCCCCATATGACTGAGAAAATAGATTTATGTCCCAACAACATGAGTAACACATGTAGAGACTGGAGACTTTCTCTAATCTTAACCATAGTTACTACTTACCTAACCCTTTCTCTAACCTTCATCAAAACATGTCTTCACCTTAAAATGTAATAATTTACGTTATGGGGACTTATTTTTTGTCCGCACAAGGAAGATACGTCCCCATAACGTGACTGTGTAAGTAAACAGACTTATGTTCCCCATAACATGAGTAATACTTGGACCACACACACACACACACACACACACACACACACACACTTGATTGTTTCAATCATGGCTTCTACTGATGGAAGAATTACTAAAGCATTAGTGGTCAAAGGACAGATACTCCCAGAGGACGTTTCCTCTGCCAACGTCAAACAAAATTAAGCAAAATACAACTGATTAATTGAAATTGCAGAGGAGCCATTTTTCAAGCTCTTACTTGGCTCTGGCAGTTGTGCATGCCGTCATTCCTATTTGGTCTGCTTAATTAGTCTTCTACCTATTTTCTCTTTAATAAGGCATGCCATAGGTTCTTAGAAAATCCAGGAGGTTGGAATGAATCATTATTCATCATCACTGTTGTTAGATTGTTGAAAACCGAACAATAGAGTGAACTGCTGGCCATGATTTAGTTAAGGTGTATTATTAATGACTCGAATAACTAGTTCCGTTACATTGTTGTTACACAATCGGCGCGCTCTCCTTGAATATCAACTCAATTTAAATATCACCCATGATGGTAAGCGAGAACAAATCTAATGGACTACTTCATGATCACAGCGATGTTATCTGTTCTGTGCTGTAATTTATTACTTTGCTGCAGATATCGTTCGAACAGTAAAACCACCCACCCCTGGATTGTCAAGGTATTTAGTAGTAATTGCGGTTGTAATCAATACGCACATACTGACAATATTACACTTAAAGTTTTTTCCAATATACATCAAAGGTCATAGGCTCATTTTCTTGTAATTACTCACTAGGGGGCAAATGCAATTCTAGGAGTGAACCTCAACAAACAATAATAGATGGAGCAGCTGCTTGTTCATTGTTCTGTGGTCAGATGTTCCACAGCAGCAGTGACCAGGTGTTTACACAGGGCACCGACCACACAGTGAGGACATAAACAGCTTTTAAAGGAGCCGCGCAAGGGTCTCTAAAAACACTGTACCACACACAAAACCTGGAAAGCCCACTGCCCTTGAAGCACCCAGTAAATTCCTCCACGTTCAACAGTTCAAAGCATGCATCCTGGATTCCTTCGAGAGCACGCCGTGATGGAGATTAGTATCGTCATAATTCCAGGGGATTATATGCTAATGCACTCGCGCCTGTTTGTGTGAGAAAATTGCATTGTGGTTATTAGCGTGATACCAGAGCTCTTAGATGCTACTTGGCAAACGTCCTCATCGGCTCTCAGATGCCCTCCAAGGATTTACATTTTTATTACAACACAAGATGGAAACCACGGAGATATAACGGCACACACACGGAGACCAAACGCCCCCAACTCGAAATATTTAATTGAAAGTATTCAAATGTGATTCATTGAACAATTATGTCCTCATTCTACAAGCACATAGTGCAATTGTTTTGCCTATACGGGTCTCTCCTGCTCTTCCCTCATCCTCTCACTAACACTCCCACTCCCTTTAAATTAGAAATCGGACTGGCCTTTGTAGGAGACACTGAGGGGGAATCAATAGGTGCATTAATTACAGCAATTCATTACCCAAATAAACATGGGTCTCAACCTTTGCTGGATACAAATTCGGGGGACGTTAAGTGTTTGGCTGGAGACAAAGGCCTGGACTGGGAATCCCTATTGCATTAATCTGTGGGATCAAACTCCACTGAGTGCCAGCGCTCCTCCTGGGAGTGTCCAGCCTGGGATCAATCCCTGCACACAGGCAGTGAGTTATGGCTACAGAATACAAAGGTGGTCATGTGACATGGCACCGACACAGCTCTGCTGTTGCTGTGGTGTGTGTTTTTACCTCTTTCGCTCTCTTACTCTGGCATTTAATGGGGGTCCTGCTGGTCCATAATGCAGTGGGCTAACAGGGCATGCTCCTGCTCCCCAGATCCCCAGTGCCCCTGCCCATTCCAGGGTCTGGTCTCTTGCATATAGGGCCACAGAGACTCCTGAAGGCTCCTGGCAGAGGACGAAGGTAAAGGACATCCCTCTCCCTCACTGTCATCTGTGGAGCGTGTGCCTATTTGTGAATTATATCTCCAAAGGTGGCCATAATAAAACATGATAATGATGGATCACACCGATAAATTACTGTTGAGTGGATTGTTAGGTCAGATGTGTTGGTGCGTGTGCGAGCTGGAGGCAGCGTGTGAAAGCCCTGAACACCCAGGAAAGTATGAACACCCCCCGGAGCAAGGTAAACACACAAACAGACAAATAAAGCACACAAATGCAAACATGTGTTCATGGGTGCTGTGCAGTATGGAGTGCAAACTGGGTTAGTTCACAAAGCAAACTCATTCAGTTCTCTAATTCGATTTTGAGTTAAAAAAAATTATAAATCTGAAACTCCTCATATATTTAAATTGTAGGTCTTTAATTTGTTGCCAGGTCATTTTCTGCAGAAGAGAATATTCAGAATGTGTCCATGCATGTTCACAAACTTCACAATCCGTACATTGTACAGACTCTAATAAAAGACATTCAGTTTACAGAAGGTCTCTACTAAAGATTTTTGATGAAGAAAAAAAGGGAAACTTCAGGAAGAAAAATAGATGACAGATTTCTCTTATGGGATAAACACACACGAATAATGTTGGAGGCCAAATATCAGAAAGAAATATAATAATATTATAAAATTGAAAAATGGAGTTTCAGACAGTTTCAGCAAAAAAAAAAAAAAAGCTGTATTTATAATGTCTATTGATGTTCCCATTTCTAACAATAATAAACTTAACTATAAGAGCATAGAATTTCTTTTGTAATCTTTTTTGTAATGATATAAAATGTAATAAAAAAGAATATCAACATGTAAAACCTAATGTTATGGTGTAAAATTAAAACAATTACCTAAAAGCTAATACGAGCCCTACAGGATTGTGAAGGATGAGTATTCCTGTGCACACAGACTTCATGGGCTTGACCCAGAGGATCACAGTGTGCACATCTGGGCATAAAGTGTTGCAGATGTTGTGCGTGTCTCTTTTTGCCATCATAAATACTGGCCCAGTTTGTCGAAGCTGGGTACACTTTGACAACGAACTCACGCCAGATGAGCTCACAGGGTACACAGTTTGGGGCTCATCTGAGCTGCTTGTTTAATGTGGACTGACGTTTCATTGGCCCAATTTTCATTTTTTGACCTGACCCACTTTTCATTTACTCCACAGCCGTCCTCTCAGCACAGAACTTTGTGAACTCTTAGGTTTTTTTGCTATTTTTGTAGCGATAAATGCAATTTTTCCTTTTAACCGTGACTATAATTCACATAGATGTAAACTTGTGAATAATTACATCCAAGTTGTTTTCATTGGTTGTGAATATCTGAACAGTATTCAAGCTTTAGACCATCCACTTCCACCTTTTAACACTCAAAGCTAAAAGGTGATTAGTTTTTCATAAAAGTCCATTTGAGTTGGCCACCGTCCAAAAGTGTTACTAATTAAAAATCAATCTGTGGGCCATTAGCTCGAAGGTGTGTGCCAAGGTTGTGTGTATCAGAGGATCATTTGTAATGAGGCTAGCTTTGAATGTGGAGGAGGGAGGGAGGGATGGGAGTGAGGGGAGGTATCTTAGATAATCTAGGGACCTGCTGTTGCTCAACTTAACAATTGATACTATGTGTAAAGATGCTGAACTTGTAGTCTTCACTAATTGATCCACTTACCCTCATCGGGTGAAAGCAGAGAAATAAATGTAGGTGTTCATTGCATGCGAGGGACTCCATAGATAACTATTAAAGCTGGATTTGTTGCCCTGATTCTGATGGCTACGGAAGGGATTGCAGAGCAGGAAGGCATTTGTCTGCTTTAGCACGAGTGGTGTTAGATGTTTATGTGATAAATGTTCGCTAACTCAGACCAGCACCTTGGGAGCAGCAACCTGCATGGAGCCCAGGACTCTGGAACTTATTAAAGTTGCAGGGGTGTATTTCATAGCACCTCTCTAAAATCTGCCCAATTACAGAGGTGTAGCTGGAACTGATACCTACAAATTTAGCCCGTTAGTATAAAGTGTAAAGGGTCGAAGCGGACACGCCAACCGTGCATTTTACTGCGATTATACTGAATTAAAATTCTAATATAACTAATCACACAAATGAGTTTGCAGGATATAAGAAATGCTTTTATAGTCATATTATGTTAAATAAAAAATTTTAAATTAAAATATAATATTGGTGGCTAGTTTCTATCAGCTCATTCTTTATGGTGAAACATTGGCTAAGGTGGCATAAAAACTGAGAAGAAGTCTGACAGTAAAGTATTGAATGTGTTTGGTGTAACTGCTCTTTTCCTTGATACACAGTGCTTTGGATGTGTTTTAAAGGGAGACGACAGGATCAGGGTGCATCAGCTTTTCCAAATAAATTCTATCTAAATATCTATCAAAATATTTTGTGAATGTAGTTATTAATCTACATTGTTAAACGATACGTGTTAGTGTGATAGTTCAAAGTAAGAGGACAACATCTGATTAAACTGACATGACATCATTATTTAGACTTTGGGCTGAAGTTAATGGTAAAAAGTTTAATCATTTGAGGTGTATTGTGGAATGTTATTTCATAAAAATAGCACTGGTCAAGTTTGAGTTCTCATAAAAGCAAACATGTGAACGATGGAGGAGGGTGTGATAATGTTCATCTTTAGAATGTACCGAGGTGAAGTAACCACCCCTGACTTGGAACTTCAAGATGACCCCTTCATATATCAACATTGGTGAAAGCTGTAGTTTTCACTGTTTATTAGCACCTCTGTCATTAAATGTGTTTTACACATAGTACTGTCTAGTTACTGTCTCTGGACGTTTTACTGCAGTGTGCAGAGTGCGTGAAATGCCGTGTAACAACGGCTAGCTGGCTAATGTAAACATTGTTCCTGTGCAACTGGAGTGCTATCAACTGGGGTTATTCGGATGTGGTGTCATTTCGAGGGCCGAGCTCCGAGGTGTAACGGAACGCAGCATAACGTCATATTGATGCTTGTAGTTTCTTGCACTACAGTGCCCCCTACAATTTCTGGTGGTACTGCTACGTTTTATTGGTATTGTCCTTTACCGTTAGCTTTCAGAGGAAATGCACAAATACTGACGAAATGAAAGAGTATGGACAGAAGGTTCCGTCTGTGTCTGTATACATAAAAACATTGATTTAACATTGTTTGTAGTGAAAACATTTTCCTTTTAATTGTTTCCTTTTAACGGAGGAGCAGCCGGCTCTCAAACAGAAGAAATCTGTAACCAAATATTCTAGTATTTTGAGGAGAAAACCTATTCTTTGAAGAAAAGGTTTGAAGAAATACAGCTTTTATTATATGTTTTGGAGTTTACAGTTGCATGTGTCTGCCAGACAAAGAGGGAAAGAGAGTGATGGGGTAAGAAAAAGAGTGAGGGAGGGAGATAGATTGTAGGTAGGGAGAGACAGAGAGGGGGAGAGAGCTGTTGCGTGCTTTTGATAATACATGAGTCTTGAGAGCGATCTGTGGCTGCTGTGACAGAGGAAGCTCAAGGAGAGCTCAATAACAGAGCTGTCAATGTATTCCCTATTTGAGTGTATTTTTAGTGCAGGCATCATGGGCCTCATGCATATTTCAATAGATCTTTTGTATATTATGTGCGAGAGAACACACAAACTGGAGTGAGGACTAGCACAACATGACTCCAAGAAATATGGGCTTGATTCTTAGATTTGACAGAACTGCTCAGAGTGGCCCCAGATAGGTTGGGTTTGACTTTCAGTGGATGGGGTAGGAAGACCTTCATTGATTGCATTTTGAGACAACAAAGAGATGACATTGAATCTACAGTGAGGAACGAAACAAAAAAAATGTACAACATATTAAACTTGCAGCGCCAGCCCATGTGTAATAACACAATAAAAAAAGAAAAGAAAGTGGATGGATATCTCAGCAGGTGGGGGGGGGGGGAGAAAGACTTGCACGCACGTGAACACATACACACAAGCAGGTGGCAATGTTTATAAAGATCTTTAGTTAAGCACATTAGATTTTCAAGGATTGCAGACAACAGGATAAATTATGATCAGTATTGTCATACATGACATTTGACAAACTATCATGGAGTCGTAGATTATGTCATATAATGCTCCATGTTTCCTTTCTGATGTAATCAAAGCTTATGAAACTGTCATTTCGCTGATGGAGCATCATTTTGCAGCAACGTGTACATTTGGTGACACCAGACAGGGAAGCTAACACCCCCTCCCCATCCCCTGGATGCCAGGACTGACTACCCACAACACCCCTGTGACCGCAGCCCAGTTCACAGCCTGACAGCAGCGAGACGCCGTTGAGATTCCACACCAGAGCTTTGGGGAGGATCAGACAGGCAGTTTTTTTCCATTACACTGAGGTCGTGGAATTTACTCTTGATGATAGCTGGATTCTATTAAAGCAGCAGTCTCTGTAGCCTTTGAGGATTTACTTTAATATGCATATATCACATTATGGCAAATGTATTCTATAATCGATTCCTGTGATGAGACAAGTGGCTGACATCTCCCGGGTCTGTGTAATGTAAAAGAGACAGCTCTATCTTTCGCAGCGCAGACGTCTCCCTCGGAAGGTGGAGAAAATTGGCTACGGTGAGCTCTGCAGGGTTAAACATCATCAGATGTCACAGGGTGTTACTGCACACTGAGGATTGCACTGCAGAGCTCTGCCAGGAGAGGGAGTTTTTCCTTTTTCTTGTGTGAAGAATGTGATTGGCTCATTAAGGGTGACCATGCATTTTCTTTCAGATACCTCATGTCTGTCCAGACCTCAGCCTCCAGAGTTCAACAGCTGGTCCCAACTTAAGTTAAGCTCGAAGAAATATGTTTCTAAAAACCACAATCCAGTTGTGTGTGTGATGCATCTTGTGTGTGTTGCAGTTCCAATAGACATGATAACAAGATTGAATCAACAGAGTGGGTCTGTTTTCAGTTTGAGGTCAGTAGATTTTCCTCCTGTTACCGAACATGCATGTTTTTTTTTTTCTGTGACAAAACCACAGAGAAAAGCCTCAAGAATCTGACAAACTCAACATACACAGGGACTGTGGTCGATGGTTAAACCCAGCGCTGGCCGCTGAGCCACCACTTGTAGTCTACATCACACACTCTTACATTCAGCTCACTCAACAACAATGAAAGTGAATTTGACTCACACTTGAGCAGTATTCTTCCAAAATTGACTAGAAATAATTGGAAAGTAAATATTAGAGGCCAGCTGATTTATAAGCTGATAATCAGCTGATATGAGCCTATCATATGGTATCAATGTTTATGTTTGCCAATATACAGTGATATTACTATTTATTTTACAGAATAAACGATGCAGAAGAGATTATATTATTTTTTGGCCCCCAAAAAATCCATATTAGTGGGGCTCTAATAAAGATGCTCATTCTCAGAAATGTATCGCCCGAACAAAACTACAAGTGTAGCCTCCCGCTTCTTTTAAAATGTTCTTGACTACTTAATATCATTTTAAAATCAACTGCTGCAAGTTACAGTTGTCCCCATCTACGTTTTCTCTTAGCGCTCTGGACATAAATAGTCGCAAGTAAAAGTATGCAGTGATCCCTGAGACCCTCTACAATGAACGCTCTTAATTCATTTTGTGAGGAATCTCAGATCACATGCGTCAGCGGGGGCTGAGCGATAACACTGCCTGCTGAAAGAGTAAACAACTTAAAATCATGTGAGAGGAGGATGCAAGTGATGGGGTGATGATCAAATGAAAGAACATTCATTAAAAGAGGACTACAAAGGACTGATCCTGTGTGAGGTGGGTACCTTACTGTGTAATTATACGCAGAATACCAAAGTCAAAATATCCCCACATCATTGGAAATCCATTGTTTCTATGGATTGGCCTAGAACTTTCAAGGTGCTCTAACAAGAGGGAGAGGAGCGGTCACATTGATGGCAGAGGGGGCATCACATTTCCATTATTGACTGCAGCAGATATTGCACTGTAGCTGTGTGTAAATTGGTTCCTGAGGGGTTTTCAGCTCTGTGAGCCGGGGCGAAGTGTGCAGGTTCACCCCCAACCCCCATCCTCTGTAAATCGTACTGGCGGATCGCTTCCAGTCCCTCACTGGCGCCGGACCCCCTCCTCTGATCAATACCTAATTCCAGCCTGTGCAATCAGCTGCCGTTGCCCCGGCAACGCTGATGTCACACAAGTCGGGTGCTCGCCGTTGCAACAAATCGTTTCCTTTAAGCAAATGTAATTGAGTATTTGTACAGTAGGCTGTCAAGTGAGACTATTTACATTAAGCCTGAACCTGCAGGACATTAGTTGTGCCTGCTCTCTGAGGGAAGAGCTCACAAGACCTGGTGACCTGACAAAGTAGCCAGGAGGAGGTAACTATGGCAACGCAGGCTACTTCGGAGCAGCGAAACTCTGGGGAGGATCAGGGTCACAGAGGAGCAAGAGATGGGATGGGGTCGGCTTTCTTTGGGGGGGTGGGGACGGGCACTTGTAACACTCGTCCTCGTTCGCAGCCAGAAGACACAGATACAGAAACATAATAACTATCAGTTATAATATAGATGAAAAGAGAGGACTTCTTTAAATCAGTTTGTTTTATTATTCCTGCTGAGCCCAAGACAGTTTAATTTAACAAATTAGCATATTAGGGAAGAATTTAATAACCTGTCATATTTTCAGAGAGATGCATTACTGTGCATAGCATGTAGTGTCCAGTTGGCCAATAAAACAAAACAGAGATTCTACAGAGGTTAAAAACAAAACAAAGAAAAACGAGTGGGATATTATTTAATGTACCAACATGCTATTTCTCAGAGCACAGATCATTAAATCACAGAGTTTAAGCCTCAGTGCTGTTTAGTTTTTTTTGTGCTAAGACGATGTCATGTGGATTTCCACATACAGATTGTGCAAAGCTCTCAGTGCCACACATATTTGATTGGCTACGAATTATGTTGATTCACTGTCATCTTTCATTTCCTTAGTAGCTGCCAGGTCCACTGTCTCATCTCTGTCTGCTCATCAGTCACTCACAAGATGATAGATAGGCACATCGTTTTTCAGCTAATCCAAAACATTAAATTTGTCCAAACCCCAAATCTTCAGTAAAAATGTTATTAGCTCCACAAAAGATTTCATGGTTGACATTATTATCACAAATATATCGTTATTTCATCCACTTGTATCTAATTTTAACTATAAGAATTTGATTGGTTCAGAAAGACATACAATGACCACAGACCCTCCCTCCAGTCTCTGTCCTGACATATTCCTACTCAAGGTTGTAGGATGGGAAGTATTATTGTATTTTTAACATCAGCGATGTGGCCAAGACTTAAAATAGTTTTATTACTCCCCAGGCAGCTGAATCTAAAGCAAAAATATCTTTTGTCAACCTCACAATTACGCACTTTTATTGGATTGTAATGCAATCTTCATATTAAAAAACCCTGAACCCCATAACGTGACCTGTCAAATCTGAAAAATCTGATTTCTATTATCTCTCTCTTCAAAGCAATTTTACTGTCATTTGTCAAAGTTATTGGTCATTTATCCAGGAAGAACAATATGTCTGTGTGTGTTGAGATGAGTAACAGTTAGTGACTCATAAAGGCATAAAGAAGCACGGAGCGACGGCCGTAAACACTTTATTGTTTATGCTCGCACCAAATAAATTGTACACTCCTTATTTGTAAATCACATTTGTATTTTAAAAGCGGTGAGGTGAGCAGTGATGCTTGAACTGCTTCAAGCCAAGTGATTATCAAAACAACTTTAATGTGGTGCATTTAAAATTATGCACGGCACTCAAATTGATGCTCGCAAATGTATGATACAAGGAAGCTGCAGAGAAATTACACTTGTGGCACTTTTGTTTTTTTCCACTAAAGCTCATTTGCTTTAACGATATAATACGTAACAATTCTTCATCAAAACGATTAGACGGTGTGTTTTATATTTTGTTGACTTGTGCCAACTTTCAGTCTCTGAAAAGTTTCCAACAATGTTCAAACCAAGAGAAATGCCGAATTCTATTCAAGGTATTTACAAGTCGCCTTTTAATTGCATCATATCAGCTCTACCCGTCGCTTTGCACGTCTCTGCTATAACTTCCAACTGCAAACAAGACATGATGAGGGAAAATACTCAGCTAGCCAGTTAGCTAGTTTTCCTTCCAATGATTGCATTGGTCGCATGTTACATCATCTGTGAACATGATTTGCTCCAGGTACATTTACATCATTGATGTTGGGGAAGACAACGACTCCCATGATCCCATGCTCCTTCACGACGTCATCAAACTACACTTTTTGCCAATTTTAAATGTTTTCTGATATGAACTGGAATAAGCCAACAGACTGAATAAGACACTGACATGTACACAGCATATTCAGATGACCTTACCCCGTCATACATGTGGAGGATTCTGACCTTAGTCACATTTTGTTACGTCTAGATCTCATCGTCACCTCTTCTAATGTTTACACAGCATCTTAACAGTAGGATAGTTACCAGTTGCTTGACGATGCATGCTCTGGGTATTTCAGGTTGGGTTTTTAAAACTGGTGGAATAACTTTGGACATAACGGCATAGTGATGTAAAGACATGAGCCATAATCAGGCTATGCTTTATAACATGTAAACAGGAATATAAATGGAATATATTCTATTAGCAACTCATGTAAAAACCATAATCGAAATAATGTCTTATTCTGAATAAAGTCAATAGTCACAATATTGTTGTCTATGTAAACGTAGACATGATTTGGACAACTAGAGGCTTAGTTAACTCAGTTACATTTTCATTTTAATTACTGACTTTGCTTTGGTTTAGTTTCATGCAACATTTAATAACTTAAACATTTTGCATTTCCTCCTCCTGTGTTCTTAGTGAGGAAGAAGTTGAATTGAATGAAGTCTTTAAACATAGTTACAGCACATACAGTCTGAGGGATCCTTGTGTGTTTGCTGCTGGTTTGGTGGAGAACTCTCCCCAGAGCCTCAATGGCCCCTGATTCAATCAGTGCGTCTCCACATCCACTGTTTCCTGGCACTGATATATTACAGGGAGCAAGCGGTGGTGTGCGCTGTCACAGCGTGGATCAAGTTATGTCACAGCCGCTTCACAGCAGCTGCAATTTTATTCCGCGGCTGTTCAGAGACACTAAGGGGTGAAGACATTAGTTTGATCTGCCGAGTTTGATCCCTTTATCTGAACGTGGACTGAGGAACGCAAGATGAAGGTCGACTGGATTTCATGCTGGGACACACACACACACACACACACACACACACACAGACATAGGTGTTATTATTTTTGATAACTTCCAACAAATGAAAGTAAAAAACTATTTTGCTGTCTTTCTCCTCTGGCTTCCCTAGATCACTCAGCACCATGTAAATCTTTAAAATCAAATAGCAATAAATATTATTTCTAAATTCACAATAAGCAGTTCTGTAGATTTTCTTTCAGCAAATATTACTCAAACAGTAAGTAACAGTAAAAACTGCTTTAGTTAAGGAGTATTTCAATCGCAGGTGAATGTACGATCTGTGTACTAGTGATTATTTTTAATGCTGGTGTATGTGAGATTGAATCCAAATAAACTGAAGAAACATGTCACCCAGTGCAATGCTGTGGCTCAGTGATGGGCGACAGCAGAGGTTTAAGCAGTAGTTTTTACACGGACAATTTGTGTCTGCAACTTATCTTGGATCAGATCAGTATTGAGAAGAGGCTGAAAGCACTGGTGACGTGAGGGTCAAAAACATTTCATTTTTTTTGTGTGTGGATAACTTTCCTCCCACATTGTGACTAAGTTTATTACTAGTCTGGTTGAGCAATCTGCTGATGTCTGACGGTGGCTCTGATTTATTCAGTCAATCAATTCTATTTTATTACACACAAAGTACACAAAGTACATTATCTCAAGCCTCTTTACATAGTATTTATGAATAATACACTCGTGACTAACACCTTCACATGTATTCAAATAGACACATCCCATTTAAAAGTGTTCACTACACTTTACAATGTACCACAAAAAGCTCAAAATGAAAAACTCAAAAAAATATGTAAGTCCCAAAAAGTGAGAGTATGTGACTAAAATAATTAAAAACACATTATATGTATATACATTTAGTTACATGTAAGTATACCTGAATTTTAATTGATTTCCAACAGCCTTGCACATACACATGATGTGCATGTAACTACACTGTGGCCGGGACAATGAAAGTTTTATATATGGAGATATTGTATTGTTAATCTGATTCAGACCTTAGTGTAAATTTCCATATTATTACCCAAATGTATTCTACTGGTGGATGCTTTATTCAAGGTGACATTGTGTTCTGTACATTATGGTATGACAATATGCTGAATGTGATTATGTGGCACTTATTCAACATGTCATTGTCCACAAGGGTTAAATAAATACAAACTGAATTAAATGTGACTATTCTTCCGTCTCCAAAGGAAAACAAAAGGCGAGATGCTGCTTTGCATATTCCCCGACACGTCTCTACAAACAGATGAGACATGATTTAAATAAGAGCTGGCTTTCTTCACCTGTCGACCTCCTGCAAATGTTATTTATGGCCTAAAACGCATCTTTTAATTCCAGATATGCATTTTTTTGTGATAGCCAAGTGTCAGTTCCCCGGCTCAAGGCGCTGGCTCCTGCCCATTTTTCAAGACCACAATGAATATTCAAAAGATATGCTTTAGAAAAAAGGTTGAAAAAAAGAAAAAAGGGGAGAGTTAACATTAATTAATATTCGTTGCAATAAAAATGAAAGCTAGACCTGCACTAATTTCAATAGACAATTAATCATCAGGCTCAGTAATTACACTGGGGAGTTTATAAATGATTTTTTTAAGGGGCCAGAGTAAAGGAAAGGAGATAATCCCCTTGCCATCCCAATCACTGGCTTCCCACCAATCCTGGCAGAAAGAGCAATTAGAGCAAACAGCAGCAGAGCAGTAATTGTGTACCAGGAGAAGATGAAGGCAGAATCTTAATTGCAGTGAGCGGAGATCACTTGCTCTCACACCTGATTGTGCAGCGGGAAAAGAATTTGCAGGCCGGAGCAAGTCAGTAGCACCTCCAGGTGCTGGAGTAAAAATAACCTGGAGCTCCTGCTGTACGAGGGCGTGTCGCACATGACATGTGGGCCTCCAGAGCGGCCCAGTCTGGTTCTGTCTCACTGAGGCTGCCACACGCTCGCAGCCAAATCTCACAGGGCACGTTACCATTATTTCATGTTTCACTTGTTATTTTATGTGGTTCAGATGACTTCTGCTTGTTTCTTAACATCTGAGTGAAAAAGTGTGTCATCAGGATTGTGCAGTTAAAAAGAATATAAAAGAGGATTTTTTTTTTTGAGCAGCATGGCTGCCTTTCCCCTTAGACCTACTCAATATGAGGTCTTTACTGAGAGTAAGACTCACAGCATGTGAGCATCTAAAACCACTAAATCAATAAAGTGTTCTGTTTTGTTAAGACCAGTGAATACCACTGAGGAGATATGCATGAAGCATGATTGGTGGACATGTACAAAGTCATTCTTTCACTGAAAAGAAAATGATTTGTCTCAGTGAATCTTATTTTAATTTACTGAAAATAACTTTTACAATATTGAGAGTGAGATTTGGATTTAGACCCTAATGATCTAATGAGGATACAACCTTAACGTCCGCGGTTTCATTCTAGCTGCATTTACATATCAATTTGAATTTCTATATGCTTTATTGGTGTTCAATTGTTATCCCATGCAAACAGCTCCTGTTTCTAACCTCTTCAACTTCAAATGTAAACTGACAAAAATGTAAAATAGGGCAAAACTATTCCGATTTTGTCTCTGTACTGGTTTTTATTAAAACATTCATTTTTCGTATTTATCTAAATTGCTGATTGCAGAATCAACTGGCATTATTAATTATATTCCCATCACATATTCAAGTAGCCTAAACAAGTGACTGAGGTTTTTCTAACTCTCTATACCTCTCACTGTCCCTATCCTCACATTCCTTTCACAGCTGTGTTTTTGAGGTAACAATAAAACCGCTCTATTAACAATCATCTCTTATTCTTCTTCTTCTAACACCACAGACATTCAACTGTCTTTAAAATTGACTCGACTTGATCACCACATCAAATTATTTTTACGTTCACTGCAAATTGGTCCCTGACCCTGGACCAGCACTCAAACAGAGCACTCTTAAGTACAAATCTGGGTTGCTGTGTGTTTGAGTGTGTTTATGGTGAATCGCGGTGACTCATAAGAAAAAATATGAAGCCAGGTCATTTTAAAACGGTGTTGAAATATGGTGCTGTCAGCACATTACCACATCACCTCATGACATACAGTTGGAGCTCACAGCACAGGACCCAGCCCTTTACCACAGTGTTATTACTGGCTGTCTAGTTTTCTGACCTAAACCCAGAATCAGCACAAAACATCAGTTTGGGGAAGCTTGATTGCAATTATTTAACTGCAGTCATTTTGAAAGATTGGTACTAAATATGATAAGATGAGATAATATAAAACTTTATTAATCACCACAGAAATACTGTTAGTATAGAAATAGTATTAAGTAAACTGCAGTGGCACAGGATGATCACACGAGTATGTAAAAACTGTATTTGTGCAATACAAGGAGATGTTGGGATAGGCGTGTATATGTGCAGGTCGATTGTTTGACCGTATATTTAGGGAGATAAAAACTAAAAACAGTATATTTCATGTAGTTTAACTATAGAAAGTTGTGTATAAAATATACAGGTATAAAATAATAACCAAAATGTATATAATAATCAGAGATAATGGGAGAGGGGAGTAAATGTAGAATGACCAAACATTAGTTTTTAAAATAATTTTAACAATCATTTATATCTTATAGCAAATATGTTAATTTAAGCCAATATATCTTTGTTTTGTCTTTAATGATCTATGATAACAGACACAAAGAGAATAATTATTATGGTCAGTGCATTAGACATTTACAGTATATTACCATGTTGATATTAAAATGCCTTGTTAGAGGTTATTCCTTTCTCAATATATATCTAATATGAGTCAGCAATACCATCATTGCTTGAAATGTAAAATATAAGACAATGTTAAATTTGTAGACTACATCATTTCAATACAGCTGAGTGAATGACAACAACCCTGAGTGGGGCTTTTCTGTGGAGCTGTATCAGTGAAATCACCACTTGGGTTCATCTCAGTGCTTCATCTCACAGATCTGATGAGACGACTGGGAAATGCCAGATTTCAGTGATCTGTTTAAAGTGTGTTCCCCGTCCAGGAGAGCCTCATAATCGTTAAGAAATGAATTAGATCCATGGTGAATGATCAGCACCGCCTCCGATCCCAGTTTACCGTGTAAGAAGATACAGGGGCGAGCGTGCAGGAGCCCCGTACTCTGACCCCAGCTTCCTGTGTAGCAGTATAGCATTTCTGTTTAACTTTATAATCAGGGCTTTATTAATGCAATGCTTTTCTTCCGCCTAATAATGAAACAACACAAATAAAATAAATTGTGATCAATGGAGGCAAGCAGAGACAGATGAGGAGTCTGTCACACTGGGGATGATACCAATTTATCTCTTTAATGCATCTCCATGGGGTTCTCTCACTAAAGGATACAGATTACTGAACCCCTTGTCTCAGAGGGAAATGCGTGAGAAGAATCCATATAACATACAGAGATGGAGAGCCCCCCTCTCATCTTGTATCATTCATGCTTCCTGGTCACTCCCTACATCAAATGTGAGAATGCAGAAAACGTGCAGGCACATTCAGAGGAAAAGAGGATGATTTCCATGTAATGAAAACTGCAAATCTAATTCAAACAGCTGCAGATTTACATATATGCATGATTCCTTTGTAAATTGTTACCCAAATGATTTGAAGCATGTTGCAATAAATAATACTGGTATAATAAAATGTGTATGTCTAAGCTTGCATCAGTCTATGTAACAGACGTACAGAAATCTTTGCTGTGTCTTGTTTACGTTTTACGCACATATCTTCTGTTTCATTTTCTTATTCATAATTGGATTTATTCAGTTTCACTCTAGATTTCATGGGGGATGTTGGATTGACTTGGTGGTTTTTTTTTGGTGAGTATTTGGACATTTTGTTTTATGGCAAATAAAACCAAAACAAACCATCGGGAAGATGGTAAAGAGAAAAGGCAAATCTGAAAAAAATAAAAATCTGGAGCAACACAATCAGCAGCTTGGGGTTTTCCAATTCTTAGAAAGGGATGAGCCATAAACAACCGAGGCCATAAACAACTGAAGCGTTGCAGCGGGGAGAGAGAGACAGAAATCTAACATGTGCTGGTGAATGAAGACAAGAAAGGCACACCCCTGCAGTAAATAAGGAATTCCCTGCAGCTCTGCTCACAAACCAGAAGGCAAAAGTCAACCAGGTCACTGTGTTGCGTCAGTAACCAGGAAAAAAAAACATAGCAGAGAAATAGTTGAGGTCAGACAGTAAAAATACAGTCGCTCACGCACCAGGCACAAAGAAAAGCAGAATTATGTCTCACGTGGAACCTATAACTCTCCATTACACATGAATATGTTGTGAAATTTTCTCATTCAGTGTGAAAGAAATGAAGAAACCAGTTTATGTTTTCACATGTAAACACGTTTTAATGCATAAGGTTTCTACGTTTCCTGAAAGCAAAGGCATTTCAGGAGGCCCAAGGTCAAATTTAGACTGGGTCATAAATTGTGTTGTTTGATGGCCTACATTTGCCTCAATAGCAGGGGGAAGGCCAAGCCCATAAAAACGTAAAAGACGGGCCGGCTGACTGTGGGCTTGGCTGCCAGCATTGTTGTCCCGGGGACCACGAGATGCTCCCAGTGGAGGCTTCATGGTGAATAAAGACTGTTATGGCCCACCATTGGCACACACAGAGGGCTCATGGAGCTTATTACTGCCATGGCTCAGTCAGAGAAGAAGTCACAATGGCAAACTCAAAGCTGCAGCCATTCCATTGTCATCAGCGAAAAGGGGGCCTGTCACGGGCAGAGGGATGCATTTCTCTTTGCCGAGGGATTCAGGGGAAGCATTAAGGGCCAGATAAAGAGCCATATCACAGATTTATGAAAAGATGTTTTTAGGAGCTGAAATATAGACTTTGAGTTTTGGAATTTTACTCAATATTAACCTTGTTCTGTCATCTGTGACAATAATGGTCTGACTTTTAATTCTTCTGAGTATGGCAGATTGATGTCATGGCCTGACATCTATTAGCCATATGATTAAATGGCATCTATTAAGTGCAGCCAAGGAAAAACATAAGAAGAAATAAATAAAAGATTTGTTAAAAAGACGAGGCAGATAACAATGCTAACACGTTTCTTCTGAAGATGTTAATCTTTAAATATGGATCACAAAACTGTTATCTTCTTAAATACTGAGCTACTTCCTGGAACATCAGGGAATTGTTGCTTTTACTAGACGTTTTTCATATAGAATGAAATACTACATTTGTTGGTGACTGTGTGCAGTCACAGATTGATTCACGTTTCATTTACTTGTGAGTATTTTATAGAACCGATCTGAGTCTGTATATAAAAACTTTATATTATAATTAAGGATGATGTCACTCAGTGATACAATGGGCTCATGTCATGTTTGCAATATTTATTGGTCGACAATGAAGCCCCTATGGCATAGAGGAATAAGGCTTAGAACACACAGACCATAGAAAAAATATGGATTATTGCAGCTTTATCCTTTAATTAGCCACTTCATCATTTTATTTCAATGTGGATTTTTCAGGTTCTGAAATATGACTTTTAGTTTTGAATGTTAAGATGTTTTTAATTCTGTGATCTTTGGTTTGACTCCATTTTTTTGAAGTTATCCAAATTAGCCACTTATGATTAAACATATTATGTAAGAAAAGTCGAGGTCGAACACACGTATCAGAAAAACACATGCAACAGATTTGTTTTAAGGATAAGATATAGGCCTGTTCGACAGCCGCTCAGCACTGGTCCAAAAACCCACCAACTCCCACGAACATCTGGCTTTTGTCTGCAATGAGATTCTATCTGCATTTGGTCCCAGGTCAGAAGACTCTGCAGCAGACACATGTTTTTATCAGCTCAGACTCTAATCGACAATGATAGAAACTGCTATATTGTTATTATTATTTATTTTGGCAGTGTAGACGCTGATGTCACAACTTTTCTGGCACAACACCATGATGCCCCCATTGAACTCCTCAGAGTAAAGAACCAGAAAACTTGTGGCATCAGCGTCTAGACTGCCAAAATAAATAATAAAAAGAAATTTGT
Organism: Paralichthys olivaceus; assembly: GCF_024713975.1. NCBI lineage: Eukaryota > Metazoa > Chordata > Actinopteri > Pleuronectiformes > Paralichthyidae > Paralichthys > Paralichthys olivaceus. The sequence continues at coordinate 10,404,616 of NC_091102.1, forward strand.
CTATGTTGATTATAGTCTGAGCCACAACTTCTCTGGCAGAATGCTATTTATTGAACTTCTAGCTATAAATTTTTTTTTTTTTTTTTTTCACATCTTGAAAACAACGTGCAACAGCATTTTTTTGTATCGCGCAAGACGCAACACTGACAGCGAGGTGAAACTTTCTCAGTTCTGAGTGCGTCTGTGATGTTGAACGTGACTGACCAGAGACTAACTAAAATAATAACACTCTGGACAACAATGGAAGTTTATGGCACAGAGGAAAAATCTTTGGATACACAGATATGACTTCGTTATAGTACACTCAGTTCATAACCCCTCCTCCTTTGACAGTAAAATCCTTTGTGTAAAGACTCCGCCTCTCAAAGCCTCGACGTTTAAAAAAAAAAAAAAAAAAAACTCAGAATCCTTTATGACTCCAGTAATATCCCAACAACCTTTCAGCACAGCCAAGCTTAGAGGGGCTCAGTAAATCACTGCAGTCGGCAGTTTTCAGTGTTTGCTAATAGCACTTGCTGAGTAGATATTAACACGTGAGTAGCGGCTGTATTGGTCGTAGTTAGAGGGGGACTTTGGGAATCCCCACACCGGACCTCCATGTAGGTTAGCCCCTGTACAGGCCATCGCTCGCTCCTCCAGCCGCCCGCCTCCCCTCCTCCCTCACTCAGCTACATCTGCTCCTCATTAACACCATTATAATGAGCCACTGCACCTGAGGTAAATAAAACTGTGGGTCCGACTGTCGGCCCGCGCCCTCGCCCTCACATCAACACACCCAACACTGGCGCTCTGTGTGTTGTCAGAGTGGCTTGGATGCACCCCCTTGACCCACCCGTTTTTTTTTTTTTTTCCTTCTTCCTCCTTGTTCTTCTTCTTCTCCTCCTTCTTCTTCTGAGAGAACATTAAATGTGGTCAGCAGAGGAGCTACTGGCTACACATAAAACCCCCACAGGTTCGCCATTCACAGCCATGGCCACAAAGCGGATAATGAGCTCCATAAAACTGTCAGGGGGGAAGAATAAATGTGCATCGAATACACCAACCGTAATTCAGACGTGGCTCTAAGTAGTTGGAAGAATGATAAGAAATGGTTTTCTCCGGCATTGATCAGACACTGCAGAAATATTAACGCCCTAAAATCCTGGTACGAGTCGTGCAGCGGTGCTTCGGAACAGCTGTGGCCTCTGGTGGTCGAGACTCTGGCCAAGTCCAGCTCTCATTAAAGTGAGGAGGTTAAATGCTCTTACAGAATAAATGAGGTAGTTTTGAATGTAACACTTATTTTCACCTTTCACCTTCACATACTGCTGCAACTGTGTCTCTCTGGCAAACAGGGCCGGTGTCAGCAGCAGCTGCTTCTGCAAAAAAAACCACTGTATGTATGCTGAGCTGATTAAATGTGTCCGCCCTGAAAAATTCAACTGCTCACGCTCACTTTATGGTTCAGTCATTAGTCCTGGTATTTGCTTAAACGCATTAAGACTTAGATAAATGGCTTTTACAATTGTGCACAATTTTATTATTCCAGCGTTACCATTAATATGGCATCCAAATAGAAATCCCCCCCAAATCTGATTTAGTTGGATGTGAAGCAGTGGGCAACTTTGAACAATGCAGTTTTGACAAATGAACATGACATGTGGGGGGAAAATAATTTGACAGGTGACAAATGTTGAGCAGTGATACAATCTGAAAAGCAGGCCACCTGAAATATGACTCAGTCTATTAAAATCATTCGCGGAGGATATTGAATAGTTCTTTAAAGACTTCAAATATCCGATAAGATTTATTTCCATTTGATGAAATGTTTTTTATGAGGGTTACATCTCAGACAAAAGCACAGATGGTGTTTAGTTATTAGTTTGGTGTGGGATGCGTTTGTTTGTGGGAAAACAAATGTCTCTTTCTGGAAACACACGGCTTTTGTACGACATTACCATAGGTGGGTAAATTATGAGTCTGTTTTTCACATTCAAACGCTCTGGTGAATAATGTGTGAGAGCAGACTCAACATGGAATTGGGAAAGCGTTTCTTCCTGAGCTTAATATAACTTTTTGAGTTGTTCCAGCTGGAAAAAGTTACACTGTAAAAACAATTCAGTTTCTGAATAGTGTTGACTGTTAAATTACATTGAATCCGTTGTAGCAACACGTAAAATACACAACCTTAATGTTTTTGTATTTCTATTCTATTACACTCACTTTAGAACAACTGAAGGTTTTTAATGTGTAATTTGATAGTAAGTGTTTTGGCACTTTTTTTATTGTCCAAGTTTTCACCATTTTTTACAGTTGCTTTTACAGTGTAGATTTCAATTCATTTACAAATTGCAGTTGAATAGATGAGGCTGTTTGAGTCATTGCAAAAGCATGTATTTGTTTCAGAATCCTCTGTTTTCTGTGCCAGGCAGGGAGTTTCCTGCAGCTGCTGTTTGCTCACAGCAGTGATGGGACCCGAGTGGACCTGCAGACGCCACCGACAGACCGACCGACCGACCGACCGACCGACCGACCGACAGACTTAACCTTTGCTTTATTTATATATTTATTACAAACATTAATTCAAGGTTATGTTCACACTCAAAGAATATGAGTCCCATATGGTTTGATTTTTTCATCAAGATCCATGAAAAATTTCCGATCTTGTATTTTTAAGTAAAAAAATGTCCAGGATACATCCCCTGATCTGGATCGACACCAAAATTGAATGGGTTCATCCCTGGATCATGCCCAACCCCTCCATAAACTGCCATGAAACTGACTGTGTCGCTCTTGCGTAATCCTGCTGACAATCAAACAGATGAAAACATACCATCCTTGGTGGAGGTGACAACCTTCGATGCCAAATAAGCAGAAATTACCACAAAACCCAAAACAGAAATAATTCAGAGGTTGTTGCATTTCTTTTCCATTTTCATAATCGTGCATTTTAGCTTCAGTGCATTTGCATTTCACCACCGATTTGCCTTTATTTGGAGAAAGTATTGTCTGTGATTTATGAGCATGTGTCCCAGCTATGTTCAGCAGACTTCCTCAGACTCTGCTCCAACACAAACACAGGAGTCCTGCTCAGTGATGGTCTGATGTTTTTTATCCTCTGCATGTTAGGAAGCTGCTGCACATACTCTCAGGATGAGTCAAATTCTAGAAACACATAAATTTCCATTTGTTAGGTATGCATGTCAAATAAAGTGGAAAGTTGAAGAGTAATATGAAGCTTATAAAAAGATTGGTTCCTGACTTATAATAAGAAGAGAGAGGTAATTTAAATAGTTGCTTCGAGCACGTAAACATGCAACACGGAGTTCTGCAGTTCTTTCAGCTGACCTTTGTAATGAAGGTGAGAGGAGGAGGATGTTTGAAGTAAGAAAAAAAAAAAAACAGGAGCAAAAAGACAACCCATACGAAACACTCTCGACCAGATGTTCAAGCATCCTGGACTCTGATGCCACCGCTTTCTAACGCTTATCTCAGGGATTTTCTACATCTCTCTGTACTCGGGATCCAGGTCTCTGAGTCCTAAATCATATGACTGTGGAACACTGGTTACATTTAGAAGCAGCCTCACTGACCACAAGAGAAAACATGAGATCGCTAAATATTTCCTAGAGTGCTGACTCTTGACTTTTGCTCACAGACATTAAAGTCTGGGCTATGCCAAGGGTTGAAACTACAGTTAAGTTCTCCATGTGATAGCATAGGACTACAGTTGTCATAATTCTTTCTTTTCATCCATAGTTTGGTCTCTGGTGGTTTAACACAAAGACAATAGATGAGGATGGAAGACTACTCACAATCCTGACATAAATCAAAATATGATGCCATCTTGCACATTTAGAGTCTGCACAGTAGATATCTCAGGAGGAAGCTGGGGCTATGTCCTGCTGATGTGTATGCACTTGACCGAGGGACTAGGGCTAAAAATGGCTCTGGACGTATCTGTAGGCTGCTCAATTAAACAAAAACCAAAAACATTTTTATGGACTTCTGAACTACACTGCAGCCAGCCACCAGGTGGCGATCAAGACGCTTTGGTTTCACTTTAAGGGGAGCAGTCATGTCGTCCATCTTTATACACAGTATATGATTTAACACCAACCTGATTTTATTAGATGATAATCTCACGGACTGTAGCACATCATTCTGCTCGCATCCTTCTTTCCTCTCCACTGTTTCTCTCCCTGAATGAACTGAACTTGAAATGTGTTGTACATCCGCAGGTTAGCTCAAACATTTCTCACATTTGTTAAAGTTTCTAATTACGCCACTACCTTTGCAAAGCAAGTGTGATACAGGCCACCTTTGTTTGGTGTTTGTAGTTTTTCCCTCTGCATCTTCTTACAACGTGAGTACAAAAAATTGATTGGTTACATATGTTCTCTGCCTAATTATCTTTTATGTATTGGTTTCTTTTTTCCACTTTTTTCAGAGGCCAGTGATTTACTGTTCATGAATTTATGCAACAAGGGAAAGCAGCCAGTTCTGGAAGCTATAACTCATAGGCCAAAAGTCAGCCTTATTTACATTGTATACAATACAAACCCGGGCTCTCGTTCTGTTTTTAAGCCTGGTGTGTAAATCTTCATGGAGAACGCACGTAGCTAATGATACTCTGAAGTCTGAAACTCTGAAGTAGCAGCCAGGAACATCTATAGTATCTATTATCTGTGCCTCTGCCTCTGTTAAGACATTAGTAATGATATGAGAAATGTTTATTATGAGAGGATCAACGATATATTTTATTCAGAATTGCCTTTTTTTTCATTAAATAGCTTGAATGTTGATTTTGGATGCGTGTAACCGCTGGATGTTCAACGTGAATCGAGAATTACTCGCTGAAGTGCAAAGTGATGCAGTTAGATCACTTAACTTTTTATTACTGTTGTCTTGTGTGTATTTCATTTGCATTGGCACCGCAGAGCGTACAGTGTGGGAGTAATAGTAAAGACACTTTACCGAGGTTAATGGCTTCAGGTCTTTCTCACCCAAATGTTACTTTTATGGCCGACTTTGGCAGGGAGGCTTTTGTTTCATTAGACTGCGTCTTTATCATTTATGCATTGATGGGAACACAAGGTTTTGGGGTTAGAGACACTTATTCTCTAAATGGTATTTCACTCATTCAGCCACAGGGCAAGGCTAATGGAATCTGCTGATCCCTACTGTTCTAAGTAGCTGCAGAAAAGACAGACAGCAGCCCGACTTCTGTTTTGAGAGTCGGCGCTCAAATATTTTCCGCAGCAGTAAGGCATTAAATATTTTATACTCTAAACATTTGATGGCTATCAATAAACTTCATAACAGCTCTCATAGATCTATAAAAGTATCTTTCGGTTTGTTTGCATTTCCATCTGCAATGAATTCTCAAGTTTCCACAGGCTATGAAAGAAGGAGCATGGACGTGCTACGTATTTTATATTGATTGGGTGGGCTTATTTAATTCAATTGCTGCATATCCTTACTTGCAGGGGCAGTGGAAATCGTTTGAGAATCAATGGGCGGAAGCAAGCAAGACAAAAATAATTGACTGTTTTCAAACTCCTGCAGGCGGCAGAATAACTAACCCAAAACAGCTCCCAGGGATGTCTGAAATTGGTTTCTGCAAATCCTTCAGCCACATATGCAAAAAGAGAAAATGGTAATGTAGAAATCCATTTCAAACTCAGTGCACGTGAAGTTTATTTTCTGTTTTTTATGTTCCAACACTGATGTAGAGTCGTGTGCTAATGGTCAGTAAGGTTCTACCTCAGCTCTGAGGAGAGACAGGCTGTGTGGTTTCATCTCGACTGGTTTCAGGGTGTACGGACCAGATGCGGCGAGGTGGAGCTCTCCCCCACAGAGCTGCCTCCCCGGGTGCCTGGAGGTCCACTTCCAATCTATTTGCTGTAATTGCCGTCAGAGTGTACACCTTCGAGTCCTCTAATTCCCTCTTTTATTTCAGCCACCATGAGGGAGACCATCTGTCCTCCTGCCTGCACCTCCCCCCACCCTTTGGCGTCAGGTCTCTCCCAGTCTGCACAAAAAAAAACGAGCACACACACGCACAAACACAGACACACACAAAGACATGGCAAGATTTTGGGTCTAGGGCTTTTGGTTCATCAAAACTTGGTCCACCCAGTGTCACATGACTACAGCAGAGGACATGAGTTTGGCATTTATGAGGTGCCAGTGAGGATGACCTGCACAGCGCTGTCACATAAAAGGTAGGAGTTGTCAGAATAATGAAAGTAAAGTGACACAGTTTCCCATCTGCTGACTTTCTTATTCACCCAGTCTTCTGGAAATCTGAGGATTTAACCACACAGCACTCTCTCCCCCTCGTCCACATATAACCAGGCCATCAGTTCTGAAAACAAACTGGCCCTCTTTTCCTCTAAGATTTAGGTTATATCATCACTACTACCTGGTACATTTCCCAAGTCGTGGCCCCCAGGAGAGTAGACTGACGCTGTTGTTTGCAGTTACGACTACAGCCCAGCGTTTTCTCCTGAGGTGGCCACAGTTTGTTTGAGGGACTACAGCTTTGTTCCAGACCATTAGTGACAACCAGGGCTCAACCCGGCATCTCGGCAGGACAGGTGCTGTGCAGGTGCACAGCTTTACCTCAGTTTTATAGCTCTAGCTTTTGTCCTCAACTCTCAGAATCTCCTATCTGTGAGTTCCACCTTTCAGATCCTCTGAAAAACAAATTAATCTCAGGACCATTTCCCATTATTTCGATCAAAAGTCATTTAGAGGCTGAGCTGCAAATAATGTTTTGCTCAAGTAAACGAAAAACAATGATAGTGCACAGAAGACGCTGGCAGCCCAGCCACCAAAACTGAATAATAAGTGACATTTTCTGTATCTATCTCGGTGCATCCGTGCTCTCGCACTGTGTCTTTGTTTGTGGATTTCTCGACTGCAGCCACAGTGTCTGGGGCGCGACTGATTTAAATACCATCCCATCTCATTAACATGCACAGATAGAGCTGCGAGGGCCAATTACATTCATCTTGTCATGTGGCTGGGCTTCCAAGTCGTTAATATTTTATGGCAACACGCTCCCCCAGCTGCAGCAGCAACACACCAGTGCTCTTACATTATTCCACTGCTCAGGACACGGGATCAGAAACATCCCCCTGAATACACACTCTCTTCTAGGTCATGACAATATAAGCATGAAAAATGAATGGAGGGGGGGAAACTGGTGGAAATGCACATAAAGATATGCCACGTTTATGATAACTGATTATTATCAGATGACAAAACCTTTAAAAAATAACTACACAGAAGAGGGATTTTCAATGTGTCTGTATCTAACAGTGCACGCAGTAAAACTGATGAGTCAAAATGGGAACATTTGAGAAACGTTGAGGCTCTAATTTCAAAAGACTTGATGCAACTATAATTTTCAAGGCACCAGTGAGATGATAAATTAATAAAGGTGTATGTGCAGAGTTCACATGCAATTTCATTCTGTTGTGTTTTATTTTAAATGATCAAATCAAAGATTTATCCTCAAAGTCATCGGGAAAATTTGCCTTTAAATACTTTTACCCTGGCGATCAAGCTACAAAAAGGCGACTAAAGGGACTTGAAGGCTTTTCCAACGCACGGTGATGCAAAGACGAGGTCCGCCATGAAGGTACGATTCCTAGTTCCTTCCCCCACTAACTGATGACTCCCCTTTATAGACAAACCATCACCTACCTATCGCCACAAGTGTGCATTCACACAGCTTACCCCCGTACACAAACACCCACACCCACACACACACACTACACAAAAGAAAATCAACATTGGCCACAAACCCTGTCGGCGATTTTACAGTATGAATAAAAACGAACCAACCACATTAAGAGGGGGAATAAATAATTACATAATATCAATTCAAAAACTTTGAGCATCTACATTTCCATGCCAACTGGGTGACTCTGCTGGTGTAGATTGTGTGATTCGAATGAAAGATCCAGAGGAGCTATGGACTTTGTGCTGTGATGGTTATTTTGTCAATAACTCCCCATGTGATTTGTTTTATTCGGGTTTTACTTTGCTCACTCAGTTTAGTCCTGCAGACATGGAGAAATCCTGCAACACTGGTAATGTGGTTTCCATAGAAAAAATCCCTGAAGCAACACACTTATAGAGGAGTCCCAATCTGAGTCCCTGCTGATCCATTCCAGCGTTTTAGGTTGTTTTAATGTTTTTTATATGTATGTTTTCTCAGCACACATTGCACCCTCTGGTAACACCTTAGGTCACCACATTAGCTCTCCTCTGAGTGCACGCATTGCTTCTCTGCTACTGTTGTGCTCATGAATGTAATGATCAGTTTAGTAGTTCAGAGGTTACAAAAAACCCTAACAATGACAAATACATTCCTACTGATGATGTAAACCTTTTAAAACTGCTCACATATATAATTTAACCGTTATTAAATGGTGAGTTCATCTCTTAAAACAGCTGTAGTTTTTAGCACACGTCGCTATAGGACAGGAACAAGGACTGCTTTTGTCAATAACTTCTTTCAACTGTGTTTTAATACAAGTTTTGTACAAGTATTACATAGTTACAGCAAGATGGTGCATGTGATATTGAGGATAAATAAACTACAGTATTCCCCATAATGAATGATGATGTCACTCAGTGCAACGGACATAGAGAAAACTGTGGCTCAGAGGAACAAGATATGAGGCTTGTTGTTTGGATACACTCTGTTTTGGTGTTTACAGGAACATGTTATAACTTAAGTTTTCTCCAAAACTAAGAGATCTGAAGAACAGCACCTTTGAGACACAGTGGAACAAAGTGTCAGCACCAGTTTGAACTAAAGTCCCAGACAAATGAGGTCAGCAAATCTTTGAAGAAATCTGTCTGTAAATCTGTAGATTCTTACTCAGTCAAATTCTCTTCACTGGATTCATATTTTCTCTTGATGTCAGGAAATCAGCAAGTCGTGGATGCAAACAATGAGTCAAACAAAAATAAGAATTACACATATTAGAACTGTTTCTCTGTCTTTCCTTTTCTCTTTGCAGCCGTTGCGGCAGCTTTTCAGTTATATGCTTGATAAATAGAGCCAAATCCAACTACAATAATCCAGGGAAAATCTATGAGCAGGCTCCTGTAATTCCTTTAATGACTTCTCTAATGAAAGTGACCAGTCTTCAGAACAGTGGCTACAGCTTTGTGCCTGCACTGTACGGAGCGAGGATGGCCCGAGGAGACAAGCTCAACACATTTCTGACTGGTAACAGCAGCCTACACCGACTCGCCTCCTGGCTCTGTGGCGATACGTACCAAGATTGATGTGTGTTCCTGACAAATGGCCTGGACGGCCATTTATATGGTGAGACGCTGCTTGGCAATGTGAGGGGGGAAGAGTCACTTAGCCGAACAATTTCCTCACACAGCATGGCCCTTTCGTTTCATCTTGCCCGCAGAAATTATATTCTGAGAAATAGCCTTGCTTTCAAAACTGTAACATTCTTTACCTTATGGTGTCACAGATCTGGTCTGACAACAAAATCAGGGGAGAAACACAGATCTGTCTCTTTGAGTTCTATTATATATAATGATACACTCCGCAAACTGTTGCCATTGACTTACATTATGTACCAGTGTGTAAGACATAAAATATTTTAATATACATTTATGACAAATCCAATCTGTGTAATTCCTCAAATTAGTCTGCCATCTCGTTAAGAAGCCTGAACGTTTTAATTATTACCTCTGCCAAGGAGGTTAAATGTTCTTTTTTTATGTTTTTTTGTTTGTGAACAAGTTAAAACAAAAGCAACAGGACAGACAACAACTACAAAGAAAAAATACAATGAAACAAGGAAGGAAGAGAGGTCGTGATGATCGTCTCAGACTATTGGATTGTTGTAGATGTGTACGTTCAACATTTCCTCTTGGTTCATTGAAGGAGGCTACAAGGAAATCAGAGAATCACAGATTCAAGGAAGAGTGGCTCAAAAATAAAATCAGCACATATTAAAACTGGTTTCTCTCTCTCCTTTTCTAACTAAAACAAAAACAAACGTTTACTGCAGTCGAAATTCTGACGCCCAAAATATATTGATATATGTGCTGAAATTACAGAGTGGCAGACTGTCCGAGTATGAACGGTGCGGATCTGTTGAATTAATATTTTGACTGAATGCTGAAAATTAATTCACACACCAAAGAACTTTTTCTCTGCAATGGTGTGCAAGCTCTTTTCTAATTTAAAATTTGAGATTATAAAATTTCAACCCAAAAATACAGGAGGTGCACAAAGTAACTTAAGATATTTACAAACAATATTCAATGAGGAAAAAAAGTTTGGTTTAACTCTATTATCACAAAATCCTTTCTTTAAAGCATTTTTAAGTGTTAAAAAGATATTTTCACATACTTTTCACAGTCAGTGTGCTTTGATTTCTCTCCAGTGACATCATTCTTCAAAACATACTCATGAACAAATAAAAAAACACAGAATAAAGAGTAATAACACTGAAATCTTGTGAACATTACTCATGTCTCTTATCTGTTGTGTCGTAGCAGGGCATTCCTCATATCTCATTTCTCAAACAGCCAGAATTACTAAAGCGTGAGGTGCGCGCCGCTCCACACTTTGCATATCAACCATCTTCCTGCTGACAAATGTTGGCTTTAATAAAAACCATGGAGCGGAGACGGGACCGGGAGAGAAGCCCACCAGGACGGGACCGCGTGGAGCTCAGACAATTTACCCGGAAATGAAAAAGTAGAATTGTCTACGGGAAATATCAAAATCATCATAATCATTTGTCAAAGCGTGATCTGTATCTTCACCACAGCTCAGACTGTGAATGTGCTGCAACTAAAACTCAGCGTTGGTTCAGAACTTTTCACATTACGCTCTTGTTCCAAACACACAGTTCAGTGTTCATTAAACAGATATATGCATCGTCTGCTGCTGCTGCTGCTGCTGCTGCTGCACTCATTACAACTCCAACCAGAGCTGAGAGGCAACAACCATCTTCTTTTTCACATCATTATAAATGCAGATCAATATTGCATTGCCCCAGTTTGTCATTATTAAACACTAGCAAAAAGCCATTACTCTTAAGAAAGAGCCTGGCTATCGAGCACACAACCAGCTGTTTATTATAGTGTCCTTATGGTTTGCATACTGCAGGAAACAGTCTTCATTATTTAATCAGGATCTGATTGCGGCATTGGCAAGACCGGAGCACTTGGTATGTGGCTAATGACGTGCACAGCCGCCCGCACACACACTCACTTCACGACGATGTGTGAAAAGTTGACAGATTAACCCCATATGCATCCACAAAATGTTCAAGACTGTGATTCAGTTTTCTATGTAAACTTTTGTGGAGGCGTGAAACTTTATTTTTTACCATTAATCCAGCCGCAAATTGCTTCTTCAAATGAAACAGTGTAATCTCACAGATACAAACGGATTTCTTCCTGTCAAAAACAACGATATGAAGACCAATGTTTACATCCAGTGATTCCACAGGTTTTGCTGAAGTGTTCTGCTTTTATTATTTGTCGGAAATTCCGTTAAATAATTTCTCACTTTGGGAAACATCAGTATTTGCTTTTTCTTGAAGATTAATACCACTTGGATATCTCTATTGGAAGCTACAGCAAAAAGTTTAATGTTTCCCCTTTTGTTAACAGGAATGTAAATATATATGACGTCAGTTAGTGAGCCTGAGAGAGGCTGATAGGTGGGTTTTTGTCAATTTAATACTAGTTATCCTTCTTAATGCAACGCAAACTGGCTATTGGCTGTAGCTTCATCTTTAGCCCATACTGCCGACACACGCATCAGTTTTGTCTTCTAACTTCCCACAAGGAGGCAGAAAAAGTTTCCCATGTCTAACTGGTCCAGTTTATTAGAAATATTTTTTCCCGGTGGACAGATCACATCTGTGGGACCATGAAAATATCTTTGAAGATACATCCTACTGTGGGATATGAATTAGGGAACACAATATGAGCTGACAAACTGTCCAGGGTTTACCCAGCCTCCCATTCAATGTTAGCTGGGATTGACTCATGCTTCCCCCGCAACCCTCAAAGGACGAGCAGTTTAGATGACAGGCAGACAGACAGATGGAATATGACCCGGAGGTTATGAGACTAGAGTTTAGCTGCTCATCAAAATAGAAGTCCCAATACAGGAAAGTATGCATGGATGACTCAGTTACAGCTCAGAGACACTGATGAGGACTTGCTGACTGACTGGCCCTGTATCGTACAAGTGGGTTACTTCTACTCTACGCCTTCTTGATTTTCTTTCAGGGAATAATGCGCGGTGTGGAGTGTACAGTGTAAGAATCATCTGAGAACAACACCTATCACTGCTGGCAGGATGAGAGCATTCTGATTTGAATAAAAGAGTTATAGAGATAAAACATTTGAAAGCCACTTTTAAGAGTAAATTATCATTAAAAAGGTGTTAACTGGACTTCTGCTAGACTTTTTTAAACAGGACATAAGATTTTACCCTTTAGAAATGAATGTGTCTATTTTTAGTGGATGACGCACAGACGATAAACAGTTTAAAATATTTCAAATGGAGAGGACGATGCTTTATGATGTTAATCAACGCAAAAAATAATTAAATCAGGGAGGAGGCAAAGTGGGTGAAATTTAATTTCTGTATTAATTATAGCCTGATATCATCAAGCTTGGCTCAGTGTCCTGACGCCTCCAGAGCACAGCGAGTCGAGGGAAGACCCCATGATGAGAGAGAAAATATAATTCCCAACAACTCCCTCCTGCTGTCGTCCCACTCCCACTGAGCTGAGGAAACTGAGCGGCCTATTAGAGGGCGCCGTGGCAGACGGGTCGGATCTTCAAAAGGGAACGAGGATGTCTTCTTTTGCAGCATGCAGTGTATAAATCCTCTCATTAGTGTACAACCAATGGAGGATTTTGTCTTTTGTAGAACTGGGAATCATTGAAGGGTAAAAAGTTGAAGTTCTGCCAATGTATGATGATCACAATTATGTATCATGATTGGTCTTAACGTATAAAGGAGTTCTGGAACAAAACTAACACTTGGTAAATGCACTTACCAGAAAAATCCCTGAACAACAACGCTAGCTATTCTCATTTCCATCCTCCGGTGGCCAGTTATATCGTCTGCAAGCTTCAGTAAAATATTCTAAACGGGATGTATTGTTCCTGCTCATTCTCCAATATGTCTGACACAGGAGAGACAATTGTTGTGGCTCGACTTTAATTGCTCCATCTGTATTGCGTCCCATCGGGATGTTGCCACCTCACAGACTTCCCCCTCATCGGCTGAGCAGATAAGTTCCGCACAGACCCCACTGCAGCAGTGCACTTCATTAAAGAGAAGAGTGCACTATACGAGGAGCCCTGCGCTTCAGCTGGAGCTCGCTGCTTGCGTAATCAGACATCCCTAACAGATGAAGCATGGTGCAACGTGCTGGAGCCGACTGCTACATTTACATCACTGCTTTGTCATCTGGAATCTGTACCTTGATACTTTTGCTCCATTCCAAACCAATTAGCACTTGATGGTCTGCGTGAAGGTGGTTTCCACTCCACTGAAAGCTAATCTCAATAGTCAATAGATCTCCAGGAGGCAGATCTTTGAGTTTAAGTGCCGGGAGATTCACAGTGAAACTCTCAACCAAGCATTAGCTACTATAAATACTAGAGCTAAGCCCAATGTATCTATATGTACTTCTCACGTGTTTCTGAAGTTTATCTGAAGTTAACCTGAGACTTCAAGAGTTAACAGCACTTTCTCTATCACACATCACTCGCACACTGCCGGCACAACCTACAGGAGCAATTTAAGGTTCAGTACTTGCCAAAGTACTAGGAAATATGCATCAACCTGTTGGTTAGTGGATGACCCACTTGACCTCCCAAGGAAAGAAGAAAAACTGAAGAACAAGTCAGACCCATGGATCAACACAAAATCAGTCAGTTTCACAGATTCACACATCTGCAAAAGTAAACGAAATGAAGCACGCAAACAAAATAACGCAAAGACCAAATTACAGTTGTTACAAAGTCAGAGAGTTCCAGATTTCAGTGAAACTATGTAATTTACCATTGAGGTGGTGGTTAGGTGGTGATGTTCTCCAGACGTGATCCAACGTCATTAATATCATGTGTTATGATATATCAGCTGATACATTGTTATTGAATTACAGACACTCAAATATTGATATCGGTGTGTGGCTCAGAACTCAGTCGAGCTTCAGTGCATATCTATCATAACAGGATGTTGAGTGGTCATTTACAGTGTGCGACTTATTTTTGGGGGGGGGGGGGGCACAGGTCTCCATGCTCCTTTTCATCAAATGTATCTACATTGTTATAGATTATGCTTTTCATTTTGTGTAAAACTTCGTGGTTGAATAATGTATAAATGAGCATCTTCCATCAACAAAGACGGAGGTTAACTGTGCACTCGTTATCCTCTGAGCTGTCTTACTGTACCATCTTTCTTCAAATACATATTTAGCGCAAATGTCGATGGCTGCTGTGGAAATGACTTGATTATCACAGCGTTTTGACAGGATGAATGCATTATCAAAGGCAATTAGGGTGTCACCAGTGTTTGCACAGGAGATGGATGATGCTTTGATGATCACGATGAAAAGCTATATATTGACCCAGAATGAACTGTCGTCCCGGTTATCTGAAAAATATTCACGCAGCTGTTTGCCCTGCTGGTTTCGCTGTTGAAAAGGTGAGTGTCACTTGTTATTTTTGGGAGAAACTGACATAAACAACAGACGTAACAAGTGATCTTTTTTTATCAGTGTGAGTCAAGTACGGTTAGGTCATAATCTGTTAAATATTGTGGTACATTACAACACATACACGAAGGCAAAAAAGGCAATGAGGCCTCGCTGAGGGAAAAAAAGCAGTTCAACATGCATCTGATTGGCTGCAGACACACACACCCATGTGTTCTTTCAAGGGGGAAACTATTTCCTCCAGGCTCTCCCCATATAAGTACAGCATGTCTCCCCCTGACTTTATTTACAGTCAAAAACTCTTAAGCGTGTGCATTAGCAGGAGAGATTTATCACTCAAGCCTGTTTCATTTGAGAGGCGCTGTAACTCTCCGTCTCTGTGCTCTGTAATAAGTGAAGAAAAATGTGCGCTAATGTAGCAGTCGCAGGAGTTTCAGTGAAATCCGCTCTAATCTGGACGTCTGCGTGACGGCCAGCATGGAGGGGAAGTGCAGAGTAATGGCACTGGTAATTGGGAAAATAGGTCACTCGGGATATGAGGTGTTTGCAGGTGGAGTTAATGGGGGATTGCTTTGGTTAAGGGCTAATATGAATCACGGGTAATGTGTTTTAAATACGGATGGCCGCGCTGTCACTTCAGTTCAAACGGCCCGGACTGATAGGTTTACACAACTCTCAAGATCGAGGTCATGGATTTAAACCAATCATCTTTATATCCTAATGGAAGGTTCCTTCACATCTAAAGCTTGTGTAGGAAATGAGATTAATCCAGGAACCTGATGGTTGCTTGTAAAAGACAATATTTAGTGAGAGGGCTCAGGGTTTATCGCCGGCCCTGTGAGCATGTTGTGGTTAATTATTATTTCCACAGGAAATCCCTGTATCCAGCTACAACCCCCACCTAAAACACACACTGATACAGAATCTCTCTCAAACACACACACGCTCACAATATTGAATGCAGCTGCATCTCCCAGAGGGGAAAAGGTAATTTGTCCAGCTCAGAAATAAGGGTCTCTACATTTCTCTCAGCAGGATGATGAAAAACATGAAACCGTGCTGCTAATGAAAAGAACACTCAGGATGTGTATTATTATTCCATCAGTCTCACCTAGTGAGCCCTGGCCCAGGTCCGAGCCATGAAGGAAGGGCCACGGCTTTTCCACCCTCTCCTCTCACAGTGATCTCGCGGCGTAGGCTGCCACTTGCAGATTTCCTCTTCATTCATTCCACAGGAATTTGGCTGCCATTTCCTGAGCAGAGGAGAAGGTTTGACTGGCTTCGTGCGGGGCCAAGCTGGTATTTATCTAACCACACACTGGGCTTGATTCATGTGAAACAAGCACGCCCTGTAAACAGTCTCATTACAGAACTCCAACACTTCATTACTCAACGGGCCAAGTCACTCGCGGGAGAGGGAGCCGAGGACGGTGCGAAAGAGCGGTTTGAGAACGTTTGCCTCAATGCATACAGAAGGGGACTGATGGATTTATCTCTGAGGTTATATGATCCAAACACACGGCCTGATGTGACTGAATAATCTCTGGCAGAACACAGTTAAAAGCGGCTGCTGCATGACTCAGCCTCCATGCTGACAGCAGGATTTTACAGCACAGCACTTAGCTTGGTTATTACTTACAGGAAACCACGAAGGCAAAAGGCTAAACTGAGTGAAAAGTGAGGATTAAATCCGTACCACAGGGTTCAGGGTATCTAATGAGGGTGTTGGTTGGTGCAGAACTCATGCACGTTGTAAGCTCCAAAAATCCAACCCTGCAGCAAAGCTAACCTTATATCCTCCTTTGCCTTCAGCTAGCACCGTCAACATTTGCAATACAACAAATCAATGTAATGCAATCTAAAACCTAATCGGATTTAATTGTGACAAAAATGGACATATTCATTTCTTCCTAACCACGTTACATTTATCACCGTGGGAATCACAAATTATTTCCTAATATCCTCTGTCATCTAATCTCTCGCATTGACACAACAGGAATCTGGGAGGGGAATCATTGCCCCTCTAAATCTATTTGTCGCACCACTCAAACTCACAGTGCTGCTCACCGTGGGTCACCTGTAATTTGTAATGTTAAATAAAGGGCAATTCATTTCCTGCTGGGCCGAAACAGTGAGACCAGACTAATACTGGCGCATCCACAGATTCAAATTCATTATAGCTGCCCGGCTGTTTCTGCTCATACCTGCATCCAGCCATGGATATTACAGAAGTGGACGACACAACAGTTCCAGCAAAACTCTTGATATGAAGGCAGGAGACACATGCAATAAAGAGCAGAGAAATTAATGTGCATGATATCAGCGGAGACTGGCTGTAGGGTTATTATTCATTATCAATTATATTTATCACCATGGCTGTTTTTACTTCTGCAATTCACAGATTTATACATGGTGCATGTAGAAGCTTGCATATTGAAGTGAATGGATTAATCATTTGTAATAAAGAGGGACAGTGCCTTTGACCAAAAAAGAAGACAGAGATGCTGTGGAATAAGTGAAGACTGCGTTCATGCCAGGTCCCTGTTACTTAAATATGAAGGACTCAAAGTGTTTTTATATCACAGTACTGCTTTTACTTTAGGATTTGACTCAGTTTTTTTCCGCCACTGGATGTGTGATGTTTGTGGTACAACATAAAGAAGAGCAGCAATTTTTACCTTCACCAAGAAGGGTTTTTTTCACCCCAGTCCATTTGTTTGTTTGTGAACAAGATTACTCAACAACAACTAAACTTATTACCATGGAACTTGGTGGAAAAATGTGTTCTGGGTCAGGGAAGATTTTAATTCTAAAGCAAAACCGATTCAGACATTTTTAATCACTTTTTCACCCTTGTAAGAAAAATCTGTTTAAGTTAAGTTTTTCAATATCTTCACGACTTTCACCCCCATCAAAGAGAATAATTCATGGTTCTTGATGAAAACATTCAGACACATTTAAGGAATTGGACACATCTCTCTATCAAGTTCAACCAAAACTTAGTGGAGGGATGGGACACAGACCAAGAAAGAATCCATTACATTTTTAGGGCAAATCTAGACAAGAATTTATTTCTCTCTCCAAATATTCAACAAAATAGGTATGTTATAGTTTTTATTGATCCAGTATTGTTATTATCATTTTAACACATTTTAGACGCATTTTAGGGAATCCAAGATCACCTGAATTTTAAAAATGTAATTTGCATTACTATTGTTTAGTTTGTAAAATTGACAGGGAAGGCATGTATTTTGTGTTATTTCAATTATACATACAGAATATTCTCTACATTAACTGCTCTTTACTAACAACCTCTAATAAACCTTTCCACCTAAACTCTTCAATCTGAAATCTAGATCTATACAGTAAATAAAAAAGAGCAGCTGTGTCTTTTTACATGTAGCACAGTGTCTCTGAGCAGAGCTCTGGAGCATCTTTGAGGAATGAGTGTCCAGTAGGATCTGGCCATAGTGCAAGCCCTGCTGCAGAGCAGGGACTGTGTTGCTGTCTGGCTGTATTCACCTGAGCCAAACAAATGGTTGTGTCAAGCTATCTCTGTTCATATACCCCTCCAGTCTAGAAAGCTCCATTTTTCAGCTGGAAGCGGCTGGCAAACGACTATGGAGGGAGGTGCATGACCCTGATGACTTCAGTGGCACCGCATCCAACGGTGAGACAGAAATTGATTTTCAAAATACAGACCATGTGCTGGGAAAGTGTGGGGTGTTTCCCATGAGCTCTCTGATCTGATAAAGGACTATAAAATGTAGTTATCCCAAATAACAAAACATCTTGGATACAATACATCCTGGTATTTTGATAGGCTTGCAGACGTTTTTTTGCATTAACACTGGATTTGACGATAACTAGTAATTGGTCTCACATTTCTACAAACATAATATGAATATTTGCTTTTCCATGAAACTAAAACACTCTGAAAGTTTTAACAAACACGGCAAAGTGCTCCTGATGTAAAACCTCTTAAACTCAGACAGACATCGACCCTTCACATCAGTGGGCGTAGAGGTTGGTGTTAATGCTTGAGGCCGTGCAGCAACACTTGCGTGTGCCAAGGCAAACTACAGTGTTGCTTCTCTTAATGTAGCATAGAAATGACTATGACAGGCTCCATCGGTTCTTCTGATCTCTGAGAAAGGCTGCATTTATTGCAGTGTGTGTGTAAAGTGGCATGTAAAAAAAAGAAATTCCTGCGACCCCAGCTTTCTATTTGCAGCTTGGATCACAGAGCTGTTCTCTGCCCTGTGTTTATGGTTCTTGTGCTGCCAAGAGGAGGGAAACAAGCAGAGGGATTGATACTGGAGGAGAACAAGTGGTCATGTGGTTATAAGCTCAACTGGCAGTAAACACGTGTGAGGGAAAATCGCAATTATATAGTTTGTAAAGACGTCAGGGTTAATGTGTCGCTATAATTAATTTGCTTAAGAAAAAATGTGACAACCGACCTAGAATACTTCAAATGTATGAGGTAAGAATGTCAGGTCTTTAAGTTCCATAGTTGCAAATGATTAAAATTAACACTGACATCGTTTTCAGACGATAAACACTCGTGTAAGCATTTGAGGTGAAGATTTTCAGTTGATCCCATATTCCTGCTGCAGTGTTTCCAGTCACATGCCTCTGTGCCCTGCCAGCAGAGGGAGCCGTTCCTGCAGCACCTCAGCTTCATTGTCATGTCCAGCCTCCTGTCTGGGCCCTGCTGCTGCTCGGCTTCCTTGACAGCCTTAAATCAACTAAATAGACTGAGAGAGAACATCTGCATTCCACAAGAGTCCTACGGTCGTCCTGTGGTCTTGTTGAATGTTTCATGGCACTTACGGAAACAGGGGAAATCATTTAAGAAAGAAATGTTGAGTTAACGATTTAAATTTAGCCTAATGGACACAGTTTGTGTTATTATTACAGAAACCAAAAGATAGTACTTGTAAATGTGGAGAAGAACCTGCAATATTCATTGATATTCATTACGTTATCAAACACACATTTCTATTTGTCTCTATGTATGTTTCCTCTTTTATTTGTTATAAAAAGACCCTATTCAAACATGACTAAATATTAATTAAAATAAATGTTATCAAATTATAATTACTAGAAGTAGTCGTTCTAACAATTACAATGTGCAATAAAATTACAAAAAATACAAATAAATTGTGTATGTTCTCATAGTGTTCACTTTTAATCATCATCTTTCTTTTGACATATGACAGTCAATGCAGCAGTTGATGCTTTCCAAGATGTAGGGGAGACTGCCACAGTCCAACCACAAGGTGGTGCTCTAAGAGGAGATTTGGAAGAGTCAACATCAAGCTGAGAGGCTGGAATTGCTTTTATGTATGTATATATTATAGTCTTTCTAATGCATGCTGCATGCAACCTGATATCTGTGTGATTGGACCCATATGAGCCTGTGTTAGACTTAATAAGCAGGTTATTTATTTGATTTTAAGCGCAGTGCTTCTTCCTGCCTGCAAGAGTCCTCATGGTGAGAACAAAGACGAGATGAGCAGCCTGCTGCAGGACTCATGTTTTTGCCTGATGAACGGCAACATTTACTGCTTCTAAAAAGGACAGGATACACAGAACACAGGGAGCGAAGCAGTGAAACCGGGCTGGAATGGTGGCAGCGAACAATGCAGGGAGGGCGGTTGCCAGGTTTTATGGTCTGGGATCCTGCTCCCAACCCCCCACCACCACCAGGTCCCTCTTCCTTCCTGCGATATGTACTGTAGTTTACACACGAGCCACTATACTGTGAAGCACGTTTGCTGAGGCAGAACAATGAAACAATGAGGCCGTGTGGAGCGGGGTGGCCATGTACAGCAGTTCAGAACAACACTTGACATGTGGTTTGTAACACCTTCATGATGTCCTTCAATATTAATCACTCCCACCCAAGTAATACAAACCTTATAACCCGAAGGCTCCATTAGATATTTGCCATTTTCATGCTGGTGCGGAAGTAGATAATTAAATAAAAATATAACAATAAGACAAGATAATCCTTTCTTAGTCCCACAACAGGGAAATTTGTTACCGAAACAAAGAGGAAAGCCAAAAAGAACATCTGTAAAAGTAATAAGTAAACATGCAATATCATAAGAAGGAAATCTAAAAATTTAAAATAGAAATTCAAAGAAAATGAGTAGTACAACTGCTGGATTTTTTACTTTTGACTTCTTACCTCAGCCTCTGTCACAAATAGTGATATCAAAGTTGTAATGAAATATTGTCAAAAAAAATTTTTCTGTTTTAAAACAGTCAAATGAATAATTCACGAGTTTAGAGTTAGATTGGAAAATGAGAAAAAGTGTGAAGCTCAAAAAACACGTTTAATTTAAAAACTGCAGTTTTACAGATTTGATTAAATTAAATGTTAAATTTCCTGCTGGAATTCTTACCCTTCACTCCTTGTGTGGTAGATAGTTCAGCCTTTGTCACAAATACAAGGTAATATTGAGAAGTTGTTTTGGGAATATTTTCTGACAGGAAGTTAAAGTTGGAAAAAGTTTAAAGTTTTAAAAAGGCATGTTTTATTTGAATGTTCTGTCCTAAGCCAACAGAAACTGCCGTGTTACAGATTTGTCCCTGTGAGTTAATGGTGACAGCAGTAGCTCTGATTTTCACCACTGCTCACAGACGAAGAGAACCAAGGTTGACCATGGCTTTTCATCCCACTCACACTACACACCACACAACACACACACACAAAGGGTGCATGACGGGCCATGGAGGAACCTGTTTCTGACAGTGCCTTAACAGCTGGAACTGTGGTCATCCATCACCACTGGGTTTGATAATAGGACCAGCTCCCCGGTGGGTCATTGACACAGATGACAAACCTGTCTGAGGGAGTTATAGAGCTGCCAATCCCTCCACTTGGTGCCACTTACTCAAATGACATTCACCCAATCACAGGCCAAGGGCTAAATTGAACAACCCACTTCCACTTAAAGTCTAAATACTGTTGCTTCTGATGGTATTTTCTAATGAAGCTATATGATTGAAAAACGACGCTGTTGTTTTTGGTTTCTTAACTTTCTACCTGCAGATAGAACATTTAATGTGACTTGAGACTCATTGGACGTGCTACTATAACTTCTGCACATTAACTCTGCATGTCACTGCTGCGAATACTGTGTGATTCCCCCACAACAGACAACAATACATAGCCACACAGGCATTTACAACTCCAACTATATGACGGCAATAAAAAGGCACAGCAAATGAGCCATTCTGGGAGCCCCAAGCCAGATGTTGAGTGAGTGGTGTGCGTAATAAGGCTTAATGAAGGGTTGGAGTTACCAAAGTGTCCAGGGGAATGAGAGGGAATAAACACAACACATAAACAAGTCCTAAAAATTAAACCTGCCAAGCATGTTGCATGCAACCGGTCCAGACTTGATAGAGATATTCTCAGGCACATTTCTCTTTATAGGAACAATCAATTACAAACTATTTTCTAATAGGAGTATGCTAGCAGGCACACATTGAGGTTTACATGAATAACAATATTCCAACTATTTACATTATTCAGAATAATACTTTATTTCGATAATTTGTTTATTTCATTTTTTACATGAATTGCTAAAATAATATTCCATTCATATTTCTGTTTACATGTTACTGATCATAGTCTGATCATGACTTGCATCATTTCACCCACTATGTCATTATATCCAACGTTATTCTGCCAGTGTTAAGCTAAGCTTTATTTAATTGCTGTAGCCACAAATGTGACAGGCCCTTGTCCATCTTGGAAGCTTGAGCAAAATTTTTAATGAATCATTATCTGCCAAGTTTTAAAACCCACATATGAAAGAGTTGAATGTACCATGCTACTGTGTAAACCACTTTGTGTGTTTTCTTTCTATTTTTTCATCTTGTATACGTCCTAATGTGATAAGGAAATAAAACATGTCTAAATAATGTAAAGTCACCCCACGTCTTAATTTGATTAGTATGACCTTATTTGGGTTAAAGTTATCAGAAAATGCTGTTTACATGTCAGAGTCTTATTCAGACTATTGCAAATATGTATCAGAATATTAGAGTCCATGTAAGCGTGGTTCACGATCTAAACTCTGTGTAGGGTCTGACCAAGGACCACCATGTATTCAAGGTGACATTATCCACAATGAAAAGAGGCTTCCTGAACTGGGAGCCTCTCTGTTTTACAACTTCCTTCTTGTGGTGACAATCCCACCAAAATACGTGTCAGGTTGTTGAACAAGAGTGATGATGTCCTGCACAAGTGGAAAAGCTGCACTCCCTTTTTTTATTTTAAATGCTGAAGCGAAACCAAAGCTTGTAGTGGGATTCTGCTCTCAGCACCAACTCTTTAAAACCACATAGCGCTCTCCATGTGCATATTTTCACCTTACACGCTAGAGCTCCGGCAAACGAGCTATTAATTGTTTTACTTGGCTGAGAGGAGGGTGATGCTGGACAAAGCTGCACATATTTGCCTGCAACCTCTTACAAGTCAAGCAGGGGAAGTCCCTGAGATAACATTTCCTTATCAACTCTCTGTTGACATGAAGTGTTTGATGTTTGTGCGCTGTAGAAAGGCGGTTGCAGTAAATCCAGAGTGAAAGTAGCAGTAACTTTATTATCCCCTCATTTAAACGTACTAATGATGGTGCTGGGTACATAGGAAGTGGTGCATGAGGCCTGAGTGTTGGATTCACATTGCCACGTCTTCAAAGACAGAGAGAGGAAACAGCTGCATTGACTCTATGGCAGGGAGCAACACAACAAAATCTGACTCCAGCACTGCCTGGACTCACACGTTCCTCCTCTGCACAGACATGAGCACTTACAACTTGATAGTGAAAGGACGTTGTTGTTGTTCCTGAGAGCTCATAACAAGACAAGACAAATTAAGGAAAGGTTAAGAGACACAGGTTGCGGCACAGAGGTCCACTCACTTAAAGTGATGCATTGCAAAATTGCTTTCCTATTGGGCAGAACATTTATTTTGTGTGACGGGTGTAGGCTTACTGTGTCAGCAAACAGGCTCGGGCTGTGTGTGTAGGTGTTACCTGTATTAACAAGTATTTTTCTTCCTGGAAGTTTTAATGGTTGTTCATTGCAGAGTTGTAAAATTTCTTGAGCACAGTGTGTCAATAAAGGGTGACATTTCCAATTTCCAGTATATTTAAGCCATAATCACACCTATTATTCCATGTTTAATTAATATATATTATTCAGTTTCACTTTCTTTAAAATTGCGACATAGGGCATTTTTCAATATAATTAATGGATCTTGATGAATAAAATCAGGATATTTAGGGTATTGCTATCTTTGGGTGTGCACAGTTTTATGCAGCTTGATGTAATTTAAGAGGAGGACCGTGCCTCAGTGCAGGTATGCTCTTTACTGAGTGACATTCTAGCTACAACTGTGATAACTAATGAAATCCAATACACCAGCTCTACTATATAAAGAGTTTTGATAGACAGTAATGTTTATTAGCCACCCTACACACACTGTCATTGACCTCACATATAACCATGTAGTTAAACTGATTCTCTCTGTGTCAATCAAATTTGAATATTATTATCTTTGTTAAGGCCAATACTGGATTAAGTTGGACCGGTACCTAACAAAGTGACCACTGAGAATGTATCACATTAGTACTTGGACATTAGTATTATAACTTTAATTTAAAAAAACAAATGAAAGTGTCATATACTTAAACCCTACTTGATTTGTTGTAAAGACTGATATATATACTTCAGGTTTATGTTCTGCTGCAGTAATCACATCATTACAAAATGCTGCCGACTGACTCTGTGTCCGTTTCAGGGGCTGATCAAGCCGTCTGGGTGTTAAGTGACCAATGCTGTGCCAGCGAGATAAGCCAGAGCTGAGAGTCAGGCCTGTCCAGTTGGTCAGGTCAAGACATCTGAGCCAGACATGCAGCAAATGGCAAACTGTCTGTCTCACGTTACCACTGTCAGCGAGGGGGGGGCCGGGAAGCTTTTCACCAACACCAACGCCAATTTCAGAGGGTCTCAGGAAGCAGGAAGCACATCATCACCACACTCAACGTTTCTATTTCCCTGAGCTGCAACCAAGAGCTGGAGCAACCACAATGTGTTCCCTTCTGAATGAACTCACAGTAGATAGTAAATAAAAACATCACACACACACACACGCACACACACACACACACACACACACACACACGCACACACACACACACACACACACACACACACAGATGAAATGGTAAATCAAACTATATAAACTTTTTATAAAAACACATCACTGCCAAATGTGACTTTGTCGATGGCGGACAGTGTGGCGCTCTGTCTGCTGCTGAGCTTCCTCTTCACTTACTCATGTGGACTGAAGTTATATAACAAAACCATAAAACTGATAAATCAAGCAGAGTCGTACAACCAGAATCAGTAAAGTCGCCTCTTTCCCAAACATAAACGACAGTATGTCACTAATGTGCGGGTCAGAGCTGAGAGGTCTGCCAGGGTTTTTAATGGCCTTGTAAATATTAAAGTCTGCTTGTAAAGTTTCATAAAGTGCTGAAATCTCTAACAGCTAATTCCTTTTACTGTCAGTCTGCAGAAAATTATAAAGCCGATGATGTGAAATTCTGTGCAGATTGACAAGTCGTCTTATTACATGGTCAAAGCGTTGGGAGGGCAGGCTGTGGTTGAAGCAGTGGCTGCCTGCTGGTGTTTTGGAGGAGGAGGGGGTCTGCGTCTGTGACTCTGGGACTGTGTGTCACCACTAGAGGGCAAAGCAGCTCCAAAAATCTGTCATGGTTTATGCCAACCTCAGTTGTTTGTGAAGGTTTGTGAGGATATAAAAAAAATACAGTTTGACATATCATTCATTCACAATGGTGTAAATTACTAATTACAACCTGAAATATATATAAAACATAAATCCTCAATAAAATCTGTTTGTTACAGGAAACAAATGATGAAATTCCATCAATGAGACCTTCACATTAAAAGTGCATGAGCTCATTCTTGAGGATTTGTTTTTCTTTTAAAATGATAAATCCAGCAGTTGCACAGGTCATAGGTCAGTGCAACCTTCTAAGTTGTTAATCTTTGTCTCAGTAGCGGCGCAGTTGAAGTTGAACTAAAGAGAATTGAGGATCTATACATAAGACAACATATATCCTTCATGAAACAGAAGGTGCTGAGATGTGTTGTATTAAGTGCTTCCTGTCATGCAGGAATGTGTTAGGTTTGTGGTACGGAGCTGGATTTGCTGGTCTGCCCCTCTGTGTTGTGTGCTGCTGTTGCCTCCCTTGTGCTGTGCTCTGCTCCACAGAGAGACCTGCTCTGCTCCTGTGAGTTTGGGCCTCGGGCCCCACAGCCACCTGGGCCACAGGGAAAAGGAATGCGCTGACTTAATGATGCACCGTAAATCAGACGAGCCACACAGCGATCCCGGAGCTGCCATTGGAGGACACTGTGCCTCCGAAAAAGCCCAGCCCACTCTGGACATGAGCCTCGTACAAAAAGCCTGAAAGCTACTCAGTATGGGGATCCACTTAGTGAAACCTGCACCGGGACGTGTTCTGCACTGCTACGCTCGTGGTAGATCCACAGTCACCTCTGCAGAGGTTGAGGAGGTCTCAGCCAGGCAAGACAGAGAGCAGGAGGGTTGAAACTGAGTGTGAGGAGCTCTACCCCCTCAAGGCTGATGGGAAACTAGATGGGGGCACGAAGGGGCTGAGCACTGGGGCAGACTGCCATAAGTGATTGCAGCTGCTGCTGAGGCCTTGAAGTTGGCTACAATAACATCCAGCCAAGTCAGGCAGATGACAAGGTGTGGAGGACCCTGTTTATTTTAATCCTGCTGGAGGAGCCAATTCAAACCTGAGACACTATGTAAATACAACAACATAGGTTATTCTGGTTTTATCATTTCATTTTGTTTCATCATCATTTCAAGTAACAATAATAGTCCATCCATCCATTATCTGTACTGTTTATCCTTTGAGGGTCGCAGGGGGAGCTGGAGACAATCTCAATGAGGGAGAGGCGGGGTACACCCTGGTCAGGTCACCAGCGTATTACAAGCCCAACATACAGATAAAATGCCATTCACACCAATAACCTAACCACACACGCATGTCTCTGGACTGGGTGGAGCCATGAAGTCACAGAAGAACATGCAAACTCCACACAGAAAGAGTTGGGACTCGAACATGGAACCCTCTTGCTGCAAGGCGACAGTGCAAATCACTGCACATTCATGTTTTCAAACAAAATTGGGGAACTTTAATTTCATCTTGGAGAAACTTGAGCAAAACAAGGAAGTTTTTGTACAGTTTCTTGCACGTCTGTAACAGCTGTGAGTATACAGGAATTACCAGTGCTGTTATTTCAAATTTAACATTCAGCTAAGTATTTTAATCTTATTCGAAATTATAAACTTTTCTCTTAGATTTCATTAACTGCAGCTGGGAGATATTTCAATCCACTGGGCAGAAGTCCTGCTCCTTCTTCTCAGGCAGCAGATTCTCTATAAAGTGAATGGAGGTGTTCACAGCACAGTCGCAGCAGCAGAGAGAGGCTGGTGGTGAAAGATGCTTCATTTTTCTCCCCAGGACTAACTTCTCCATGCAGTGTGGGACAGGACTAATGACAGTCATGTTAATGATGTTGACACTCCCACCAGCACCAGCCAGCATACAGTAATGAGGGGAAGTAAATAGCAGGTAGCTGACAACACGGCTGCTTCCGCTGCCTCACAACTAATGATCCCTTTCACACCCCCTGAACATACTTTGTAAAGATGACAGCACCCAGTTTAGGAGGGTAAATCCCGCCTTTTCTCACACTTTCACACCACCTGACACTGGAGTACACCTCTGTTAAAACACCATCACATCTACATCTGTATTGAACACGTGGATTCTCAGACATCTGATAAAGGGGGTAACAGATTGTGGAGGCCTAATCTTTCATTTGGGGATTAGCTTTATTTATCATATCAAGCATAGTTGTGAGGCCATGACATTGAAGATGCGGGATTACAGGTAGAATTACCACTGTGCCACTCATCGTTAAGAAAGTGTGAGATCTATATAAAGGATGCACTCGTGCTATTATGAGGGACTTGTGTTTAAAGGCTCCAAACCATTGACAAAACATGCTTTATCTGCTACCCAGCATATCACTGACCGGATATTATTATCATCTGTATTTTGGATCAGAGATGCGCCTGAAAACATACAGGGAGATACCAGTCGGCTGATTGGAATAATTGAAACAAGGCCAAAGTAACCTGATACTGTGGAACAAAAAAAGAAAAATGAGCGTTAAGTCCTCTGGTTTACCTGCTGAGCTCTTCTCATATGTGAGGGTATGTGTCTGCGTGACCCCGCTCTGAACTCCAAAGTGAAAAATTCATTCACCTCAGGAGCGTCTGTACAGCATGTGAAGATTGATGCATGTGGCAGAACACATGAGTAATGATGTCAACAGTCATCTTGGCAGTGGCAGCCATTATCATCTCTAGCATGAAATGACACAGGGCCTAATCTGATCCCTAAACAAACTATCACAATAATCCCAGAGCCCTTTATGCTCTGGGTTCACATAAAAAAATAATTTACATCATGAAATCGGTGGGTTCTGTAAGATCTTTGCAATTAATGGCTTCCCTCAAATGAGAATGATGCTGCAGCAGCGTATCTCACATACAGGACATGGTAGATGTTCTGCCTAGCAGCATGTGATACCTCATGTGATGAGCATCAACCCCATTTGCCACTGGTCGTGCCTGGAGCCACAGAGCATAGTAAAATGCATGAATCTGCCCTAGCAGCTGAGGTCCTCAGCCGTGACACTAACAATAAGTAGGCATCATTGATCACAGTGCAAAAACACAACAGGCCTCATTTTTAAAAATGTGTGTGGATAAATTGAGTTTGGTCGCTGCCTGGGCAGTAGTTCTAATGCAAATAACTTAATCTGATATTTGCTTTTAATCAGTAAGGCTGTTAAATTTGTGTTTTTATGTTGACCTCACATATTAATCTGTCCTGACATCAACTAATGAGCCGACAATGTCAGACCTGAAGTATTTTCTCTATCTCATGCTCGCATCGTGACCAGGTTTTGTTTTGTTTGTTTCTGTCCGGCTGTGACAGACAGACAGACTCACAGAGGGGTGGGGGTGGAGTGGTGAGATTGAGGGTATGTGGAGGGGGGGTAAGTTTCCATCAACACAGTGTCTGCAGAGGCACAAGGACTCTCTGACCCTCCTGTGAACTTTCAGGGGGGGTTGCACAGGGCAGAGGTCAGCATTCATGCTCATCACCGACAATGCATTGCTTTGCCCACAGCACAGAGAGAAGACAGTCAACACAGGCTGCTCAGATGAGCCTGAGTGTAATTATGCAAAACACGGTTTGGGGATATAGCTTCTTCATCCTTTGAGTATTCCTGCTGTTCTAATTCAGTTTTTGATTTTTCCTTAAAAAATATATAATATAACAAATAAAATATGACATACACTATAAATACCTCTGTTTCAGTGTGACTCTAAGGTCACATTAGGTGAGTATGACTCATAATACCACCTAATTTTACTCTATTCTATATTTGCACAATGCACAAGCCATGTATCTTAGATTTGGTTAGATTCAACATTATTGTTGTTGCACATAGTGAGTTTCAG
The DNA here is from genome assembly GCF_024713975.1 of Paralichthys olivaceus. NCBI lineage: Eukaryota > Metazoa > Chordata > Actinopteri > Pleuronectiformes > Paralichthyidae > Paralichthys > Paralichthys olivaceus. The sequence goes on from NC_091102.1 coordinate 10,434,037, forward strand.
TAGAATAGAGTTTAACAGTCAACCAGGCTAACAGTAGTCAAGCGCATTAGGAAATAAACAGTACAGAGAAAATTGAATGTAAAGAATGATCGATAAACAGATGAGGTGATGACATCAGAAAATGATGTAACTGTAATATACACTACAAAAGTGTAAATCAACATGCTTAACATTACAATTAAATGCTGCAATGATTTGTGTGTTATAATTTAAGCAGTTTTCTTTATGTTTCAGTTATGTAACTGTGGTTATGTCATCTACTTTTGCTGTTAATTTTTCTCCAGGAAATCAGTACAATCTTTCTTGATTTAAGTTGGAGAATCATGTTGAGTAACTAATAAGCCTTTGCATTGTTATATAAAGAGATCTTAAGACATCAGCATTGTGCCTTTTACATGTTGGAGTAAACCTTTCATCCTTGAACAAAGAATTATCATAGCATCAATAAATCACAGTATGGTCATGTAAATGTTAAAGAGCAAGCCAAACATAGGATGTGCTGGTGGGTGGTAAACTAATATGTCAGCACAGAGCTTTGCTGAGAAAGGCACATAGAAAATGTCCATTTTGCCCTTGGGCAACATGTGCACCTGAATCTGCAGACTAACATGGAGAGAGATACCATCGGGCTCAATGCTGCATCTGCCGCTGTGCTGAGAAGCAGGATGATGACGGGGAGACAGAAGGACGCCAAAGGGATGTGTCTGTTGCAGAACCATAGGATTGACTAATTCAGCTTTGCATGGCCGAGTCATATGTCCCCTCCCTCTCCCACCTACCCACCCCCTCCTGTCCCACCGAGGCCCTCCGAAATGCTGAGCAGCCGGAAAGCAGCACACTAGAACAGACAGGCCCAGTGGTGCAACAGCACAACAACATCCCCACCATCACTGTTGTTCCTTAAATACATATAGAAACATCTGCACGTACAAGCGCACATATATAATCCCATACAAACCCCACAATACATAATGATTAGCTGTGAATGAACTCGACCCTATTTCTCAAAAGCAAACTGAAACCCTCTTAGATCCTTTCAATTATTTGTGGGTGTTTTCACTGTGTTGCAGCAATCAGCACTGAAATCACATTTTCCATGATGTGTATGAAAAGCAGCTCAGGCTGTATTCCTCCACTGAACCACTAGGGGGTAAAGCTTCCCACATTAGATGGTTGCTGATATGTGCAGCAGGTCTAACTGCAACTACCCCTGATCCCCAGGACCAGACCTCCCCTCTGCTCTGTTATCCAGCGGTCTAAATGAACCAGTCCACCTCCGCATGATTATCATGATGTAAGGCTCTCTTAATTGGATTCTCCACCGAGTATAAGGACTTGTTATTGTAATGCGTTATCTATTTTCTCTAGATTTCTCTCAGCAGCATCTGGGAGATGTTGTCATTCCAATGATAAACACCATTTTCACTTGAGCCTTTATTACGAGACACCGTGTGCGAGAAATGGAGATAAATGAGCGTGAATCCCTGAGCTCTGATATGCGACTATAAGCTTTCACCTCCTGTGTACCCCCCAACGCTCTGCCAGTGGCCTCGCCTCCACACAGGGAGATGCACCGGTTAACAAATCACCAGCAGGATTACACGCTTTGAGCTTGGAGGGAAAATTGTTTTGTAAAGACACTTTGAGGAAACGCTCCTCCAGAAAAATGCATTTGCTGTTTGACTGTTTGGCCTCCCTAATCCTTATCTAAACCATGGGATAGATTGCTCAGTGCAACTACCTCTGTCCACGAGCAGCATATTTCTTTACTCATATATTATGATGTGGCCGTGCACCCACTGGTTTGGCTCCACGACATGTGCATGAAAGAGGATATTCATCTTGAAGTGCAGTAATATGATGAACTGATGCTCCCCCAGCTTTTTAGGTGCAACATTTCTGAGCGGACGTTGATGCAGTGCAGGAGATATGAGGAAACAGTGAAACATAAAGAGACCCTGTGTGACCTTCACAGCGAGTGATTGTATTTGAATAAGCTTCACATCTGTTTTGGCATGCTGGAATGTCAGAATAACATAAGCTAATGTCCTGGTGTGACTCCTGACCCAGTGGTCTTGTGACTCAAAACCCTCCTGTAGATGTCTGACAGCAACATACTGTAGGGAACCACCTCGCTGCATGCAGAAACCACTGTCCACCAACACGATGAAAATAATCTTTTTACATCCTAAGTCATATCGGAATCTAATAAGAGCAGCAATTTTTGGCCCACCTTAACCTGGTGGTGAACTCTGTAGTTAATAAGCAGTGGTTATTATTTTACCATCAATCAAGAGCAAGGCAGGCAGGGTGCTCTCTCACCTCACAGCACTGCCTTGCAATCTAATTGTGCCCAAGCTTCATCATTTTCCAGAACAATCAATTGCTCTTCTAGCTGGATGCAGGCAGCCATGCCCCGGACCACTGCACAGCCTTTAATATGAGCTCCATCGTCCAGGCCTCCTAACCAGAGAGCCAGGAGGCAGCTCTGTTGGCCTGACGGGCCCTGCCTCAAAACCTGTGTTCCATCATTGTTTTTTTTGTTTTTTTGCGGTATCTCTCCTGACAGGTCGAGTCTCTTCGTGAAGCTTTGAAAATCAAGATGTGGCGAGAATGTGATGAGACCCTTGAGGTAGTGGCTGAACTTTTGAACCAGCGTGCGGGGACAGTCGAGGCTACGCAGACAAAATTAAGTGGCCTACTGCCTCGGAGCTGTCACTAATGGGGTAAACATTGACATATGAGCGCAGTCTCAAACAGCCATTCATCTGAGCAACTTCGCCAACCTTGAGAGGAAGCAACATCCTCCTGTCTGTGACAATTCAAAACAAATAGAGAATAGATTATTTTCATAAACACATTTCCAAGAGGAATAGCACTTGACTAAGACGTATGGGCCCTGAAACTACTCGGTGCATTTCTCTCACCAAGCTGCAGTGTAAAAGTTATAAGTGCATTATGATATTATATTTATTACAGTACAATAAGTGTACACCTGTCTAATAAGAAAGACATTTGTATTACGATAATAAACTCTCCCCACCTGTTTTGGATGGATGTGCTTGTCAGAGAAAAGGTTTGTATTCATTTATTTTGCTAATTCATGCAAGAATCTCACTATAATGACATGACACGAGATGTAATGAAGTAACCCCGCCATGTGCATCACAACCCCAAAATGTTGCCTTTGGGTTTTCCACTCGCAGCGTGGTAAACTTATTTGTTATACGTATGTCATTGCTGAAGATGAAGACATATGGCTCTTTTAAAGCTGCTAACAATACCAATCAATAATCATGAATGTCTCAGTATTGTCATATTTCATAAATCAGCTCCATTGTTTGGGGATGACAGTGATCATTCTCTACAGAGACGCAGCATGAATGCATGCAAATAATCTTTATCTTGATCACAGTCATGTGAACTGACCACATTGACATCCATTATTTATACGGGTCTAATAGTCCTAATGCTGTTTTAAAGATTTAAGGACTTCCTGGGTTAAGATGTAAATGTAGACATAAAATGAACGTTCGCGACGTGTGTAAAGAGATTCACACTGAGATTAAGACAAATTTGAGATTTATGTGCACACTAGAAACATTTTGACCCATTTTCTTCATGTACTTTGTACCTTATGGTCCTGAACACCGATCCGACATCTCATAAGTGATTTTTTTTTCATTCAGGCGACTCTGACCAGCTAGTCTGCATGTCGAGGAGTTACTATTTAGCAGTAGATTTATGTTTAAGAGCACAGCGGGATAACCTGCTTGGCAAACTGTGCTGGTTCCCAGCCAAAGCTATCCGTAACACACAGTTTGAATCAGAGGAGCAGGCTGAGCAGGAGAGCAAAGCCAGAGATATTGTCACAGAGCGTGTTTTCTTTTTTCTCTACTGAATGAAGGAAATGCCCACATGGACACAAACCGGCCCCAGTGCTGCATGAAAGCCCGGCTTCCTCTCAAATACAGTAGGTGTTGATGGACAAAAGTAAAATTAATAGTTTTGTCTCACACACACACACAAAAAAACACCTCATGGGCACATTCATACACCAAAAATAACTGGCTCTTCCTCATGCTACAACACAAAGCACAATTGAGAGCGATGTGTCGCTGCAGTCAGGCAAAGGTTGAAGTACGTGGGAAAAAGCACAGGCGTACAACTGCCGAGAGGCATGCAGCGGGAGAACTATCTGTCATAGGACTATTTCTTGCAGGTCCGTGACGGACCAGCTAAAAACGACAATCTAATAGCCGGGATGACATTTTGTTTAAAAACGTGGTGACAGAATGATCCCATGTCTCTGTAACTGTAGCTGCTGCCGGGCCAGGAGTCAGCCATTATTCTCTACTTATCCACTGTCTGTCTTGGTGGTCACCGTGAGTGCTACTTGTAATGGGCTATGATGGGTTTGTATGACTTATGATAGGATCTCCCATGTCAGCCCATGTCATGCAAATATTTATGTCAAGTAGGAACACTTAAGTACACGAGCACATGTTCTGATAGATGTGAATTCCCAGTTGGAGCTGTGGTGATTGAATGTATCTCAGGCAGTGGCCTATTTCCTCTCCCCCTCCCCAAGCCTGGCCACCAGCGCCATGCCAGGGCACTGCCCCCTTCTTCCTCTGAGAGATCCTGTGATTGAGAGAGCTGAACACTGTTTACTTTGGCTGCGCCTCAGAGAGGCAGATGGACGTAGACAGAGGCAGAGACGAGGGCAGAAAAAGACAGATAAAAGACAGAGGAAAAGATGAGCAAACAGACAGCTCCAATCTCAACATCTAATTTCTCAACAGGCAGCAATCACTGTCTTCTCTGTGCTTATTTATGCCTTGATTTTTCTGCAAAGTGTCATTCAAACAGCAGGCAAGTGGCCAAAGATGTAACAGACATAATATGATATAATGTTGGCTTGTGGGTATTGTATGAGTTGGTGTCATATATTCACTGTCATAAGCAGCATTTAAAGGCTGTAATTTGAAGTGTGAGAGCTGATAAATACGAGTTGTGTCCCCCCATTGTGAGGGAGCAGTCTAAGTGGTGAACTCTCTCTTTCATCCTCTTCCTTTGCCTGTGGCTTTCTCAAGCGTCAACATTCTTCCACTTATCTTTATAGCCATTAGCACTGTCAGCCTCCCCGCGTCTCTGCTCAGACTCACTGTGAAGCTCTCGCTGGAATTCCATGAGTATCAGTCGACGAGCGAGATTCCTCGAAACATGAGTCGCAAACAAATTGAGGTATTTGTGTTTCTTGAGGAGTAAACAGGGAAGAACATGATCTGGCGTGAGGAGTGCGCTGGCCTTTGCTTGCACCTGTGGCTCGACAGCAAACACACACTTACCCACACAATGTGACGAAAACTGACTCAGTATGACTGACACAAATACTACGGTCAACTAAACATAGAATACTTTATAATAGTGTATTGGCAATTCTCTCTTCGTCTCAGGAATATGTTCAGAAAGCAGCTTTAGGTGCATCTACCCAAAACTAAAAGTCTAATACAACATACATGCAACCAGAGAGAAGCACACTTTTAGAATTTGCTGCACAATGTAAACACTACTGTATCAAGCATAAACATAATATGATGTTAAAGTTGCTGTACTTGATTAACATAGAATGTTTATGACCAATACATTAACAAAAATCTGCTTATTCATGATTTTTTGTTGTTGAAATGGTTGTTCAGTGAGGAGGGCAGTTCCCAGCCCTCCCTGATTTATTGAAGTACCTCTGGCATCCTATAGGGGGAGTCTGGCATCATCTCTGTGTGTCAGGACACACACACACACACACACACACACACACACACACACACACACACACACACACACACACAGGATAGACCACACACTGATGGAATGTGCAATCCTGTCATCAGCTCGTAATTACAGACTTGAACCAGCGAGATCCAACCTCCAGAGTTTTAAAAAAGCAGGAGAAAAAGAACTGCTCTCCAGATTGTGCCAGTGTGGCGTCTTTCACACTATTCCCCCTGCTCAGTGATTTCATTGGGAAGTGGCACACAGCTCTTTAACTTTTACGCCATGTTGTGAAGCTTACGAGCCATTTAAGTCCAATTAGAACAAAGTGAGCAACATGTCTTAAACATCACCCTCTTAACCTTTAAGCCGTTGTTGATCGACTAATCCCTGGGTGCGATAGAATTTGGGGCAGACAACATGAGGATTTGGCTAATCCCCCATTAAGGACCTCTGTAATCCTCTTGAAGATTCTTGTATACACACTGGGTTAAATACTGTAGTAACAGCAAAGGTCAAAGAGATTAACCTCACAGAAACTGATCTGAGTTGAGTTAGTTCAGACATGTTTCTTGGCTCTGCTGCATGTTAAGATGTACAAACACTCTGGCCATTAAATAATTTCATATTACATAGCCTGCAAGTTTTGTTGGTATTGCACTTGAATTGTGAAATTCGCAGAGATAAAGTGGCTGTGTTCCAAAAAAAGACAACATAATGTAACATAATCATATTTTAATGTTTTTTTATCTGGTTTACGTGCAAGTTTTTCCTCTCTTAATCTTTCATCAGTGCAGAATCATATTAATATGATTATTATCATTATTTAATCCCTGTAATATAATTCCCTTTGCAATGTGATGTCCGTGTGAATTCCTCTGTGAATGGAAAACATATATGCTCCATATGCTCTGTGGCTACTGATGTCAAGGCAGAGTGATTAGGTGGAAGTGGAGTTTATGTAAGCAATGGTGAGCGCAAATCAGCCCCAGATCTCCCCGCAAGATGCTCGCACTCACCGAGCTCACAGCACTCTGCCGCAGCGCATTGAGATATGTGATATTAAGTAGATGGCCATAAAACCTTGTCTGGACCCATGTGGTTGACTACAAGTAATAGTGAACAGTCAAATATATATTCAAGTTTTCAATGAAAGCCAGTTGAAAGTGTAATGATGTTAAAGTGCTGTCAGGGGAGCCCCAGCCTGATGTTTTATTGGCTGTTTATTTTATTGGAGGACTAGCCATGAATCTAGGTAGCCTTCAGTGATATTGCCACAGTGAGGTTGAGCCCCTCAGTCTGCATGAGAGATTTTATTGGCCAAACATTTGTTCCTTAGTACCGAAAGCGCCGAGGACTATGTCTTTCCAGTTCAATGGTGAAAATAGCAAACAGATGTGTGTTGGGTTTAAAGTGTGTTGCCTGGAATAGTGCTTTTTATGATGTTTTATTTACAGTAAAATGCTGCGTTTTACTTCAAAAATATAAAACATCGACTTCTACCTGTGTTGTGTGTGTTGCAAAGCAGTTCACGCTGAGGAAAATGGGTAAAATAAAATGAGTGGTTATGTTTAATGCACCAAACACTTACTATATGTACTGAGTGTAATTAATTCTTAGGGAATAACTGCACTGAAGCCTCAAAGAGGTTGAGTTAATATCATGGCCACACAAATTCCTGCCTGCATTGAAAGCCGTGCTATTGCTTTTGAGTGTTTCAAAACCCCGGGGGTAAAATAGTAATTTTTCCCACGATGCAGAATGCTCAATTCCATAAATGTGGATGAGATGTTGGGCAATTTCCGCAACATTTTCTCAGCTCACTAACTGTTGGCTACACTGCAATATGTGATAACTACGCCAGTGATATTTGGTGTATGGGACTAAATCCATTACAATAAGCATTTGCATAGTACAGTGGTGTCGTTGAACAAATGAGGAATATGTAATGATCCAATCTGTGTGGGACAGAGTGAACGCTGCAAGTAAATATGTAATGATTTCCACATGGCTGCACTTCTGATTCGAAGAACAAAAGCCCTCACTGTGTCTTTACGAATGACCCTGATCGTGCAGTTGCCGGTCCGGTCAGCACTAAACGTATCATTGACCTCACTTTTTGCAAGTGTTTTGAATTAGATATAGGCATCAACTGTGCATCTTACAAGAAAGATCCTTGGCAGAAGACTGGAGCGCACGTAATCAGCAGAGTAAATACTTACGAGCTGTTTGTGCAAACTGACAGGCCGGTGACTGATGTGGTTGCAAGAGAGTGGGCTGAATGGATGGCACAGATCAGACGCATGAGGTCAGAAAGAAAAGCTCTCGCTGCATTTGGCCCAGCTGATCTCCAATTAAACAGGGCACTGACATCACACAGCAGAGCAGACCATGTGAGCCACCTCCGGATCACTCGCCAAGACATGTCACACACACTCTCTTAGATTTCATCACAGGCCCATTATGGAAAACACACATACGCACAACTGCACACACGAAAAGTACAGAAGAAATGGTTGCACTTAATTTTGTCTTTATATTCGGACAAAACCAAGGGAAGCAGCGCGGGTGTTGATCTCATCTGCTCTGATGTTGGTACGTGATCTAGTTTCTGTGCAGGTCTGTACAGCTCAGGCAGTCCCTGTGGCGAGGGAGTAGCGAAACCCTTAAAAGACTTCCTCGGCTATCAAATTTCTAGCCTCAATATACGGAGCCCCGCAGTCAATATATCTATGACTATTATCTATCAATTAATACATCTGTCTCCATTGTAGGGGTCCGCTGCCCTGCTAGCGGCCTGACCAGGCAGTGAACTCTCGCATTCCTAAAAAACACGGTCATCCAGCCTCTGTAATTTGTCATGTTAGAAGTTGACAGTAAAAGGTCATCCACTCCCATCGCTGGAGGCAAGAAAAAGCACCAGGATGAAAGTACGTTCAGACGATGGCTATTGCTGGGTTCTCCCTATTTGTATAAGACTGTGAAGACACACGCACAGCTTTATCTAATCTAGGCCACCTATCTGTCTTTTACTCTCCAGAATATCTGAGAGCAGAGGAACCAGCAACTCCATTTAAAAATGCAGTCCAGCTCCTAATAACCCACCTTTTATATACCTTAAACTTCAATGTATAATAAGGAGAAGTCTGTGAGGGCAGTGTGACAGTATTTATAGGGTGTGGAGTATGAGGCGTTTCTGTCTTACAAGTCACACAGTGTCTTCCAAAACATGTTTTCACATTTATCTGCAGATTTTAAACAAGACATTTTACAAGACGTGAAATGATGTATATCCCTGCTGGGAGTAGTTTGAGTTTAAGAGGGGACTATGTCATGCAGCCCTTTGTGTTCACTGTAGATACTGTATCATGACTTATCAGCACGCTAACGCCACCTTCTACCAGCTGTATATTTTATGTTGCAGTGTAGTTGCACATTTAGTTTCGAAGCCGACAAGCTATCCATTAAATCGGGCCACCTCTGACTCCACTCCAAAGAGAGGGCAGGTCTGCCAACAGCTCATCCATCATGCACAATATCAATCGATTTCCAAACATAAACAGCACATCTTTGATATAAGGGACAGCTGGATTGAAGGGCTTGGAAAAGGAAACGCACTCATAGGAATCACGGGCGAACGCTCTGGCCCCGTCGGCTCACCCTCTCTCCCCGACACTGGCTTTATTTAGCCGGGCTGCTCGCTTCCTGCAATTATTTTACTTCCAAACACAATGCCATCAACGCCTGCAGCTTCAAGACACTGTGGGTTCACTCAAGTGAGTCCACCAGTTCATCTACAACCGAGTCTGTATAACTTTTAACCTCTGTGGTAAAATCAGGTCAGTAACACATTTGACGTACGTGTGATTCTCTTTCACAGGAAATATTATTGATTCCTGTATATGACTGATATTGATTTGTGTAAAAATATTCATAAACCACAAACTTCATGAAAGGAGGAATAATCGCAGGGCGGTTGTATTGGACTGCATTGGTTTTAGAGAGGAATTCCTAGTAAACAAACAAGAATCTTATATAAAATCAGTTCCATGAACATGTCTGATCTTTTTCCATTAAAATCCATGAACCATTCTCTGAGAGATCAAATAAAATGTTGAAAAAATGACTCAATTTTAAGTGACCCAAAAAAAAAATTCCTAGATTCACCTTCTGAACCAGATCCACAACTAAATGTAACAGCTTCTTTCATGGGTCATGCCCCACCTCTCCCCAAATTCAGTTAGAGTTGGATCAATTGATTTGTGTAATCCTGCTTAAAAACAAATGAACATACGAACAAACAGGGGTCAAAACATAACCTCCTTCACTGTAGCGCAACCATAAAACTGCAGACCTATGCAAAACAAAGAATGCTGCTAACGGCATGAAGGTTAAAAGGGTGCATGTTTCAGACACTATATAGAGTAGAGCATTATATATGTATGAGGGGTACGGTGTGTGCGACGTAAGCACTCAGGAGCTGGGTGGGAGTCTTCCAGTCACAAGCCACTGTGGTAATAAGGGCTAAGATGTGGGGAAACAGACAGACAGGACTGTGGGCTGCTTTGGACATCGTCAACACTGATATTTAGTTCACAAAAGCAGCAAATAAAATAAAACTTCTTTGTTTTTGCTGGAGAATTACATGAACAATATCTTCATTGTTGGCATTTGTAGTTTCCTACTGTACTTTGGCCATTACCGCAACACTCAGCAGCCCAACATCCGCTGCACGTATCCTTCAATTATGAAACATGTGAATGTTTTATTAATTATTCATTTATAATTCTCTTGAACATGATATGGAGCAATTCCGTTAAGCCACATTGAAATATTATCAATTATCGTGTATTAATTTTTACCCAAGTGGATCCCCTATCTCCACTTACATTACCCTCCCCTGCTCTTACGCACAGCATTAGAGAGGGGTCATTAGCAGGCACCAGTGGGAAGGCAGCCCGCACTGGAGCAAAATAGAAGTCGTAAAGCAGCGCTGCTCATCGCATGGACATTACAAATTGACCCTCCCAATCCCTCAGCCGCTGCAATTGGCTGACAGCTTGCACCAATGACACGGTAAACCACAGGCTTTTCAAACTCAATTTAGTCCAGCATTAATTATTCCTCTAAGTATTCCATGTCCCTGTTAATATTGAAATTCATTAATGTATAAGGTGAGGGGCAGGTTGTGGTACACTTACCAGTGTGATGATACAATTTGATGGTAACTAACATTAAGACTAGCGAGCTGTGTGCTGCAGGACTCATACATCTTTGTTATACCAGACAAACGCTTCCCTTTGTTTTTTGGACTGAAACTTCCATTAACTTCCATTTCAAATTCACTAGCTGCTGTACGAGGAACTATCATACCCTCATGTCCATCTATATCTTTATACACCGGACAAAAATGAATTACCTGTGGTGCTAAATTGGATTTGGTGCAGCACAGCCTCAAATCATCAGAATGTTTGGTGCCGTAAGAGGATTACAATCTTTCCAGGATGTAAAAAATATTCAATACAAGTGGTAGGTTGCTCAGTTTAAGTGAAATACTGCACTACTGATGCACTTCAGGTCTGTCATCTAAGGTGATAAAGGTTCAGACTTAGTGCCTGAGGGCCCTGTTGTTCATTTGAACCCTTGGCCTTTGTTCTCAGGTTCAGAGGTCCAGACTCTGCTCTGCCTCAAACATTCACAGCATTGCCTCGTATGCAAAAAGAACTAATCACAGGTATGATTTAACTTATTGCAGGACAATTATACTGGTGGGCAGGTTAAAGGGTTTATTGCTTGGATCCAAAATTATATGGTTTCAAAAACTGTTTTCCTTGTGGCAGGAGAATACTCTGCATGGAGTTACATTCAGCATTAGTTGATCCCAGAAACATTCAGCAGCAGCCATTGAAATGCTGCTGTTATTTATAGCACAATACAGTCAGTTCCTTTTACACTACCCTTTTTCAGATGGGTTGAACTTGATGACACCAAGGCCTGTGACTAGATGATCTGAGTTCAGTCAGCTCTCGTTGTGTGGCCACAAGTAGATTACATACACACAAGACTTCCACCTATGTCTTTCAGACTCATCAGAATAATTATTCCTTGTTTCTCAGTCTGTCAGTTAGCTAAGATTTAGTAAAGATCGTCAGTTACCAAGGATTAATGTATGAGAATCTGTTAACGCTCCCTGTTTACAACCTGTTTACATACAGGTCAAATACCTTTAAACAAGAGATGATATTGACAGCAGCTTTGTGTTTGCTAAATGTGATTGTGGAGCAAATGCCGATTGAAGATATATTTTTCACATTTTATTTTTGCGAATGAAAAACAGAAATCTGTCTAAAAGTAAATCTAATAGAATCTAAACGCGTCAATAGTCTGCAGAAGTGTTTGTCAGATGCTTGAACCAAAGAATCCTTTCTGATCTGACAACACTACTGGCAGAATGACATCATTATACACACACTGCATGTCTTTGTGTCTGAAGACTTTGTGCAAGACTTATGTGCAAAAACCCACCTTGATTTGGATAAAATACTTTGTTAAAGTGAGAGAATAACTGGTCATGATTACTAGAAACCAGTGTTTACTGTCTCTAGAAAAGTGGAAATGAACTATGGTCCAGGATTTTGTTGACCCAACCATCCAATAAAATCAAATACTAAGTGCAATACTATGAATGTCTTCCAGAAAAATATTTCTAAAAGTGATGGCTTTTATCCCTGTATCTGATCAGTTAATTGCATCTCGCCTCGACAACAGACTTTTACCATGTCTTGATGCAGGTGTAGCCATTCAGACTTCCTTTGTCTTCACTGTGATCAGACAGCAACTCTAATTGAAACAGTTTCACTCATTAGTAGCACATCTTTAATTTACACATTACATTAATTCAGGATTTTGAAATCAATGCATTTTTTTGCTTAAATATATTGAATATTTTTTTCTCCACTACATGAAGGAGGGAGGGATTCAAAGAAGGGATAAAAGAAATGTTGAAACCCTCTCCTTCTGTACAGTCTGTGGGGATCCTATTCTGCAATAATGGTGTTGGGCTTGTGACATTCAGTGCTGATAGAGGACATCATTTCACAGGAGACCTCACAGAGCAGCTAGACCAGGAAGAATGTGGCCAGATGGAACTGGGCTGAATTGTCAACATTTCCCTGTTGACTAGCCAGCTAAGCAAGTTCTACAATGCAGGGGGTGATTTTTACATTCAGGAGGCAACAGACACAGCACACACGCGCGCGCGCACACACACACACACACACACACACACACACACACACACACACACACAGACACACACAAAGAGAGGGAGAGACAAAGAGAGATCCCAAAAAAGGCCCTAAAACCCAAACTAAAGTTAGTACACTGAGCCTCCTGAGTGCCTCGTCTGAGAGGGAGAGGACAAAGGTGAGGATTGGCTGTAATAAAGCCGTATGCCCGCTGTTAAGAAATGAAATGTAAAGCCATCACCGTGATCCATCTTCATTAAACAATTTCCCCTCTCCCTTGCTTGCGAGGGTATCAGTTTCAGGGGGTCAGGTGCTATTTCTCCTCCTCTTGGGTGTCGGCATGTGTTTAAATATACTGTGGAGCGCAGCACCAGTGCAGTGCAGTGAAGCAGAGGAATGGGAGGCCATTGGTCCCGTGCCGATTGGCTGCCATTCAAGGTTACTCTTGGAGGGTTTCCCATCACCCCCCTCTAAGTGATACATTGCAATCTGACAAATGCAAACTGTGGCATTTAGGAAAGCACTGGGAGAATAACTACTGTTGTGTTGTTAATACGGCCTCCTCACTGCCAAGTTAGATTGTTGGGCAGGGAGTTCTACAAGCTTGACGTCCATTACACAGCGGGATCATTTTATCAATGAACTGCATGGACTTCTCTCTTTTTTTTAAAAAAATATACAGTGCTTAAAGTTTTTAATTGTCTTTAATTTAGGAATCACCTGCTGGAGAAACGTAAGGTGGTGTATTTCAAATGAATTCCTAACAACAGAAAAAAGACAAAAAATGCATCTGTGTAGATTCAGTGAATACCTTTAAAAGAAGTTATGTTTTCACTCATCTGTTCGTCAGCAGGATTAAACAACAACTACTGCTCAGATTCCCATGAAATCTGACAGAAGGATGTGATATGGGACAAGATAGAATTAATTTTGTGGTCCGATAAATGGGCGGACCCAAGAATACATTTCTTTCATACCATTTTCTTTGCGAGTGCCATTGTCTACATAAAAGTACTTATTATACTCTTGGTAAACAAATGTGTCTGTGTACAATGATCAGATGTTGTTTTGACAAAGTAATTAAATGATTTATTCTCTTTTTTCCTGATGTTAGTTGAGGATGGCCTCTCAATTTTTTGCTGATTCACAGGGAAAATACTCCAGGACAGATCAGATGAATTGCCTTTTTCTCAAAGTCGTGTTTGTCTAAATAAGAACTCTGTGATCAATCTTCAGTCTTTCCGTTAAGCTTACTGTCGTGGCCGGCTCCTCATCTTCTGAGTAATCGCAAGACATTCTCAGATAGCTGATTGCCTCCTCATTTCGGGATAAATCTGTTATAATTTGAGTAAGCAGGTGTAGATCTCACTGCCTTGTGCAGCCAAAATAAACACAGAAGATAAGGCCTGTGAAATCTGTAGAGTAATTCTGTTTGCAGATATGTCAAAAGTATATGGCAGCCAAATGATATTGTATTATGTTGGAGAAATTACAAGAAGGAAGAGGAAACAGGAGGAATCATGGGAGAAATATCTCTCTATCTGTTCCCAAATGCAGCGAGCTCTTCCCCATGTATGGTTGCGAGGCACACATTAATTACACAGCTCACAGGAATTGCTCAGCTGCCATTGTCACCGAATTACTGCCTTTTGCTACAGATCAGCTCTGTCTCCTTTAATGTGCCATTTAATGCAGTTTCTTCTAATCCAGTTCATAGATAGAGGTGAATTGAAATGGTGCTGTGTGTGTTTTATGCAAATTGCAAGATGAGGTGATTAATTTATAATGGGTTTCGGTGCAATTGAAGACAGCGGGAACTGATCAAGGGCAAGGACATTATAGAATGGTACAGGCTGCATAGGGGTGGCTCTGCTTGTTCTGCACTGTGCCACAGCATGACAGTATCTCATTACATCTCGACAAAACACCTCCCCCATTGATAATGAGCATTTTTCATGAGGAGGGGCCGTTTTCGTCTCTTGTTGTATTTTCCTGATCAGGGCCGCACATCATTCTCCATCTAACTAAATCACGTATTGATCCAGCACAAGATCTCATATTCATGCATTTCTTCCACAGTTCACAATATGTTGTGTACTGTGGAAGAAATGGGCCTCAGCCAGTTGGAGACCCTCTTGTTTTCTATGGATGCTACATATTTACTGAAACACATCACCATCCACAATTTAATCACAATAGTCTTTACATGGGCTGATTAAAATGTCTTTCATATGACGTTAGGAAACCAAACACTTCTGCACACAAACTGACATTGTTTTCTCCAGAGTTTCTTTCTAGTGCAGCCACCACTGTAAATACAGTTGCTGAGTGTATTTTCCTTGCCTGGGGAAATACAACTGGAAAACACTGTTTATGTTTTGATGCCATTAACTGCTGTTAATTGTTTAACAGGCCTGGACAGATTCAGAGAAAGTTGCTCCAATGTTGTAATGTGTTTTTTTTAACCATTTTATAGCATTTATTGCCGTCTAATCTTCCAATGAATAATTCCAGGACATATATATACAGAATGTGATGCAACAGTTGGAAATTCCTCCACACAATTAGTCTACCATAGCATACAGTATGTTATAGTTTAAATGATATGGCTTTTTATTATTGTGAAAACATACACATGAACATTTTATGAATTGGATTTATATTACTTTCATTTGTATTATTTTATTCCATTTACTTGTAATATTCCCTTTTATTTATAACATTTTTTGTATTTATTTTACTTCCTCTTGTGGCCTGATTGCTGCGACTTCTCAGGAGTTCATTTCCATGTGTCACTTCAAGCTGTATAACTTGGCTGCTCCTTGAAATGATGAGCTATATATGTGTCTGTCAGCCAATAAGATGTCATTGCTGTACATTTATCATTTTTGCTTAAATATGGAATTAGCCTGATGTCTTTCACACATTTGCAAATGCCAATACAGAAGCCCTACATTTTAAAGTCATGATGTGATTTATTCCTCCATCCTCCCTGGTCGCCGTTTTTGAGGAAACGTGCATCAGATACTTTTTCCTGGAAAGAACAGGAGCTCTGAAACAGCCCGAGAGGCTCAGCAGTGAGACACAAAGCAGCAGTGGCACCGTTCATACCTTCAGGTGACAGAGTGCTGATGATTATAGCAAGGACAATGCCCTGCATGTGTCAAACAATTGGCAAATAATTTATGTCATTTTTTCCATTGTTATTTCCGTGGAGGGCACTAACTGTGTTGCCAATATCAAACCTCCTGCAGAGGAGAGGCGGGAAAAAAAAGGGACGTGCTACAAAAAGACTGATGGAGGGAGAGAGGAAGATGGAGCAAGAGGAGTGGATTGGGGGAGGGGGAGAAGTGCCAGGCTCAGCTTTTTCCTGACTGAAGATGCACAGCCATCTGTGAGGAGACAAACACACGTATGGCCATCATTTGTCCAACATCTTACGTGATGTGAAGGCTTTTCACTCGCCATGCCAACCTGTGTGGCAGATGATGTATGTGTTTCTTCAGTCCCGTGATTACTAGCATGGAGCTGCAGAGCAATGCTCTTCACCTCATCAGTTCCACAGGCTGCGCTCCAAGGTGGGTGAGGGATTCGCTGCAAGATGGCTTCTGACACACAGCACAACCAAGGCGTAGCAGCATGAATATTATACAGTGCATTTCACCACAGCCACCCACTGTGAACAGATCAATCGAGGTGGATGAGGTGAATTAGAATTTTAATACAGTGCCTAGGTGCAGTAATTAAAAAGAATGATTATATTTTATCTAAATGTATGAAAAAGTGGATGGTCTATTGGGGAGGTGCTTGCTGCTTTGCTGTTATAAATAGTGTACAATGCCCATATGTGCTTTGATGGAAATGTGTGATGGAATTACTGCACATATAATAATGTACATCAGATCTTTTTCCTTCCCTCATCATAATAATCTTCTTTATAGTGGTAGTAAATGTTCATTTTTATATCCAATAATGTTCTGAAAAACAATGCTTTGTTTATCTACCTTGCAAAGCAGCTAACCTGGATGTACATAATATATTTGCCTAGTCCTCTGCCTGCCATTAATCACTGCCAGTATTTGAGCAAGTATTATTAAGTTTCACTTAATTTGGAAATTACGCCCATTTCTCCTTTTTGTCTGTAATTATCTTTCATGGCTGGTAGGTGATGTGCAACAGGCTTATCTGTGACTGATACGGCAGCAACATAAAGATAAATACATAGATGAGGAGGTTGGCGGCAAAGAGGCCGAGACAACAACGCGGCATAATCAGACAAGCTGAGAGACAAGTGGGTGATAATTGTTGTGGGAGCCACGGGAGCTATAGGCTCTTTGAGAGTAAGGTAACAAACCAGCAAAACAGTAGAGATGAATCACAGCCGAGGCTGCTGCTGCTGCAGTCGAGCTTCCACTGAGGCCCTATTAGACCTGGCTCACAAGCTTCATGTTTCAACCACAGACTCCTGGTTACATCAACCTTAAAAGCTCATGGCTTCAAGAACCACATTAAACACCAACAGTGAAAAGGCTGCACTGTTTGATATCAAATCCATACTTTTGAAAGTTTTGGGTAACGTATCCTGTTGAGTGCTATTCTAGTTAAACATTTTATATTTCATTTTTTATTTACTCATCCACATTGCTTACTTGCTACTACTCACTTACCCAGTTGAAATCAAGTGATGAGACAATGTGACCTGACAGGGCCCGAACAGAACGGGACTTTTCGAAGTTGAACGGCGGGACAGGAAGGATGTCATTACTTTAAACTTCAGTACAAACTCCAGCTAAGTGAGCTTTGTCTCAATTAGAGCACCATGGGCTGTCAATCAACAAAAATATCTCCATTGTTCGGTGGATTCGTCCAGAGAGCGAGCAATGTTTTTGTAGGGTGACCTGGGCAACTATGCTGTGTCAACTGGTGTCAGGCTACAAGTGCAATATACTAGCCTGCCCGCAGGCTAAAACCCCAAACGAGGCCCCTTGTGTCCCAAACAACACCACCAAAGATAAGGTTCCAAGTCTTCTCCTTGACAAATATTTCTGGATGAAATGGCCAGAAGAAGTGACAGGGCCTTGGCGACTACACAGGAAACAGATGGAGAGCGTATACGAACATGGCCACGCAAGTAAAGACACTTGAATGAGTATCTTTGTTGAGCCATTCTAACACTAGTCATACATCAGCTGAAATGATAATCCTCTAATGTGCAAGGACGCTTACGATTTGTTCTTTTGTTCCTTCGGGGCAGAAGTCGAGGGCTCTCCTCTAATGGGAGCCTGCACCACAGAGGAAGCTTTGTCTCTCATCAAAGAGGAGGAAGTCCTCTACGGCTGTAACTACGTCGAGCCCCTCAGAGTGCATGTTACAGACGATGCTGCATCTTTCATGTTCCAATTCAGGGGAAGAGGAACAAGTGAACAACTCAACCTTTGACCCTCACATGACTTTTCAGAGCATGTGGTGATTTGTCTAAAGTTTGTGCCCTCAAAAACGATGACCAATCATTCACTGTCCAGACCTGCGGACCATAATGAATTCTTTTAGCTGAATTTTGAATTGACTAGATTTTCAGATGGTGTAATTAATTTCCCATGAACATTGAAAGTTTTTTGCCTTTCGGAAACAAACCAGGCCATCCAGTTCAGTGGTTTTCAAAATGGGACGAAGGAAAAACTCATTAGGTTTCCCCTCACCTCCCTCAGCCGTGGTTGAGCAACAGCAGGTTAAGTGTCACTCAGAAATTAGCGTTCTCCTGGTAGAGCAGTGGACGCCACATCAGCTGCTACCATTTTTGTAACTACATTAAACAAACCCTCTGAAGGCCTCAATGATGCATGCAATCTTAATTTTTATTACAGCAATTTATTATACACTCCCCAAGCTTATGACAGCCCCGACTGTCATTAACAGATTAATTATAATTTCCCCCTGCGCTCAGAGTTAAAGAGAAATGTGGACGCATACAGGCGTCCCTTAAAAACAATGAGAGTTTGGTAACCGGGTTTCATCGTTCCGGTGGCTTTACCCTTCACCCTTCCTGGAAGTAAATGAAATGAAAGAAGTGAGCGAGTGCTCCTAAGGTCCTCTCTGCAGCCACTGTGCATAAGAAAGACACAAATGAGGCACTTCAAAGAGAGAATCTCCACCCATGTCATCATGCGCCAAGAAATTGAAGAGGGTAGATGTGGAAGCTGTCTTCAGGTCCCACCTCCTTTGTGACATTGTTAAAGAAGAAAAAAAAGAACAAGAGAGCAATATCAATAGAGAGAAGATGTCATGTACTGTTAACAGCTCTTCCAAAGTCCTCCCTCAGATTTTCATATAAATCATGGCAACTGACCGTGCTGCCGCTTCACGGCAGCCTAGTTAAAACAATGACAACTAGGCTACATCATGTAGCATCTACACTGTATATGTCTGAATCAAGTTGTTGTTAATGATGCATTATTGCTATTAACTTTATTGTGCATCTTGTCATTTCAACGACTGACAAAAGCCATTCTCAGACATGAACTGAATGAAGAAAATTGGCTCCAAAAGTTTTTCCCAGACTCTGGCTTTTACATATGTAGAACACAGAAGGAGATTCAGCCATTGAGTTCTCACAGCCCCTCTGGATAATGTCAGGAAAATGTCCAGACTGCAGTGCATGACTGAATGCAGCTAAAGACCAATTAGCTTTTGCATGTAAAATATACAATCTAATTGTTTTCAGCTGTAAATGCTGAATCCTGCTGCGTACCGTGTGACAATTCAATGAATGTGCAGTTGATTTTAGCAAACAACTGAATGAATGAACAACTGCTGAATATGATCTCAGAGGCCTACCTAGTTTAGTTCAATCTGAAGTGATTTAAAATTCCAAACAAATGCACTAAAATGTATAGTGTATATCTATAAAGCCAGACCCAACGTGTACATGACACAAGCAGCTACTGTGCACAGATATTCATTGAAGGTCTATCCGCTGCAAATTAAAGCAAGAACTCAGAGATATTGAGGTCAGGTTAAGTTTAGCTAATTTGTGTTAAAGGCTCTAAGGCAAGAACATAAAAAGCAAGTCACTCTTTAGAAGGTAATAGCCCAATATTAGACAACGGTGAGGATTAAACTCATTACATCACCTCTAATCATCCCTAATGACCCTCGCCTGTAATTTGCACCTCATAAAAGTTCTTCAGTCTCAGAATTCATCATCTTGGGTTAAATCGATGAATTTAAAACTACAGTCAGAGTCAGCGTAAGAGAATGCTGGTCCATAAACGCTTGTAATCTGTCATGTAAAATAGATGAATATGAAAATATTAATATCTTATACATGAAAGGATGGTCATTGATAATACTGTGATTAAATTGTACAATAAGTTGCCTGACATGTATTTTCATTTAACAGTTTAACAACTGCTCTAAATCAGTAGTGGACAGGTGCATGAGCAGCAGAGTTATGAAATAAA
Organism: Paralichthys olivaceus; assembly: GCF_024713975.1. NCBI lineage: Eukaryota > Metazoa > Chordata > Actinopteri > Pleuronectiformes > Paralichthyidae > Paralichthys > Paralichthys olivaceus. The sequence goes on from NC_091102.1 coordinate 10,454,519, forward strand.
AGTTAGAAGAATCTGCTTTTAATGTCATCTGTTTTAAATTATCCAGTAGCTTGCAAGGCCAATGGTTATATAGTCTAGCAAAAGATATTAACGCCCTTAATCAGGGGTGGGTAGCCCACATCTCCCAGTGTTCATTCTACAGTGAGCCAGTAAATCCACACTGATTTTCAAACATTTGCTGATTGAGACGTTTTTGCAAACACTGCTCTACTATTATACTTTTTTTTTTAGATTTGCAGCAGTCACTGTGGAACCAGCAGCAATCTTTCCCTTCGGATCCTCATACGGCTCAACAGCGGTTGCAGATGGCAGGACGATCCCTTGATAGCAACATACTGTTATGCACATTTGCAAATGGAATTTTTCATGAGAGCTGCATACTCAGCTCACAGAGCTCCAGCTCCGGGCATCACTGCTGCTCAAATTGATAAGGCTGAGACGCTCATGGTCTTCCGCCATGCTGTGTCCACTTCAGGGGATTCTGGATGGTGTACGACCACCAGCTATAAAGAGCACTATGGCATAGGTGCCTCATGATTCTGTTTCACTCTCCATTTCTCTCTTGCCTGGGGATGTCACCGAACAACTCCTGCCTCACAGCCCCTCCTACCCCCCTTACCCATTTATTTGGGACATTTTTCTAAAATATGTTTTGTAATTATGTCAGAGCTGGGGGGTGAGATTATTATGTTTCTTTAAATACCTCAATTTGTCAGATTCTACGGTGAATACAGGTCACGTCAGTTCCCTCTTGTCTAAACCAATGGGAGCAACTGAGATTCTAACATCTACTTAGGTTTGAGGACTGAGCCACAAATTGCTGAAATAGAATTTAAATAAAATAAAATTAATAAAACAACAGAATCTCTTAATGAATGTGTGATCGAATAGTATTGAATGTTGAATGACGTTGAATGTTCTATTAATATAACTACTACTACCTGTTAGTGGCTAAGTGTAAGAGTGTACTTATCTTAACTTATGGTCTTCTATGGACTTGTCCCACGGTTGAACACTGCTCACACGTCCACTGTCTGACAGGCTGGACTCACCATCAAAGAATCTCCAAATAATTATTTATAAGAAAAAAACAATCAGCACAAATACTGTAAATATATACCACATGAACTTCTTTTTCTTCATAAGAACAACTTATGATGTACAGTTTAACCAAGTAGTAATAGCACTAATAATAGTTGTAAGTATATACTACAGCTGCAAAGTATTGAAATCCCATATATGATGACATTATGTGTTTCAACACTGGGACTTATTTTATATAACCATAAAACTCATAAACAGATTTTAGCATAACAAATTGTTATTTCTATTCAAACCACCCTTTTTAAATCATTTCAGTTTCACAAACTAATATACAATTTAACAAGCAATCACACTGTAGACCTACTACAACATTATAGTAAATTAACTTCACTAAAATTAAATATGTTAATGTTAATGTAACTGTGCAGTGCACTTTTAATATTTCACCACGCTAACCAAGCTAGAAATTAGATTTTTAAATAAACTAATACATAACCACCCCGAGCTAGCGCTTAGCACAAGCGTTTAGCATTGGCGATTAGCATCTATTTAGAGCATTAAATCAACGCACCGAAGTGCGGTGAAAATATTAGAGGAGATTCTACTCAGTTGGTTTTCATGGGAAGTGACTGACTTACCCCGCAAGTCTAGTGGCCTACATTCTTTCTGCTCAGTGACTAGCAACAAGCTAGCAAAGACACGTGTACTTGAACTCACCTTTGAGTGCCAACACTATTAACTGGACAGAGGACGTGTCCCTCCAATTCTCGATGGAGCCGCTCATAAATAAAAACAGCTTATTAGTGTCGACACGTGGAATAACGATAAAGAGTGAGCTCTTTATTCAGATACAGCAGGGTTCAGCTGCTCTCAGCGGAGCTCGACCCGGAAGTGGTGCGAAGACAACACTCAATGCTGCACACCTGTTCACTGGTGGTCTGCAAACACTGCGTCACACTTTACTGCTGGACACACACACTGTCTCACACACACACTGTCTCTAAATGATATACTGATGAGATGAGATCAAATAACATGAGATGGGATGAGATAAAGATAAAATAAGATAAAATGAGATGAGATTATATAAGATAAGATAAATTCAGATGAGATAAAACAAGACTTAAGGGTACAGTGTGTATAATTTAGTGATATCTATAGTGTTGAAATTGCTTGTTGCAGCTGAACATCACTCATCTCACCCTCTCCTTCCAAACATGAAAAAGAAACTGTGGTAGCTTCTGTTGTCATAAAAACTCAAAAGGTGTTTAGTTTGTCCAGTCTGGACTAATGAAAAAAACATGGAGGCCTCCGTAGAGAGGGTCCCCTCGATGTAATTTTAAAGTATTTAAATATAAAGGGCCTTTTCTGGGATAAAGAAAACTACAATTCATTCAATTAAGATGAAACGAACTGGTGAAAACATCATGAGAATCCTGAATCCTAAATCCTGATAATAGTTCCCCTTCACCTAAATCCTCACACTGGACCTTTAAGTAATCCTGAAGGTAATTCCTTACAGATTACAGTATCACTATATATAATAGTATACATTGAATAAAACAATAACAAATATATGTCCAAATAAAAATATAAAGTGTTTTACAAGCAAAGTACAAATATAAAGTATGCACAGAGTAATTCAGAGCCAGTGCCTCATGGAAATAACAATGAGCAGCTGTACTAATCCAGACTGCACAGCCATCTTTACAGGAGGTGAGAATTCAAAGAGAAGCTTTCTCCTCACGAAAATAACGTTAGCATGAAGGAAACCATCAAAATACACCACAGCCTACATATTTATGTCTGCTGTGTGCACGCAGGTGAAGCTTCGCTCATAATAAAGTGCATTGGTGCTGTGAAATGTTTTGTTCATCAGGATCACGATGAGAGACTCTGCACACCTGTTTGTGATTTTTCTCCATAACATGATGCATTTCCCGTCTAAAGCCATAAATCTCCCCCTTTTATCAACTGTCACCAAGTCAGACACTGTGACACAAACTGTGAAACTCCTGTTAAATTGATCACCTGAGTATTGATCGCAGTGCCTGATAAACTTTCTTAGAATTTATTAAACAACCTGAAAATAAAAAACAGTGTGAGTTGTTGTACATTCAAATTAGAGTTTCTTCATCATCCATTTCTGAGAAAACCTCAACTCATTATTATCCAGGACTCTGATGCTAATACCCGTGAATGAACTCTGAGCTAACAGAGTGAAGGATGTAAGCTGTGTCCCAATCTTTCGGAAGATACATTCTACGCAACGCTCAAAGGAAGAGAAAGGAGATGTTCTGGTCTACGAAGGTTTTCTGTGATTTCGTTCACCCGCTTGTCCCGTCCTTACCGTTGTCGCCTAGCAACCGAGCTAGTTGGACACAGCGAGAAAGTTTTAATGACCCTTGGTTTTTAAACATGTACCATTAGCTGATTGGTTGAGCTGAAACCTGATATCTAAAACTGTAGGCATCACATGTTTTGGTCTTGTGGCTTGCCGCTGCTGTTATCTCCTTTAAAAACAGCTTGAATCCTGGGATAGGTTGACCCACAGTAGGATCCACTCGATGAAGGGATGCATTTTTGGCCCCATTTGACAGCTTTGCCAGGCCACCGTGACACAATTGGTCTTTAAATGCAGCTTCCTAAGAAGATCACATTTTCAGACCTGCGTCCGTACAGGAACAATGAGCATGGCCTCTGTCCTACAAGCTTAAAAGGATTCAGACTGCTCAATCACACAGGTGACAAACTGGGGCAACATGAAGAGTTGTTGGAATCTGCAAAAACACACACTGTATTTCTCAAAATACATAAATCAATACTTGAACAATGCAACGGTCCTAAAAATCCTTGACTTGAAAAGCTTCATTAAATGGAGCCAGCAGTATTTTTAAAGGTATTGATTGAGCCTTTCACATGGCTTTGGTATTTGTTGCAGCGTGTATAAGGAGAACTGTGTGAGCGATGCCACAAAGCACAATGTTTCATTTATGAGCAGCAAGACACAACAGTACAGAGAGCTACGTTTCATTAAAATTTAATTAAGACAAATGATCTGGGAGAGCGCACCATCTCTTAGGTCGCTTTCCCACGTCACGTGACAACCAGCTGGACACAAACCGCCGAGGACAGAGAGAGGGAGGAAATGCACCCATCTGAAGGATTTTTGACGCATGATGGGAACGAAAAGGTTAACAACATGTCGCTAATGAGATTTCACAGTGCTACAGAGAATAGGCAATCCACTTTTTTCGGTGATATCTTTATGTTAATCATCAAGCTAGAATCACATAGATTACATAGAAAATTTTAAGATTAAACAATGCAAATTTTGGTCATTAAACGTGTGACTCGAAGCAACATTAGCATTATCTGAGATTGGTTAGGTGTGTCTGGTTAGCTTTTCACCAACTATACTGAGGGAAAACTCCGGCTCTTTAGCTGCCAGATGCTCCCCAATGTTCGCCAGCTTGTTGCAGACCCTATCTGCTGTTTGGTGCTGGTCGGCTAGTTTACAGTGGGTTAATCAGAGCTATTTCACTGGAAACAGCTGTTTTCTGCCTCTGGAAGCCACAGTGAAAGTAATGATGCCGAACTTGAACAGTAAAGTCACGGGATTTGAAAACAAAACAAAGAGCTGGAGGATGCTCTAAGACTAGTGGATCTGAGGAGAACTGCAGTAAAAATTGCACATGGGTTTATCAACACAAGTGACCCCCCCCCCCTTCACATCACATGTTTTCATTTGCATCATTGTTCATATAAATTATTCATAATAGCAGCTTTAATAAAAAAAACTTGAAATTGTTGATCATGTATTTTCACAGTGTAAACAGCTCAGATTGTGAATACGCGGGGTCTGATGTGCTTAATGAGACAAAATATAATAAGCCCAAGCTCGGTGCATACATTAACAATGAGAGAAACATTAGTAAAAAATAAATCACTCCACCCCTTGACTAAAGACATCTTATGTCGGTGCTTGTATAAAATCGTAAAGGTCCTTTATTTCCCTGTCAGTCAGACAGTTACCATAAAACCCTGAACACGCTGCCCTGCGACATACTGTACCACCACGATCGGAAACAGTAACAGTTACTGCACCCAGGTTGTCAGTGATCCATTTTTCATGAGAGAGCTTTATAATCGCAGCCTTCTGGACTTAATCCAAACCATGTGGCTTTAGGACAAGAGATGTAAAACCATGTGGAAATCTTATGACTTGTTTAAGATACCGCAGCAATAAGAATAAAGACCTAGAGGCATTTACAGCAATAGGTAAAGCAAGCAAGAAAAACAGGGGTTTCATCATTTTTTTAGATTTCATATTAGTAAAACTTCTGAGGCAGATGATGGTTATGTCATGTTTGCAGTCATTAGAGATTGGGTAAGTGCAGAAGGAGATTGATGAACCTGGGCAGCACTTGGTGGTCTCTGCTGCCTGGTCATACTAAGGCGAGCTCTTTACAGAGCTTCCCCCCGGGCAAGATAGAATATTGGTCGAAGTTCAGATATAACTTCATTTTCTATGTGGATGAAATGCACCTTAAGGGCAGAGGCAGTGGGTGGAGGAGCAGAAGGCGTTCGGCAGAATCTGTGTTTCCCGCTCACACAGATGCTCGGTGAGTCAGAGGCTGGGGCATAAAGAGAAATCCATTGTGGCTGTGGAGCCTGACTGCTGACAGAAATTAAATTGTGTCCACTGACTTTTCATATAGCGAACCCAAGGTCTGTGTCAATAGTGCCACCATCTCAATACCATTACTGAGCAAGCGAAAAAAGCTTTTTTGTTTGTACTGCAAATGTCAACCTTTCAGTTTCCTTTATCTTGCTCTCACACATGAGCAATTTCTAATAAAGGAAGCACGGTGCAATTTTCAGCGGTGAAATTTAATGACAGTCAGCATAACAGCCATTTTATTTACACTGATTAGTTAAAAATAAATGCTTTTTATAAACATGCACAGGAACCTTCCCGTGCATGTTTTTAAAAAGCACTTTGCAACCGAAGAATCCAGATAATAAAATATGCCGTGTCATATACTCCTGATGGTAATGAAATATTAGCAATATTAGAAAGTAAAGTGAGTTGCTGAAAAATACATAGTCCTTTACTATTATTAGTTTCATGCTGCTCTCATCTTTTTCTGTAAAATGCCACCAGTCAGATCCAGCTACAAAATTCTGCAGCTCTGATGTGATGCACAAATCTGAATGGTTGGTCGTACAGTAGAACAGAAGTAAATCTCTTTTCACTCCGGTGAATTTAAAATGTAAGTTGCCTAGCAACATTCTGTAGCCACAGGGTGTTTTTCTTCTGCACCTTTTCTACAAAGTCTTCACTTTAAATGACTTTTCACTAGTGAGTTAAAACTAAAAGTCAATACATAGGTTATATATAATATATATGACACATGCAATTTCTAGTAATCGTGCAAAATGATATTATGTTATTTAAGCTAATTTCCAAAGGTAGTTCTCTTTTTGGTATCATATTGACTAAATTGACCTTAGGTGTGAATATGAGTGTAATTGGTTGTTACAGCGATACACTGGTGACCAAAGTCAGCTGGGCTTGGCTCCAGCTCACACTCGAGGGATAAGTGATATAGATAATGAATGGGTGAATGTGATCCGTTCCCACAATAGTAGAACATGTAAGTGTTAGAAGTGATATTTGAGTGTCAAAATTCAGGAGCTAGATCCTTGGGAGGATACATGTGGAGACCGATTGCGTCACCATTTCAAAGACTCCTTCATTCGCAGCCGAGATATGTGTCTTCCCATTCCCAACCGATGGGTGGATCCTTCTTGGGCCGAGCTATCATGCTGTCGGTGAAGGTAGCTAGTTTGCTATGTGGGTGAACGAGCTGCTGTAAGCGCAGCAGTTCAAAGTAGCTAACGATACGGTAAGATATACTGATACTGTATAACAGTAAGAGTTGGAAAAGCTCATGACGTAAACATAAATCCTCCGTAAACTGGATCGTCACATTTTGGTTTGGCCTTTGTGGTTTTCTCAGTTTACAAAGGCCGTAGCATGTGGATTTCATATAATTGGGAAGACAACATTTAGCCTATACGCGTTTGTGTCTAGCAATGCGAGGGAATTTTTTTTCATTTGGTATTTTATATGTAGAACAACTAATACAAAACATCTCTTCTCTTTATTTCTTCAGGGGAAATGACAGCGATTAAAGAACAATTCATCCTGTTTGAGCAGGTAAAGATTTTAGCTTCAGATTTTAAATGTAAAATTAAGAAACAGCAGTTTCCCTGTCACTGACACCACTGTGGACCATTGTTGGTATATTTTTTTAAATATATCTGTACAGTCTGTTCAGTGAAATCTTGATCCAACAAGACAAGAAAGCCAGAGATTCCCAGCTCGCTCTTGTTCTCTACCTACAAGGATCCTCTGAGACAGATACAGTGCTCAAACGAATATCAGATTGACAGATTGATACATGAGGATGCTGGACGTGTTGATAGTAGCAATCTGTATGAAACACAGGCCAGAGCAGCAAAGAGAAATTACTTATTTTTTTGATGCATGGATCCCGCTGTTGAGCCTAGTTCATGGAAAGTTCAGTTGAGCAGCAGGCTCTGTCATGGTCCCTTTGAATGGATTCACTCTCCACTATCTCTCTGGCAGGCCGGGGGTAATGGATGAGGTGCAAGGTTTGAACAAAAAGCACATCTGCATCTACAACGATAAAGTCTCTCACAAAGGAGAGGCAGTTTTCTTTGAACGAGGACCCTCTCGGAGTTTCCACACACATGGTCTTCATAAACAGCTGTGGTCCAGAAATAACCAAACGTTCTTCTTCTGAGGCAAACTGATGAAAACGGATAAATGCAAGTACAAGTATAACAAACTGTTGTGTGTGTTTGTGTTTGTGTGTGTGTGTGTAACAGCGCTGACACAAAATCGCACTATGCCGCAAGCAGATGCTCACACAGACAGCAATCCATGCATTTTCACAACAGACCACAGCACAATACAACATAATGAGAAAGTATTTGACTAACACTTTTTCTAATTATGGTGTTGCCGCTCGTATAAACTGTTCTGAGGTATGTTTTCCTCTTTGCCTTTGGTCCATTATTGAGCACATGTCATTGCTCGGGGTAGACAGTATTGTGTAATTGACTGGCTGGCCCTGAGGCAACTGGAGATGTTAGGCATCTCTGTGGTCACACCTCAGTGCCTCACAGTTGGCAAGGCTGGGCTTGCAACAAATCACACTCCACTGACAGCCATGCTCGTCTTTTCCGTAGAACTGCAGAAACAGCAACAAAAAAGAGCCCGAAAGCCAAGGACAGCACATTTACATATTACTCAGCATCAAATAAATGTTTTGATGAACTCTATCTGCTAATAAGGACTAACGTGTTCAGACCAGAGAACTGTGAGCACATGGTAGAGGCACTTACCCTCCCTGTAACCTTAGAAATGGCTGGGAAACCTCTGCTCCTGCAAATGGGAAGGTCTGGCGGGGGAAATGTATTGTCTGGGCACTCCAGAGAGAGAACAGATGGGGACGTGCTCCTGTTGTTGGGCCAACAGGACACTTGAACAAGCAGATTGCACATTTACATTTGTGCCTCTGAACTGGAGACATTACGAGCCGGCGCTTTATGCGGAATAACACGCACTGTTGCATCCAGCATATAGAGTCCAGGACAGATGCTGCAGAACGCTGTCACTGCATGAGGATTACTTATTCATCAGTGCATGCATTAAACAGACATAAACTGGATTGGTTGTGCAACAAAAATGCAATGATATTGATATTAATCATTGCTTGCACATCACACATCTTTATAAAATCAGTTGTTCCTTTGAGATGCAGGAAAAAAACGCAGGGATAAGAATTGCCAGCATCACAAATGTATTCAGATGATGCCTGGTGGTCAGAGTGCATCCCAAAATCCTTTAGTTTGATTTTATCCCATCTATCATTATTCTCTTTGGCAAACACAATGCCATTGGTTCCCTGAAGAATTATAGGGCAGCACTGCAGAAGACAAACAATTTACTGGCACTTTGCTTCACTGAACAACACTGTCAGGCTGCCAGGAACCATCCATTTTAAACAATACATGTTTTAGTCTCCAAGCTGCACATTTCTTGGACACAATAACTCACAGTATTCATAGCAGCATTTAAGTTGCATCCCGGCTACTAAAGATAATGGAAGCAATTCAAACACTGGTAAAGTGTATTCTCACCACACAGTTGTCTTATGTTATTGTTTATGTGGTGGTCAAATCGTGGATCAGATGAGCACACAGGATGTGTTGGGGAATCACCATAACCTTCCACACCTCTGTTCAATACATCGTGCTCTAAACTAGCTCACCTCTAAAGAGGGGGAGCAGACACGATTCTTCTTGGCAGGGTTTTCTGCATTAACTCCCTCTCCTACCGTAGTGTAAATTAAGTGGGGAGCTAGAGCAGTGTGCCGAAGCAGGAATGTGGGCCTGAGGCAAAGCGGGTGCAGAGCAGCGGGATGCTCCAGGGGAGCCGGAGGCCACATTATGCCGCAGCAGAGCCAGAGAGCTGCGAGTCTGACAGCCCCACGCCCTCAGCGGACACACCAGGACCACTGCCACCGTATTCTCAGGACATTTACATTATTCAAAGATAAATGCATTGTCAATTTTGTGTCTCCCAACACTAGATATGTGTGCCGCTTCACTCCTCCCGCAGCCAAAGGTGGGCTCACCTCCACCCACTGCAAGACATGCTACAAATGAAATCAAATGTCTTCCTCAGTGGTGCAGAATTACTTAACCCTGCACGCTGCCACGGTGCTCTTGGATTTCAGATTGTAATGCAGGGGTCTGAAGGTAAGGAGAACAATGGAGGGAGGAAATGCTCCTCGGAATTGAGAAATGGGGCTACACATTGTAGTTTAGAAAACTGAGATTCAAGACCTAGAGTGAAGAATTTGAAAGGAATTGGAAACTGCTTCAATTTGTTGTCCAGAAACGTGATTAATTATTGTGTTCAGAATCATTAAGTGTAATCTGTGAGGTCACAGAAATATCATTTTACATTGGATAGTGAATAAATGGTTTAGGAAAAATCCTTCTCTTTACCCGACTCATCCATCTGCTATTTGAAATTTGGAGTTTTTTATCGTGTCTTTGTAAAGAAACAAAAGAGGTAAATATGATGACGGATTTCACTAAACTAGACAAAAGATGTCAAACTAAACATTTGACTTGAGCAATTATGTCTTTACCTCCTCACTGTGTTTAATCAATGCAGTTGGCTGAACCTTCAACCTTGTTATATTACAATTAATGAAAATGATATTGTGATGTTTATTGTTACTGTTTTATTTGCCGGCCCTTTGTCAAACAATATTCATTTATCATCAGCTCAGGATCACAGTCACAGATTCATTGTGTTACAAGGGTAGTTTTTAAGATTAAACTCATACTCCACCAAATACTGTTGCAGTTTTAAAATGTGGCGCTTGCTCAAGGCGTGATGAGCTGTTGGATCCATTGACCAAGCTGAATTTCTCTTGTTTGATGTGAAAGTTAAAGAATAGGTCTGCTGATTTTTTTATATTTTATAAGATCAAAATCAATGAGTATTGAATTTATATCTTGATATCAATATATCTACTGATATATGGATATTCCTCTTGTAAATTCTGGCCTTCAAAAACCATTGCAAACATTGCTAAATGGGAACATGGTCACAGTGTTATAGATACTCACATGTGTGTTAATCTGTTGCATATTAATCTCAAATAACTGCAGTATTTATACACATTTGAGTGACGTTTCCTAAAAACTAGAGATTTTATGTCTTTACAGTATTTTTTCCTTTCTGTTGTCCACAAAAAATCTTCTTGCAGATCCTGTGCGTTTACACCAATAGAGGTTTAACACCTCCACTGAAGCCAGAGTCAGTTTCACTGTACAAAGAAAAGTTATAGGCCTTGGGACAAACGTTGAAACTTCCTTCCATAGTTGAATTGTTAACTTTGATACTGAAAGTTATATGAATATAGTTATTCATTCAACAATCCATCTCTCATATCTAAAAGTCATAGACTATTTTACTGAAATAATGTGTCTGGGATTACAAATGAAAACCACACGGGATCATTCTTTATCCAGCAGACAGATTAAATTCCAAACCCTGTTACTGTAATAGGCACACTTGTAGCTTGCCATGAATTAGAGCTCTAATTATATTAGGTACTATTTTAAACAAAATAACACATTTCTTATGATCCATAGGTGTAATTTATAGCAAAGCCAGGTTCATTTTCCTGGGCAATCAATTTCGTGGTGTAGCAGAAGACTAATATAATTATGTAAAGTGCTGAGAGCTGAGTATCGCAGTCAGCACAGAAGGGTTTTTCGAAGATAAATGAAGATGCAATTTATTCACTCATAATTTCATACAGAAAATGCTGTGAAAGAAATCCATATGAGCATCAGAAGAAGGTAGAGGCACTAATACTTTTTGATATAGACTACCCAGTGCATTGTAGTCAAGGCTCGGGTAATGTATGAGTTACTTCAGGTTTCCTCACATCACTGAGCCATCTTTCACACAGAGGAAGGAAGGAGGAGAGGAGCCTTTTGGCCAAGCCCTCTAAATCATACCCAGAGGAGCGAGTCATTTATTATAGTTACAATTATATCAATATCACTAACACATAAGAGCTGCGATAAATCCACGCACATCAGTTTCTGTGACAACATGCATGATCAATGTGGGGGTCCTCGACTACTGTTATTCTTGGTGGTTTGGCTGCGTGGTTTTCTCAAAGTTGAAATGTTTTATGAATCAGCAACACTTCAGCCGCACCACAGAAATGATTGTATCACAGCCAGAGTTTCAGTCTCACATCAATTCTCATCTTTCTTCAGCTCCCCTTATAATTTTTTTTTTTTTTTTGCATGTTCTGATTTGAAAACACGAAGACTGCTGTTGTGGCTTGGGCTCCCATGGGTGAGCAAAACAAAGGGCCACCTACGCTTTGTGCATGGGGAATCCATTTCTGTCAGCTGCAGAGGAGCAGAGGAGAGTATAGGAGCTGACAGGGGAAATAGTATTTTAAGATTTTATGTGCTTCAGATGTGGATTTTGCAAAATGGAAAGCAACTCTGCAGCAGTCAGTCATTCCTGATTGGAGTGCTGCATTCTTATTTCAGGGTTTTCACCTTTATCTAAATATTTCTGGCTTTAGGGATGATTTTGCATTAATAATATGGTGATGTAAGCCACGCAGTGCTTGTGCAGGAGACATACAGTGCAGACTGAGTTGGCAAACGACACAGATGATGCCCCCCCCTGCACCACGAGCCCAGTGTGAGCCTCCTCTGCTCACTCACCTCCACACTGTGTGTGTGGTGAATCCTTAATGACAGCAGAGGCCGGAGAACAGGAAGGACTTGTGACAACGGTGTCCTCTAACATTCACATCTTCTGTCAGTGTTTACAGATGCTCAGGGTGTGTGTGGTACAGATCATTTTTCCTCCTCTCGTCTGATACTAAAGAATTCAGCCTTAACTGCAGCACTGTGTGGGGGAGAAGAGAGGAAATCCTGGCTGTCAGTTCAAGAGACTGAAGCAAGAAAACCTGGGATGTAAAACCATTTATATAAACATTTTATATAGAATGAACACTGTTTGTAGATGTGTGGACACTGTGAGGGGGAAAATGGCAAATTCTTTACTATAAAAACACAAATGTAAGTTTAAATGAGACAAAGAGTGAGAGAACGAGCATCAAATTAAGTCCTTTATTTAGAATAAAAATTGCATTTCAGATATTGAGACATTCTCTTTTATCAATATACATAAGAATACAAAATGAGGTCACTGGCAATTTAATTTAGCAACATTTGGCACAAGGACAATAGGTTTAATAATATTAATAATAACATCTTGTTATTATCTTATGATTGGCTGATACAGAAGAATAAAATCAGGTGAATGAATTAAAAATACATTTATACAGTAAAATCAATTGATAGCGTTCAGTTATCACACAAAATAATCAACAATATTTTCTTCAATTTAGTAAATTCAAGGTAAGTGACACTGGATCGTACAATCAAATAGTCTTTATAATTTAATTTTACAAACATTAAAATCAGACCAGCAATTAATCCTACACATTACAGTGACATATGCTCCAGTCACAGTGTTCCATCATGTTTAAGACAGTAGAAGTCACAGGCAAAACACATATTATTATTGTTATCATTTCTCCATTACAGAAAATGAATGAGTTGCTGTGTTAAAAACAAATCAGACCTTCAGGCCCTTTTCCCCTCACGTCTTCTGCTCCTCAGCTCCAGTTAACTATGGGTCAAGTCCTTTTTACTTTATGTCATAAAAGAAAATCCTTCCTCTGCTCAGTCTTCATCCGACGATAATCCACAATAACTGTGTTCGGTCAAAGACGAAGTTAAAGAATAGAAATAAAAATATAAATACACATCGGCCTGTAAATACTCTGTGTTAAAACCTTTTCTCAGCTGCAGCTCCCTGTTGTCTCTGGAGTCAGCGCGCGTAAAACATAAAAGCCCTCCTGGGATGGAGATGAGAGCTGCTGCTCTCTTACGCACAGAGGAACCATCGCGATATGACGAAGACGACGTGCACATCCACCAACTTTCTTCCAGGGGCTGCAACATGTTGGTGCAGCAGGAGAGATGTCCCAGTTTAGCCTTTAAAGAGTTACAGACACCAAGAAGCAGCCATGACTGTCCCTCCTTTATTCTACATGAGAGTCTCTGAAAGAAATAAAGATCCTCTCCAGACTCCCTGTCCCTCAACTCACACCTCAACCTGTCAAAAACAAAACTGTGGATTAAAATAGTGATTGTCCTCGTGTGTCCTGTGCAGAGATTGTGTCTTGTTCTCATTAATAGTGATCCCACACTAGGACTATACACTTGCCCACATGTAAACATTAGCCTCCACTGAGCAGGCGTGGTCTCCTCTGCTTTCATCCAATCAGGGACAATAAATCAGCTCCCAGCTGCTCCAACAAGGCACCAGGCTGACGATCATTCAGGAAGTAGCCTGATCCATTTCAAAATGTAATAAAAAGTTCACATTATTAAGCAAATGAAACAAGATTGTTTCATACATGATCAAATTAGAGCAACAAACCAGATCCATAAATGTAGTTTTACAGACACAGGCCTTTACTTTTGAGAGGAAAATATCTTTATTGCACATTTAAAACAATCTGTTAGTCGTGCATCCTAATAAAATAAAGTTGCAGTGGATGCATTGTATTGGGGTGGTTCTTTATCGTGTGTATTATTACTGACACACATTTCTAGTTTAGCAGGGTTAACATAAAATCTGGAAATCAGTTTGTTTAAATTGATGCTTCTGAGGCGCCATGTTGTCTAGATTCTTTCCTATGTTGATGGTTCATTTGTCCAAAATATGGTCATCACATGTCAGAGTTAAAGGATATGTTACAATTAAATAATTTAAAAATAAAATATAAATACAAAAATAACCTTTCGATATATTAATAATGACATAGATTCAAAAAATAATACATTAATTATTTCTATATATGTTCAGATTTTGAAGCTCATGCAGAAAGATGTTTTATTATTACTGTTTAATCTCGTCTTGTCTGGTTTTTAATTTTACTTATTCATGTTAAGCACTTTCTAACATTGTGAAGAAAAGTGCTGTGAATAAAGTGTATTATTATTATTATTATTATTATTATTATTATTATTATATTTCATAATTTGACTTGTTTTCCTTTCATGCAATTTGGTCCAGTTATGTATTTATGCAAAAATCAGAAATCAAAAAAATCATATTTTATCACCAGAATTTATTTGATAAATAAATTCCATTTGTTTTGGGGCAAAATGTGTTCTTTTCAATATCTTAATTTTAAAAAAGCTTTCAGGGGCTCAGTACCTGCAGCAGGGAGCAGCGATGGGGGAGAAGAGAGAAAGAACTCAGCCAGGGTTAAAATGGCCGCCAACCATTGAACACTGGGATGATCTGTAGCCCAAAGTAGAATCTGGTAGCCAAAACCATCCAGACTGGATCTGATCAAGAAGTAAAGCAGTCAGTGGAGTATTTAGATTAAAACCTGCTGAGACACAATCACTTCATGGCTGCAGGTTTTATGATTTACTTTGTGGATCTCTGTTGCTGTGTGGGACCTGCTGATGATTCCATGTGACACGAGTTTTCATTTGCCCTGATGCTCTTAAATTCTTGGATACATCACCTGCAGAAAATAATAATAATAAAAAATGAAACGTGAAAGCAGTTGGGATGCTTCTTCCTGCAGCTTCCCCCTCCACCATTACAGATTGTTTTTTTGGGTGGGGGGGTGCTGCTCGCTTTGCTTTGGACGTGGAATGCAAATGCTTTGTTCACGAGGAGGAGGGATCAGCGAGGAGTCTGAAAGCGACGAGTTTTTGATTAATGAGCTTTGAAATGGCTCTCCAGGAGCAATAAAGGATGAACTGCGCTCTCGCGCACGCGCACACGCACGGGCCTCCATCCATCGTTGCATCATTTCCAGTGTCAAAGAACCACCTCTTTTTTTTTTCTTTTTTTTTTTACTCCTCTATACTTTTATTATCACTAATCTGCTCTAAATAGCCATCAAGGAATGGGCAGGTTTTTATTCCCACTGTATTACTATTATTATTATTTCAATATTATTCAGTGATCAATTTAAACAGTCTGCAGTGATTGAGCTTATTCTGATAATCGTGTAGCCAAGTCTAAAAACAATGATGTGACACGTGAAAGATGAAATAAGCTCACTTCCCCTCATACACCAATAAAACATCAATAATCTCCAGAGCCCTCTATTTTTGCTGAAATGCACTTTGCATTGGAGCCGCCTGATGAGTCTTAGATATCGCGGTGTCTAATTATCGATTAGCTCCCAATGTTTGGACTGTACAGTGGAGCTGTGAGTCAATAAGCCTCCTCTCTATACTGTTAACCTGACAGCTCCACTGAGGGACGAATTCAAATCATCACACAGGCGGTGGATGAGCGTGTGTTCCTGCTGCAGGGCGTTTCAACCCAAACACAAGAAGCAGCAACAAAACGCAATAACAAACAAGACAAGTTTGAGCACTTTATTTACAAAATGTTAAACACAATAAAATATAACATTTCGATATCATTAGGTAAATTTATGGGTATCCAACTGAATGGAATAACAATGGAAGACGAAATCAAACATAGCAATGACTACACAAAAAAATGACATGCTGGTGTGTATAATAATATTTGATACTTCGATAGTCTACGTTTTGCTTAAGGTTTGACAACAAGATTAACCATGGACATACTGTATAGTGGTGTTTATACACTATCAAAATGCCCCATTTATCCCAGATTTACAATTAGAAATGCTCTTTTTCTTTTTTGCAACAATACACTGCGAGTCAAAGCATTTTTTTTCCAAACCCTGTTTTACCAACACTTCCAAGTGCACTGATCATGTCCAAAAAAGTCCCCACACACTTATAAATACTCGCATATAAAACGATAAATAATGTGCAATACAAAAGGATTTAAATAATAAATAGGCTATAATATGCTAGTATGAAAAGATTATGCAGCATAATAGAAAATAAATAAATAGAGGAGTGAGATCCTGGAAAAACAGAAGGAAAAATGTCCCGAAGAGTCTTTAACTCTCTCTTTGTCTCTTTCGCTCTAATGATGAGCTTCTTCTACTTTTCGTGATTCTACAAGACTTACCTTCAAGTAACGGCGATAACGAAATACTCAAAAAATCTGCGCATTGCACTTGAGAGAAAACAAAAAAAGATTAACAACTGACAACCATGTGTGCCTCATCTGCGCATCCCCAAATACTCAAGAGAAATGGACAAAGCTGTAGTATTTAGAAAATAATTACACAATAGCATTAATAGTAATATCAATAATACTGTAATAATACACACGACTCGCTTGGAGTGCAGTTATTAGACTAGTGAGGTAATAAAAAGAGCGCAACGTAATTTTGGCACACACACACACACACACACACACACACACGAACACACACGTACGCACACGCACGCACGCATACACACAGAGAGAGACCACATATTACAAATGCGTGAGTTTAGGCGCTTCCTGAATCCTTCCCTGAGACGCTTGGTGAGAGGTGAGGTCTGTGTACGTGGGATGGGGATCACACGGTCCGTGGTGGTGGTTTCCCGGGATCTGAGCGGCACAGCTGTAGTCCACACTGGTGGATGACGGGTGGGGGAGATGGCCGAGGTTGAACATGGGGCCCGAGGCTGGCATGGAATCAACAAAGTTCCCACCCACGTACACGGGGCTGCCTTGCAAATTGGCGTTGGCAAAGCCGTTGCTCTGCATGCCGTGGTGTTCGTACTCGGAGCCCGGGTACCTCTTCTGCTGCGGGATGCAGCCGCCCAAGGGCGCCGTGTACGCCGCCAAGCCGTACATGTTCTGCTGGGGCTTGGCGAAGGACGGGGGCGAGGGCGCGTCATAGCTGAGGCTGTTCACGTTCTGGAGCTGCCCAGAGTATCCAATGTGATTGGGGCCGCTGAGCGGCGGGCTTCTGTCCGGGGAGTGTCCCAGGGGAGAGTGCGCCAGCCCTTTAGACTTCTGGTCCTTTTTGTATTTCATCCTCCGGTTCTGAAACCAGATCTTTATTTGGCGCTCGGTGAGATTCAACAGATTCGCCATCTCCACTCTCCGGGGGCGACACAGGTAGCGGTTAAAGTGAAACTCCTTCTCCAGCTCCACGAGCTGCGCGCTGGTGTACGCAGTTCTGACCCGTTTGGACGCAGGTCCTGGTGGGCTCTTCTCATCACTCACCTCGCCACCTGCAAGTCAACACATGTGCATCTTATGATCCATAATAAAACCACTTCATAAACTTTACGCACAACTAGGCCAGGTCACCATAGGTCACCCCCCATGCATACACACTCACGCACACACTTTTTCCATTATGACCTCTACCTGCAGTGGTGCAGTTGTTGCCCTTCTGCTTTGCGTTCTGCCGGGTCTCCTTCATCCAGGGGAAGATCTGCTTGGTGAGGACTGGTGTGGAGGAGCTGGAGCCACTGCTTGATGGGGTTTTCTTCTTCTGGGGCGTAGGGCTGTTGGAGCTGGGGGAGGATGCGGACAGTGGTGGTGCCTGCTGCTCCCCAATACTCGTGGCCTGGCTGCTGCTGCTGCTGCTGCTTTGACTGCTGTTTTGCCGCATGCAGTCTCCGTTCAGGTCACTTTCTTTGAGGGTTGGAGGCCGGACGGCAGAGGTCTGGATGGGACACACTGGGCCCTGGTAGTCACTCTCAATGTTGGAAGAAGGGTACGACTGGTGTGCCGGGCCATAGTTGTAAGAGTCTGGTTTGGGGTAGGTGTAGCTTCCAAAAAGTCCAGAGTTATCGTAATATGTTGCTTTCTGCATTTTGTAGATTCAAAGCCAATAAGCCAGTGCAGCTCTATCCAATGGCATGGGTGTTGTTTATTCACGTGATTGGTGTTTCCCACCGTTGCTCCAGTCTTTGACCTACAAAGAGAAATATATCAGACTCCTGTGGGTACTCATGGATGAGGCCTTCACTCATTATACATGCGCCTTCCCTTACATTACTCCAATCCCTATAGTAGAGGTTTTAAATAAACTAATTCACAGGAGACTGCCTCTGCTGGGCCCACACTCAGGCTGCAGACATTGCAGGCCAATATCAAGCGTCACACCACAGTTTTACTTGCAGCCCCCCAAAAACTCAAGAGCCGTCCACATGACTTGTTTATGGCACAAAACAGTTAAAGTTTAACTTGCAGCAAAATGACCCTCTGGGAGGCTTTGGGAGTCCCTTAGAAATAAGCTGAATCAGCGTTTGACACACGCATACACACAATACCCTTTCACTAATCACACGGCCTGACAAAGCCCGTCATTCATTGTTCCCCCAGCAGCAGAAATATATGGCCCACCAAGGCTCACATAATGTTGGATCACATGATTACGCATAGAAGATATAGCTAAATACTGAAACCCTCCACTGGTTGTTATTAATGTTGGTATCAGAAATGTAGGTGATAGCTGTGAGTGTGTGAGAGAGAGAGGGGTGGGGGGTGGCAGAGAGAGGGAGAGACAGATTGAGTGGGTGGGGGTGGGAGGTAAATATGATATTTCATTAGATCTTACGCCCCAACCAAATATATTTTGGGTGGTTGGTCTTTTTCCCTTTTGTGCCCCCTTCATTCAAAAAAATGTTGTTTGCAAAAACAAATGAGCAGAAATATTCCAGTGTATATTTTCTACACAGCAGCTCCATTTGTTTTAGAATCTAACAGAGAAATCATGTCAGTGTTTTAACTAAAACACAAATATCAAAGGGCCCCGGCTCTACTGTATGTTGGTGGCTTGAGGAGGCGCAGTGCGCGGCGTGCATAACAATTGCACCTGTCAGTGTGGACCGCGGCAAAATTTATGACCGCAAATGTTATGGTTGTAAACGGCCTGCGAGAGGAATGAAAAGCAAAACAGCGCTGGAGACTCGCAGCCCCTCAGAAGTGTAAAACTACGCGTAGGAGGAAGGCAAGGGAAAGAATTTCATACTCGGCGACTTCTCCCACTTCATGCACAGGCTCCGGCTCATAAATGATGCCTCCATTCTGGCTGAGAGCGAGGCCGCAGACACACACACGCCGAGCTGAGAGCCTGGAGCTGTTTTACTGGTTTAAAAAGAGGGAAAGGTTTGTATGGAGCAGGTTACACCCGTTAAAGTGTGGAAATCGTGGGATGAAGTGGTGAAGCTCTTCTTAATTTTACGCCTTTTGTTTTGCATGGATGTGCTACTTGTTATATTTGAGAATGTGCAAGATGTAAACATGTATTTATTTTTACAAAATTCCCTTCGTTAACTATAGGCCTTATATCAGCGGCTGTGTTGCAAATGGGGACTCCGGCCTGCGTGCGTAAATCATGGCACGTCCAGGTTAAGTTAAAGCCATCCCTCATGTCTGTTTGTGGGATTTAAGCCTCCTGTGAAAGTCTGAGAGCGTTAATATGCAGCCTAATAACACATCGCCCTTTCACCTGGTTAGCAGTTGGCTGTGTCGTCCACTCCCTTCATTAAAGAAGTGTTACTCACCGAAATCTGCGCAGATCTCCTCGGTTTGCCTCACGCATTCATCACCGCTGCTCTCACCTCGACCTGGAAGGGAAATAAAATGTAATAAAAATGTCCTCGAAGTGGAGATTTTCTTTTTTCACCCCTTGAAATCCCAGCAAAATAAATAGACATTTAATTCAGCATATTGTGGAGAAAGATAAAGATTCAGCACCAGGACCACACCAGGTTATTTTCACCTGTTTTTAAAACAATACATTAGTGGACATGTATTAATTCAAGCTCCAGCCAAAAATCATTTTTCTAATTCGAATTGTCTCTGGACCACATGATATTTTGGTTTGTTTCCACTCAAGTTGAACATTGTCAATTGTCCCTGCAATGACCACATGGGATGATTTTTTTTACTCTCTGCTTTCAACGGCTTGAGAGTGAAAAGTCTTGCATGTGCACTTTTTACACAAAGAGCCAGGCCAAATATTCAGCAGTCATAAGCTTTTTTAGGTGACCTGTGGGTCATTCAGCATTTAAGTCAAAGTTTAATGAACAACGAGCAGTTTGACTTCAAGTAGCCTCAAGTCTCAACCAAAACTCAGAGCAGATTTTCAGCCGAGGACCAAGATGCTGGAGCGGCGGCGAGAGAGTAGAGATGGAACCTCAGAAAACTTATTTATATTTTATTACTCTTTTTCTCTTTGTTGTTGGAAAACATGGGTGTTCCTGCCAGCTTCCATTTGAGGATAATATTTTTATAAATATATGATGGAGATTTAAAATTCCTTCGGTGTGGATTATTTGTTAATGCTGGTCAATAATAAGCGCCTCAAGTGCGGTGGTGCACACTGAGCTACTAGTCGCAGACATGCTCCTCCATTCAAACCACAGTGTTTTTCGCCTACGCGCTGTTACGGTAAGTTTGCCTCGCACAAAAGGGCCGGAGTCAGTGTGGAGTGTTATTATCTCACTTATTCCCTTCAGAGTCTGAGTTAAACAACAACAGGAGGCGTTTGTATTTACATGAATTCAACCATAATAGCAGCTAATAATAATTGTATTTAAAACTATTCTTCAATTCTCGCTGTTGTTGTTGTGAGAAAATGCAAAGTTTGTTTTTTTTTTCCTGTAGAAAATATGTGCTGCTGAAGAAAATGCGTAAAATGCGTAATTTTCGGTAGAAATTCAGCAGCAATCCTTCAAAGATTCAACTGAAAAAGACGCACAATCATGAGTAAATAGTTGCTAAAGATGAAATGCTGATAAATTCAAATAATTAATAGCATGTTAGCCACATGGGGAATATTTGACTTATAAACAATATACCAGGCATGTTGTTTATTCCCATGTAGATAAACAAAATTACGCATGAGCCACAAATAACCAGAATGCAAGAGAAAAGTGTCCAAACAGCAGGAAAATATGAGTATGTGCCTTTGTCCTTGTCGACTCTCCAGCCCGGTCATCCCTTCAAACATCCAATATGAACTCATGTATAATATAACGTCGCAGGTTAACAAAGCCATACAGTTGAAACCACATAAATCACGGCAAACGCCACTGTGACGATAAGACAACAAATTAATGTGATTTACGATCCAAGAGGCGAAAAAAAAGAGAAAAGTTCCTCTGCTACTTCTTCCTCCGAGTCGAGGATTTAGAAAATCAGCTGAAAAGAAAGGGGGAAAAAAGCAGCAGGGCAGCTCAGGCTCAATGTGTCGATAATATTTGAGAAAGAAAATGAATTGGAGCGCTGCTTTTTGAGGAGTAGCTGTGCATGGATATCCCAGATCCGCTGCAGGTTCGCTGGAGAGAGCGACATTAACAAGCATCAGCTCCCTGAGTGGAATAAATCATAAATATTTCCCTTGCATTATATTAACCCGTGGTTAAAGGTTGCTTTGTGCCTCGCAGTTGCTTACCTGTGAATCAATTCATCATGGAGCAGTTTCCCTCTCAGCCTCAGCTCCTCTACTGGAATAAATCCTTCACCCTTTGTCTGCAGACAATGCTGTCCTAAACCTGATCTTGCTGTTTTTCAGACATTTCCATATACCAATGGAGACAGTATTCCCGAAAGAATGGAAGGACTCGCATTCAACTACCAATAAAAAGCGAACGAGGTATCCTTATTCCAGAAAAAAAAATCCCTGGCAATCAATCACCCATTGGAATATACAGGAATTCAGAAAGTGATAGGCCTGTGCAGATTTGGAGCTATAACATCAGTGAGGTTTTTTTAGGCTGTTTCGGAAGCGTTATGGTGACAAATAAAGGCGCTGCCTTAAGATACAAGCATATTTGTTCACGTGATTGTTCCCTTCTTCATCCAAGCCTTACCTCACCAATCCATTTTGATAAAGGGTGGCGTTTATTTCCTCCTCAACTGTGTGAAAATGTTCCACTGCCCATTTCTTCTCATCTGCCCCTGAACTGCGAGCATTGCATCTCGCCTGCGCCACATCCAGTATTTAAACACATGGGAGCAGATATGGTTTTGTTTGGGTATTAAAGAAGTGCGTGATCTCGTGCACTGTTTGGGGGATGTAGTGCAGTGCATTTGCGTAGAAATGATTTGTGCGTTTTAAATGCTGCAGCAGCTTTGACATTTTCTTCCTTTTTAGGGATTTCTTTTAACATCATTTATCCGCAAATAGAAACTATCAGGATTTGCGCAATACAACCTATAAAACTGGCCTATACAATAACCCACATGCATTATTTTACAATGAATGTTTAGTCGCCCAATTACTGCAGAGATGTGGGATGTGCATTTTGAAAATGATTTATGAAATAAATGACATGTGGTGTTTTTTTCTCCCTCCTCCATCTGGAACTGGATTGTATTCAAATAAAGCACATTATCATCTTTTGTTTGTTGTGTCTCTGCTGAAACACAAAGAGTGAGGGAGCCATGTCTTCTCCTGCATTGTTTTCACTATCAATCACAGGAAAGAAAAAATAAAAGTTTAATTAAATAATACCACTGTTTGATAGTTGGTAAATAAATGGATTAAAGAAAGGGGCCAGGGTGAATTTGAAGGTGAGGATTTGGAGCCGCAGAGAGCGACGGCAGAGCCCCGGTGGTTTTTTATCTTTGCTAAGAAGAGGAAGGAGCAGGAGGAGGAGAAGAAGCTGAAGAAGGAGAAGAAGAAGGGATGCAGGACTGGTAGCGTCGCAGCATATGTTCGGAGGGTAATAAAAGTGAAAGATTTACAGTTTTCGCCCGGCCCCCCAACAGCCTCGCACCCTTTCAGGAATTACTGAGAATGATTTACAAGGAGGCAGAAGTGTCAGCCTGGCCAAACTTCCACTAAACCTCTGAGAAATCAAAATGAGATCATTCCTTCTAACAATAAAAACAGACTGTCCCACAAAGAGAAAAAGGAGAGATAAATAACCTGTTATTTATCTCTCCTGTTATTTATCTTATAGTGAGGTGGAAATCCACTATAAAAAAAAGAAGAAGATGTGTTGCCAACAAAACAAAGCAGTTTGGAATTGAAAATGTTGGATGTTTTCAAAGAAAATATTTAGTCATGTGTTTTTTATTTTGAGCTTAATTGGTTCAAATCTGATTTAAAGCCAGAATAAAAGAATTAATGGACCCAGTGGAGGAGCCACAATGAGCTATGTGTCCGAAAGAGCATTTATTTAGAGTGAGCATCCATAAATACATGTCAGCGTCCCTTCGTTTTCACCACTTATCCTATCAATCCATTTCAAGATGCATGCGTAAAACTGCAAACTCCGACACCCAGGGCTGCAATTTCTACAACCATTTATATTTTGGAAAAGAAAAGGAAAGCGACATGCACAGAGCGACTGCAGCCACAGCCGTACACAATTCCTCTCACACATCAAAAGGAGCAATTTATCAAAATATCACGACATTTGATATCGTCATTCAGCAGCCACAGCGCTCAACATGAGAAAATGCTGAAATATTTACCTACCCAAGCATCCATCGGTTCGGATGTGTCGCTAAAAGTGCGCGGCTTTTTACGCTTGCGTTCGGGAATCGGATATTATTTTCTTGGGGGATCTCTTCAGTTTTCAAGTCTGATAGAGTCCTTGCGATTAATGACGACGCCGTGTTTCTAGGGGGACGTGCTGCATTAATTATTTAGACAATCACGTGGTCGAGGAGTGGAGAGCGGAGTGGTATGGTCTCTGGATGATATCTCTGAATGCAGACAGCGCACTTTAATGTATCTTTAGAGGGGGTTTGGGTCTGGGCTCGGAGAGAGGAGGCTTCTGCGAAACCAGCTGGAAATCAAATATGGCCGGATGGAGAGCAACGGCGTTGTGTTCCTTACACTGGGTGCAGTGTCATTGAAAATGGCACTGCCTTTGGCTCCCATTTATTGCTGCTCAGACATGTAGGTCAGTGTGGCTACACGCTGCACGGTGTGTAGTAGGCTGATCTGACCTGAGAACAGCTGAGGGAGAAAAGTATTTCTTTTCATTTAATCTTGGTATCTGGCCATTTTATTCATGTTTAATGACTTTTGAATAATAAATAAAGATCAGAACTCGCTGTCTTTTAGTAAGTGTGTATTAGTTAGTGTAGGTTAGTTAGATGTGCAATTGTCAGCACCTATATCTCCCTCCCCTTCTCATCCTCCCTTCAGCATCTGTGTGCAGATCATTTATGGCAGGATGGTGGATTGGTGGCATCACTTTGTCTCAGCTTCTCTGTGAATCCATATGACAGACGTCTGTACACATACACATGCACATAAACATGTATGCGTCTGTGCACGTCTACATGTCCGCAGATGGTCAGTGGGGATCAGACAGTGGTCACAGGGGAGGAAAACACTGCAGAGTGAGCGCACAGTGTTTCTCCACATGTCTGTTTAGATGGTCACTGTCTGTGTAGATCAGAACTGAATCCTGCAATGTGGAGGGTAGGGGGTCAGTGTTGCAGGGGGTCATCTTCAATAAAGGTGTGTGTGTGTGTGAGTGTCTGTGTGTCTGTGTGTGTGTGTGTGTGTGTGTGTGTGTGTGTGTGTGTGGTGGGGGAGGGGAGGGGAGGTCTAAAATCAAGCCTACAGTTGCTTATATCATGTGTGCGTAATGTTATACAGCAGCAATCAATGGGACGTAATCTGGTTTTGGAGCGAAACAAAGAAATCTGGAAAAGTTTCTCTTTGTGAGTTTGAGTCTGAGGAGGACAGTGGACTTTATGGACATTTGGGTTTGTTTAAATGTTTTTTTAAAGTGATGTGGAAATCAATCTACATTAAAGAGTTGAATTAAACTTTTGATCTAAATGTGTTTTTTGTTGAACGTAATCAGCTTGATATGAGCTGCAGAGCCTTTTCTACGAGGATGTTTTTACGCACAGAATCAGTTGCTTTAATCTAACGAGAGCTAACGAGTGAAAATGGAGATGGGGAGAAATACAAACTCCTTTATTCCATTTTTAAATATTAACTCAAGTAATTGTGTAAAAAATGGCACATTTGTGTTTTCAACTCTCACACTTGACGGGGGACGAGGCTCAATTTGCCAAAGTAGCGAACGTTTGGTGCATTTGTGTGTGTTTTGTCTAGAGCTCCATTTGGCTCCACGTTCGTGGCACCAGTGGGAAAAAAAAACACTGCCTTCACACCACAAGTGTTTCTTTTGTCAATGATGCAAACCCTAATGGTGTTGAATACATTGAAATTAAAATTTAGTTTTCAGAAATTTTTGAAAATATAAAATCCTCAGTAACAGAGGGAAAATGTGAAATGATTTCGAGAGTAGGAAAAATAAAAATGTATCTCGCGACAAAGTGCATTTTGCAAACATTTAAATGCATAATCAGTAGAAATCTTTATTTTCTTTCCAATATACTTCTCACATCTCAATGCACAATACAAGGTAGAAAGCATGTACAAAAATAAAACCAAAAAAGACTGTAGGCGATATCTTGACACGAGGAGACAGATGCGCAAATCAGAAGCTTTTGGTCTGATATAAATACTATTGTAAAAAGTGTAAAAGACTGGATTTCACGCACTGACTCTTACTGTGCATTCTTGGAGCTTTTTTGTAAGTGTCGAGGAGAAGAAGCTCCAGTTCTGAGGGGGGCTAAGAAGCGCCTGGGAGCGAAAATGCTGCCTGTCCGGCGGGTCAGGGGTGCTGGGGTCAGTCCTTGCGGCTGAAACGTGTCCCCTGGATGAACCTGCCTCTACTGCTTTGTCGACCTTCGCTTGAAATACCTTTTCAACTCCCTCATCGCGAAGACTTCAGAGGGAAGACCTCCTCGGATACTGGGAGAGCTTCTGGGCTTTTTTTGTGTGCGTGTCCGAAGACAATAACGGTGGAAAACAAGAAATATCTGTCTTGAAACGTGACGTGAAAACCCCCTCGGTTGTCCTGGTGTGAATGGAAACCTCAAAAAGAAAAAAAAAACCAGCCCCCACTTTAACTGAGACCGAAAAACTTTTGCGTAAAGCCATGCCAATGACGCACGAGAAACATATTTTCCTAGATTAATTAAAGTTTAACGAATACTTTTTAATTAAAAAATACATGTGTGCTATTACACGAAAAAATGTACACGTTCTTTAAACAAATAAATAATGACGTGGAAATTCATATCAAAGGAGAAAAATAAACTATTATAATAATCCTAAATATCCTGGATTTGATAATTTCCGATTGAGAGAGAAAAAAAACATCCAATATCGAAGTAAGTCGATGCCATGCAGGAAACAAATGATCTTTCATGTAGGGTTTCAGATGGCACGAGAGAGCCTCTGAAAATGTACACTGTTTACAAAGATGTCAGGAGAGATTTATAAGGGCACTCAGAATAGTTTGCAAACAGGAATGTCTTGCTTTTAGGCTATTTTAGAAATTTTTATTTTTCTCAAAGCTTTATTGTACAAAATAAGTTAAAAACATACAAGTCACAAAGAAAAACGTGGAACTGAAATATCCAGCGGGAATTCTGCGATTTACGAAATTGTGTTTGGCGTGCCTCTATGCAAATAAATGCTTCAAGTATATATATTTTCTATATATATATATATATATATATAGGCCGATATATGCATGTGTTTATTTATTATTGTGCGTTTAATATGAAGTTTCACCAGGAGGAAAAATAAAACTGAAATAACCTTTGTGCGTAATTGGAACGAAGGGCTTCCCTGTTCTGCATAAAGACGTCTGTGGATCCATGTTATAAGAGGGGCAGAGACACTTGGTTTAAATCCACGAAATCTGCCGAAGGATGATCATTAAATGTCTTCAGAGGTGAAACGTCCCAAAAAGAAAAAAGAAAAGTAAAGAAAAAATTAAAGTTTCGATGCATTTGTGTCTCTTTGAGGAAATTAAAAGAAGGAACTTGCAAAACTAAAAATCTCTCAGTTACAAGGACTGATTGATTTTCTGACTCAGTCTTGAGTCAACACTGCTGGGGTCATTTTTGTTAAATTAAAAAATAATAAAGGTAAAGAACGACATCAGTCCATGCAAAAAAAGTCAGATGCAACCTTTGTCTTTTTTATGTACAGTTAACTTCTAATAAGACATGGCACCTCTCTCCTTCCTTCTTTTCCATCCATCCTTCCTTATAATGCTGTGATATCAGTCTGGTTATCCTTCTGAATGCTCTGCAGATGGCTGGAGGCTGGTGCGGATCTGCCCTTGGTGTTGGGCAGCTTGTGATCTTTCTTCCATTTCATCCGTCTGTTCTGGAACCAGATCTTGATCTGCCTCTCGGAGAGACAAAGCGTGTGCGCAATCTCGATTCGCCGCCGCCTGGTCAGGTACCTGTTAAAATGAAACTCCTTCTCCAGCTCCAGGACCTGCTGCCGGGTGTAGGCTGTTCTGGACCGTTTGGGCTCAGGTCCCGTGTAATCTGGGTTCACTGTTGGGAAAAGAAAACAACACACACACAAAAGAAGTCACCAAATGTGGCCAGTGTAGCATGCAGGCAAAAACAATACTGGAGTGGGTTCCCTTCTTTTTATTAATTTTTTTACCCGAGGCGCACAAACTTTAAGACAATTCACATGGAAGCCCGAGCAGGAAATTATGAATGGTTTGAAAGTGGATTAAAGCAGATTGAAGCACGATTACAAGCGGTCAATATGTGTTTTCAGGAGCTTTCAGGCGCTCACCTCGCGGCCTATTTCCTGAGCTATAAAAATTTATGACTTGTGTAATTGGCGAGGCCTTTCAAAGACTCCCATAAATATTGCACTGAATGATTTCTAAACTGCAGCTCTCACTGGGTCCATATTAGAGGAAGAGAAGAAGAAGGAGACTTACCAGTAGTTACGTGGACTTTCTTCATCCAGGGGTAAACTACTGCAGGCTGCTTGGCTTGTATCCCATTTTGACTCTTTGTGTTTTGCTGCTGTCCACAAGTCCGGGGTCCGGCCACTGGCACCGGGGCCCCCTGCTCAGTCTGTGCGTCAAAGGGGCTCGCGTGGCCGGATCTCTCCTGCACATGACCCCGTGGCTGCACCGTGGAGTCCTGCACAGTGGTGCAGCTGAAGGGCTGCTCCGTGTAGTTTGGCCGTGGGTAGATCCCTGGATGCTGAAAGTCTGTGTCCTGCGATGGACTGAAGTAGTCCGAGCCCTGCTCAGGTATATAGTTATTCTGTGAATATTCCTCGCAGGGAGGAAATTTCGGGTCCACATACTTAGAGTTCACCATATACGAACTCATGGCCATTAATTTCTGAAGGTAGAAAATACTAATTTTTCTCGAGTTGTCTTTTTTTCCCCTTCCCTCCATAAAGCCCTCCTACTTGGTGTCAACTGAATAAAGTTAGCGAACCATGTGACCAGATCGGCCAATGGAGGTGATGCTGGTCCACACGCGAGTAAACATACAACTAAGAGCAATTTGATACAACTTAAGATGCGTCTAAATCAAACCCCTGTGGGAATAAAACAATCATAATAAAGCTTTTAAACAGAGTCACGTGAGAAAAAATGAAAATGAAGCCGAAAAATGAATAGAAAAAACACGCATGGTTTAAATACATCTCAATATGTATGTTTAGAATTTATAAAATTCCTGAATAAACTTATATTGTTGCACGAGGTTGTTTTTTTCCGTGTAGATACAAACATATCAGTTTCTAAAGTCTAACTTGAAGGCGCTGTGTTGAACAGAGAAACCAACAAAAGACACAAAAAGCCCCTTGGCATAAAAGCAGCGCATAATGACTGAGGACAATTGATGGACACTGTCTTTGTCAAGAAGGGGTCATCCAAAAGTTACACGAATCTCATCACTTCATCTGCTCCCATCCCTTTGACCACAAAAAAAAACTGTCTCATGCAGGAGCCTATTGGCTGAAAGCAGCAGCAGCAGCAGCCTCTGGGAATCAATAATGCAGAGACAGAAACGAACGCACAGGAGAGAGAAGATACAGCTGGATTGTGCGTGTGTGTGCGCGCACTTTTACCAAATCCATTGCACTCCAACCACAAACATCATCCACAGCCCCCGTCCTCAAACATGTGAAACATTTTGCATCAGATTCCCTGGGAGCCTCTAGAGTTTCAGCACGCCCCCACAGGAGCCTCTCTCTTATGAAGCATGTGCTGTTGTCAGATCCACTCTCATTCATAAAACTCACTGTCACTGTAGCCTGTGCGCGCACCACCAAGCTCCCGATGAACGCCAATCAATCGAAGTTTTTTCATCGACCATATACTCCCCTAGAATCGAATCTGTGACTGTGGTTGCATCACACAAATTCGGTTCTACAGGGTATATATAGACGACGGGAAGCGACCACCATTGGGCCCATGAATCACAAAAACTGGATTTGGAAGGTGCCGAAGACTGAGGGTGGAAAACACAGAAATGGGGTTGCATCAGGAAATAAGAGGCAAAAGGCGACAACGCCCACTGAATAAGTCTTATTATGGGTTATGATAATATCTGAGTGTCACTTTATGGTTTCAATTATTTTTCTCTCAATGAATCATCCATTTATTCCCATTTTTGCTGATTTCCTTCTGTTGCATTTCTCCAGCACAAGCCTCTCCTTCTCTTTCACTTTCTGTAACGTTGCATCAAAAGTTAGTCACACAGTGGCTTCAAAAAGTCCCTGTCAGTCAAAGCTTCTCCAAGAAACAAGTCAAACAGGACCTCAGGGCACAGCTGACCGGGCCATCCCTGTCATTTTCAGCTGTAACACGTCAAGAGAGAAAACCACACTGAACGAAAACATGAGCCTGTAAACTGCAGGTCAACCAAAGATTCTGTGCAGCGGCTCTCCTTTAAACTCCACATTCCCAAAACGATAGACAATAAGAAGAATATAAACCAGTTTCCAGCTCAGAATCAAATATATAAGCTTCTCTGTCCGGTAAGAGATCAGTGGTGTAAACGCATCAGCAGATACCAGGCTCATCAAGCAGAGTGTTTATCACCAGTGGCCAAAAGATGGGGCCAGAGGCCACCGAGGTCAAACCGAATCATTTACAAAGTTATCAAAAACTTCGATTATTTCTCGGCTCTGCTGACAGCTCAAAGGGTGCAAAAGTTTACCAAACCCTCGTCAGCCATTAACCAAACCACCATGGCGACCACATACTGCAAAAAATCATCTTTTACAAATGGTTGGAGGCTGGGAACGATTGAAACTGAGGTCTTATATTTATTCGTGAAAAGGGACACACATATATTCTAATGATTCAATTCCCACTAAAAATGTTTATCAAAAAATTGAATTTGAGAAATTTAGCTTCAATTTTGAAATGTAAAGAAATCCACCCAAAATCATTTGAAGGATTTAAGGGAGCTGCATTACGCATTGAGTTGGTTACAGTCAGATTAAATTATTAGGTAATTATCTCTGATTTGAATGTGAGGCAAAATATGACTCTACGGCTCAATGGCACGATTGTGAAAGTTTGAAGAAATATTGGGCCAAACATAAAGTTTCCTTCTTTATTAGGATAAACTAAGCAAATAGTTACAATTTTACTAACTAGTTATTTACTGGAATATGAGCAAAATAGTTTTGACTACGATTCAATATTCTGACTTTATTGAAATAGAGCAAAGCCCTAAAATTCAAAGTTGAAAGTTATCAAACAGGCCCCCAGCGAGCGAGAATAAAACAGGAGAGGTCAACTTTTAATCATGACGCAGCTTCAGGCTGTAAATTCCTCTTTAAACTCCAGTAAAAGCATAAAACAATCGTTTCACCCGCAGTTAAAGGCCATGAAATAATAATCTTTTTTTCGTTTTTTAAATGTCGTTCTTGCACTTCACATTTCAGTGTTTGTGAGACAGGCTGACCTGTCTGTCACCTTGCCCCTGCCAGTCCTGCAGACGGGTCAAAGCCGAGAATCCCAACAAAAGAAAGATAAAGTCAGCGTTTCCTGCAGCAGCCCCACTTCAACGAAAAGCCTCAAAGCTGCAGCTGCACTCCTTCACGTTTTAAAACAGAAATAAAGCCTCGTGTGATCGTATGGCAGCGACAGAAAACATGAGGCCTGCTTAATCTAATTTTCGGGATAAGCAGGCCTCATGTGAAGCCTTTTTTCTGACTGACAAGAATAAAAAGTAAAGCTTAAATACTCCAAATAAACCCATTTAATCATTAGACTGGATCCCTCCCAATGAGTGGCGCAAATTAATAATTTAAAGGCCTATAATTGAAATGCATTAGGCCTGCAGTGACGGTTATATTGAGAATTTTAAAATGGCTTTATTGTGTAAGGTAGTGCAGGTTTTTTCTTGCAGGATTTTTGTGGTTTATAAAATCCAGTTCGGCTAAAGTTAATCTCATTGAAACGAATTGTGATTTTTCTTGGAACCATAACATATTTATAAGAACATATTCATAATAAAAAAAAATATATATCGTTTTAATTGAATTAAATCAAGAAAATCAAACAAATCTTCAACAAAATGAGTCTTATATTTACAATATATGAGAAATTAGCGAATAAGAAGCTCGGTGTTGCACAATAACAAAATCATGTGACAGGGAATCACTTCAGCAACATCC
This sequence comes from Paralichthys olivaceus, assembly GCF_024713975.1. Classification (NCBI taxonomy): domain Eukaryota; kingdom Metazoa; phylum Chordata; class Actinopteri; order Pleuronectiformes; family Paralichthyidae; genus Paralichthys; species Paralichthys olivaceus. Next base: position 10,486,690 of record NC_091102.1, read on the forward strand.
AGACAAAAAAGGCACCGACTGGATCATGGAAAAAAAATGTTTTAAACGCAAAACACGGACCAGAGTTACACGCAGCTTCTCATAGAGCAGCACATTTTCTGTGAGACCATCCGGAGCTCGCACTGTTGCAGCATTGACAGTAAAAGCAGCACTGATGACATCACACGCCCATAGCACACCACGAGCACGATGATAAAACGCAGCTTACCGCAGAGACCGCAACTCATGGCGCGCCAACAAAACGCATCCACGCACGCAGGAGCAGTAAGAAGAAGAAGAAGAGAAGGAATCTGGCTGCCACCGCCGCTGCTGCCAAGTCCAGCTCTATTCCAACCCATCTGCACGCTCCCTACTAATACACAATGAGAATTATATTTTGGCTTGTCAAGTCTCAGGCCATAAAACAAACTTTAATGGTGTCACGTGTTTCCTCGCAGCCATTCACGGCGGCGCGCTGGCCCATAAATAACCCTCAAAGTTGCACTTACTCAATAACGCCGATTACACTGATGTGCGCCGAGGAAAAGTCGTGGAAACGAGGAAGCCGAGGGGCTGCAGGGGCTGTCATTGCGCACAGGGGAACAACAATGCACTAGGATTCAAATTAGAAGTCGTTTTAATATAATTTTCAGTATGTTATCTCATTTTGACTGAAGTAATTAGCAGAAAAGAAAAGTCTCATAACTGCATCTGCTCATTAACATTCACAATCATTTCGTCTGAATCTAAAAATTCTGAACATTCTTGCACATCTCAACTTAGATGAATCCACTGCTGCAATCTGACCTCGAAATGTAAAACACAAACATTCAACGTGCGTCACTGACTCGTGCCAAAACACACGGTCCCCCCCCCCACCACCACCAGTGAACCTGCCACAACAAGACTGATGTCACTCATCCTTCCGGACCAATCCCAGAGCGCAGGAGACGTTAGCCCCTCCCTTTCCTGTCCAAAGCTGCACACTGAGCTGCATGATGAGGTCCAATGTTTGGATGCTCGCCACATAGAGAAAGGTAATAAGATTAATCATATCCAGATCAGAGGCTTGTCACTTTCTACATGCATGTCCTCGTAAAAAAATATTCTTGTGTAAGAGCCCCAGCATCGCCCCCTGGGTGTATGAGCAGCATCCTTCCTTGTGTATCTGTAATGTAATGGCTTGTAGGAAATGTCATGTCCACAAGCTCTCTTCTGAAATATGTTCTTTAACATTAGGATCCTCTTCATCAGGAGGAAGATGTCAGAGTATAAGATTAAGAATCTGTCACAATGTGGGATCTTGTCTGTGCGACATCTTGAAACTGTCCAAGTCTCCCATGGGAGCTTTGAGTGAGAATAATACGATCAACAGTTTTCTGTTTTACTTTGAAAACAGGAAACATCAAACCGCTAAAAATACAAAAATATCTCAGATGCATTTATATCTATTCACAATGTCTGATCATTCATCGTTCATCTGAAACAAACTCAAACACAAGTTCTCCAAAACCCACTTTCAAACAAGAACCACATCACATGACCCCGCGTCTCAGCCAATCACAGCGCCCAGGAGGCTGCCGGGAAAGGACTGCAGGGTGGGAGCAGTGATGCTGAGTGTTGGGCAACAGCGCCTTCTGCTGGAATTTTAACGACCCCCCCCCCCCCCCTCCCCACTGTAAAAAATGTCCATGTATCCACACGAGCTATTTAAAGAAATGGTATCTTTCATCAAGCTCTTGGTGCAGATGCGCAAAGAGGAAGAAGGAAGTGATATTGAGCTTTCAAATATTCACATGCAATTACAATATTCGTTCAATAAAGTCGATTTTTTTAAAACAAGTGAGCTGCTGATATATGACTCCAGATTTGGTTGATTTAATTCAACAAAGAAGAAGAAATCATCTGGCAGCCTATTTGAAAGGTTATCTTCATTTCTAAAGTCTGAATTTGCAAATCTCATAATATTTGAAAAGTATAGACAGAATGAGTCATTGATTTGCACCGGAAGGCCACTTGAGAATCTTCTGCAGTGTAGGCTAGATGTTAATACTCGTTATTTAGCAGATAAAGCAAAAAATAAACTCGTTTGGGAAGATGGTGATTAAGTTAAAACAAATATTTTTAAGTAATTAAATCAGTGCAATAATTGGATTATATGACTGGAACAAATAATAAATAAATAAAGAATCAAGGAAATAGAAAATAATAGCTGCTGTATCTCTTAGGTTTTAAATATGTAAAAACCTGTTTATAGAAGCTTCCACTGTGTCACAATGAAACAAAAGAGCCGAAAATAAATGTGAATGGATTTGAATGAAGGATGGAACCACGTCCATACATGGAAGCTGCATGCTCTGTTAAAATGTGCACATGCAGGCCCTGTGGTCAGACACTGATCTACATAATTACATATATAAACAGAGACAAAAGAAGCTTTATATACACCTCCAGATTTCACCATTACAAACTGAATCCTGTCTTATTTCCTCAGCTTTGCACTGGAGCCTGCTGTCTTCCACAGTGTCCATTTTGCCGCATTGCAGCAAGGCTGTAAATACTTTCGCAGCTGCCTGTCAGCCAGCGGTGAAATACTGTCTTTGTTCAGTTGGCCCCCATCTCCAGGCAGCTGAACACAGCAGCTATGAAAACTGAGCCTCTTCTGCCTGCAGACCTGCATGTGTGCAATATACAGCAACGCCGATTTGTTCTGTGGCCATTGTAGTGCGGTGTTTCTCTTTTAGCAAGTGGAACGAGTGTGCGCAGATAAAGTGGGTTCAGGGGAGCGATGCAGATTTTCTGGTGGCTGAGGAAACGCAAGATCATACAAGTGTGGGGCTCAGTGTCACATAACAGAAGGGGAAATGGGGGGAAAGGCTCGTTGACAAAGATTCAAAACGAAAACTAAGATTGAATTAAACAAGCTCTTAATATGTGTTGAGAATACTGCAATGACCAATCATCAGTGTCTTCAAATTGAAGCGACATGACAGCAAAATTACCAGCACATTTCCCAAAATATTTACAAGTGAATCCATTTAAAATCCAGCATTCGCACACAATAATTTCTGAGTTATTCGTGCAGCATAAAGGCTGTAAAACATCTTTCAATCATCGCTAAAACAAATCTTCAAACATTTCCACGTCTAAATCATTAACAACCATTTATTGCAGCACACCTACAAACACGTGAATTCGCCAAATTACCGGCGAGCTGCATATGACCCTTCAGTTAATTTACATGACTAATGAAACAGGAAGCTGTCAAACTTCACATGCACATGGAAAGAAAAGCTGTTTTCACACGCTCAGAATCAAATCTTACCTATAACCAGGAGGTAATCCATGTCCATTCTGGGACTTTGACTTATGCGCTGCATTAGGATGTTTTTTCTGGAAAAGCCAGTGTTGTTGCTGCTGCTGCTGTTTGTAAAGACGAGGTGAGACAGTGAGGAAGTTGAAACGCTCCTCTTGTCATCCAGGAGAAGGAGGCAGCTCTTGTGCCGCAGATAACAGCAGACCGGACGTTGATGAAACGAATGAGTGGGAATTTTCTTTTTTCTTTTTCTTTTTTAAATAAGAAAGCTGAGCGTGGCGCATCGGTTTGAGCAGCATAGACGCAGAATGCAGTGGGAAAAAGAATCGCCTGGGAAATCAGGAAAAGAGCCATGAAGACGTTTGCCTCTCACACATGACCAGTGGCATCCAATGACAGGCGATGGAGGCACATAAAAAGGTCTATTACCAAGTTGTAAATTGTCCTCTCACAAAAAGGAATTTCGACTGCAGCAGTGCTCCCCATCTTTGCGCATAATGGCTGAAGCCCCTCCATGTCCTCTAGAGAGAAAAACACACAATAAGGTCGCCCCACTATTCTGTTTTCTGTTTCTATCAAGCAACTTCACCATTAAATGTAAGGCTCCATCTGAAAACACACTTCGTAGCCTTCAAATGTTTAAGCTGCAACACAGAGCAGATTTGGTGAACATTTAAGTTATTCGCTATTTAAAAAAAACATGATGGTACAATGTCTGCTTAGGCCACAATGAAGGACAATCTATTACTGTTTAAAGTTTGATAATAAAGAAACATTTTAGGCGTAATTATAAATCATTCTGCGTCGAGTGGAAGCTTTACGCACTAACGAGGAACAACGAGATTGGGTGTTTCTCTTCTTTTGGGCTTTTTTCAGTGTGGAGGCCTGTGCAGTAAATGTCAACACAATGGCACATTATAAAAGCAGTGGGCTTTTTTTTGGTCACAACTAAGATAAGAATACATATTTATATTTTGACGCTGGCCTCCATCTTGACGCACAGCTATTGTTCTAGTTCCTTACGAGTCCCTGAACGAAATATTTTGCAAGAGATGTGGGCTAAATCATAACTGCATATAATTTCATTTTGGTTTTTCCTCTTCTCGACATTTAAATTGTTGCAAGTGCATTATTGTTTGTGTGTGAATATTTGTGCAGCAAAAAGGAATTTATTCCATTTCATTCTCGGTCATCTGGTGGCATGCCAGAGTCAGCATGTGCGATTTATAGTCAGGCTCTGTCTCTGGTTTCCTGTCTTATAGAGTGTGAGTGTGAGTGTGTGTGTGTGTGTGTGTGTGTGTGTGTGTGTGTGTGTTACGCGCAATGGCGATGCAAGAGATCAGGATTTGTTGCATTACACGACTATGACAGTATGGTAACACTATAGTCCACTGTAATCTATGTGGATTAGATGGTTCTATTGGAGAAAAAGAGAATCTGGATTAACGTCGCTTTAGTCGCGGTGCAAAGATACGGGACTATTTTATCTGCTCATTCTTCTGTCGTGAAGTTACCGCCTTTTTTTATTGGACATCACAGATGGAGAGAGAGTGGCCACGTTGCACTGAGAAGAACGGTGCTACGGCTCCATAATATAATGCGTTAAGTAAATGGATGAGAGCCACAAACCAAAGAAACCAATCAGTGGCATTAGATTATGGAAAATAAATAGCGTTTAGAACATGATAGAAATTGAATTACATGATTTATTAATAATGTACACAGGGTGCACGTGTGGGCCTTTTAAAATGTAAAGCACAAACTTTATTATGGGGCCTAAATGAATAAATGTCCTAGGTGTGACTAAAAAGGAAGCTAGACGTTGCTTGTGTGTGTGCGTGTCTGTGTGTGTGTGTGTTCTCAATCTATATAACACACAGCTGCAGCAGTGTTACCTCGCACATTAAAAAATATGTGGCAACCACCAGCTCAGCACGTCACAGGGCTGCAGGCCTCCATGTTTTCATATTCTGTATAGTCATAAGTAGTCGTCATGGTTTAAGGCCAAATTAACCCATTTTTATACCAGTTACGTTAATAAAGACAAACATCCAAGATTATTAAACTGGATAAATCAACTCTTTTTCCGCGCGTATTGTCGTCTCCAAATACTAAGAGATTTCTAGAAGATAAAGACGTTTTATTATTGAATGAAAATGTAAATGAATTTAGAAATTTGACACGTGCTCCCAAGCAGAGTCTAACAGGACAGTGTGTGGTGGGTTTACGGTCAATGTGACATAATGTTCTGATAGGCTCAGATGTTCCGGTTTGCTGTGACCACAGGGCTCTGATTGTACTTTCTGTGCGGCCTGATTCCTCAGAAGTCAACCCTGAGGCTACATCTCGATTGTGATTGTGTTTTTCTTTCTCCATTCTTTTCATGTTTTCTCCCCATGACGTTACTGATAACGTAATTGCAGTGATGTGTGTGCATTGATACTTTACTGTAGTTCCTGGAACAAATACAGTATTGTTGCTTTGATCATGAATTAAAAGGAATCACAAACTAATGGGCGAGTCAAAACTCCACTGATCATCTTGGTGGATCTTCCACTAGTAGTGGTTTGAATTGAAGCCACAATATTTCAATGTGTTAGATTTTATCTCTTCTGTAAGAAATCGAAACAGCATCTCTCAGTGTTTTATGACAAGGCTTCGTGTTGCACTTTCTTCCTTCTCATTATCCACAAAACCAGAATATTAGAGCCGCATAAAAACCTCGATCTGTTTAAACTTCAACGGATGAAAGGAAAATGAAACGAATTAAAAACAGTGCAGTGTGGAATCTAAAGTTGAAAATAGTAACTGAAAAATAATGTGCTAAGAATATTTATGTTGCAAAGAGAATAGATCAAAAATGGATATGTATTTTAAAACAGTAACATATGCACACTAACATTGAGTGTGATAATTAGGAGCCAACCAAAGTCCTATATCATCTCGTGGTGTTTTTTGTTGTTTTTTTGCGATTGGACATTTTTTTCCTGTGTTGCTTTAAATCTTACATTTAATAGAAAAGCTCAACATTAGGGAGGGAGTGGGTTTGTGCTCCACATTGGCTCATGTTCACAGCCACGACATCTTGGCCTATGCAGCCCTGACAGAAATAACGCTGCACCACAAGTCTGTGGATGTGCAGCAACAAACAGGGAGTAACGTGAACGCAGCTGATGGTGAGAGTGAAATAACTGACCTCACCCGTGACCTGTAAAGTCAAGAGACACATGACTGTAGCCTTCAACAGTACAGCCAGGACGACTGCATGGAATCCTCCATGCGCATGCCCAGATACGCAGTGTTTAATCCAGTTATTGTGTGCGTAAAACCCGTGCGTAATCGGTTTGCCACATGTATTTTTTTATTCAAATAAAGACGTAGAACGTCGTCACTCTGGGGTCAAGTCTCCAGCAATGAAAGTCAGCAGTAATTACATAATTATATGCCGTAGCGTTCATCATCAAATGTCGCATCAAGGCTCAAATAATCGATTCAGCCGTTTCTCTGATTGCTTCAATATTGTTGCATCCATCTTGTGCTCTGCGCGCGCTGCCAATGGCTGTCATTGTCTGGTTGCTAGAAACAACTGGAGACCTCATGACAATCATCGTTTCTAGTGGCGTCGGCGACGACTGAAGACACGTTCGCTCCAACTCCTCGGGACACGGAGTAGTAAAGCGTCTACGTCCAATGTGTCAGATAAGAGTCATGTGATGTTTGAAGCGCGTATATTTCCGCTGAAAGTCAGCCACATGTACAGTGAACGCCTCATGGCCTAATGGAGATCAGAAGACTTCAGAGGCCTGGAGTGTTTTGTGGGTCACTCAAACTGCAATTAACCCGACTGTTAATTATTCTTAGTTCCAGGTATGTTTTATACACATGCAGTGCTTTTAAAAATGGAGGAGGCTGCACCATTTGGAAAACAGGAAAATATCTATAGGATATTTCCTTCCCTATAGGCCCAGTATAGCACCACGTCTGAGCTCGACATATCTACAGCAACAACAAAAAGAGAGGATCCACAGTGCTTCAGCGCTTTGTGTGTGTGGCCTTGATAAAAACCAGTGGCTGCGCATGAGTCGCTGTGACGTTTGGTAAAATGAAATACGAGTCTGCCATCAGTATTTTCATTAGGCCAGGATTAATATGCAAAGACAACAGGGGACTTACTGTGCTGCATACTTTCAGAAATAATAAATCAGTGGGGTTGAGTTGATGAGAGGATATGGACTTTGCAAGGAAGTTAATGTAAATGGTGATAAACAGAGGCTGCTCCTGGAACTTTCTTCCCCCTTTTCCGTATGGATTAAAATGACAAAGTGCTGGAATGTTGCCTCTGAATATTTTAACAACTACATGAGGAACTAATAGGAGCGATTAATAAACACACATTTAGAGTTTAAGGTTTTTAAAAGAAGCTTGAAGATGCTTTTTAGTAGCTTTGATGTCAAATCTACTTCTCTGGACTTTTTAGAGAATTCCCCCCAACATTCGTATACCAATAGAGATATACAGGACAAGTATTTTTTATATATATGACTGAATCTGTGAATAGGTTGCATGAGGTGTTGTGTAAATGTCTGCATGTTCCAGCTTTGACTACACTGCTGGGACTGGGACTAAAAGATCAACATCGCCCTCTAGCGATACCAGTACTACTCCAACGTAGACCGGTGCTACAATGTAAATGCAAACACATTGGAGCCTATTTTAAAACGACCTATTTATCTATTGATCATTTGAATATTGCAGTTGAACATTTGTATCAATCAGCAATAATATAAAGTATAAATGTTACTCCAGCCTATTTGAGGTAAAAACCTGGACACACCACATTTTTAAATCAGAGGAAATTCACCACTGCATCACACACCAGTCAAAGTTAAGTTTTTTTTTCCCATCGGTGGGAAGTGGAGTTGATGAATAAACGTGACCATTACGGTGGATGGGTGGGGGGTTGATTTCCTCTCAAACAATTCATCGAACAGACACCCTGTGGAAAAAAAGAGAAGTATCCACATTCTGTTTGTCAGCAACAGACCCAAACGCCTCAGAAAAAGAAAAGGAGTTTCAAAGGAGGGGGTGTAATTACCTGCCATAAACTCATTTAGCCCAGACGTCTAGCCATTTCTATCGTTTTATTGGACCACGTCTCTTCCTGCTTTAAAGCAATTCTTCGTACAAGTTGAACAATAAATTGGAAATGCGCCGCGACACCTCTCCCATGTCGTAAACACTTTACTACTTGTGTTTTCTACCGTTCAAATCCAACATTCAGAAAAGTGGATTTTAACAAAGGCTCGTGCAGAATTTAAGCCTATTTTGGATTGAAAATCTATTGATTTAGTTTGGCTGCAAATAAGGAAGTCGAGTGATTCCGCATGGTTAAATTGTGCGTTATATTATTTGCCTGAATGAAATTGTTTCTGGAGTCAAGCAGCGTTTGTGCAAACAAAGCCTCAGGGACTAATGTTTTGGTTTACGAAGAAATAAAATAAAATAGGTCACAAAATAGCAGCAGCACGCAGGAAATAAAAGTTGTCAAATGTGTTAATTAAAGGGAAATATGTATATACGTGTATATATTTAAAATGAAATGTAGAATTTGATTTTCTTGTTTTAAGGTTTTTCCAGAAGGCAACGCAGGGTCAGTATTCACCCACAGTCTGCGTAATAGTGTGCGTCCTGAGACAAACAGTAGTCAAAGTAGTTTAGCTGTGAAAGTGTTTTATATATACACAACTCCAAATTCTTAACAACTATAAAAGCAATACACATATAGGCACGTTTCCTACTTGGGAGAAAGGGGGACTGCTCAACAATCATCACTTTGTGATTGTGTGGAAAATAATAGAAACAGAAAACTTCCGAGTGGCTAAAGTCTCTGATGAGGGATCCTGTCTGTACCAGTCTCACCGGGACAGACTCCTGCGCATTGGGCATACAAGTAGTGACACTCACACTCAACATTTTGCTAAAAGAAAGTTTAAAAGAATGGCCATCGAGGCTCCTACCAAAAAAGAAATGTAATGGTTCAGATGGCGTCAGTTGGTACAAACATGGAAACGTGTGAAATGGCAGCAGCAGCAGGGGACTCATAGCAGCTCCTTGCCGCCCCTCTCCCTGTTCATCTTCTTCATTTTCATCCTCCTGTTCTGGAACCAGATCTTCACTTGTCTCTCGGTTAAACTCAGTATGCGGGCGACCTCGTAGCGCCGGTCTCGTGTCAGATACATGTTGAACAGGAACTCCTTCTCCAGCTCTAAAGTCTGATATTTTGTGTACGGGCATCGCTTCTTTCTCGTGGAGCGTGCGTGAATCCAGTTTGCTGCAGGGTTGTCTGGGGGGAAAGACAAGAGGCACATGTTGAAATTCAACTTAAATAATTTCAGTAAATGGGTTTCAAAGTGAATTTGGGTGATATTGAATACAAGGAATAAAAAGCAAGATGAGAATTCTGATTTATTTTTGGGGATAAACGATGCGTAAAGAAGACTTTTACGTGTTTTTTCCAATGGGTTCTTGTAAAATGAAGAAAGTGAATGTTCCCTAAATCCAGCCCTCAGGTAAAATCTTATCGAAATGCAGCACTGTATCTATTTTGGGTGTCCTGTAACATGAAAGAGTTTAAGATCCCCCTGTAATAACCCATGTAGGGTGGGTTTTTTCTCCCCTTCCCGAGCCGCGGTATAGCTCGAGACATTTTTATAGGTTAGTAAAACCTCCAGTTTTACACACCCAGCTCATACAGTTCTTGGGGCTGTAAATCACTACAGGCTATTTCGTTTACTTACTTGGGTCAAGTTGTTGTTGTTTCTCCTCTTTGGGCTCGCTGTGGCTCGACAGCTCGCTGCCACTGTGCTCTTTGCTCGGCTTCTCCGGACACTCCGACGCCGCACAAGCGAACTCCAGCGGCCGAGCCTCTGCCTCCAACGCGTCGCACTCCGCCGCAGCTTTGGGCGGCAGCACCTCGGGCTTTGTCCCGTACGAGCGGCTGCCGGCGTGAAATCCGGCGAACGAAACGTGGTTGGAGATGGGGTCCATCCAGGAGCGGACGCCCACGTATCTGCCGTCCGACGCGGGCAGATGCGGGGACTGGTGGTGGTGATGGTGGTGGTGCGCGTACGGATGATAAATTCCCTGCGGGTGAATCGAGGACCACGACGAGGGGAAGACGGCGGACTTTGGTGCAAAATTGCAAGAGGAGAAGTCTGCGTTGTCCCCGGCACCTGACGGCCTCGGGGTCACCGAGTGTGGAGCCTGGAGAAAGCGAGCGCCGTAAACATCCTCCGGCTCCTGCCCCATGATAGCGTCCACATAGCAGTTACTGAGAGTGCCACTGGAAGACATTTTTGATCTCTTCCTACTCATATAATAAGGGTTGCACTGTTACGGGAAGCTTCCCTCTATGAACAATCATGGTATTTTTGCTTGGCCTGCATCTACAGGGATTGGTTACATGGATCACGTGGTCATATTTACCAATACAGCAAGTAAATCAATCCTGTCCGGGCTCCCTCGGTTTTTTTTCTTTTCCTCGTCAGGTTTAATTTCGCTTTTCATTTCGCAAATAATAAAAAGCTCCGTCAGATGTGACTTGAGGGAGAAAACCATCGCTCAAATAAATGCAAATGATTTTTTTTCTCCGTTTCTCATGAGCTTGAGGCTGCAGGATGTTGCAACAATACAAAAAAGGAATAAGACCCCCCCCTTCCCACGCGCACACACACACACACACACAAACACACACTCACTTCACCAAGACGGATTCTCTGCATCTCAATATTTGAGGAAAACTCTTATAATATCGTCCCGATACCCTCAATGCCAGTAAAATGGTTTATAGACTGACGGGGTCCTCGTAAAATAGATGTAATAACATGCTGTAAAATAACAGACGCCATTTCCCCCCTTTTCACACAATGCGGCGGATCCATTGTTAATATTTCGGCCAGGAAACATATTTTTCTGGGTTGCTTTAATTTTTTAAAAAGTCGAGCCGGAAATGGCAGTTGTGAAAATGATTGCATTAATTCAAAGGAAGGCAATAATGCCTTTATGTATCAATAAATGTTTTATGAGGTGCGTGTGATTATACATGCCGTCAATAAAAAGGAGACTTGAAGAGGATAAGTACATCTGTATATTGCTGCGTGAAAGATGTAATTTAAAAGTAATGGCTTAAATTCACTTGGATTAAAAAAGAAGGTACGTTTTTGCGTGTTGTGAAGCAGATTTATTTTTACAATCACTCCAGAATGAAAGTACTATAGTTGCAGTATGAGTCAGATCTGCAGCTTTATGTTATTTTATCACGCATAAGGATCAAATAAGTGATGCCAATAAGGAGTACAACGTGGATATTGAGGCCTGCGACCCTCGTACAGGGAGGAAGAGGCGATTCGTGTCTGTGAATTTGTGCTTGAACGTACTTACCCCGCCTGATGAGTCCTGTAGACGGTTAGTTTAGTTACAAACAGACCTGCAAATAAAAGCAACTGCATATTTATTTGATTACAAGACCCCCGCCCCTGTGCGTCTCTGCTGCAGCTTTCCTTATACACAGAAACAGACGAGTGGAAGAGAACGGCACAAAAGGCTGCAACCTTTCTGTTATTTAGATCATTTATTGAATCTTTTTTAATTTAGTTTAACAAATAGCAGTATTTTCTTCTCTGTTTAGCTTGAGGGAAGTGTAATTTCTTGAAAACATGTGATGGTAGATTAGGAGTTTTCTCCTAACATCTTAAAAATGCGTGCGTAAAAACGGTGGTACTGTGCGTAAAAGAGATATAATCAAAAAATACTTACCTTTGCAAGAAGTTATATCAAACTGTATCCCGTCAGTTAAATCAGGAACATATTAGCAAAATGTTTGGATGCCACTTTTCAACTTTCATTAAAGTAGAGCCTCATTCAGAAAACATATTTTCCTCCTCCCGATTTTAAGCGTTTTAAGGAGAAATAGTTCCTGCATGAAAGCAAGCAATACCACACATTTCCACTTCGGTGCAGCAAATACCGATAAATGACAGTTGTTGGACCACAACATGAACAAAAAGGAAAACAAACTTATTTGACAATCTATTTATTGCAAGATACATGCCACAAACATGCAGTAAATTCACAGATTAACACTGTTTTCCTTCACTTTTAAAAGGCCCATAGAAACATTTCACTACTGAGCAAATGGCTTGCACACACTGTAAAACAAATGTTGCACTATACGACAATAAATGTGCTTTCATGACTGAAATAAAAGCAACGTCTTTTCCCACACACAGCTCACCACCACCACCCCGACACAATAGATTTATATCCATATACGGGCAGAGGGGAGAGGAAGAAGTCTCCAATAATTTAACAACACAAAATCTTACCCTGATGTGATACAATAACAAAATAATAAATGAAACAAATAGAATACAAGATGCCATACAAAGTACTGAAATATATATAGTCACAGTTTCGCTGAAATTGAGAATGAACGTCCAATGCCACCAAAAAGTGAACTGAACTGAACACGAAGAGACATATAAAAAAAAACAGCTTTAACCACTGAGAGCATGCGAGCTCACGAAAAGGTGAGATTTGAGGTCAGTTCACGGATGCGGTTTTCCCTGTTCATCTTCTTCAGCTTCATCCTGCGGTTCTGAAACCAGATCTTGACCTGCCTGTCAGTCAGGTTGACGCACCGGCTGATCTCTAGGCGGCGCTCTCGGGTCAGATACATATTGAAGAGAAACTCCTTCTCCAACTCCAAGGTCTGGTGCTTTGTGTAAGGGCATCTCTTCTTTCTCCCACTCTTCGCTGTTAACCAGTTGCTGGTCGGCGTGTCGCTCTTGCAATCTGTGGAGATTCACACACATTTATTTTTAGCCTCACCTGCTGCTTCACACCTCTCCTCATGGGAAATAACACAATATAACAACACCATCCCAGAATAATTCATATGCAGCGGATGTTATTAGTCACGACCGTGCCACCACTAATAAAAGAGAAATGAAATCAAACCCCAACTGATCAAAGCGCACACGGGGGATTACACCTGTATACGTGCAGCTTGAAGGACGATGATAAAAAAAATCCATTAATTGGATTAAATATTAAATATATTAACGTGTAATTAATGCAATGCTCAAAGTACTCCATTGGAAATTGAATTTCAAACACAGTGGTTTTTGATATGTTGCCAGGCTGCAGGAACTGAACTGTGCACTGTGGCTGCAAATGCACCAATTTATTAAAGAGCCTGCATTTTTAATTTACACCGCAGAGATTGATAATAGGATTACAAGTACAGCACGAGAGTCTAGAAATAACGCAATAGTACAATGCATTTTAAAATAAAGCATGCTATATCTATTTAAAAAAATACAATGTAAGAATTTAAATGTCTGAGTTAAAGGAAGGGGTCAGAGTCTGCATGCTGCATGGTAAAAACCATTCTCTGCTGCCTATAACTGCAACTTGAGAAAGACTCTCATTAAACATTACGACTTTCGGGGTTGTTTGTGTTTTATACTTGGTTTTATGATGCTCGAGCCTTCTCTCAACACAGCGCCACAAAGATAAAAGCATTCATTTGCAGCCAACCCACCTTTCCCTTCCTTCTGCTGCAGCAGCTCAGGACTGGATACCGGCGCCTCCATGTCCACGGAGCAGCTCTTCTCCTCCGAGCCAGACTTTGGATCCGGACTCTCTGCGGGTACCGGGGTCCTGGAGTTCTCGGGGTCGTGCCGCAAGTCCTCACTTTTCTTCTCGACCTCTGCAAAATTAGACGACGTGGAGGACGTGGAGGAAGTGGACTGCGGTTTTGGGGTGAGCCGGCTGAGCTGCATCAGTGTTGGGTTTGGACTCGGCGGCTCATGGCAGTAGTTGTCCTGGTGCTTCCCATTCGCGTAAGTTTGGCTCAGTCTGAAATAGCCCGGCACCGGGATCTCGGGGCCGTCGACGGGACAGGACTCGGGGGCGACATTGGGATAAGCAGGGACTTCTGTCAGGCTGACTTTTTGCACTCTCTTATCGGAGTACATGCAGCAGTTACTCTCTTCCTTTATGCTCTGTGAGAATGAACAGTTTGTCATCTGACTTGACGGCTCTATCCTGCAGGGTCTGCTCGGATCAGTCCAGTTATCTAGTTGAGGTATGTAGGAGTGCACGTTCATGCCCATGTTTTGGTGGTTGAGCTCCCCTCTCTTGCCGAAAGACGGCAGGAGTCCACAGGTTTGCATTCCGTAAGTTCCCATGTCTGAGCCGGACGGCATGTACATGTTGCTGCTGCCGGAGTAGAAGCTGTCCGTCCTGCACGCACCAATTAAAGAGTCCACCAAGAAGGTGTTGGCCGCAGGAGAGCTACCGGGGAAGGACATTTTTGGGGGTTAAGCTCTTTGGAGGAGAGAGATGTCCTGTGGAAGCTGACATATCTAGGAAAAACAATCTCCCTGCAAGTCAGGATGCCTCCCGACCACATGACGAGCCCACCAATGAGATTTGAAAATGGCCTTGAGACGCAGCCTCCTCTCTCCCCGCACTCGCTCTGCGCCGCGGATGCAGACGTGGTCAACAGCGACACCTACGACGCGGACTTGAAATTGGTCTGAACACACAACGCGGGGGCATCGCGGGACTTTCACACACGCAGGCTGCTCAATAAAACTCAGGCAATTATCACGTTTGATTTGAATTGGAGGCAGACGCAGACTTTCATATTGGACCCGCTCCGCCACCGAGGCTCTGCAGAGTCCGTGCGAAACACCCAGAGGACATTTGTCTCTTTGTGTGAAAGACTAAGGATGTACATATGTGTGTGTGTGCGTGCTTGTATGTGTGTGTGTGCATGCTGCCTGCATGGCGCATAGTCGACAACTGCAGACTAATAGTGTTTTTTATTCATGTTAATAATTGAAATGTCTCCAAACCCAAATTAACTCTCTCCAATATTTTCACTTCAACTAAGAATTAAATTGATAAAATGTTTTGCTGTAAATATACTTGCTCTTAGTGAAAACTAATTCAGGGTTTTGTATTTTGCTTTATGCTCATTTGCACAAATGTTTTTCAAATGTTGTCGAGTTCAGTCGAAAATAAAGACTTTCACATTTCCTGCAACATGTCAGCGTTAGAATAAACCACCTGGACAATCCACCATTCAAACTTCGAGCAATCAGTCACTCCAAGCTGTGCTTGTATATGAAGGTCAATACTGTTTGTGAAATAAAGTCCATCTAACGCACATAGAAATGTGTCTTAAAGTTATTTTTATCATTTGCACACGCCATTGACGTCAACAGCCGCTGTTCGCAATTCGTCACAAGTTTATTTTTAGACGTTCAAATGCAAAACTAAAAAAAAAGAGGAATCTGCTTTAGGTGGCGGTGCGTTCACAGTCATGGGGACTATCTTTGCAGGGCTCCATCGTTTTTGTTTGCAGAGGAAGGAAAATGTGTGTAATACAAAGACTTAGACTCTCAACTGAGAGGGGATTCAATTAAAATGTTAGAGTAAAAAAAAAGGGAAAAATGTTAAAGATGAGAAGCCACGGTTAATTTAATGACTCCTTTGGTTTTTACAAAAATAGAATATAGTAAGTTGAAATAATTATATCCTTGGCCTTGCGGCAAGTTTGAAATAATCATACGTGTTTGCGGTGTGTAGATATCGTATTAGTTGTTTCCGTGTTGGGTATTAAAAGTTGTTTTTAAATAAACATGTGCAAATCAACGACATCGCAAAATACACAATGAAAGGCATAGAACTAATAAACTCTTCATTTTAATCATTAAAATTAGGCTTTAGAAAATCTACTTTCCCCACACAGCCTTTCATATTCTGTGATTTTAAATGGAGGAAAAGGTAAACATGTAAGTGAGACTTATGATGACACGGACATTATGTTTGCTTTAATTATCATGTTGCTTATTTTGACAATTTCTCAGACATAACATTGGGATTTAGTACATCATGTGACGCAGTAAAAAAATATAAAATATGGGAGTATATTATTCGTGTATAGTCAACTATCAGCCATATTAATAACAATAATGATAAATTGCAAATACACAGTGATGTTTAATAAAGGATAACAAAAAAGGGAGGAAATAAAAAAGTATGAAAACTACAACAACGTTTCTTCGGAGGAGCTTTGTTCTTATGGAAGAAAATCGAAACTACAAACGCAGACAAAAGACAGTTTACACAGATTCAGAAAGATGCAACGTGAATCAAAATAAAAAAGAAACAAAGCACATGATTGATTTCCACTAAGAATGCCATAATATCTGCAGCCCACAGATGTGTGTGGCCTGTGCGGCCTTCAGGTACAGATCGAAGTGTGTGAGGTCCACAGGACA
The DNA here is from genome assembly GCF_024713975.1 of Paralichthys olivaceus. Taxonomy (NCBI): domain Eukaryota; kingdom Metazoa; phylum Chordata; class Actinopteri; order Pleuronectiformes; family Paralichthyidae; genus Paralichthys; species Paralichthys olivaceus. Next base: position 10,503,340 of record NC_091102.1, read on the forward strand.
AAGACACGAGAGGAATTATATTTCTTTTGTTTACCTTGTCCTTCCTCAACACTTGAACATGACTTGCACATGTAGTTGTCATGTGTGGAAGACGCCACGTAGCGTTTGCACAAGTTAAACTGAGTGGAAAATAATCTGGGCTACAATTATCAGTTTATGCTCTGAAAGCGCCACAGAAAATAGACCCTTTAACAGTTTGATATCAAACCAGGGGACTTTTAACCAAAACATCAAGATAGTAACGCTGCAAAAATATAATATTTATGGCTAATGGGGTGCAGTTAGAATAAAAATAAAATACATCTAAATAAAACCTGTGTTGGGTGGTTTACTCCTGGTTTTCGTGCAGGGTGTTAAATTGGCTGAACTCTGCATTTCCACTCCGAGCCAAAGTGGCAAGTCTGCCCTCATGTGGATACAGAGAGAATCAGAGTGAGATCCTCCACACAGTTGGTAATGCAATTTCACTGTGGGACATGATGACAAGCCAATTAAACGCGTAATGAAACCTCAGTTCTCTAACAACCTTTTTGGGGCAAACTAGTGAATGAAATAAGCAATGATCCCACTTCGTTGTTATTTTTATAAAGCTCGCTGAAACAAGGAGAGTGGGTGAGGTCCAATTGTTGCTGGAGTGGAAATTATCTGGTGGCATCACGAGAACGCATTTGTATTTTCTTTGGTGATTACAGAATTATACCCTGCTGAGATATTGCGTTGAGATGAGTCCCCTATAATCACCTTAGGTTCTTATTATGGAGCTGGTCCACCTGCATTAATAAAACAAAGAGGAAAATGCGCCTTTTCCCTTCATCCTCTGCGTCAAAATCCACATTTCGTCCATTTTGAAAAACGCACAAGCAGATTCACTCGCGGGTGAATGTACTTATCTTTTCAAATGGCGATTCTTAAATGTGCTACATTTAAACCCCCCCCCCCCCCCCCCCCCCATGGATGCCAGAATGCGCCAAATTCGGGCGAGATACGGAGAAAGCTTAACTCCTGAATTCTCCAAAGTATCTACAGCCTGGGTGAAACTACTTTTGAGACAAGGAGGTGAAAAATAACAACAGTCTTCTTGTGGTCTGGGGGTTGGGACACCAAAGTCCAATAGCCCCCTATTTAGACATTTACAGCTGCTTTTATTGTACTGTCTAGACGGTTCAAGGTTTAGTAAACAATCTAGTGTTTGAAAGGGAAAGAAAATAACTGGACCAAACAGGCCTGAGAACTCCCTCCATGTAATCTCACATATATGGATCATGTGACAGGTTTCGTGACTATATGACGATACATATTTTTTTCGTGTCTACTTTATTTCACACCACAACGTACATTACATGCGTCTTTATAAATGCACATACAGTACACAAGGAAGAAGGCTACATATTATAGGGTTTATATAAATTATTTCAAAGCACAGCTCGCGCTTTGCAGAGATATTCAATTGCCAGTAACGCGAAAAAAAAATATATGAACACAAATAAATAAATGTATTATTGGATTGTAATGCAAAAACATAAACATAAAAATTATGGCATCTTGTTTGATTTTTTTTTTTTAAATGCCAGAATTTTTTGGAATAAAAAGAGGATGATCAGGGTTCATATGTACAGAGGAGAGCAGTCTTTGAAAAATGTAGTGTATGTGTGTGTGTGTGTGTGTCACATGCATCAGAATAAAGGGTTCCCGGTGAAATACTGTAGGCGGTCGCGGTTGAGCTTTTTCTCCTTCATGCGTCTGTTCTGAAACCAGATCTTCACCTGTCGATCCGACAGGTTTAACATCCTGGACAGTTGCAGCCGCTTCTCCTTGTTAATGTACACGTTGAAGAAAAACTCTCGTTCAAGTTCTCGGATCTGGTATTTGGTGTAAGGGCACCTCTTCTTCCTCGACTTGGTCGATGAACCTGCAGGAAGAAAATAAGTAAAAGCGTGAAAACAATGTTGACAGAAATGAACATCATGTCATAAAATGTTGTAAATTTGAACTTAAGTCCACTTAACGTGTTGCAGATAGTTATACACCAAATGGTGAACAAAAAGGCCCCTCTCTTTCTTTGCACACACACTCAGACACACACACATACACTCAGACACGCACACACACAGACTCAGGCTACACACACCACCACTAGAGAAATTAGCATCAAAATGAACTTATATTGCACTGGATTTTACGCATACGTTGCTGTTTGGAGATTTATTCCCCTTTAAGTGTCGCTATATCTGCACAACGCTGCCTATAAGCAAATTATATTAACTTTAATAAAAAGATGCATATTTTATTTCCAGTTCTCTGCCAATAAAAATCAATTCCACCAACCTCTTACTGTTACTAGACGCCAGGTAACCTTTAAACCACGGTTACTTGACTGTTTCCCACAGTAAATACCTTTACAAGCGTAAAGTAGATCTTATTGGGATATAAAAAGCGTTTGCATGCTTATAAAGGAGCCACATAACCGTGCACGGCCACAGTAGAGGACGCATAGTGCGGTGCAGACACTGCTATTGTCTCTGGGTGAACACCTTGTAGGACAAAAGAGGAGGAAAAGGGTGACTTACTCTGTTGGCTGCTCTTGTCGCCGCAGTTGGAGGATGAGTCCTCGTCCACGCTCCCGCTCGGGTCCGCTTTGTCCTGCTCGAGTTTGGTTAAAGACTCGGTGTCGTTGTTGTTGTTCGCAGCATCTCCGGGCGCAGCAGAGTCTGTCTTTTGTTTGGGGAGCTCCGCGCCGAGCTTGTCCGAGTTAGGGGTGTCCAGGAACTGGTCGAAGCCCTGGGGGAGCACCCCGTTGCGGCCGACACCGGTGAAGAAATTGCACGGCGAGCTCGTCCCTCCGTGGTGGCCGTACAAGGACTCGTTTTTGAAGATCACTTCCGCCCTGCTGCCCGAGGACTGGATCAAGTCCCGGTGCATTATCTCGTCCGTTGAGTAGTACGACGCGTAATTGCCCCTGTAGTGCCATTTGCTAGGATGGTCCAGTCCATAATCCCTGAAAGCGACCTCTCGTACAGGTTGGACTTGGGCTATGTTGGGGGAATAGGGGAAATTGACCTGGCACGAAGTGGTCTGCGGTAGAAACGACGAGACTGATGTGAAATCGGGCGTCGAAACGTAATAAGTGCAGCTCGGTAAATACATATTTGACGCACAGCTGCGATCATCGTATTCCGTCATATCTCTGCTTCCCTTTCCCTCTGTGCAAAAAGGGAGGAGAGGAATTGGCAGCTCGACTGTGCTAAACTTTGTCCATCTATAGCACCGCGGGCGCGTGGAAAGACCCCGCCAGGGAGAAAAAATCGGAAACGTAGGCAGACCTGCAATACATCTTGATCGATTCTTGAGGTAATTGTGTCATGTGATCCAGCTAAGAAATTACCATACATAATATCAGTCATTAAAACCTGTCCGGAGAAACTCATGTGAGCGCATACGAGAGACTTCATTGGCTCCCTGGCTGCAGAGGAAACTCCTCTCCAGCCTTCTTGCCCTATAGCTCAGGGAAGAAAAAAAGAAAATTTGTGAACCACTGCTGGAATATTTGATTTAAAGCTCTACAGCAGCACCTTCTCCATCTTGTAATGACATGTAATGACAGCCGCACAGGCGCATTCCGCTAGAGTGGCGCTCTTTTGGGGAGGAGGCATGTTTGTTTGCGGCAACAGTTAGACTACAAACATTGGAGTTGACCTCCCTGTAAGACGCAACGCTTGAGGAGAATGGCACCAAGGCCAATGTGGGTGAAGGCGTGTGTGTGTGTGTGTGTGTGTGTGTGTGTGTGTGTGTGTGTGTGTGTGTGTGTGCATTGCTGCTGCACGGTAACACAGTACTGCAGAAGTGTGTGTGTGTGTGTGTGTGTGTGTGTGTGTGTCTGTCTCATTAAGTCAGTTTTTATGCAAATACACTTTAGGGTTAATTGCATATAACACACCAAGCACCATGATAGTTGGAGGAGAGTTAAATAAGCACACACGAAATAAATATTTGAATACTAGAATAATAGATTAGACTACACCTTGGTTAAGAAGATGATGTCTAATAACCATCGTCAACTCTGGTGTTTATAAAAAATAAAATAAAATAAGCTAAGTTATGCTGCACTTACATTTAGCACTTGTAGTTTGGCTATTTGAAGCTATTGTACCTACATGATTATTGCTGTTCGGGGTTTGTACCCTAATGGTTGAATGAACTTATAGTAAGTCGCTTTGGATAAAAGATTGAGATAAATAATATGTAATGTAAATGTAATGAATTCATTGTCACATTTACGTGCATCACGGTGCAAAAAAGCTCATGCACAATAAAGTAAATACTGCAAAACTGCTGTGCCATTACGCACTGTGACACATTCTATTGTTCAGCATGCACTCTCACACATTTGCCTCTACCTCTCGCACTGGAATGCTAAAACATTTGTTGCATCGTCTTTATTTTCATTGCCAGCACCTTAATGTTGAATGCTTAGGAACGCGTTTTTGGACGCACCCAAATCCAACAGAGCACGGTGTGCGCTCTTGCAAAGTGGATTTTGGAACTCAAGTCAACTTGCAAGCATGAATCACTGAGCACACCATGGCCAAGTCCAGAAAAAAATTATACAGCTTTGACCGTCTGTGGTCCAGGTGATGTCCAACAAGAATTCACCAACAAGCCGCTGCGCCCAAATCTGTTTATTGCGCCAGAGCAGAGATCCCTGCAGTGTTTAGGCCTCCCTGCATGTTGGTGGGATAAAACGGAGGCACAACTTCTGGTGAACGGATAAACGTCATATCTTCCACCAATAATATTGCATGAGTGAGTATGATTTTATCTCCATTCTTCTCATAAAAAACTACAGAATAAGACAGAAAAACATTAAATTAAAAGCAAAGCACTTAATGGTTTTCACAGGCCTGAATCAGTGACCACAAAGTCGCCCTCTGTTCTAATTGTAGCTCAGTGTAACTGTGGCCAAAGACGCAGATCGTTCACTGCTTTGAGCTTGAAGGTCACACACACACACACACACACACACACACACACACAATGTGGAAGAAGCTGTAAGGAAACTAGGTTTATTGTTATTGGGGGGTAAAATCAGCTTTGTGGTCGTCTTCTCAGCCTGCAGCCCTTCACTATACTTCACGTTGAAAGCCCTCGGGCACTTAACACGCACCACTGTTCATAGTCCAGAAAAACGCAGAGAGGAAAACATTGCAGTGAAATCCTAAACGTCAAGACTGAATAACCTTTAAAATAGATAGAGTTTGGGGAACCTGGACCTGTTGAGGGTCACTTCTCAGTATTTTTATTTGTTGTGAAGCACAGTATTTTTTTTTTTTTTAAATGTCTTACCCAATTATTACATAATATTGTATTTTTTACTGTTCACTTTTGTACCTTAGAATGACTGGAAAATGCAACTTGTGCAATAACTAAGATTACGGGTATCCTCCATGACTGCACTACAAATTAAAAATGTGCTTTGGATGATTCACTTTAATATTTCACATTTATAATTATTCTGTACTGGAAAGGTTGATATTTTGAACTCAAAGTCGAAAACATCTTGTTGCTGTGCGTAATCTTCACTTTGATGCTTCTATTGACCAAATTCATGTAAGATACCACTTCAAAATCGTTCACATCATGAGTAAGACATTATTTTATGTAACCACAAGCTTACAAATAAACTACTTTGTGCGAATATTGTGGTTAGAATTGATGCACGTCCTACTAACTTGACCTTAACTTTGTTTTGGCGCCCCCACAATCTGAAAGGAGCTTGAGCTATGGCGCAGTCTGTCTGCGTTTGGCAGTTAAGCAATAAAGTAACAAATACAGAGAGAAAACGTTACGTGTTGCACACAGAGAAAACTCAGCGTACAGCTCTTCAAAATAGTCCGAGCAATAAAAACTAACAGTAGGTGAAGTATGGCGTGTGGTAAGGATTTTAAACTATAGGAGGCAGAGAAGCTGTGGAACAACAGGCCGGCAGCCTATGGGCGCAGAATACACATATTCTACATTAAAAAAAACTCAACAACTGTGAAGGTTAAAACGGACGCATTTAGCCCATACTGCTCTACAAAATAAAAGCCCTCGGCCGAAAACGCAGAAGAGTGATGATCTGAGAACTGTCACTCTGATGGAAAACACATTTCTTCGCATATCATTACAAATTACAGGATTGAAATGTTACTGTGACTTTCATGAAGCTATAATATGACTGCAGTGTTACAGAGACACGAAAATAGCAGTAATGAGGTGATGATGACGTGGTGACGATGCAATGGGAGGGACCATTATTAGATGCAGTCTCCTGTAAGGTTTCCTATCTGTTGGTGGTTGGTTTATTCTGAGATAGCTGCATCTTGAATCTCTGCTGCATATCTGAATCTCTGCTTTCAGGCTGAGCATTCGGTTTAAATATTGTCAATTCACAACCAAAATGTGGAAAGAGAACACTTAACATAACAGTGAAGTGTTTTGGGAAAATATAAACTCCTAAATATTGTCACAAAACACATATAGTTCCCTAAAATGTCTTCTAATACGCACAGAGTAAACTCATTTGGCGCATAAACCGCATTCAAAATGTGTGTAACGTGCACAGTAAAATTAAAAACTTTTGAGTGGCACCAGATCCATTTGGTCACAGCCACAGAATCTACCCCTTGTTCCAACTGACGTGCGGAGGTCTTGGCTGTGGCTGTGAACTGCTGCTGTGTTATGCTTCGACTGAGAGCAGGAATTACGCATCAGTGCTAAGGAGGAGAGCCAAATATTACTATAGCACATAGGAGCCAAACGTCAGAAAATATAGGAATATTTCAAAGTACTATTTTGATGTATTAGCGAATGAATTTACAAATAAGAATAAACTGGATGATTATGATAAAATATTGCTGAAGCAGTGTGACTATATGAAAATGTGTACTTCTCTTTTTGAAAAGACGAGGACAGATATGTGCAAATGGGAAAGCTGCAAACCAGGACGTTAAATTGTAAGATGGGGGTTGCTCATCCCCACTCATTCAAAATTAAAGATTTTGGGTATAACAGAAAAATATTTTTCATTATGCATTATGTATTTATTTATCCATACACACTTTTATGAGGTGAGGACTATTCTGTTTATCTTAAGGAAGAGGTATAAGGACAATGGCATACGCGGTTTCTCTTCCATCGCCGCAGACATGACCATCGAGGTTTTCTGGATAAATCCCTCTGACCTCCAGTTTAGAAATAGTTCCTAACATTTTGTGGTACGAGGTTTACATAAGCTCAAAAAAATGAATATTTTGAACAAATAGTGACCGCCTGACTGAAAGATCCTGAATTTGCAAATCTGTAAAAGTGGAGCCTCGCTATGGATTAAATTCGAGGTTTAATTACCTGTTTAAAAATATAAAACGACTCATATGATGTTCAATAAGTTATTTACAGGGTATTCAATATGTTCTTTATTTATGAATGGGTTTCTTCTCAGGTTGCGGCTACTTTACAAGATCTCTGATCCCTGCGTAAAGAGCTGGAGGGTCGTATTCACATTTTCATGTTTACGAATAACAGGTTTTATGGAATTATATTTAAAATGATTCCAATCAGAAGTTTGAATATCTTTATTAAATTAATCTAGTATAGTTATAAAGAATGGAGTATTTATAATTTATCTCGGGTTGCGGGTACTTTTCAAGATCTGTGGTCCGTGCGTAAAGAGATGACCGGTCGCATTCACATATTAATATCTACCAATAACATGCTTTATGGAATGATATTCTAAATTGAGTCCAATCCGAAGTTTAAATATCTTTATTTAATATTAATCAAGTATAGTTATAAAGGACAGAGTTTCAAAGCAAGAGTGATTCCAATGCAATCTCATGTGGTATTGTACAACCATGTTGGTTTGTTTGTTTAGCGACACAAAAACCAAGTTTAAAGATGAAAATCAAATCTTACTTCAGCACAGTGGAAATGTGGAAGACAACCAGAACGTTTCACATCCACAAACTCGCGTTGTTTTACAGACATTTAAAGAAAAAACACTTTCCACCACTGAAAGCGTCGCATTGTTTCTCCTCCATACAAGCGACCTTGAATGTGGACGCGGTCACACATGGAACAAAATGTAACGTTACTTATTCTAACAGACTCACAATAAACTGGGAAGGGGTGGGGGGGATAAGACATGCAGCTATATAATATTTGAAATACTGACTTTTTGTTTACGTTCCATCCGTCGGTAAACATGAACTTGACTGTTTGGGCCTACACTTCATGCGCAGGCCAATTTATAAAAACACAAAGACAGACTGGACTATAATCCTGATTAAACTGGAGTAACGCTTGTGTTGAATGAGAAAGAATTAGTCTCACAGGTTTATTTTAAACGCATTACGGCCCATCAGGAGGCCTCCTGCGCATTTGAGGAATCCCAGTCAATGACGAACACTGCGTAAAATCTAATCTGTAATCTCTTTTTAAATTAGGCTACTATTAATATTCCTGAACTCATTGTGTGATCATTGATAAAACTGTAAAACATTTTGTGATTTGACTGTAAACACTTTACTTATTTATAAATACATGTCAATGCCTTAAAACCGAGAGGGCTCGTGAGGTGCTGCAACATTCATACCATACACACACAACACAACATATTCTGTGCGCTGCTGGTCACGATCAAGTCCAAAGGTCATCGCATCAGTACGCGGAGAAAGCCTGGTCGCGCATCATGAGCCGCTTCTTCTTCATCCTGCGGTTCTGAAACCATATTTTCACTTGCTGGTCGCTCAGGTCCAGTCTGTTCGACAGCTCCTTGCGCTTCTGTCTGTTGATGAACTCGTTCATCATGAATTCGTTCTCAAGTTCAGCCAGTTGTGGCTTCGAGTAAGGCTTCCTCTTCTTGCGGATTTTCACTTGTGAAGAGCACCACGGGGCACCTTGAGAGGAGAGGCAGAGTTTTTCACTTTTAAATTAACACCAACTTCAGCAACAGTTAGAAGCTCTGTAGGGAAATAAAAGCTCCCAGTGGCACTGCTTATACATAGAGCTGCTAGTGCCTTACAAAAATACGGTTTAATATTGCTAACCCATGGAAGCACGCCTACAGTGTGAATGTGAAAACAGGGCTATTGCAATGAGCAGTAGCATCTATTTGGACATTCTATGAATATTAATATATATAATAAAACTGATGCTATAGGAGAAATAAAGTGACCCTACTATATGGCCTAAATATAATTCTTATTTAACAATATTTCCATGATGATGACGCGTAATACTGGATAAAGAGTTGTTGCCATAAAATAAGACACAAACATATCAAATCATTCTTGTAATATCATGGTGGGTTTTTTAAACAGTATTATTAATCGTAGAAATGGTAGAAAACATTAAATGATCACAAATGCTACTTAACCTTCAGTAAAACTGGTCCTGGAGCATGTGTTCCTCGCTGGAGGCTGCAGAGGGTCGTGCTCCTGCTTGGTGCCGTTCACGTTTAACGGGCCTGCTGACTCCGCATCTGTATGGGCCGCAACACCGTGAGGCCGGCCGTGCACATCCGAGTATCCGCCGTCACTCAGCGCCCCGTGCTCCCCGGCGTAAACCTCCTCCCTCCTCCCAGCCTCCTCCGCCTTATGCCCAACGTCCTGGAAGCACCGCACGGGCTCCTCCAAATGCGCCCTGATGTGTCCGCCGGAGGAGTTCAGAGACACGGAGCTGGACAGAAACGGCGGACAGTAGCCTCCGAAGGCGCGGCTCTGTGCGGCTGCTGGCTGTGCTCCTCTGGACGTGCACGAACTTGAGGAAGTCCACGGGAGCGTGCACACCTCTCTCCTGTTGTACGGGAGCTGATGCAGCCCGGGTATGTGGGCTCCATTGCCCCGCAAGTTGGAGAAATATAGCGAATCAGGTGGAGCAAAATTCAGCAGAGAACCAACGTAGCTGGGATTTAACGGATTCCGCTCACACATTTCCATGGAGCTCCCCTCAAACGCGTCTTCTTGCAAAGCCTTTTAGCAACTCCTGAAGAATAAAGCCTGGGTAATTGTTGATTTGTTAATACGGCGTCACGTGATATGCAAAATATGTTGTTGCGCTCCACCCTTGCTCCAACACTGCAAAGCAAATACTCCATGAGGAAATATTTGGGTATTGTGGGTGGAGGATGGAGGTTCAATTCAAACCCTGCGTGCAGTGCTCTATATTTACACTGAAAAAAAACGCGTCACATCTAAAGAATTCTTAGGCTTCTGTCAGTTTCAGGGTCACATGACCACGGGTTTTATTTTGGTGCTGTGACATGAGCAATAACAATGTGACTATAGACTGAGCCATAGGCTGCAGGGAGAAATGCAGGGCCATGCATGCACAAGAGAACAGTCCTAAGGCAATGAATAACCCACACCCTAAATATGACACATTTAGAATGATTATAAAATAATGATTTGCTCTTAAAAATGTTTTCTTGCATAGATAGAAATGAAGCGAACCAATGCACAATGCAATGCCTTAAATACACCATATGATACACTAACCACGTTACAATGCATATTTGCATTGTAATACATCATCACAATCATAAAAATCCCCCTTTCCCCCCCACACACTGGAGGACCACTGCTTATTTCAAAGAACACTGGAGCCCTGGATGTGCGCACTGTTCCTGCGGACCCTCCCCAGTAAACAATGCGGCCTTTATGCTCGAGTTCGCCACGGAGCTCCATGAGCTGAAGACAACACACATGATGAAATATCCGTATTTCGAAAAAAATACACATTCAAGGAGAAAAAAAATGAATAAACCTCCAGTGTGAAGCTCTGAGGAAGATTTAGTTTTAGGAATCATGTAAATATCTTGTTTACAAACTGTCCTATATATATATAAGGCTTCTGTAAAAACTAAATGCACTTATCTTAAAGTCATATTTGATATTAAAACTTATCTGTCCGAGAAAAAGGGAATTTTACTATTTTCGGGTGTAAAGAAAAGGATCTTTACAAGCAGTGATATCGATAAAACCCTCTGTATGACAACGCTACTGAAAAACTACAACCGTGAATGTATGCGGTCAAATGTACCTTCAAATACAAATACTTGGAACTAGAAGAAAAAGAATTATCTCCCACAACAAAATGATTCCACTCATTCACGCTCATGTTGAATTTAAGCACTAATTATCAAAACTACATACAAGCACAGTATCATATTCCAAGAGCATTTTACCAACCCTGTTACGCACTTCTCCAGCGGGGATTTAACAATGTATATGGTTAGGTGTTTAACTGCGTGTTTTATACTGAGTCATAAGAATAATCCTGTAGTATTACCATTACCACATAGTACAGCAGAAACATGGAAACTTTATAGTCCGAAATTCTATTTAATAATCGATTTAATTGGATCTTTACATTTTTACAATTTACTTTACAGATTAGGATTAAGTAAGAGTTGAGTGTGTGTGTGTGTGTGTGTGTGTGTCTACTCGTTTGTCGTCACCTCTGTAGGTATGTGAATTCTAAGATTATGGTTAGGTGAAATTGGTCATGGTTGAGGTTATGGGACGAGGTCTGTGTTATAGGCGGTACACAGTGAATGAAAGTCAATGTGTGTGTGTGTGTGTGTGTGTGTGTGTGTGTGTATGCATATTTTTCTATAGTTATGAGGCCACATTTTGGTTCAAAACCATCATCACGACATTTTGATGTGAGGACATTTTGGCTGTTCCTCAGAAATTTAAATTCAGGGCTGTTTAAGGGTTAAGACTTGGTTTTAGGGTTAGCGTTAGGGTTAAGCATTTAGTTGTGATGGTTAAGGTTAGGGTAAGGTGATGCATTATCCCAATGAGTGTCCTGAGAACTATAGAGAGACAAGTGTCTGTGTGTGTGTTGACACTGAGAAGCTGTTGTATTTTCATTGGGCCTCCATGTGTAGTAGTGCAGTGGGAACATTATATTTAGGAGATGCTCATCCTGTCCGCTTCCCGAGAAACTAAACCTAATCTGTATCTAACAGATCCCTTACGACTTCATCTTGAGTTCAAACAGGTTTATTTGGGTTATTAATGTGATAAAAACCAGTCTAAGGGCACATCTCTTCGGGGGTGCAGGCCAAGAAAGGCGACTGAACCTGCTCGTCTTTCCTGAAGCAAGCTCTATAGCATATGCCCAGATGTAGAACTCCTGAAAAAATCCTGAGGATATCAGACATAACACCCACCACCAGAAAAGACAAGAGATTTAAATCATACTCAGGGTTAAAACTATAGACACGTTTCTTCATTACTGTTTGATGCAATCATGTGAGCTGTTGCTGCTGTAACCCAATAGGGGGCAGTATAGGTTCATATATAACCTCTTTTCATTGTTTGACAGTGGTTTAAATTCTACAATAAAAAATCTTCATCAGTTTCATCACTGGAGCTGAGCACATTAATGCTCGATGATAAAAATGTGTGTGTGTGTCAGAATGAGAGACCACGTGATAATGTATGTGATGCTAACATTAACCGTCCAGTTTAAAAAAAAACTATTTCCACAGGTAAACAGACGAATAACATACAAAGCACAAAAATTAAACTAGATATGAAATTAATTAATGAAAATAAAAAGTAGGTGGTCAGGGCACTTATTCCTTTGTGTTACTGGCTACCATCCTTTAGTAGACCTGTCTTAGTCCCATGCTGTGATTGTAGCAGTCAAGGTTAAGACGAGTAGTCTATACGGAAAACATCCTTACACAAACATTAGCTGCAGATCACTCCTGTTAGTAAGCTACTATATTTTAAAACGAAGAAAACCAACAGAAAAAACAGACAGAGCAACCGCAATCATTTAAGGGAGATGACCAAAACATTTAAATGTAGAAATTAAACAGAATCATATAGAAATAATAAGTATTTGAATCTGGAATGGTTTATTAAAACGGGTCTCCAATTAAAAGATGAAAGTGAAAAATAAAAACAAAGATAACGACATTTTCTATAAAGTGAACGAGAGAGAGCTGAGAGCCAATAAAAAACGTTTAACAAGCGCTCTTCTATTTATTTGGATCAGCCTTTATATATATATATTGTTTAAAAAGGAGTTTAAAACATATTTAGATTATGGTCAACCGTGTTTTTAATATAAAGGCCAAACTACTCCAATTTGAACCATGTCTGAATCGCCTGTTGCCCCTAAGGTAAAACATCCGAGGTATAGGAATTATTTTTAAAATCTTTATGGAGATAACGAATGAGGAAAAAATGCATATAGGTACAGTTTTTACATTTTAAAGTAATAAATAGGAAATTGTTTTGCTAAGTTACCTCGGTGGGTCATTGTAATGTGTTTCCACGCGTTATGAAATATCCACAAACCTTGTTGGGTTATCTACCAGCTCTCCACAGTTTTTCTATTCAAAAATATAAATGAATAAGTTTGTATTTGGGACAAACGCGTTTGAAAGTGTTTGCTCCGTCTTCAGTGTTGTGTCCAAAAAGCAGCCAGACTTCCACAATCAGAGAAAGAAGTTTTAGTGCAGACTTTTAGTGTCTTTTACTGCTCTGCGTCCTTCACGTTTAGTGCGTCAGGAGCCAAACTGAGGAGCTGCAGTCTGCGGCTGTTTTCCCAGGCCCTTTGAAGGAAGCTATCCGCCGTCTATTGTCCTTGGTAATAAACTTGCTGCTTCCCTCGTTCAAGTTCTCTGGTCTGAGAAAATGTTGCCTTGAAATCTCAGCACATTATGGAGCCAGTGGAGGACAAAGTGTTTGGCACAGGATGTACAGCTCACCTCAGACTCTCCTGGTGTTGAACAGGTTTCACAAAGAGAATCACTCTCAGATGGTGAGTGGAGGATAAATATGTGATGATCTTCTGGCTCCTGTTTATGTCCATTTGGCTCAAAGGGAACATTTGAAGTCCTGGATGAAAATCAAACAGATCTCCTCACAGGTAACAGACGATAGAAAGAAGAGACGCTGCTTTAGATCCTTTAACGAAACAGGGTTTACATCTTTTTGTTTCTTGCTTCAGCTTCGCTTATATTTCTTTGTAAAGTTAAATTCCAGAAAACGCGTAACTGGCTTTGTTGGGATAAAGAAAGGGACCAATAAACGACGGCATCGAAACAGAATCACTTCGAATGCAAGTAAAGGTTTGGAGACAATAATAATGAGATTGTATTCAAGAAAACTGACGAATCGTCAGCTTCAATCTTAGAAACTAAAGAGCAAGGCACAGGCCCAAATTTGACACGCTCTTTTTAATGTATTTTTGAGCTTGGAGACAGTTTGCAAATGAAGGAGCAATATCAAGCTTCACAGAAAAAAACACAACGTGCAAATGTATTGAAAGAGAGGAAGATTTCGTTAAATTGCATTAACCCTAACCCGTAGACTATTTATAAATTCAATTGAGTTTATATTCAGGAACCATGCGTTAACACCGTCTCCACGTGGATTCGAAGGTTAATCCTTTTTAATGCAACTATCAGTGCAGATAAACGTTATCAGTTTAGCTCATGTTGCACAGTAATTATAAAAAAATGCAACGTAAACTTGGTAAAATGCGGTAGGCCGATATATTGTTTGGTTTAAGTTAAACTTAAACCTGACTCCAGTATATATAAAATGAATGCGTATAGAAACGCATTCCCGTTAAACTATAACTGCAGAGACACAAAGCTATAACTTACATTGTTTTGATCCCTGCACAATACAGAACAGTAAGAGAGTAATAATCTCTCAATTATTTAGTGTTTGCTCGAGTTAAGTAAAATATCTTCACACCAAAGTTACACAGATCTGTGTTTTTTCCTCAGTAAAAAAGTTCCTGCAATTTCTTCTTCAATTACACACGAGAAAACAGAAAATAGAGTAAGTCAGGTATAGTCAGGAATAAAGTGCATTTGCGTTGCAGTAACTTCAGTGATGATAATAAAATAATAAAACTTGTATGATTGTAACATTTTAGAAGTGTATTTTAATTCTTATATGAGGAGCAGCACCTTTAAACCATTCATTCAAATGTGAATAACATCTGGAACTTTTACATTTTTCCACTGATGATGTTGGACAGATCATATGATATTTTCTACCTTCCAGACAATCTTCCACTAAGTATTTGAGATTCTTGCAGATCTGACTCAGTGTTGCTCCCTCTCTATTAAAGACAGAATGTATTTTTCCAAAACACTGTAGGTGAGGATAAATCGTGCTGGTCCCTATCCTTCTGTTGAGCTGAATGCATTTACACGAAGACACCACTAGATGGCCTTCTTAGTCAAGGAAAGAAGACTGCAGGGAAGCAAAAGACGCAAAGGCCAACCTGAACTGAGAGATCAGTGACATCACAGAATAATGAGCTATTTATATCTGAAGTAAAGACTGATCTCTAATTCTGGATTCACGTATAGACTTATCAATGAAAAAGGTAAAAGAGAGTTAAATAGGTCACAGTGTGGTTTCACTGATGCAGATACATTGGATACAGTACACAACCCTTCAGCATGATAGTTTCATAGCATTAGACTTTTTGAACCTGCTTTCAGATGAGCAATGATTTGTCCCTGACCCATTGGAAACTCCTTCAGTGTTACTCAAGGTAACATTTTTC
The DNA here is from genome assembly GCF_024713975.1 of Paralichthys olivaceus. Classification (NCBI taxonomy): domain Eukaryota; kingdom Metazoa; phylum Chordata; class Actinopteri; order Pleuronectiformes; family Paralichthyidae; genus Paralichthys; species Paralichthys olivaceus. Next base: position 10,518,931 of record NC_091102.1, read on the forward strand.
ACAAGAATGTTGAATGAAATTGAAGTTGTTGATTGTAAAGACACTACTCACATCTATTCTTTCCTCAAACGCTCTCACTCTGTTGGAGGTTTGAGCCACAGAGAGAGGATCAATCTGCATGAGCACAAAGCACCGCTGCAGCTCAAACAGGTTGAGTAGAGGCGAAACTCATCAAAAGAAAAAAACACTTCGTCTGTATAATTTAAATAACCAAAACAGGATAAAATATGCTAAATGATTTCTTCCTTCACTGTGTCCAATTTACCTCCAATTTATTTTTATTCTATTCTACAGATTGAGCGATACAGCACCGATCATCATGGCAGCACAGTCTATTCCAGCATAGTGTTCATTGCAACTCATACAAACACTGTTAACAGTGGGATCAGCTCTCTACAAACACGTCATTAGAAGCATGGACACCTGCTTACGTTATGCTACAGTTACACAGATAACTCCTCGTTACAACTGTGGCGAGCACAAAAGCATCTCACGATGCACAACACGTCGGGTGTTCATGGGAATGAGCTGCAACAGCAGGCGATCCCGTCAGGTTCAACTGGTCTCAGCCAAAAACAGAAATGTGAGGCTGCAGTGGACACAGGCTCTAAGGGCTGGACAGATAAAGATAGAATAGCCTCGTCTGCTGGATCTACAGAGAATGCAGATGGTACAGTCAGAATTTGGCATCAACAAGAGGAACCCATGGACCCAACCTGCCTGGTGTCAACAGTCCAGGCTGCTCCTGGTGGTTTTGGTAGTGTAATGGTGTGGGGAATGTTTTCTTGGCACACTTTGGGCCTCTGATTATAATAAGTCATTGTCTGAACACAGTCTGAGTATTGTTGCTGTTGACCATTATGGACACAGATTACTATCTTTCAACGGCCACCTCCAGCATGATGATGCACCATGAGACAAACAAGTCGTTTCAAACATGACAATCAGATCAGTATCCTTCACTGGCCTCCACAGTCACCAGATATGAAGCCAGCAGATGATCATGGGGGGGGGGGGAATTCACAGCACGAATGTGCAAATGACAAATCCACAGAATCACCAGTGTGATCATGTCACGAAGAACGGAGGCTGTTATAAGAGCTGAAGGGAGGAACAACCCAGTCTTAGTATGGTGTTCTTAATAAAGTGCTCAGGGAGTGAACAACTTCACAGTCATACACTCACTCATACATATTCAACAATCTACCAACCAGACCTTAATAAACTGAAATAAATAGTATTGGTCGGATGCATGAAACAATGTGAAATGAGGAGTTCTTTAAAAAATGTGCCTTTAAGAACGTATCAATGCTGGAAGTCAGTTGTATATAAAGATGGCTCATTTACATCTTCTTGCTGACCAAACTACATTAACCATAGCCTATTGGACGGATGCCCAAATATCTTCACTTGACTTAAAACTAAATTAATCTATTTTGATGGCTGTAGCATCGATACCATGTTTTCATTATTATCTCTCTTTAATAATGAAATATTTACGCTTATAATCTGTTTCTGATGAGCAATTAAAAAACAAGGACTTGAGTTTGTTGAATGTTCAATACAGATCGATATACTTTCAACCAATATTTATGTTGAAGCTAGTTTACTGTGCAGTATGTCATTAATTATCGTTCCTCCAGTCACCATGAAGTTACATTTCTACATATTATATATCAGAATTTAAGCAAGAATTAGCTTTGTGGTTGGGACCAGGGTTGGGACCAGAGAATGGGTCAGGGCCGTGACAGGGACCAGCGCCCCTTACAACCTCTTACCAGAAACAGTCTTATATCCTCTGTATATGATTATTGATGAATTTGACTGCTTGTTCCACAAAAGAGACGTTAACGTTCGAGGGAGAAATGTGTGTTGGAGGATATTTGCTTGACTGACAAGTGTCTAATCCAGTTCAAGTCAGCCATGACGGTTGCTGCTCGTTTGTCCAGCCTCAGCTCAGCCTTGCAGGCTCCCTCCTCGGCTAATCCTCCCCAACAGTGTCTGATATCATGAAGTTATTCCATCAATGTTTTGCTGCTTTTCAGATCATTTGAATGGCTTGTACACAATCTTGTGAATACTGATCTTATTACTATTGTTGTGGCTTTGGTATCTTGTTAGTATTTCTCAACCTGACTCCAGGGATTTTAGAGCATTTTCACAAAGAACAGCTATTAGAAAATTAGCTGGCTGGCAAACATGAACACATTTACAGAACACATTGTACTTACACATAAATAAATGGAATGGAAAATGGTCAGTATTAACATTGGGCTTTTCTAGTCTGGATGACAACTCAAAGTGCTTGTTCAGTTTATGACACACACACACTTACAGGGCATCTATGGGCAGCACTTTTTCTATGAGGGGCAATTTGTGGTTCAGTGTCTTGCCCAAGGACACTTAGGCATGCAAATGGGGAAGACTGGGATCAGACTGCAGACCTCCTGGTTAGGTAAGTACGACGCTCTACCCCCTCAGCCACAGAGGAAAATGTGAAGGTATGTATTTCTAAAAAATCTATGGCTTCTTTGGAAAGGCACTTTGAGAAAAAAGGCAGCTTTCCAGTTTTTTGTGCTTCATATTGACTTTTACAGATGTCAATGTAGGTTCTTATGTACAGTATTTTTTTCAATTTCATTGTATTTTACAGTTAAATAATCTCATGAGAAAAACAGGCTCTTGGGATGTTAATCAAGAAAGAGAGCCAGGATCTAGTTTCTCAATTCATTAGCTTATGCATATAGAAACATACAATAACAGAGAATTATCCAGTGGGAATAGTGAAACATAAGACACCCTCTGACTTTTGCTCTTTCCCTCCTCCCCCAGTTTAACAGTCTCAATCTATAGCCTCGGCCCCTGAGTGATGAGACGAGTCATTTAAAAATAATCCCAGAAACTTTTCAATCTATCCCATTGCAGGTTTGTGTATTTATAGACCCAGCTGTTCTTAAAGGTCCACCCAGTGAGTGCTACGGTCGTTCTTTAGTGCAACTTCATGTGAAGAGCTTGTAATGCATCTGTGCCATGAATCGGCCTGAAGAACGGCCTGAGAGCCACTTCAAGTCATCCATGAGAAACTCATGCACTCAAGTATAAATGGATCAGAGGAGAAGGGAAGACATCAGCACTGATAGTGTGTGATGGATGGACCATGGGGGTTTTGAGTTACTCAACAAAAAAACATTTATCCTCTGACATTAGACCTTTACAGGAGACATTTGAATTGTCAAAGAATCTCAGGCGTAACTAATAACATTATCCAAGTGTCCCAATAATACATAGGTCCGGGAAACACCTGAAACTTGAACAGAGAAGTCAAACTCAAACATTGTGAATGTTATTATTTACACCTGGGATTCTATTACTGTGACTTAAAATATAAAAGCTCATTTTAATTTATTTTTTGAGAAAAAAGGAAATCACATAGATGACAAAAGGGAATATTATGAGTTTGGAGATCTTATAATCCAACAATCTTTATATTGTGCTGCATATGATTCAGAAAACCATTTCATATCTTTAATGAAACTAAACTGTTGAAACAAAAACACATTAACACATTCTCTCTGCATGGTTGAGCTGAGCAGAAAAGAGATTTCACACAAAAGGTAAAGACAAATATTATGCAGCACACCTGCAGCATAAGATTGTCCCTTAAGATGAAACTGTTCATGGGAATTCATCAGCTGCACATGTATGCAAATGACCTAATTATATTAAATGCAAATTCCTAAAGCTCTTAGAGAGGAGAATGCATATCAATGTGTTTCTTAAATTTCATATTGTTTAATTCAAGACCCCAAATAATCCATTGTGTTCAGTAAACTTAACTAACTTTGATAATAAATAGTGAATTTTGTATTAACTGTTTTTTTCATGTAGCTGAGCTGTAAGACATGAATGTCCTTACAAGCCTAAAACTAAAACGGCAGTTTGCATAAAAAGCTTCTTCAACAAAATGACTAAGTAAGTTGAATTGTATTATACTATTATAGGATTAGCTCCATGAAGTGTGTGGTTATTATAATGCAGGTTCCCGTACATCCTATTGCTCACCAGTATTACACAAAATGACAAAAAGAACAAGGCTTTTTAGCTCAACAGCAGCTTAAAGGTCCAGTGTGTAAAAATTAGGTAAAAGGGAGCTATTAGAAGAAATTTAATGAAAAACATTCCTAGTTTTGTTTTCACTAGTGTTTCATCTGAATATCTCAAATTTTGTTTTCTTGACCCTAGAATGGGCACTTTATATTAAAAAATGTACTTTATACTCAGAGTGTGTTCTGTCTACAGAGCCCACCATGTTTTTTACAGTAGCCCAGACAAGATAAACTAAACCTTTTGAGTATTAATGACAACTGAAGCTACCTCAGGTTCACTCATGTTTGGAAGAGGAGGGTGAGGTGAGGGGTATTCAGTTGCAACATGCAACTTCACCACTAGATGTCACTCTATTCTCGCACTGAACCTTTAAAATCATTAACCAGCTCCCAAATTAAAATATATATTCTTAATCTATTTTACTTCCGTGTTCATGTACTCAGTGTTAAGGTCAGGACATCAGGTGAAGCCCACATCCATTCAACAGACACCATCAATGACTGCAATTACCATAGAAATCCTGCAGGAGGCGCCAGAGGACGTACAAGAGGAGGATCTGCAGGGATCGTCTCCTCACATGGAAAAACCAGGAGTCCATGCATGGCTGTGATGTCTTTACATATAAGAGCCTCAGTTAGAATTAACCAGCTGCATAAACATGTACCAGTCCTTTTCGATAAATACAAACATTAGCACGAAGCTAACAGAGGGTGCATGACTCAGGGGAAATATTTTGCAGTAATAATCTAAAAAATTTGTAAAAGATTGTGTTAAAAATGTATAATGCGAGAATATAAAATGTTAAATCTCAGTGGCATTCGTTTATTCGTTTAAATCAAGAGCCCATCGAAAAAAATGTGAAACAGAAAAAAATAAATAAAATGAAATAAGGATTACGGTTAAAAAGATTTGTATGTTTTAGTTACTTTAAAAGATGACTTATTTCTATATGCATTCAAAATACACAACTGTGTGCTGTGGTGTGGAGATGTGTAATAATGGTCCCATTATCACCACATCAAAATGTGCATTTGACGAATAATGCAAAAAAAGAAATGCACAAAAAAAACCCACAAGGTCCTAAAAACTCAAGAAGTATTTTCACTTTTAATGTTTTATCACAATCGTGCACGTTAATGTGCGTAAATGGCAAGGATGGTAAAAACTACGAGAAATAAAAAGACAAAAGAGGAATAAATAAATAAAAGAGGGGGAGATTAGAGAGGGGGAGGGCACAGAGAGAGAGAGAGAGAAAGAGAGAGAGAGAGAGGAGGGGAAACAATAGAGAATCAAAGCATGATAATATTCCTAAATGAAGAGGGAAATGTTGCAGCGCTCATTTTATTAATCAGACTGTCAATTTCACCCAAGAGGCCAAACCCAGGAGCAGAGAGAGACAGAGTCAGATCAGCGCAGGGACGCGCACCTCGCTCCTCACTCCTCTCCTCCTTCTCCACTTGGATATTATTCGTCTGACCGAAGGCCGCCTCCATCATCAAGTGACAGCCCTCTCCTATTTATTTGCTTATAAACCTGTTACAATAAATGATCATTGGAGGAACGTCAGCCGAGCATTTTAACAACGAAACAGCAGCGGGCACTTGTTTTTTGATGAATGACATTTCGCTGCAGGAGGGGAGGATGCTCGCCTCATCCTGAGCTCGTCGGGTGCATTCAGATTCTTTCATTTTCGGCGTCTTGCTTATAAAAAAAGCTTTAGAGACAGTTATTTAGAGACAGTTGCTGCAGTTGCATGCGGATTTAGCTCCGACACAACTCATTGCTGCTCCAGCCCCCTGGACAAGTGTGGGTGTGTGTGTGTGTTGTGTTGTGCGTGCGTGTGTGTGTTTTCCTTTCCCCCTCTCTCTTCCTGCTCGTCCTGCACAGCTTAATGATGGAGAGGATAAGAAAAGAGATGATATTGATGGAGAGAGGGCTGCACAGTCCCGTCGCTGCGGGGAAGAGGCTCGCAGACGCGCCGGGGAACTCGGTGCTGGAGGCCCTGGAAAACTCCCAGCACGGCGGACGGCTGAGCCCGAGAATAACTTCGGCTTCCCTCCATGGAAATCTCGGGGACATCCCGGGGAAAGGCAAGTTTGAGATCGACAGCCTGTTCGGGACGCACCACGGCAGCGAGAACAGCTCTTCGGCGGAGATTTCGTCGTCGGAGAGCCGCAAGAAAATGAGCCTTTACTCCGAAGTTTCGCAAGAATCAGACGTTAACAGTGATGTGGAGGTGGGATGCCCTGCGCACCGCTCCCCGAGCCAGCACAAGGAAAACAACAAAGGTACAGACCTCATTTTATTCCGAGTTCATTTTTATTTTTGTATTTGAATGTTGCGGAGGATATTATTATTATTGTAATACTGCTCATTGTCACAAATAAAGACAGCAATAAAGCAAAAATTATTATAACACTGATTCTAACCACCTGAAGCTAAATTATTTTCATTATTATAATTCATCACTGTAAGACAACTACTTTTATTTTTATTATACAAATTGTATTTGTAGACAAAAACATTATTATTGCTACAACTACTTTACTATATAATACAGAATTGTTATGAATAAAAATGTTAGTCTCGACTGTCATTTTAAAATAGTTGCATTTGTTTTATTCTTATTCGTATCAAGCTATGAAATAAACTTAAGGCCGGCACACCAGTAGCTCATTTTATTTGAAAATTATCAATAAAAATATCTTTGTTATCCTTTTATCTTTAGGGTTTTCAGACAGTAATTCCGGCTCATCCAGCTCGAACTCCCTCCAGAACATGAACGGTAACGGGTCCAACAACTCAAACAGCGACCAGGTCAGGAGGTACCGCACCGCGTTCACCAGGGAGCAGATCGGGCGACTGGAGAAGGAGTTTTACCGGGAAAATTACGTGTCGAGACCGAGGAGGTGTGAACTGGCCGCAGCGCTAAATCTGCCCGAAACTACTATAAAGGTATGAATCTCCATTATTCCTGTGCAACGTGTAGCCTGGCGTGTGCATGTGCAATGAATGGTGCAGGTGTAAAAAAAAAAAGAAGTTATTTGAAAATAATGACACTGAAAACATAGTCAAGACTATTATTTCTACTCATGAAATGGTGCAGTGAGATTTTATGGTTCTATCTTGTGCAACAATTAATGTTTTATATTTTGCTCGCTCCATCGCATGGTAATCAATTCTAGTGTGAGGCTGCAATTAATTATTGGCTATGCTTTTTATTTAAAATAAATTATGAACTGCAAAATGTTTAATATTTTACTGACTGGATTCGATTGTAAGATTGTAACTCCAGCAGCATGTGAGAGCGGATCATTTTTACGCACAATGGGTATTTATAAATTAAAGGAAATTGAGTATTTACAAAGAATATTTAGAACCAGTGCAGGGATGAGTGTGTGTTTTGCATCATCACACTGAACCTCCTCAGGTCTAAATTTAGAGCCTGGAAACAACATGGCAGCTTCAATATGGGCCTTGTTTTGACTGTGTGCAGGTCTGGTTCCAGAACAGGCGGATGAAGGATAAGAGGCAGCGCCTGGCGATGTCCTGGCCTCATCCAGCAGACCCCAGCTTCTACACTTACATGATGACGCACGCCGCAGCTACAGGGAGTCTACCGTACCCTTTCCACTCGCACATGCCTCTACACTACTACCCGCACGTCGGTGTCACAGCAGCGGCAGCCGCAGCCGCCGCCACCAGCGCCGCCTCGTCACCTTTCGCCACCTCCATCCGGCCCCTCGACACCTTCCGGGCACTCTCCCACCCTTACTCGCGGCCGGAGCTCCTCTGCAGCTTCAGGCACCCGGGACTCTACCAGTCACCCGCAGGCCTGAACAGCTCGGCGGCGGCGTCTGCGGCTGCAGCGGCCGCGGCTGCAGCGGCGGCGGTCAGCGCCCCGTCGGCCGCGGGGCCCTGCTCTTGCCTGAGCTGCCACAGCAGCCAGGCGGCGAGCGCGCTGGGCGCCAGGAGCGCCAGCGCTGACTTTACGTGCACAGCCTCGGGGCCACGATCCGAGAGTGGATTTTTGCCGTATTCCGCCGCAGTCCTCAGCAAGACTTCAGTCCCGTCACCAGACCAACGAGAAGAGTCGTCACTTAACAGATAACTCATCACGCACCCTTACGCGTCCGTTTCTTATTTCTGCTCTTAGGGGATAGGCCTACTTTAAATGTCACACCTGGGTAAAGCATTCCTTTCTTTGACAGCACTGTAAACACACACGTGAAGATTAATTTCTAAAAAGTCAGACTCAAGTTCAAAAAACTCTTTATAACATGAAAAGCTAAGCAGAGAATTTTTTGCAGCTCATGAAAATACTTTTCTATAAAGCTCTGTGCCCTGTGTTTGTGCCAGTAAACTAATTTTTTATGGACTGTGCTGGAAACTTATTTGAGAAATTGTCAGTGTACTCATTCTGCGACCATGCCTCGATCAAGATTTCAACTTGATGCATTTATTTCTACAATTCCCACAAATTATTAGAATAAACACTTAGACTGGGCCACGTCCACATCCACTGCAACTGAAATATCCAACGTGACACAAACGTGGGTTAATTATACCATCTAAATATAGATAGGGTCCAGCTTCTCTGCACCAGCATCACCATCTCTTCCTTCACTATAGGCCTAATAGACTGTGATTTTTTTGGCAGCCATAGCTTCTCCACCATCCCAGCCCCTGCTCTGTGGGGACAGCCCTAATCAGCCGGAGAGGTGCATATAATTCTGCAGCGCGTCTTTCGTGTCAATTTTTATGTTAATAATGAGAGGATCATGACAAAAATTGCCAATCATGTACCTAGATGGAGCTCCTTTGAATACATGACTGTAAGAAAGTTGCTCGTTCTGAGACCCGCTGTCAAGTGCTAACAACCCGCGGAGGGAAGTCATTAGACATACAAAAGACCCGGAGCAAGGCGACAGTCCTGGTACACACAATGCACTGCATAAAAAGATAATATCTGACACATGGAAGGCGTAAAAAATATATTAGATACACACACACACAAGCAGCCTGTAAAAAGAGGGTCCACTCACAATTCGTCTGCTGATCATGGGAAATACCTAACTGCCCTCCTTATTTACATCGAGGCTCATTATATCAAAAGCCAGAGTTTTCATATAGGTGTGTGATCCCTGAAGGAGCTGCTCACTCAGCACAGTGACAGGACTGAGTTCAGATCATACTCTGGCTTTTACAATCTGTCTGTGCCTGTAAAAAAAAAACCATGGCCATGTGCTACTTTATTCGTTCCTGTTGGGACATCACCAATATGTTAATTATAAAACATGTGAACTGTAAATCGTGACAAAAAATATTTTGCAAAAAAATAATCATGGATTGTACAACTACTGGTTTAGCTGAGTTAATGATCGCCCTGGAAAAGCTTCACGAACTGTGGATGGTAGGCTATTTTTTTGTTTTGGACTATTTTTTGTTGTTATTATTTATTTATTTGTGTGACTTGCTGAATGTTTTTAAATGTTAAAACACTGGATATACACGCTGATAGCCTACAAATTGGCCTGTAAAACACCAATATTTCCAAAATTCAGGATCTGAATTTCGCGCAACAAAAAAAAAAGAAAGAAAAATTATGACTGAGTGATGGAGAACATTTCTTCTTCACTGTCCACTCAAAAAGAGGCTTTTGAAAAAAAAAGGGCTGATGGACGAGCACTGAAATTAAATGGCGAAAAACAGTATTGGCCTTTTGTCCCTCGAGTCTCTGTTATAACTCTATATCTCTGTATTTAAAATATCAATGACTGTATGAATTTAAATATTTTAACTTGAAAAAAAATGTGCAATATGAAATGTAAATCATGTTATTTATTGATCGTGTTTGTTCTTGGAAAATAAAAAAAATGTTTACACATTTTCGTTTCTTTACATTACTGATAATGACATTTAGTTTTTTAGGTATATGTTTATATATTAATATAGCACATATTTATTTATTTAAGTTTATATATACCCTATTTATTTCAGCATGAATATATTAATTTAAATATATAGGTATAATTCATTTTTTCAACGACAATGAAAACACCTAGGCTTATTTAGTGCAATGACACAATTTCTATAGAAAACACTGTGTCTAACATTATTTAAAAACATGTGGAAAACTACAGGGAATATGAGGCCTGCCATCACGGGTCATCCCGGCCCTATAATTTACCATTATTTTTACATTACCTCTAAATGATACAAGCTGATACTGTCGTTAATTGCACTTGGTTAAAATATAGCCTCCACCAGAATGGCCCCGAGGGACTTTAAGATAAGTTGCTTTTTTGAACGTCCCCATTATAGAAATAGGATTAGGGCAGCAAATATGGGCGTGATATATCACCATGTTTCCTTGCTCTTTACTAAAGTGAGGGCTGCAACCCATACAACAAAGGCGCCGAGATAGATGGAGGTGTAAAAGGGAAAAGACAGAGGCCAGAAAAACACTGCCCACAATAACACGATTAGTTTTGTATCCAATGTGCACGACTGAAAAAAGAATTCATCATAATGCAGAGGACTGTCTGTCACCTTCGCTGAATGGTTTTTGACAAGAAAATAAATCTTTGGGTTGTTTAATACATTTTATATTTTCTTTATTTCGGTGCTAATAGAAAAACCAAATTAAATGTCCACCAGCGAGATAGAAATGCAAAGATCGATGATCCTGCCCCTACTGTCCAATCACCCCTATTTAATTGACTGTATTTTCAGGGTAATTGAACTGCTTGTTGTAAATTGAGGGTTTTATAGAAACGACATGAAAACTACATTTACTGACATTCATCGCATCTTTGACATTGATTATCTGATCAGCGCTGTGTCACGCTAACCTCCAATTCTTCATTACACACTGTTTATGAGCTGTTACAGAACAACTTGCTTGTTCCAGAGTGATTGATTGCCTTATTAACGCGTGTTCTTGTAAGTGTGACCGGACTGATTACGATGCATATGTTTAGAATAATGTTTCATTTAGCTGACTGCGAGTAATGCGGGGTGACAGCTGCTGCGGGAGGACAAAAAACCCTAAACTACAGGGAGCAAGCGGGGCCAAAACGCATTTAAGGTGGAACGAGGAGGCAGCACAACACCCGGATGGTCAAACGCATGTCGACCCAGCGGCAGATGAGGGACTGACAGGCCCAGTGAGCCAACTGCACAAAACAAGCATGTTTGGGACTAAACCCACATAAAAAGCCTGGTTCCTTTGTTACTATAAACGCTTTTCACCCGATTCAACAAATGTGCGATTGTGCCACAACAGCTTAAAACATATCGTCCTCACGTCTGAATCTGATGCAGCTTAGTGTTTATACACTGTCACACCAGCTGTTACATCCAAACATTGACCCCATCAATCAAAATTCACCCAAAAAACAACAGCATTCTCTCCTGACACCTTTGAGTTTGAATATTTTTCCTATTTCAGGTATAGCTAACATATTTTTACCAAAGTGTTAAAAGCCAGCGAGCGAACATCAGCTGCAGCCTGATGAGATTTATGCCACCATTATGCTTCTAAAGTAGTCTCTGCTCGGTTTGTCTCAAATCATTGCCTCCGTTCAAATGTTACTTTCATATATTACATGACATTAATTCAACTATAGCTCATTAAGACAGAATGAAATGGTTAAATTAACTTATCAACTCATAATGATGATGAATGGGGTATTAATTCACATACAAGCTGGGCAATTTGCAGTTTTGCGCGTTTTGATGGTTCTCAAATAACATTTAATAGAACGGGTCATCCCCTCAATCAATTACATGAGCATACGAGTCGGTGGCATGGAAAATCCTTTTTTCATGCATATGTATCGAAACATGTTCTCAATTATCTTTGGAAATTGCTTTTATTGGCTTAAAGACTCATTCTTCCAGTGGTCCTTAGCTGTGGGTATGGTTAAGGTGGCACTATAAATTCTCATTCCTCTTAAACACAGCCTGGGACACCTTTATCATAAACTCTTTGATATTATATTTGTTTTAAACCATATATAGGGAATTTTAAAAGTCACAAATTTACAAAAGAAACACTGGAATTTACAGAAATGATGTCAAACAAAGACTTTTTACACATATTTTAAAACATACTAAAATTATTTAAGACAGCGTAGCGAGTACATGTGTTATGAGGATTACAAAGCCATAGTATAAAATCAAACACAAAAACGTGCTTCATAAAAAAAAGACAGATTTTTAAAAAATCTATAACGTGAACATCATATTGATCTGGTTTTAAAGTGGTACTTTTTCAGTTCACTGTGAGAATGCATTTGCCAGTATACATATTTTTTCAATAATTTTCAATTCTGCAGCTCTATTAGTTGCAATCAATACGTTTCTGGTGTAATTTCTTTTAATGAGTCTGGGTTCTTATGTCACACTATAGATTTATAAGATATGTAGTGATGCCTTGGATTATTTAAAGACTATGTAAAAATAAAAATAGGACTTTTTCATAAATAGAATAAAAACAAGAACAGTATGTATGTATATATATCTATATATAGAGATATCTATATATCTATATATAGAGATATATAGATATAAAGGCTAAAACAACGATATGCAGCTACTTTTCTTTTATTTACAAGATGCTTAAGAATCACTGTGACCACTTCACTTATGGGACTTTTATTTTATCGTACCATGTTAAAGAAACATCCATCTAAGCTTGTGTGCACATATGGCCCATCAAATGCACCTGAACTGTCCTTGGATGCATTCACAAGTGTAGAAATACAAAGCAGAAAGTGTAAAGATAAATTGATACTGATAATCCTCTAAGTAACTCAGATTTTAGCTTTGTCATTGACACACATTTACTTTAGAACCTCAGGAGTTTAACTGCAATATAAATATGTAGAGAAGTTTTACTTTTTAAATCAAGTCAATATCAAGAGACTCATGAAACCAGACAGCATTATGTGCACAGATTCACCCCATACTGGTCAATAGCAAAGCATGCTGTAGTCTCAATGGCTGATGGTGGTGGATAGACCAAAGAAAGTGCACTTTCTTTCACACGCTATACCAATTTTAAATTTTAGTATCACATATTCAAAAGTATTTTTGAAAGATCATAAAAATATTGTAGACTCCTTCACAGGAAGCAGTTCAGTATGAATTAATGCCAGTTGTTGTAAATAGATTCCAATGGGAGAGTTTAAGATGTGTCAAAGCTTCTCCAGTCAAAATATGACTTAACACAATGTCTGTCAGATCTTCATGGCATGGATACTGTGCTCAGCCATATTTTGACAAAAATGAAATGACTTTTATTCTTAACTATAACTAATGATAATGTTGACAGCAATATGAGCTTATCCACTGGTCCAGCACTCAAATATCTCAACACACAAAGATAAAGACGGTTGATCCTTGAACTTTTTCTTCATCAAAATATTATCGTCTCCAATGCTTTGGTTTACGACCAAAACAGATTCTATCGGCCTCAGCTGTAATTTGCCTTTTACGTAAAACAATGCAAATGTTCAGATATTGACAAAATCGAATAGTGAACATTGTAAACATCATACCTTCATCATACATCCAGATTATCATTGTGAGCAACAAACATTTTTAGTACAGGCTCAGAGCCGCTAGGGCTGTGGATTTTATGTGTTTTTTAAACTGACAAATTAGAGATCCTTGTTTTGTAGTTGCACGGTATTGAAAGTTTAAAAGTTGGTTAATTTGACAATAAATAAAGTAAAAAGTAACACATGTACACAGTATGAAATGACATACTTCATGTATGATCACACTGAAAATGAGCACAATAATCGTGATTTACTTGCAAACCTAAACCCCATAAGTTTTCAAAGTGACCGCATATTTTACGAATTAAAAGATTTGCCAGAATCACACATCGTAGCATTATATAGGCACCTTATTGTGGTTTTTTTCAGTAAAAGTAGATGGATCATGAATACACCAAGGCCCTATTTACAATGGTACAGGATCGAGATATTGACTTATTAACAAAAGGACATATTCAGATCACCAACACACACTGCACTGCCATGGACCTGGGGCGAGTTCATGGCACATCATCATATGTTGTTTTACACTAAAGTCAAAACTGTGACTTTAAAGAAAACGTGTTGAGAAAGTTTATAGATGAAATCATTAGAACAATGAAATTAAAATTAAGTGGAAAATGAAGGTAGAAGGCATTGATCTATTCAAAACATTGCACACTGACACAGGACAAACAGTTATGGTGATTTTGGTGTAAAAACCTGACTTTATAGGACGGCTAACTCAGTGTAAACTGTGTCATTATAGTTAACAGTACACATAGACAGGAAATATGGGGAGAGAAAAAGAGGTATGACATATAACACAGGTCCCCAGCCACATGCAAACCAGGGGTATTGCAGCTATATGCATGCGCCATAATAGCTACCAGATGCCCCACAAGTAGAGTTTTATGTAGCCTGGAATCATGCTCAACCATAAACTCAGTGTTGACCAACACACAGCAGATAACACAAAAACTAACAGCACAGGTTATATCACACAACTGCGCAAAGAACTCACAGTAGATTACCAGATCATGTTGTTGCTCTAAAAAACAATAAAGTCCATATAAGCCTTTTGCTCCCCCTGTTTCCTAATCGTGTGGACTTACCTTCAACAGGAACAAATTGTGTTATATACACCAAACATGTTCACATCTTTTACATCTGCTTGTTGCTCAGCCAATCACGTGGCAACTTTACAATGCATACAGTCCTGCAGATACAGGTCAGGGGCTTCAGTTAATGTTCACAACAAACATCAGAATAGAAATGATAAAAATGTGATCTGAGTGACTGAGTGACAATATGATTGTTGGTGCCAGACTGGTTGGTTTGAGATTTTGACACACAACAGTCACTGTAATGTTACTCGACACCATGTTGACATGAGGTTAGAGGAGAATGACTAGACTGGCTTGAAAAGACAGAAAGGACTTAGATAACCACTCTTTGTAACTGTGGTGAGCAGAACAGCATCAGAAAAGCATCTGAGAATAATGCACAATATGTCGAGCCTTGAGGTGAACACGCTCCAACAGTAAAGACCATGTCAAACTTGAGTCAAGCCAACGACACTGACTCACCAACACTAGACAAGTTGAGGTTTAGGAAAACGTAACCTGGTCGGATGAATCAGGATTTCCTCTGAGGCTGCAGATAATAGAGTCATAGTTTGGATTTCACAACATGAATCCATGAACACAACAGTCCAGGCTGCTGCTGGTGGTGGTGTAATGATGTGAAGAAGGTTTTGCACAGTTTGAGCCCCTCATTACTAATCAATCATGATTTGGATGCCACAGCCTATCTGAGTATTATTAGTGACCATGTGAAGCCCGTTATGTTAACCATCTTGTAGTGGTTACTTCCAGCATGAAAATACACCATGAAAGTTTTCAGTGAACGTCAGTGGCTGACCCAGCCACAGGTCTGAATCCAGTAGAAAATGATTGGAATGTGGTGCAGCAGGAGATTTGTAACATGAATGTGCAGATTACAAATCTGCAGAATTTATGTGATGCAAACATGTCTACACGGAGACGCATATCACAGGAATGTTTCGAACAATTTGTGAAATCAATGCAACAAAGCCATAACACACATTGCACTCACATAGCGTAATTCACAGTATACTTCAATGAAGAGGTTCACATAAAAAAAGATCTTGTACCATTTGAAATAGCAGCATTAAAACACTAATGAATACTATTTGCATGTGTGTGTCTGTGTGTGTGTGTGTGTGTGTGTGTGTGTGTGTGTGTGTCTGTGCGTGTGTCTGTGCGTGTGTCTTTGCGTGTGTCTTTGCGTGTGTGTGTGTGTGTGTGTGTGCGTGCGTGCGTGCGTGCGTGCGTGCGTGCCATGTGGTACATCTGTATGAATGTATAAAATATGTGTGTTATAATAAAATACAACACACGATGGACAATTTTCTCAGCCAAGCTTGCAAGATGATTCGGAATGACAAACTTTTGCTGACTAGTTCCGCTGTTGTGTTGTTTTTGTGTACTCACGTCGTGCTGCCATTCCCGACTTGGTCGCATTCCTATCCACATCAGCACATTGTCCTACCTTGATGTCATTTCTTCGGTGAGTCCCCTTAGTGTTGAAGTTGATGTGACAGTGAACCCTCTTGCCCTCATCAAGGAAACCAGGGAGAGGGGTCAATGAAGATGAAATTAATCCAACAAGTAAAAAGAAGATTCTTCCCTCGGTTCGTGCAAAGGAACGTGTGGATTCCTGAAAGTAAACACATAAAAAAGTGTTATTAGGGCTGGGCAATATAAGACTTATTTCGCAAAATAAAAAAGGTTCTACATAATTTAATATAATGCTTATGACATAACACAATTGATCTACTCAGATTTGTAAAATGTTTTGTTGTCATTCTCTGCTCACAAAGAAGAATTTAAAGCACAAACTTCACTCTGGAGCAAAAATCACATTTTAAACTTTAAAACTAACAATGTGGTCATATACAGTGATATGATTTTTTTTCTTTACTTTTTATGGCTCAGCCCTACTCACAATGTAGCAATAGCAGTTAGCAGCAAGCACTGAAACCCTTGTTACACTAGTTTCAGTTGTAGGCTCTGGTTATTGAATATGATTGACTGACTTTCACTGTTTAATATCCAAGATGGAAACACTGACCAAAGAGAAAATGCTAACCCCAACAGTATAGAAGTGCGCCTTAACAATTCTTCCATACTTTTCATGGACCAACGTGTAAATCTTAAAATTACAGAATCACAGTTTCGATGATCACATCAGCTACAGGCTAAAGCGACAGCTTTAATCGCAGCTGTTGTAACAAACAAACACAAGTACAGCAGCAGCTATTATCCCATGATATCAATTAAAGCATGGCAGTAACGGCAGACATTTCTGCACAGACAGTCAAAGTGTAGGGGACAAACATTAGTTAGGTTAGCATTAGCAGAAGTTAGCTAACAGGTGAGCTAACCGAATAAATGCTAACCTCCTTTATCTCCACACGAGATACATTTAGCATTAGCTTGACAACAATTATTCCAAAACTGTGATACATGTCAGATGCTAATGAAATCAGCTGGTCGGTAGCAAAGCCACAGCAAACCCTAACAGTGTGTGAGTATTCATGCTGGGGTCATAACATGTGGCTCCATTAGGAGTTAGGCCTTTAAGCAACAATGTCACTGAAACATTAACATTAGTTAAAAACTAGATTAGAATTCATCAATTACAAAACAAGTGATACACATGTTAATGTTTTATTTATGTAGAGAAGAGCAACGTTTAAATGTATTTAAACATTAAATCACATTTGAAGACTTTACCTCTGCTCACCTGAAGATATTCAGCCCGTGCAACATGCTGGACTATACTTATAAAGAAGCAAGTCACACAGGCTTTCTTTTTTTCCCCAGGATATATTAATTCTATCAGCAGCACAGTAACTTAACACACATGAACAGCAAACAGGAGTGGCTCCACAACTACTCCTTATATACCCTGTCAGTGATTAGGACCAAACCACCAGGGGGTAGCTCACTGTGGATAAACCTGAACATTTTGATAAATAGATTTACATTTTGTCGCATTATGTTTACAAATGGCAAAGTAACAATAGAGATAAACATCTATGTAACCACTACTTTCATGAAAATCTATTTCTTTTTTAAAAAAGAGACTCGCTCCCACTTTCTCTCCCCCTTCTTTTCAAACATGGTACAACCAGGAAGTATAAAAGGATTTCAAATCCCTTGTCACTGTTTTGCTTGATAGAGAACAATTGTTTGACACGTAAGAGAATATTTTGGATTTGCAACGGACCACACCTGCCTGGGTTTGGTTACAGGTAAAACTGCTCATGTGTGATTCATACTTTGTGTGGTTGTGATGGCTGCCAAGAACAACTGTGCAAACACAAACACTTAAGATAAAATGCAACACTGTGATATGAACGGAGAATCTCCACAAGTTTGTTACTTGTGCTGGAGGCAAACATTTCATATCCTCACAGGTAGTAGGGAAACAAAGAAGTATATCACTGACTTTGCTTTAAATAAAGTGGAACATGACTCAGTTTTGGCATCTGTCTTGTCTTCATTTCAGGCCCTCAGTGATTCAAGACCACCTGAGAAAAAATACCTGGAGCTCAATCCAGTCACCTGCTGCCCAAATGACTGTGTATCCATTAGCCATACATCGTGTATATAAACAGTACCTTTAGCTAGTAGTATGTGGCAGCATGTTGTGAAGACCATGTACATGGTTATATACTGTATTTGCAACTCCTCAAAAACAACACATTGGGGTAATGGTAACCTACCCATGGAGTCCTAACAACACTTTTATTGTAAATCTGAATTGATTGAGCTTTGAGTGACATTTGTTGTATGATTTCTCTTTAACACTTTAATGTGAATTTGTCTTCAGATTTTGAACTTTTGTTTGCATACCCTCATACCCACTTAAGTACTATTGCCATTAAAGGCTAAAATGCCACAGATCAAAATGTGCCTGTCATGACCAAAAATAAAAAAATGTATATGAAATAATTGTATAAAAATTCAAAATGTATTGAATACCACCTCAGCTGTTAACATTCAAATTTGATTTCTTTACGTGCAGCATCTATTTCACCCTGAATGGAAAGTTTAACAGGTTAATTTAAAAATAATGGTGTTCATCAAAGCATATAAGTGTATATGTTTTTTGTCATCACAGAGATCCACATGGTAAAAAGGACAAAGTGCTGCCAACTAATGAGGCTTCAGCAGAGATAATCAGCCTTAGGGCACCATTTGGCCTCAGTGGGTTTCTGTGGTCACTGCATTTGTGGTGTGTGTTGGCTCTGTTGAGGCTTCATGATGACTACACATGTTGATGCAGTGGTGGATACAGTTAGGGAGAGTTAGATGTTGGACTGTTTAGCTAAGCCTTTTATTTAAACTGCAGCTTTTCTCGGTAGAGACTAAAATATCTCAAAATCTAGATTGGCACAAAATGTTGTCATGGTCCCCGAAGCATGAAGCCTTATTTACTCAGCTGATTCCTTGACATTTCCTTTAATCTGACTTTAAGGTTGACACATTAGGTTTTTCAACAATTATTGTATGGATCGCCATTAGATTTTGTGTAAATATCCACATATAGTGCCCAGAGGCTGAATTGCAATGAAATATATTGTCTTAAAATAGAAAATGGTAATTTATCCCTTTAACCTCAGATTACTGGGGTCTGAATCATGGATTATCTGGACTCTTTTAATGAGGAATTATGTGAATCAGTTGGATAATGAGGTAAATATTGGCAGGAGTCACATTTTCTGCACATAAAACAATGCAGCAAGATTTATGTTGATTTAAAGATATTGTAAACCAGAGCACTTTCTGACACGTGGAGTATTTTCATTTCTTTTTAGAAGATTTCTCTAAAATAAGAGAAGAAAGTCCCTTTACTGGTATTACGTTTCAAATAAAAAATTATCCAGGTGAGACAACGCTCATCTGTTTTTTCATCTGCATTATTTTTTAAACAGTAAAAGACTGGACTTAACCGTCATTAAAGCAAGTGTCTCCTGTCCCTGCAGCTACCTACTGTCCCTGCAGCTTTCTACTGTCTTTGCAGCTATCTACTCTCCCTGCTGCAGCTCTTGTCCCCCTGCAGCTACTGTATGTATGTTTGTACATTTTTATTACATTTTGTAAAGAATACTTGCACTATTTTCTATTTTTATATATTTCTTCTATTTCTTTTAATACTATTTTACTTTTTAATATTTGTATGCCGGGAGACTGAAAAACAAAGTAAGAATTTCATTACATGCTGTAAACTGTGTTTATCTGCTGTGTATATGACAATAAACATCTTGAATCTGTATGTCTTGTCCCCCTGCAGCTGTCTCCTGTCCCTTCTGCAGCTCTTGTCCCCCTGCAGCTGTCTCCTGTCCCTGCTGCAGCTCTTGTCCCCCTGCAGCTGTCTCCTGTCCCTGCTGCAGCTTTTGTCCCCCTGCAGCTGTGTCCTGTCCCTGCTGCAGCTCTTCCCCCTGCAGCTGTGTCCTGTCCCTGCTGCAGCTCTTGTCCCCCTGCAGCTGTCTCCTGTCCCTGCTGCAGCTCTTGTCCCCCTGCAGCTGTCTCCTGTCCCTGCTGCAGCTTTTGTCCCCCTGCAGCTGTCTCCTGTCCCCCTGCAGCTCTTGTCACCCTGCAGCTATGTCCTGTCCCCCTGCAGCTCCAGGACACTCCCCCATCTTGGCTTACACACCCTCTGTTAAAGAGTGTCCGGCTACAGGCTGCTCAAACCTGAACAGCTCAGCTCAGAAGGTAAACTGCTTAATTCCTTAACATGTCCGTGCTAGTGCTCAACTTCTCCGTCTGGTTATTGGACTTTTCTCGCCAATTTAAATCCCGGGGGCTAACGTCAACTAACTTAAGTTCGCACTTCTGTGTATGCTAGAGCTACAAGCTAGCAGTTAGCTCCCCACGGTTAGCTCGTGTTACAGCGGCGCTAACTCTTATCAGTTTGCTAACTGCGTGTAAGAAGCAGGTTTAAAAGTGATGTAGGAAAGGTTAGCTGCATGTGGATGTGACATGGCTTCTCTGTGAGGTATCTGGCACCGTTAGGTTAGCTCTGCCTTCAGCAAACATCGCCATGAAATGTCAGCTGCCTCCGGACTCTAGTTTTGAAGTTTGCTAACTCAAGTTAGCAGCAGGTTGTTTAGCTTGGTCACTCCACGCTGTTTGTGTTCAACCCAACAAAACACCACGACGGGTTGTGTTGTTATTATTGGTTTGTGTAAAGCAGTTGTTCATTGTGTGTGTTGCTGTGAGATCGTAACCCAGACACGAGTCCTACAGAGCACCTCACTGCAAGTTCTCATGTTTCAGTTTTATTGACATAATGTTGTGGTGTGGTGCTGTGACATCGAGCACACTTTACACCAAACTGTGTTTGAACTGTTAAGCTCATTAATAAACCTGTTTCTTATGACTGCAAATGGAGGGATGAAGGTTTAAAAACCTCAGCTAATCTAAAGCAGCTTGATCAGAAACATTATATGAGTGTTGTGTTTCAGTGCTTCATTTTCAGCTTCATGCATGTAATCAGTAAAGTGTTTATTGAACCCATTCACTGTTGTCAACAGGTGGAGAGGAAACCTGAGAGTAAGGAACAGAATACCTTCAACTTCTCATCGCCAACATGGGGGCTGCTGTCTCACGGTGGAGGGTTCGTCTTTAAACCTTTACTGAGTTTGTCTTTCTACTTATTAGTGTTGTAATGTAAATAATGGAACTGCATATTCACTGGCACAATGTTTGTTTTCTTTGTTAGAGAATAAGTTTAATTAAAACCGTGGAAGATTATATTTGGTATTAACATGAACCACACCACATCACACTGGATAGATCTAGATAAATGATCACAATTCAGATGTTTATGTTAATGCTCCCCCTGTCACCACCATTCCCACGTATAGTGCCATGCACAGACTAACTTGTTTCACGAACAGAAGAACACACGTATACAAAAGTGGGAAGATTGAAACAGGAAGTTTCCAGATCTTTTAAGGAAGTTGATTACACAATCGAGGGCAGTTGATATGGCAAACGTTGAGATATTTTTCCACTGACATGGATTTTAAAATGTCTGTCTTGCAGGCTAAACCCTCCACTGTAGAGCTTTTGGAAGGAATCGATAAGGTATGTTCAATCCCACATTGACTTAACAGATTACTGTTTTGAATTGTCTTAACACTTTTTGTTTTAACATCATAGTTAAAAATATGACTTTTTCTCTTATTACATTTGCATGGGGTGTAAGACAACATGCCATAAAATGACTGAAGCACTTTGTAGCTTTTACTGCCTCAGCTGCACAGTGGGACCAGTTTACAATACAGTAACATTGACAAGAAACATTTTCACCAACATTAAAAACAATTGGTTTGCATAGAGAGATGTTAAAAGTGTTAAGTTCTCTTTTATTGTACAGTCAGATCATTGGTTTTTGAATTGGAAACAATGCTGTGGAGGAGAGGTTGTATCAGCACGCATCATCTTTAGACCATAAGCAAATGCATCTATGAATGCCAAATCCTCATTTGCTGACTGATGGGGCTTTAGTGCTCTTCTGCAGTCAAGCGGGTGTTAGGCTATTTTGAGCACCTGCCCTTGGAGCAAGAGACACTGCACAAACACTGAATAGGTCAAGTTGTGCTGAAATAGTAAAGAGACGAATGTTGGGTGCATTGGGTTCTTCATCTCATGGCAGAATGTTTTGAACATTCTAATATTACACTTGCATGGTTGCGCCACACAAACACATGCATGATGTACTGCACCACTGAATGTGAGATCAGTTTTTCCACTGCTTAGAGTGACAGACACACATGTTACAGTAGAACCATAGTGACCAAGAGTGGGTCCTGTTCTTTCCACTAACTATTTTTGGACGGGTCAACCAGCACTGTAAAGCAGTGGTGTAACATGTGAATTAAAATATATCAAAATATGAGTGAGTCATTTGTTATTTGAAAAAAGAATAGTCTTTTCTGCTGGAAGGGAATTCTGATCATAATTAGACCAAAACAACTTAGGTATGCTCGCAGTCATTCATTTAATGATATTGCTGTCAAATGCTACATTCCTATCTTTTAAAATGTCATGACCCGCTAAGGAAGTTGGTGTTCATTGTGACAAGTTTAGCAGTTCATTTGCTTCCATTTACATCTATGTAAAGGCATGGCCCTCATGCACACTGTTGGGAAAGGTGGTGTCAATGCAGTGGTGATTTGCATTATGAAATACTTAGTTGCAAGTTCGCCGACAACAGGTCAAATAATCTTAGTTCAGTTTCAAACTTGTCCGACTGTACAATATCCTCAAGCCACAACCTGTACTACATTTAAATTGGATCAGAGTAATATGTTCAGATAAGTTAACAATATAGATGGAGCCCCAAGCCTCACTGAAAAGCCTCCTTGGAGACTTTATTGATCCAGACCTGAGAGAAGGAACACACATGTCACCGTGGAGTTCATTTGAATTACCCAGGTGTTGTGTGGTGCTGTTGTCACCCTTCCATAATATTATTATGAAAACTAAGTAAGATGGAAGTTGACTTATAATATCTAGCTAACTGAACACTTGTTTATTTTTTCCACAGAATATACAGAAACTTGAAGAATATGGTGAAAAGTATCAGAGGCAGTTGAAGATTTGGGTCGGGCGACTGCTTCTCTACTCCTCTCTTCTCTTCTTGTTAACATGTATCGTCGTGTATTTCTGGTACCTGCCTGAACAGTTAATGGGACAGTTCATATTGTCTCTTCCCTTCCTAATATTTCCCTTATTGTGAGTATACGTGATGGTCAGTCACATTTTTACTTCGCTTGAAAAAATACCAAATAACCATAATTATGTTTTCCCTTTTCTAGAGTCTGGTTACTTCGAAAAATCCTTATAATATTTTTTTCAAGAAGAACTGAAAAAAATAGTAAGGTCTTTTTTGCTATTGATACAAACATTATTACACAATTATGTTTTTACAACTGGTGTTTAATTTACTGAATGTTTCTTTTCCAGATGAAAAATTAGAGGATCTTAAAGTGCAAAAAAGGAAAATTGTAAGTTTCATTCTTATAGTTACTTATTTCACTTGTATCTTTGTCTGTTCTGTCAAGAAGAGTACTGATAATCACCTCTCATCATTTATCTTTTACCACTGTTACGTTATAATGTTCATTTGTTGTGATATAAAACTGAGGTTCATTTAGCAGTTTAAAAAAAGTAATTTTCATCATACGAAGCAACACCCTTTACAAAAAAGAAATTAAATATTAAGCTTATTAAGCCCATGTGTAGCACAAACAAAATATTATTTCAAATGTAATGGTCAAAGGATAATTTGTGTTTTCCTTCATAGTCGAAAATGTGCTTTATGTAGCAGAGATGATGATCTTTGTAGAAAAAATGATGCCTCACCAAAACTGTATAAGATATATGTATATGGATCCTTGTCAAAGTCTGCAAGATGCATATCATATTCATAATTATATATGTATATTATATATTGAAATGTTAAGATACACAAAACACGCTGTTTAGTCGCAGTAGTGTCCATAACAAAATCATTACAAAAATTGCACAGTATCTTTAAACTTTTGATCTTCAGCCTGCAAATATTCTCTCCTGTCCTTGAAATCAGCGTTTAGCTTGAGAAAACTACAAAGTAACATTTCCAAAGGCAGCTGTCACACATGTGGCTGAGATAAGTGAGAGAACCATGTTATATAACTTATCTTTGTAGAACACATTGTAATTTTGATGTGTCAGGATCTCCAGTTTTTCTGAAAGTTACACAGGAAGCCTCGCAGTGTTCCCCTTTTTGATCCTCTCAGCATTTAGCAGCTCGATACTTGCTCGTACAGTCTTGCTGATCCAGACAGTGTTTGATCGGTACAGTACCTTAACCCAGTAAACCACTCCGCTAATGCCACTTTAATTAATAGCATTTAGTGCCGCAAAGAAATAAATCTGAGAAATTGCTTGTCATCCTCCGTCAAGTCTAATAACTTTCAATAATTAGGGCTGATGGATTTTCACACTCTCCATTATCGAAGTAGTGAATGTAATTATTCTTCATATCATATGTAAACATTTAGAAACGTTTGACTAATGTTAAACAAAGTTGTACTATGTGGTGAAGTTTCTGGTGGCCTCTATTAGTCACGTTGAGTTGTAATGTTATGAAAGGTGATTTATAATAAATTGTTTGTAACATCAGATGATCATCTTCTAATTACTTGGCAATAGACCTTTTATTATAGCAATCATTTTTAGGGGAAGGTTTTGAAGAAAAAAAACTGAATCTGTCCTGTAATACTTAATTTTTTTGCAGCTTGAAGATGTTATGGAAAAAGAGACTTACAAGAATGCTAAAATGATTCTGGAGAGATTTGATCCTGATTCTAAGAGGAAAATGGTGAGTTTTTGTACTTATTGATAAAAGTTTGGTCTAATTGTGTTGGATACGTTTATATAAACTCTCGTTATCTGTGTAAAGGAGCTGGAATCTACTCCAGTCGGACCTCAGATGACTCCAAAACCAGGACAAGGTAGTAATGCATTCTGAAGAAATAACTGATTTCCCTCTGTTCCTCTGGCATTTCATACTGGTGTTAACCAACCTGCGTTGTTGTGTGTATTTAGAAATCCGCCACCGCAATGTCATCCCAAAAACCCCACAAGTGGTGGTGAATTCTGTGAGCAGCGCTGCCGCCGCCCGCCCTCCTCTTGCTTCTGGGCCCACCTATCCTGGACGAGCTTCCCACTCTGCTCCTGGTGGACCCCCAGAGAGGAGCCTGTCGGCTATCGCTGCTCAGCAGAGCTTGATGAGGAGGCCTGTGACCCCGGGAACACCTGTTCCAGGAGTTGGTGAGTTACCTCCACACAGGGGGACCACATCATAATGTGGTCGATTAAGGTGTGATTTACTCTTCCCTGGCTCTGTGTCCCCGGTTGCTCAAGGCCCTGTGGTGTGTGTTGTCAGCGAGGGTGGTGTATGTTACACATTAGTTGTAATGGGTAATTGTATGAATGTAGTTTTTAAATATCTTATTAAAAGGTTCAACCTTCCTCAAATAAGTGTGAAGTTGTGAACTTGCATTATAAATCGCTTTTGAGATGAACATTGCTTGTGCTTCACATCTTTTAAAGATTTCAAAAACCAACCATCAAGCACAATGATGAAGTTTCCATACAGCAGTTGTTGTGTATCGAAGACACCTGTGCAGTGTAGAGGTGTTGAATATTCAATACAAATTATTTCTGGACTATGAACACTCAATAGAAGATGCAAATAAGTGCAAACAGTAAAGGAAATGTGTTCCAAGAGGAAGCTGCATGGTGTAATTGCCATGTGGAATGCCAACTGTGAAGTTTGCATGAAGCAGGATTACATTAACTGTGATTAATTAGCCAGACCTGCGTTGTTCTCTGGGCAATGGTGTTGGAATCTCACTAAATGTCTTTTAATGCTTGGTGAAATTGCCTTTGGCATTGGGAACCCCTCACAAATGGTTTACATGACTTGATGTTATCACCTGCTTCTGTCGAAAATTGAAAGTGAAAAGCAATTTGATACAAAGAGTCACCACAGAGTTTCCATATGTTGGTAAATTAATAACCAGCAGGATGCTGAGACTCTGCCAAGTCTCACAGAAATGACCAGTCATCTTCCTATGATTGCTCTTGATGTTAGATTATATTAATTACTACACACCGACTCTGTGGGGATTCTGGACGTGCTTTGCAAGTAAGATCCAGTGTAAAGTCTTTAAAGAAAAAGAGGCGTGTTCTGTAACATTCATCATGGTTTGTGCAGTAAACTGTGAATCTGAGGCTCAGCTATTTCAAAGAGGGGCCTGTTTACTGCAGTTTGTATTCAAGACTGCAGACTGTGACCACCTCTGGTATTGTGTTTTAACAGGGATGCATCCTCCAGGTCCGCCCCTGGCCAGACCAGTGCTCCCAAGGGACAGAGGTGCTATGGACAGAGTCATTGAGTATCTTGTTGGAGACGGCCCTCAGAACAGGTACACAACTTCTGTCTTTAAGTATAGACCGACTGATTTATTGGTAGGTTGATGAACTCGGACAATATGAGCTGTTCGCAGACATATCACTATCAGCGTTTATGTTAACTGATATGAAAACTTTTATTTTATAGAATTAATAAGATTTTCATTTATGTTTACATTTTACATGAAAAAATTTATTTTCTAAATTTCAAGTTCTATATAATTGGTTGTATTTGTGTATTTCTTCTTGTTTGTAGTTATTTATAATAAAGTTGTTGGTTAAACTGTAAAACTAGCTTCAGTTATATTTCTTTGTCATAACAACAACTCTTAATATCTTTGAATCGGCCTCTATAGTTGTATTGAATTGTTTTTACTGCATAACATAGGTATCAGCATTGTTAATTGTTCATCAACAGTTTCTCATGCATATTACTAAAACAGTGAAATGTTGCTGTACCTGAAATAACTGAATTTAAAACATTTTACGTAATAGAAATCTGCCAGCTAAGGACAGTACGATTGTATAAATGTTTCATGTACTGTACACTGTCCTCACTGGATGTCTTTCCTCCCCTACAGATATGCTCTCATATGTCAGCAGTGTCTGTCCCATAACGGAATGGCAATAAAAGAGGAGTTTGAATACATTGGTAAGACTTTAGGAAACACAAATTCAATTCAATTTTATTTGTACATCAGCAAACCACAACATGCATCTCGAGGCTCGAGGTTTTCATTATACAGTTCCCACAATGAGCCAACACTTTGTGACAGTGGAGAGATAAAAAAAAAAAAAAAAACAGGAACTGAGGATGGGCAGCCATCTGCCTCGACCGGTGAGGAGTTGAGGAGAGCAGAGAAATCACTGTCACTCTCCATCTCACACTGTGCACTGTAGCATTTGGCAGTGTAGTATATCATATGGTCTTAAATGCCTCTGCCACTACCGACCCCTGTAAGCAAAAACGGCTGAAGATTGAATATGCAAACCAGTCGTACCCATCAATTTGAAACGTTTATGCATCTCGGGCATGTTTTGTCATTGGTTCATATTCATGTATATTTATCTATGTCTGTGTGAGAGTGTATTAGTGCGGTGACATTAACTACATGTCTTGTTTTATTCTTGTTGTTGTTTCAGCGTTCCGCTGTGCATATTGTTATTTTTTGAACCCTGCGAGAAAGACCAGGCCTCAGGCGCCCAGTCTCCCCATGGTCGCCGGAGAGCTGAAGATGTCATCAGAGGCATCCTTCCAATCGTCTGATGCTGATGTAGACGACGAGCAGTCTAGTTTAGGTAACAATGACACTCAAGCATACATTTTATTTTTATATAACTATAAATCAATACAAAATACAGATATATAGAATTTGAATGAACTTAAATAAAAACATATAAGCTATATATTCTTCTGCATTGTTTATTTTGTAAAATAAATCTTTTCGTATAAATGCTGACACTAGTGTCTGGGAAAGGCTCATATCAGCCAATCTGTAAATTGGTCAGACTACAACTTTATTTCATCATATACAGTAGCATTCATTTTGTTTTCCTTTCTTTTTTGAGTCTTGTTTTGAGCATCTAAAGATCTAAACTGAAATGTTGTCTGTAATTATCAGGGAAATCCAAGCTTGCTGATTCATCTGCTGAACCAGACGCCCAAGAGCTAGACACGCCAACAACCGCAGAGTCCCATCCTACGTCAGACGACCAGAGCACCCCAGAGTCACAAGACCTGCCCTTGGAGAAATCTGACGGAGAGCAGGACCTGTCTGCCATGGAAGTGGAATAAAACAGTGGAGTAGTGATTTCAAAACAAGTAATGCTGGAGTTTTGTTTTTTCCCTCAAAGAAATGTGATGAGTTTAAGAAATTGCCGTAAGTTGGAATAACAATGTAACAAGCAAGCGGCCGATAACATTTTCAACTTACTGTACACAGTGTCCTTCTTTTTGAGAATAGATTTTTATGGTTGCTGTTATTAATAAAATCATGTAGCACTAGTGTTTGGTAGCAGCTGCCAAACTACCTGTGTTCCTAGTAATATGCAGCCAAATGAGGAAGATGCTAAAATATTAGTTGTTTTTGATGTTGTATTGGAAAAGTCTTTTCTTTTTCCCTATTTTATTTGTTTTTGAATGAATTCTTGCATTTTGCTGTCTTGGTTTTCAGGAAACAAGTCATTTTGTCAGTAAATACATTTTTATTTATGGGGAACTATTTATAAATATTTTCTACACTTCAGTGCCTTTCATGACCATGTGGACTGGGGTTACTCTGTGCACAGTGGCGCTAATGAATTGTTTACACATCCATGGTACCATAATAGGAATGCACATACAATATGTATTTATTTCTAAAAGGAAGAGATTTATGTCGGTACTGTGCACCTGCTTTAAGTGCCTTTTTACATTTTAAGTCTCCGTCTCAGTATTGTCGATATAACCTATTTACATATAGACAATAACACCAATGTAACTGTTTTCAGTCTTAAGAGCAGTATCTGTTTGCTGAATGTCTGAGTTTTCTGACCTGTAAAAATAATAGTAAATAAATATTTGAGA
Organism: Paralichthys olivaceus; assembly: GCF_024713975.1. Classification (NCBI taxonomy): domain Eukaryota; kingdom Metazoa; phylum Chordata; class Actinopteri; order Pleuronectiformes; family Paralichthyidae; genus Paralichthys; species Paralichthys olivaceus. The sequence continues at coordinate 10,548,219 of NC_091102.1, forward strand.
ACATATGTTACACGTGTGCTCAAGATCACAGCACATTCATCCAGATGGATGAACATACAACTGATTATTGCTGGGGTTTTTTTTTAACTAACATTAAAGTATCAGTAGAGTCATACCTCCACCAAGGCCTAACCCCCCCCCCTTTATAAAACCACATTTAAATTCAGTAGATCTGGATTTTTCTTTGGATCTGCACCAAATTGCACAAACTCACAAATATAACTCCCCGAGACATATCAGATTACTTTTTATTATAAGATTTAAGGGGAAATCAGATCAGTAGCTTTCTGCGTAATCTTGCAGAATTAACTAGAATGGCACTTGGTAATGTGCATACCTCTGCCATTCTATCAAACTGCACCAAATTGTACACACTCAAAGATATCAGTCCCCTAAATATGTTTTTATAATCAAAACCTCTGGGTTATTTCCTGGTGAAAATGTCAAAAAACAGTGATGTTCAAGAAAGAGGAAAAAAATTCCTGGACCTACCCTTTAGTTCGGATTTGCGTGAAAGTTTTAGAGGTTCTGTCCTGGCCCATGTCCCATCCCTCCACCAAGTTTGGTGCAAATCTATGATGTAGTTTTTGCAAAATTCTGCGGACAAACTGACAAGGCTGACAACATAACCTTGTCAGCAATAAATAAACATTTAAGCAGCCATGCTAACATGTATCCCTGTGTATTTTAAATTGGCGGCCCTCCTCTCTCCCGCTGCTCACCGAAGATCATATTTAAACGGTCCATTTTCATTAGCAGGCCAATCTTGGCTTGTGATCATTTTATTTTCGCTCATTGATCATTTTAGACAGTGCACGATAATGGTGCTGACGCAGAGCCTGGCTGCTCTTGATTGCTTGACCCTCTTCATTTGCAACAAGAAAGTCATTGCGGATACACGGCCGCTCCCTGCCATCTCGTAACCCTTCTCCCCTGAAGATACACCGTAAACCATCGGTGAGGTCAACGCCCCACATCTTCTATGGCTCTTGATAATGTATGTTTACAGAGACGTGACCTCCCGGGCCTTGTAATGCATCAATGTGACATCGACAGTAACGCCTGATTCCACCGCATGCTGTTTGAGGTTGACCTCTGACAAGAGCCGAAGAGGGAGAAAAAAATGGGACATCAATAGGACAATGTTTGGATGTTTTCACACCATTGGGAGGTTGCTCAGTATACATAGGCTGCCCATATGTGCATCATCATAAGTAATACATCACCAACACATCTCGCTGCTGTGTGGTTTGAAAATGTATGTTTGAGTAATATTTCTGATTCCACTGCACTGAATCATTTCTTGACAGTTTGTGCTTTATAGTCGGTAGAATTATTATTTGTGTGCAAGGTTTTCAACTCTGTAACAACATTTAGTTTTTTATGTTTGGCTTTTTTCTCTATATATACGATGCTTGAAGAATTTCAGACAGATGGAAAGATCACACAGATTTGTATGTTGCCCCAAACAAAACAAAAGTAAAATTGTGTTCTCGCCTTTACTAAAACAGTTTTTACTCTGGGACTAGCTTTTGTGGAGTGAGATTATTTTTTTACTCAGTTGGAAAACAGAAGGCTTATTTAGGCACAATCAATATTTAGGATGGCCCTTCAACTCTCCCATCAGGATGTTTATACAGTAGTCCTCATAGTCTGCACCTAATTGACCGCCGTCTCAACCTATTACTGCACAAACGACCCAGAGAAATGCTGTTTACATAATGTGAAAACAAAAGGTTTTCTTGTCCCATTGTCCAAACACTGCGAGGATGACATCTGGATTGCTATCATGGAAACACTAATTGATTTTCAAGGATAACAAATGACACACAAAGCCCCCGTGCCAAGGTAATTTTGAGCAAGCGAGGAAAATGTACAGTGGGGCTGTCCCAAGGTTCATAGTTCTTCTCACACTCATCTCTCACATGTGCATTGGAGGCCCCTTGACTTAAATTTATACTGATCTTTTATTTATACCCAGAAAAAATGGCAGATAAGAAACATAAGTGTTCTTGATATTGTGTTTTGTCATATCTCGCAGCCAAAGATTGAAATCCTGCGAAACAATTTTCTGAAGAAATGAAAGAGCGTGCCCTCCTGAACCCCGGAGGAAAATAACCCCGCGGTGCGAGGCGGAATATGAAACAGAGGCGCGGAATAAGTAAAATAGACAAGTGCACCAGGCTTGTCACTTTTCCATTTGCTGCCCCCGAGTGCGAGCACTTCAGAATTCTCCTCATCTCGGCAAAGACCTTCATCGTTATGCTCTATCTACTGTACTGAATACGAAAAAAGTACCATATCAGACACACTGTAGGTAATAAAGAAGAGGGGTTTTAAAGATTTGCCATATTTCTGTCAATCACAGAGCTCGATGCAACAGGATGAACAACAAAGTCATAAAGCATACAGCATAAGCCATTGTGCATTGGAGACGATGTGGAAAATGCTGAGATGAGTGTCACAGAAGCAGTTAACATGGTTGTGATATTAGACATCCCCACTGCTTCTTGACAACAGCATCATTACACAGTAATAAGAGCACAATCTTCTTCAGAGAAGCATTAAAATCAAATTAGATTATACAAGAGCTTGGCTTGATGAGCTGCGAGGGGCGATGGTTCCCGAGCATGCAGCGGATCTCCGGCTATTACTGTAAAACTCCTCAGCTGTTTGGACTCCAATTGCCACTTGACAAAGTTGAGCGGCTTTGAAACAAAAGGTCATCAGCTTCCGAGAAATTAGTTTTCAAAATTCAAGTCATTTGAAACCTACGCACACCCAGATGGATGGGCCTCTCTGTTTTTTTTTTCCACCCCCACGTTCTCTCTGTCAAATCACAAAATGAATGCTGCTGAATGCATGATGCCGGCAATAAACCACTGCACCGTAGTTTATACCAGAGTGACATTCAGGGATCAGGGAGCATTGTCATTCTCTGTTCTCTCCTGAACTCATTACACTGCAAGTGTGGTGACATCTACTTGAGCACAACACAGTTCGACAATTATTACTGCTGCACCTTGATTATATGCTGACAAACAAGTGCACACGTATTTAGAAAAACATCATGAAAACTACTATATCATCACAAAATTTTAAAAAATCGCCTCACTTAAAATTGAGGTACTTGCATATTCTGCTTTAGAATTTATTTTGGCTCTTTGTGCTTTTAATGTCACCTTGCATGCGTAATTTTAGTGCTTGACAATTGATATATTGATTAATTTTATATAGTGTTAGGATGGAACATGCCCTGGGAATCAATAACATAAAAACAAGTCCTGTCATACGCAGCATAATAATTCAATTACAGGGCAGGCTCGGGGCCATAAAAGACGACACTTTCCCTCTGTTTTTCATGCAGTTTTAGTGGAGGATGTTCAAGAAAATGGCAAAAACCAAAAAAGAAGAATAGAGCGAGGACAGACGAGAAGAAATGAAAAGCCGAGACAACACACCCCTGCCACTACCTCATGCGGAAATCATACAAAGCATCCTGCAGGCAGCAGGTTCATTTTATAGCTTCATCTATTACCACACTGTCATTGTTAATTGTGTTCTTTTTACCTCTGCAGGATTCTCCAAATTGGTCCTATCGAATGTGACAGGAGGAAGAGCATTAAGCATCTGACAAGATGATATCTAAGTTCAATTTCCTACTCCTCACCTGATTTATACCTGCAGCAGATCATTTTCCTTTCTGTCATAAAGACCTCTATAAATCAGCGGTGCTTATGGAAGCACTACAGAACAGGGTCCCTGGATTTGTATCCCCTGTGTTTGCTATTAGGAAGCCATTACAGCCACATTTTCCTCCTTCAAACAAAAATGATCAAATCTAATACTGGCGAGATTAGAGAGATAAAGAGAGAAAGCGCCAGCAGAGCTGTTCAACACAGTCCCCCTATCTAAACAATATGCTCTAAACTCAATAAAAAACGGGGCTTTTTGCTGGTGACACCATTATCCATCTGTTTGGACAAAATTGCTGTATCATGGTATAAATCTGCGATACAAGTGACATATCCGCTAAAATAAAAGGGAACATTAACTGCTCTATCTTCTAGAGGCCATGGGACTAGCTGGCTATAAGCTCAGTCAAGTGTGATGGCAGTTATACTGTGTTTTACTAGACTGCAGACAATTATACTTTGCTCCTCTCCCCTAAGAAGACAAACTGCCATGGCTTCAGCTGAAATGATTTCAAATAGATTTTCCAAAATGTCTGTTGCCAGATTGCTTCCATACATTATTTCACTTAAATGGAGGGAAAAAAGAAGGAGCAAATCCACAAATCAATCACAACAGCCCACTTTACCAGATGGAAAGACGAGAGCTTTCAGTGTGTGCGCGTGTGCATGTGTGTGTTGAAGACCTGCAGAGAAGGACAGTTATAGGATGTGCACGGTCCTGTCTCTGCTATGTGTCTCACTCATCTTGAGGATGACATAGAGTATCTACTGTCGCTGGTGACCTGGCAGCGCTGTAAGAGGAGAATAATGTATAATGAACTGACCCACTGACTTCTGACTATTTCAACAACCAGTTCATTCAGCTCTTAATTAATCTGTTAAGAGGAGAGGGAAATACACCTGATTTACATTGTACACATTTGGACAATGATCTGTAACACCAGAATAAGATAAGATGAGATGAGATGAAATAATATAAGATAAGATGAGATGAGATGAGATGGAATGAGATAAGGTAAGATAAAATTAGATTAGATGAGATGAGATGAAATAAGATAAGACAAGATAAGATAAGATAAGATGAGATGGGATGAGATGAAATAATATGAGATAAAAATAGGATAAATTAAAGGTAAGATAAGATAATTATGAGATTTTTGTACATTCACAGACTAATGTATGAGTATTATATAAACATTAAACACGCACTTTACTTGAGGACTGTTTTTTTTTAACTTCTACTCAACCTCTACCGATACGATTAGTTGATTAATAAATCAAAAAACAATACAATATTGCTTATACACAATACTGCATGAGTGATGATGCATGACCATTTTGGGTGCTTTTATTTTGATACCTGAAGTACCATAAACTTTTCCGATAATACTGTTAGCTAAATTACCTTTTTAAATATAGGAATTTTACTCTCAATGGAGTATTTGTTTTTTCTATTGTCATACAATTATATGCACTTAAGATTTCTGGTTAAACAAACTCTTTAGTCCTCTCTGGAATCCGCATGGAGACAAATGACGCAACGTTTCCGATCAGCCAATGGGAATGCGGATTTTCATTCCGGTCCTTATCCAATCAGGGGACACAGAGGCCGCAGACTAACGCCCGAAAAAGTTAGCAGCTAGCTGTTTAGCCGTGGCTAAATTAGAACCCGTTTGAACTGTCTTTTAAAGCTGACGGATAACTTCGTGATGCGGATAAGAAGAGCAGGAAATTCATTCTGGAGGAAAACGACTGTCCTAAATTAGCTAGCAAGAAAAATGCTAACGCTAGCTACCTGAGCAGGTGGGATGCTGCGGTGCTTCTCACCCGGAAACGACTCCATTGGTAAGTGACTGTTGACTCACCTGAATCTGTCATCACTTAAGCTGTGTCCTTTAAACTGACCTTTAAACCCCTTTTAAATGATATAGGAGCAGCAGGGAGCCAGAGCACTGTATTACTGGTCCAACTCCACTTCTGAAGCCATTCCCACACTGTTTCCTCACTGCTGTTGTGTTTATTCAACATGGGTTTATGCTATCCATGCACTTAGCATGTGCAGCCTGTGTTACTGTTGTGTTACAGGCCAGAGACTGCGTATGTTTCTGACAGATATACTGATTTAAAACATGCAGCTCCTCATTCACTACAGTAAAACAAAATGCAGGCAACCACACATTCCCATTGTGTACAATCCCACTGGATATGATCAGATTCTTACCTCCACCCAGGAGGTTATGTTTTTCGTCAGGTTTGTCCTTCTGGTATTTAGCAGCATTTCACAAAAACTGCTCGGCGGATTGGTACAAAAACTTGGTGGAAGGATGTTGTATTAGTCAGGGAAGAACCCAATCAAGTTTGGATCTGGATCAGGAAGCAGAACCATTGATTTGTTTTCACTTTCTTTAATATTTGACGTTTTACCCCTGTAGTAATTCATGGATCTAGATGAAAAGAAAATCAGATTGAATTCAAGGGAAAATTTGGAAAATATGTCAGATGTGATATGACAGTTCATAAAATTAACAAATGTATGATTGGCTGCGTTGTTGATTTGGTTCTTGTTAACACACACATATTATTCAAAGTTAGCCCTAAATTGAACATGTAATATATTTATGAAGTGTATGCTTTATAGCACTGCAGACTGTGCAGGGCATATCTGGTATGGGCTCCTGTCCCCAGTGACCAGGAAAAAAATGCATGTGTAAAGAAAACGATACAATGAAAAAAAAAAATTCCCAAAGGACATGCTGTGTATTCAGCTTTATGTCTGCTGCTGTGCTATTCACTACAGAAAAGAAATTCAATGTGTGCAAACCAATGTGACATCCTCAATGCACACATGAAATCTTATGTCTTATAACTGAAAAGAAATATTTAAAATGGGCATATGTCTAAATCTCAAAGACATGTGTTGTGACACAGGCCGTACAACACATGAGCACACACCATGCACTCACAACAAGTGAGTTTATACCTAATTAAAAGAAATGCACCAACCCTGTTGTGTCTTTCAGTCCATAAGGAAACAGTTCTATACATTATGACACTGCTGCAATTCAGCAATATAGTCATGCACATTTATTATGTTTGCTCTGGAAGTCTCAAACAACCAAGCATGACTCAATCTGTCTCTGTTTTGTTCAGATGGAGTTGTGTGTCAGAGTAAAACATGCAAAAAAAAACAGGCACAAATGTGTAAAGATTTGTTCTGAATTGAAACAACAGATAAATGAAACCACTGCTGTGCTGATTTCCATTTTCTAAATGAAAGAATTATTGCCTCTCATGGTTCTTTATCCTCATTTTGACTTTCTCTGAGTTTCATCCATTATGTGTCTATTTCATTGTAATGTCTGAATTAAGTTGTACAATAATCTTCCTTAATTTTAACCAATCTGTGTTTGACCTGTGGTTATTGCCCAGCTACTGTAACTGAAATGAGCCCTTAAAAGAACTAATTTAACACAGCACCATTACAATAATGTGGAGATGTAATGCTGTGTATAAATTAGGCAAAACTGCAGTGATGGAGCACATATCTAATGCTTTGTTTATGGGATTTATAGCAGTGAGAAATCGAATAATAGCCATTAACAATATCACTGGATGGTCAAAAATAACTCGGAAATGACACATATTTTCTGTGTACATACTGCTAATGCTACTCCAAAGTCACACAATTCTTCTTTTACACTTGCTTCCATTCCTTAATTTACTGTATCATACATGATACATGTTTTAATATCATATTATATATTTTTGTCATTCAAGAATAGTTATTTCAGATGACTCACTTTCTGCAAAAGGTGAATGTTTTTGACTTTTGAATCTTTTCTTACGAACAAGCTTTTATATTATTATGCATCTGTTTCCACCAGCATTTGCATATCTTACTTTTGTTGTGTGACCTTGATAAAAAAGTCAACACAAAAATAAATATTATATATATATATATATATATATATATATATATTTTTTTTTTTATATGGCATTACATAGTTGAACAGTACTGGATGACATGTAGTGAAACAAGTATAAATCATTTGAGCTGGAAAAATGGTTGTACTCTTTTTGTCTTTTAAAATTAAGCATTAAGCAACTGTCATAGATTTACACGTACATTTACACGATAATCAAATTGATAAACAAAAAAGCCAGACGCTTGAGATTGATTATAAAAATAATGAACGAAAAACATTAAATGTATAGTCAGTACTAGAATTAAAAGGTATGATGATCTCTGTCCTATCCTTCACTCTGATGGCAACAAATGATTTTAAATTTGGTTGTAGCCTGGTCGTGAATCACATTAAGATTAGGTTTGGTCAACAGTTGGACACAAGATATAATAATTTTGTAATTTTCAAACAATTCATATATCTGAGAATGGCATTAAATTCAGCAGCAGCTAATCCATCCTTCAGACAAAAGAGAAAAAAATTGCAGTCACATTAAATCTGGTTTGAGATATTAAGTCACCACATAAATGTAACATATAAATAAATTACATTAGGCTAAAAATGCAAACTTGAAAAACCATCTGTCAGGAGAGAGGGTGGCAGCACAGTGTAAAATAACAGTTCAAAACAGCATTTAACAAAAATTAAATCCAGTTTTTCCTGTGTTTATTACATCAACAACATTTTGACAGCCCCCAGACAACATTCATGAACGTAATTATCTAAATAAAGCTGAGGTGCGAAAACAATCCAGTGCCTCTTCTTTGTGGACATTAGCCTGTTGGCACTGCTGAGCTGTGACTGTGAGCCAGATAGTCCTTTACAGGGATATTCCCTGTTGCCAACCATAATTAATTGCTTTACAGTCTTCGAGGCCATAATGCTCATCAGTTATTAATTAGAAATTCATTTCACTGAATAAATAATGCTCATGATTGATGATGAAACTTGTAATTAGGTTCTTGGAGTAATGCACAGGGGAGAAAGCCTTTACACTTGAATCCAGGCTATTAAATACTGCTCTTTAAAGGGAGCACTATACCTTTTGTCATAAAGCTAGGCTGCCACAGTAGCATCTGGAGGCAGGGAGCACAATCATAAGTTGTAATTCACAGACCGTAGGTTATGTTAGGCTACTTGGTTCAACAACAAGTCATGATCCTTCATGTTACCCAACCATTTTTGCTCTAGAAAACAAAACCATTCATTCCCAACGTGTCAGGCAAGAGCAGCAATAACCTGCTATCAAGTTGAAAACAACAGCCTACAGTGTTTTCGACAAAATTAAAACAGATTTGGGTGGTGTCTTACAAACATCCCATGGGTCTCTCCAGGCGACATATAGCCTACAGTCCTTTTAAATGACGAGAGAGAACTGTGAAAACTCAAGCCATCTATGGTTTGCTATTGATTTTACACCGAAGACCCAACCAGTGTTGATAGCCTTTTTGATATATTTTCTTGCAACCACCAGTCCCTTTGGAGTTTTGTGGGGAATAAACCAGTCAATATACACCTATTAGGATTTCTTGATCTGAGCCCATAAACCTATGGTGTACAGTGTTTCCGATGCTCATTGCATCATAATAGCAGGGAGACCAAAAGCTATTACTTTTGGAGGATGAACCATCAAGAATTGAATGGCTTTTTGTAATACTCTAGTTTCAAGCCAATTAACATGATTGACCAGCAGTTGAGTGGAAGGCACAGTATAATGCCCCCCCAACAAAAAACAGCAGCTGATGATGGTGTAGCCTCATCATGTAGGAATATTGTTACTGGTTCTTTTCACCTGTCATCACGGGTGGGAGTGAGCAATGGTAACCCACCATTCCTCCTCCCTTTTTGGTAACCAGTATCTGCCGTATTAGCAATTTATAATGGAGATCAAGAAGTAGTCAGTGGAGAATGAAGACGACTGTCTGCACCCCTTCCTAATTGGCTTTATGTTCGCTTTCTGATAAATGGCTCACAACTACTATAGAGTCCTGTGGATTTTTTTGCCCTAATAGGACTCAGTAACTGGATTTACTAACATATAGTGGGTCAAAAAGGACATAGAGAGCAAAAATGTTAATTAATATCAATAATGGCCAATTATTAGTTTGACAGAGGGATCTAAGCTAGCTGTGTGCTCTAATGACTCTGAGCTAACTTGAAGGGAAACACTGGCAAATTAGCATAACTGTGTATGCGGACTCCATGGAGGTGCCCAGCAAACATCTGTTATGTTAGAAATTCAAATAGAATTCCTATTAGTAACCCTGGCTGTGGTTGCATAATCAGTCATTCTTCTCTGGCCATTTTGGAGGCACTAACAATGCCCCTGTGACTGGTGGAACTCCTCCCTTTGGGCTTTCCAATCAAATTTGGCCCCATGTGGACCAGGTCCAAACAACAGACGAGGCAATGTGGACTTCTGAGGAGAGCTTTGTGCTCTGACAGGAGCTCAATCTATCCACCCATGACACATGACCGAAGAAAGAAAAACATTTTTCTTTTAATTTGAATACAACAGATACAGAGTTCAGGAATTAATGTTAAAAGCTTCCTGACTTGCCGGGATAGAGCTGCTTATTTTACTGCATCTTTTGTGTGTGTGTATTTGGAGTCATTGAACTGTTTGCAAGTCGTATTTATGCCATTAATTTCACTTCAATACTGAATAAATACATAGTATGAAAGAAGATGGTAAACAGGGATTTATATTGAGGTCATCTGAAGGCAGCAGCTCCTTCAGGATATTGAAAACAGAAAATATTCTGCTATGGAATTGATTTTCTATTTGGAGCAAATAATGCTAGTTCTCTCTACCTTATGGGAATTACTGCTACTAGTACTTCTGTATGGATGCTTGTGGGTATCTTGGATTTGTTATTGAAGGAGCGCGTCCTTTTTAATCAATGGCTGCTGTTATACACAATATATGCACCCAAAGACAAGAATCACCAATATCTTTTGTGCATGGATTGCCATAAAGTAAAAATGAAATCCTGTTATCCAATGACATTATTAAGTTGCGTTTTGGCTGCTTGGTTTAGCCTAACCTTCTACATTGGAACAGACTTTCATGGGCCTTATTTTTCTGTCCACCCCCCTATGTAGTTCCCGAGCATTAGTGAACAGTATTCACATCTTTGGAATATTATATTTAGGAATTAGTGTGCACACCTCTGCCAAGGGGGTCATGTTTTCACCCGTCCGTTGGTTTGTTTGATTACACAAAAACCTGACTGGATTGTTTGGAAATTTGGTGTAAGTGTGGAACATGGGCCAAGAAAGATCTCATTCAATTATGGGGTGAAGCTGGACAAAGGGGCGTATCGAGAGTGTGTTTCCTCTTTCTTCCACAACGTGAGCAAGGACATTTTTAGACATTGTCACTAATTTCCCTTGGAATAATACATTGATCTTGAGGAAAATATCAAGCATATTTAGGCGACTGATGTGTATGAGTTAGTGAAATTTGGTGCAGCTTACAAGGGGACTGTTGGCCTGGGCAGAGGTATGCACTGTTCTAATTGGAATAGTTATCACTGCCCTTCCCAAGTAAATAATCACTAGTTGAAAAATAGAGTAGTACTTGATTTAGTTCAATGGACTTATTCTCTAACTTGTCTCAAGTACTTGCCACTTCACCCAGTCTTTATTATTGGTCATGTAGTCTGAGCTCATGCCACTATAAACCATTTGTGCAATAATGTTTGTCTTTGTCATCCATTGTGGCATCTGCATGTGTCCAAAAATGATTAGTAATTTAATGTTTAAGTATTTTATGCATATATACAGTTGGGTTTTTTTCATCTAAGCTTAAATTCCCAGCCTGCCAAACAAGGGTCAGAAACTTGTGCTCATAATGTCACTGCATTAATTCTTAAAGTAATATCACCCCCCTGCACTCTGAAATATGGTGAGTCTGCTGTCACGACTTACATCTTGGTGTGACCTTCTCTGTTATAATCTGAGCATGTAATTCCCTCTAGTGTAATGTCATGTTTGATCAGGGGAGCTACCTGTGTCCTGAACTCAGCACTGCACAGTAGGAGGTGTGGCGAGTCAAGTGGACAACCAGAGGTTCCCCTTAAGGGCAAAATTGACGTTGTCTGCATATTCCACCCTTACTGTGCTCAGCTTCATGGGAGGATTTAATGTATTCAAAATTAATCATTCTGGATCCATCACCAGATATTGTCTGTGTGGCGCTGGCATAATTTGCCTGATGATATGACTCTAATGAGGATGTGTGCACAGGTAATTAAAAGTCCAATTTTAAATCTTGGGAGGAAAAGTTTTGCAAACTAACATGAGTCGCCATATTTTCAGGATTTAAATTCAATTATTATTTTCTTATCAAATTGTTTAGTTGCAGGCATTCTTTGCTAAAGCCTTTTTTCAAATTTGAATTAATATCTACGTCCTGAATGAAGATCTGTTTGTTAATAAAAAACAACATATGTTACGTGCACAGTGCTGCATCCAACAGATTTTGGCACAGTATACATGAGTGGGCGACTCCATGGTTGTATATATGGAAAAGCTTCAGCTTTACGCTCCTCTCCATTCCACGGCCTCCGGTGTATAAATTTAGTTGATGGTGTTCGTTTCTCTTTCTTAATTCATTGCATTCGGATTCCTCTTTGATGCAGTTCTGTTGTCCCCCAAACAATTGAAGTGGAGACAATGGAGGCATAATGATAGATCCGTGTACCCACCATCTGTAAGAGCAGCTGCTCCCTTGCATCTGTACAATATGCTGGAGCGGGGAGCCTCAGTAATCTGCATAATAAGGAGAGGGCTTATCTCAGTCTAGTTAATAATCACAAGCAATCGATGCACTTCATTCCCTCACTCCTGACTGATGAAAAAAGCAGCAAAGTTTTGGTATGTCTGGTGTATCCTCAAGATAAGCAGGGGTCACGGTGTAATGCCAAGCTGTTGATTTTGCCTAGAGCTACAGATTTAGTCTGCACTCAATTTCATCTTTTCATGAATACCATAATTACAGCAGGACGCTCTGAGTTATCTTACTGCCTCTATCCTCCTCACTCCCTTATAGAGTTTATAGTCTGTGTAGCAATACCGCACCTATCAGAATCGGGCGTATGGCTCAATGTCTGTGATAAACACATAGCTTGTGTAGTGTTGATAAGCGTTGCACCTTGTAAGAAATGCTGTTACACTGGCCTGAAGATTGGGCCTATAAAAGACAAGAAAATTCATTGGAAATATAACTTCCTGTCTGAAATGCCCTCTTAGACACCACTACGTCTGTGGCCATAACATGGTAGCAAGTTGTTTTTCTACAGGGCTTCACATTTCAGCTCAAGGAAACATTTATATTGTGAAGTGAAAATATGTTTTTTTTTCTGTCCACAAACAGGTGTAATAATTATTACTTGCAGATATGTTTTTGTAAATATCAGCTTAGAAGTGTTATATCTAGGTTAAAGGGAAATTAATGTACAATTTATTAAAATTTTCAATGGAACATGTGCTTCATAAAGAGCTAATTGACTGTGAACATGTGGCAAACAGTCTTTGAATTCAACTGGAGACTTTGAGAGTCAATGTTCCTCTTTAATGCTCATTGACAGTGTGAGTGCTTGATTTATCCATTGAATGGGCTTTTTTGGTCGTCCATATGTGACATCGAACATTTGTCCATGCAGTTTAATAAATGCCTCTGGGTTTTGAGAATCAGTACGTTATTATTTTCTTAAACAAACCCCTATTTATTACACTTGGTAATGGCTGCTAAGCAGGCACTAAATTGATTGGATAGAAAGTATGCAATAATATTGATCAGCAAAGTCTCTCCTCTGTGTTCTCGTTCTTGTTAAATATGCTCATTAAATCAAGTTTATTTAATACTCTGCAGTGGGAAAATAAAATGCACCAAAAATTAATTAGCTTTTTTCATGTTATTTGTTTAAGAAAATCATGTTTTATATAGTTTAACATATTTACTTAAGAATGTTACATTTATAAATGGAATGATAGTCAGGAATATAAACTGTCTCTTAAAAAATTGCTAGCCACTTCCCATGGTTTGTGATCCTCCTAATTAAGCATGCATGATGTTTCTCTCCCAGCTGCTATGTTGCTGAAATGCACTAGGCAGGTGTACTGAGCCCCCAGTGAGGCCCGAGAACGAGAGCTGTATACGTACAAGTGCAGGTGTGACATGTTAGGAGGAGTCCAGGTGCTTATTGAGTTATCAGAGGCAGCCACTGCATGTTTGATTTATCATCTGGGGTTTAGCGTTGCCATATCTGAGCGGCTATATATCAGACAACAAAGTAAAACGTTCAGAAAATTACCCGCTGCATCGCTGCAGTCGTGATAACTTACATCGGGCGCACGGATGTAGTGCGGCACCTACTGACACTTCATGTGAAAAATTGACAATGCTTATTGAACCTGTATAGTGACAATACGCACTAAATCATGAATGCAAACCTTTAGCCAAGCCAAAGATTCACCTTGAATTCACCCTTTAAGTGTCATGATTTGTCACTGATTTGTGGTTTATAGTTTGTTTGTCTGCTCTTGAATCAAAAGGCAAAGTAATGGCAGTGCTACGCTGGGACACAGGTTGAAAGTGCATTAAAATCAAATCTATTGACCTATTCATCTGTTAGAACTCATTTCAGGTGCTCATCAAACAACGTGTGCTGTTTGATATGAACGCCATGCTTACCTCTGCATTCTTAAGAGCCTTAAACTCAGAATGAGGCAGCCAGTCTCCATGAGCACATAAAAGGTAGCCAGATTTATGGGGAGGTTTTTATCCTAGACTCAGGCACCATCTGATAAACAAGCACTCTTTGCTTGAGGCTAAATAATACTCTTTGAGGTCCTGATTTACAATGCTGTGAAGGATCCATTTGTGGTTCAGCTCTGAGGCACGCACCTCTGTGATTGGTCATCCGTAAGCTCAAAATTTGGGCTCAGATCTACAGCTCACGAGCTTGAGGATTTCTAAATGGACAAATGCATAAATGATGGTTGGATTTTATTCAGAGTTAATAGATGAAGAGAAATGAACTTTTCAGAGATGTAAAAGGCTTTTAGATTTAACAAAATCCTCCCCAGTTCCCTCTGATTGAGGTTAAAACCTAGGCAGCGTGCAGCCAATCTAATATTCTTGGCTTTTTAAAAGGGAACTCATTGGGGTATTGGTCCACTACATGGATTCCTAAGAGATCTGATTAAAGGGAAATCCCTCAATGTGTTACCCTCACCGTCTTCGGTATAAATCAGATGCACATTGCAACTGCCTAAATTCATCTAACATTGCCTCGCTTCTCGTCGGAAAGAACAAGGTTCCAGTGTAAGGGAGAGATGCTGAAAAATACTAATTTACCTTTTCAACAAATTCTTGGGTGCAACCTCTATTTTTCTATAACTTTAAAATAAAGTAAGTTTTACCAGTAATGTCAGATAGTTTTTAGCTTTATTTTACACCATTTTTAGTCCTTGTTACACATGAACACAGTAATAATACAAAAGTTCAATGCATATTTTTATATTGCTTAAGCATTGTGCAAACATAAGGTCATACATAATTGATCTATACCTCAGCTATACCTTTTTATTTTGGTATAATTCTTTTTCATGTCATGACCAATATGATGGACCCAATGTTTTGACATGACTAGATTAAATGACTGAAGCTGCAAGCGGACTAGAAAAGAGCAAAGTCTCCTTTGCTGACACACTCACAGATTCATGTTGTGGGTACGTGACTGAAAGTTGTTTCTTACATATTAACAACCAGTGAATTAATGGAAAATGATAGAATCAGGTTATAACAAAATATGTTTACCTTAAGCCCTAATTATAAAGAGACACAATAGATGAACAGATCTAGTCAGATCATGCTTGGAATTTGTTTTATTCTAGTGAAATTTAACATTTTAACAGTAAGATTGTGTTGATAAAATGTTCTGTGAATTGTAAAAAGCCTTTTAGTGAATTTAAAAAGAAGCAGAGTCCAACCTATATTTATCACAATTCTCTCATGTTGCAGCCTATATGTCAAACGTTCCACTTATAGACGTTAACTAACACCTCTCCAGGATATATTTATCCTCATATCAAATGTCACTAGCATACCTTGCCTTCTTAATCTGCCGCGTTTAGCTGTCGTTAAATAAAATTTAACACATGCGCAAACACATCTAGCTGCATTATTTATTTGGTGGTTTAAAGAAATTAGACTTTGTCATTGCAGTTCATTTGAATCCATTTTAAGCCTTGTCTGCTATTTGATTTTTATGGGGTTGTGAGAAGGCCATGACATTGTTGGGTCATGTTTTGACACATTAATTGGACTAAGGGCTTTTCATCACAGCTGTTGGGAAATTAAGAGGAGATTGAAAGCCCCTGATGTCTTGTAATTACTGTTTCATGTTGTGTAGTCTCACTTATGAACAGCAGCTCTCTCTGATAAATGGGCAGTAAAAGCAATAATGGAGCAACTACCATACAAAAGAGTTGAAGAGGGAATCGTCTCCTTGTACGTGAAAAGTTGGTCAGGACAGGAGAAAGGTCAGGTCAGGAGAAATCCACTTGACGTCAGGTACAATTTAATATATGAATGGATAAGTAGTGTTTTTATATTGCTGTCCTATTCAGTAGTAGTGTCATCAAAATAGAATTACACGGTTAAATCTGGTGTGACCACAATCGAGTATTAGCACAATTAACCTCACAATTTTGGCAGGATGCTTAGCAAAGGAAATGTTCCGCCCACTGTGTTTCAGGCCATGTTCCAGAGAAGGGGGGGCTGCATTCAGAACAAACCGCTGTCCCTGATATCAGCTGGTTAATCCTCTCCTTTTAGTGGCTTTATTGGTTCATTCAAGAGGGTCTGTTGACATTCCCCCTGCCCTGTTAAAAGGCGACTGCATCTCAAGTGAAATCTGGAGTGTTCTTTACACAGGCGGGGAGCCCCATGTGGCTCCTGCCTCCCAGTGGGCCTGTGATTTTCCTGCTTTAAGTGTCTACTGTCAACACTAATTTGTCCCACTCCTCCTCCGCCCCCCTCCGGAGGGGGACGCTCTCCTAAAGTTTTAATAAAAGATCAGCTATAACTCCCTTTTTTCTGGGGGGTTGAGGACAAAAGCTTTAAAAGCCACAGAGGCAATAAGATGCCAGGTAATGATTACAAGGCTTGAACAGAAGCAGTTACCAATACCACATACTGTTTTACACAGCACACTGCAAGAGTGTGCTGCAAGAAAAAAGGCTGGCTTCCTTACAGCAGGCTCCCACAAATCAGAGATGTTGTCTCAGCCGGAAATTAGTGAACAAGAAAAGCAATGTTGTAGTTTTTCTTTTTTTATAAAGCTTATTGGACTGCACACAAATGAAATGGCACCATACCTCCACCAAGGCCCAACAATATGTTGAAAAACACCCAATGTCGCACTGTTAAAGAGTTTTAAAAAAAAGTCCTGGATCCACCCCCTGATCTGTATCTGCACCAAAATGTGATGCATACTTCCTTGGTGCATGCCTCACCCCTCCACTAAATTTCGTGGAAATTGGTTCAGTTGTTTTGTGTAATATCTGCTTACAAACAAACCAATAAACAGATAGGGGTGAAAATGTAATATCTTCCTTTGAATTCATAAATGTTGTTTCACGTTCCTTCATCAAAAAAACACTACAGTCAATGATGCCAGTAGAGCAGGGGAATGATTTTGTCTAATAGTGTGTTCAAATATCCATTAATTTATATTATATTAGGTGCAACTCATTTTTGGATCACTTATAATTCCAAATGATGGTTAAAAAAACTTTGTTTAAAAGTTATATCGTTAAATTTCTTCCACTTTATTTACTCTGCGTGGCTGCTTGTGCCTCTCTAATGCAAACTGAAAATGTGCTGTAGCCCAGTAACCCCTTTGTGTGTTTTCATTTATCCGCTTTTCCTCAGGATTAATAAGAGCAGCATGATTGCAAATAATAGTTTCTGACATGTTTTGCTTGAGTACAATTTCAGAGCTGGACAAAGTAAATTGCTCCATTTCATTTATCTGCCTTTGATGTCTAAAGGAAAATCAATAGAAAAAGTAATTTCTCTGCCGCCATTTAACCAAATCCCCATCTAGCTGAATGATAGGTCCCTGGAAAAGCAGTCAGGAGACTTTCTTTTCAATTATCCCTGACTTGTTTACATAGTGTTTTGTTGACTGGACTAGATGTGAACATACAAATCTCATATGGGCTCTGCTGTTATTGAGGAAGCTTAATACAATTTCCCTTCTAAGGTAGGCAAGAACCATGTAGAAAATTGTTCAATATCTCAGTTGAAGCCCAATTTTCACCGCATTGTTTTTTATACAGTGTATTGTAGGGTTATGGTAATGTAATATGCATAATTCATACACCTAGGGCCCCCTCCTAATTTTTGATTCTGCTGTCCTGCCTATTCATCTGAAGCTGAATTAATGCTACATTGTCCATTAGGCGGCCATAACACAAGGCAATACTGTCACACACTGTGGTTGAACTGAAACTCCCTAGAGGCAAATGGTATTCCTCATTTTTCCATTTTTGTATACAGGCTATGCAAGAATTGCTTTGCAAAACACCACATTTCTCATTTTGGGTCAAGCTTGATATGTTTCCGAGCGATGTTGAGATAATAATTCTGTGTAGTAATTGGAAACTGCATTTTCACGAGGAACTGAACGTGTGTGTTGTGTTGTTTTTGTTTTATCCTGTTAGAATTTTCGCGTTTTGCCTTTTGTGCGTTTTAGCTCGCATGATTCTCAGGTGGATCAGTGGCTGTGAGAGCACAAAGAGAGAGCGTTAGATGGCTTGTTATCCTCTCCAGGGTTCACTTAGAGAGCCCCAGACTGCTGCAGTTGTGACCTTCATAAGGCACTGTCTCCCTGCTGGGAACACACACACATACACACACACTCACACCAAGCACATCCACTCCACAGCCGGCACTCATTGGGTCATGATGGGGCTAAGCAGCCCCATTAAAGCATGCTCATCTAGCTGGGATCACGTGTTCAAAGCGTAGAGATGGACTCGAGCCAAAAGGTCTTGGGCCTGCGGTTTCTGACTCCACAGTCCAAATGTACTGGACTTAAAGGAGTTTCATCGCTGGCAGATGCAGTAAATAAATGCTCTTTTTCGTGCGTGGTACATCTGTGTCATCCTTTCCTTGGGACACCACTCTTGCGATGTTACAGGCTGCACAGTGTATTATAAATCCATTTTTAGACGTGCTGTGGTCAGTTTAATGATCATTATGTGGCTCAGATAGAAAAACAAGGGAATAAGGTGAATCAATGATCGATTTTACAATGTGACTTGATTCATGGGTAGCGCTGTGATAAATGGCCATCTTATCAAGCTTGAGGGTAACTGTTGTGGAAAAAAATTTGTATGTTGTGGGAGAGAAGTCATAAGATTGCCCTTCTCGGCCTGGCTTCCTGTGTTTCATTAGTTGGTCGGTCTTTAAAAACCCATGACGTCCTATAGTGCACTCTGCTCAAGAGAACACACTGTGTTAGCTAATGAGTACAGATTATACAGCAACTATTTCAGCTATTATTTATTTATTATAAACTGCGACTGCAGCTGTACCCTCTGAAATGTTTTTAAAATCCAGATTTTAAATCCCCAAGCACCACATCACCCAATGTTTTTTTCCTTAATTAGTCAGATGAGATACAGAATTGCTTCTCTGAGTATGCTATGTAGCTTCTGTGCCATCTCTGAAAGAACACGGGCATGTATAATATCAAGCAGAGGATCTGTCTTTGATTCAGGCTGATGGGGGGGCGAGCTGCACCTAAAGGTACTGAAGCAAAGAAATAATGGTATACTACGCTGCTTGTGAAAAGCAATAGGAGAACAGAGGGGGGTTCACATTAAAAGTGTCTCTCTAGGTAGCTGACATGACGCGACTAGTCAGACGTAAATAATGACAGACGGAAACTATCATGAGGTCTGTGAAGCATCCGCGTGCTGCCATCATTTTCTGTCTAACCTTGCATTGCCAGCAGCTCACCAGCTCTGGAGATCATTTAAAAAGCAGACTAACGATGCTGCCAGACCTCACACCAGTCACACGGATTTGTATGAGTTTAGATTAGCTAAATAGATTTTTACGGCAGCCATATGTAATTTTTCTCACGTGCATAGTGACTTTCTCATTGATTTGACAGTATTTAAACTTGTACATATTCAATATCATAATTCATTTAAAATATAGTTTTTAATCTCATATTTTTTAAGGCTTTTTCTTATGCTGTTTTGAAGAGAAGTCTGTGTGTGTTGCTTCTTTGTTACATGTACTGTGTGTTTGCCAAACTACTGCTGATGAGGAAAATAGGGATCGTTTTTCTCTTTAAGTGGATATGTCACTTTTTGAGTGAGGGTAAAATGATGATACAAGAGGACTAAAAGTTAATATCAATTCATTGAATGACCCGGTGCTTCCATGGGTTTGCTTCTTAATTATATTCTGTTCATATGACATACAGTCGCTCTACCACTTGTAAATCAAATTTAAATCAGGTACCACGCAGGGTCCGATTGAGAAAGATGGGCCTAATTCTAAAATGTTTATTTTTGCGTTGCATTGCAAGAGATGAGCAATGTCATTTGGTTTGGCCAGAAGGCTTTTCTTCACACTGATGCACCGACCCTCCATATGTCTCAAATAACATTCCTATAATTGCTCAATGGCTGTAATACCTTTATAGTGTTTTTATATATCTGATGAGGTCATTAATTTCATACTTCAAACAGCGAGCATATGACCATATTTCATGAGGAGAACATGTATAAGATATGTTGCATTTAAGTGATTTGAGAAATAATTTGAATATCTGCATCCACTCTAATTTATTGTCCCGGCTCACCGCTTCCTTACTAGAGGACAATAAGAATGCAAAACAAGAGCCCATTCTGCTATATAATTAAAGTCATCTTTGGGGACATGTTTTGCTCTGTACACAAAATTTGAAACTTAAAAAATGGCATGGTAATGTATTTGCATAATATAACAATGAGTCCCACTCAACAAATTTATTAGTCTCGATTCTGAAAAAGCCATGGCAAAGCAACTTGCATACTATAATTGGCATCTTGTGGTTTGCTTTCCTGAGGAGAAAGTGAATTTTATATGCTTTTATAATAAATAGCATATTTAAGCACCCAGGAAATCACTGCAAGACATCCATCCTACATCGTTTCATTTATTCTGGTGTGTTTAATTAAAGCAAGGAAACTACATTCAATTTGTGTCTGAACAGTGTCTAATGTCTGAGACTGGTTATTAGATATTAAATTGATGCATAATTCAGGCAATTAAGAAAGTAATCACACAAAGTAATGTAATGGAAGTTAATTATTACTGCATAAGCAAACAGTTCATCAATGCTAGTTAACGCTGTGACTGCATCCCTAATATGCTCACCAAGCACGGAAATTCCTCTCCCTCAATGTTTTGATGTGCTGATTAAACATTGTGGAGGCAGATTAGTAAAGAAAGGAAGCGGGGCCCTCTCACCTCTGCTGTTCCTGAGTGACATGGTTCAGTGTGTTGTCACGGCGGGGGGGGGGGGGCGGGGGGCTTCATGCCTGGCATCTTTTCAAGTGCCAAAAAATGACGAGGAAGGTTGTTTCAGTGAAGTCAAGTCCGTTCTTCACTCATATCACAGGTAAAAGTTCTGTATCAAATCTTATCTATCTATATATTCATCTTTCTATTTATCTCTATATCTACATGGTTTTCTCAGTCTTAAAAAGTCTAAAATTGAATAATTTGTATTCTAGGCTTTAAAAAGGCTTTAATGCCTTAAAATATTATGCACTGGACTTGAATACATTACGTAGGTCTTAATTATGTTAAGTCTCGTCATGCTTCAAAATTCTTATTTTTTAGAGAAATGTTTTGGCAGCATGCAAAGCTTGTAATGCCTCCCTGTGTTATTTCGTCTTTTTTTTGTTAGTGATACAGATATTAGTTCACAGTAATAAAACTACAATCGATACCAATGTGCAACTGATAACTGAGAGTGCACAAACCCCCCGTTCAGAAATGATCTCAGTACAGTTGGATAACTCAGTAAACATTGAAAGACTATAGATACCAAGATCTGATATTCCTTCAGAAAATGTTATATTTGGTCTCAAATTTTATTCATTATGGTCTTGAAAACATCTTAAAAAATAAAATCTTAAATCTTAAACTGCATTAATGCACTTTTAAGGTTTGTTAGGGTTTCTCATATTTAATTATGGAGACTATAAACAAATACAAACTGGAGGCGTGGAGTTTGAAACACTGTGAGTGTCAAGCATTTACTAGGCAGCATGGTCTAGTGAGACATTCAGTGAGGTTGCTTATGGGAAATTAATGAGAAATTAAACCCATACAAGGGTGAATGAAATCAAGATATCTTGGTCTTTGCCTTATAGATGTTTACATAGATACACACCTAAATCGGTGGATTACTTCTTAAATTGATAAGTTATCATGTTATCTGATTATTAATCAATTGTTAAAACCAAACTTTCTGTCTTTCCCTCCGTCTTTCTGTCTTTTTCATGGCTGGAGGAATAAACAATGTGACTCTGTTTACCAGTCTTTTTATTCGTGCAAAAACAAACAGCTCGGTGACAACACAGCTCTTTCCCCCAAATCACGTAAAACCAGCAACCGAGCAGCCAAACACACACGCACTCCCTCCCTCTCCCTCTCTCTCTCTTTTGAAGACATCCGATAAAACAAGACCTTCCAGCCTCGGGTTGTTTTCCTGAGTAAACATGCGTGTCGCAGTTGACCTTTCCTGGGGTCAGGCTGCTTTTATATTGGCTGACATGTTTCCAACTTAATAGAACTGTTTAGCACAGATCCCCTGGGCCCCTATATTTATTAAGCTGCAATGAGTTGCATCTGTCTGGTTGAATCAAGAGGACCAATCAACTGAGGTCAGACACATAGTAACAGAGAAATATAGACATGTAGCTACAAACAAACGTGTGCTTTATGTGGCCACATGCGCACACACACACACACACACACACACACACACACACACACACACACACACACACACACACACACACACACACACACAGATGCAGACGTGTGCAGGTTTACAGCACTTGCACCCGCATGTAGAAAACGTTAGATCATCCAATTTGCTGCTAATTATGTCAGCTAATTTCATGCCCCTAAATTAGCACTGTGTCTATTTAGCTCCTTGTCGCACTAGTCAATGTTTAGCATGGAGTGCTGTGTGTAGTTGCATAGGTCCGCTGTATGTTAGGCATTGTTAGAGGCAGTGCAGCATGAGGTCCAGTGTGACACTCTTCTTTGTCTTGTTTTCTTAGCAGTTTTCTGAGGTTTATTGATTTATCTTTGTTCAGCCATTGTACAACAACCCATAATGCTGGTCATTTTCTTAGACTGATTTTAAGCCCCTGTCTGGTAATCAGGGATAATTGTCAATTATCACAAGGAACCATCAGATCAATTACTGCAAAATCAATGCAGCCACTTGGCTTGCACTGCCTCTTTTCCAAGTACCAACTGGACTGGTAGAGCTGTCTGTAAATCTAAAGATGCATATAAAGCTTCTAAAATATTATATTTTTTAGGGTTGTTTTGTGTTGCTGGAGAATCATTGTGGGGTAGTGCTTTACAGTCATGTTTCTGAAATAGCGAGGCACCAGATGCACTTCTCTCTGCTGTTGTTTTATAACACCTAATGGAGACAAAACTATTGTTACCTCTTAAACCGAAGGCTGTGTATTATATCTTTTTCTTTTTATGAGCAAGCTGGTGAGAGCCCCTATTCCTGGTGGGTGAGATGACTTTTGTGATGAAACTTAATGTCGGGCAGTCCTGATGTCCTTATTTTCCTCTCAGAGGCAAGATCCCACTTTCACCTCGTGAAGGAAAGACGCCATCCGCTGAATGGTTTCCTCAGTGTATGGAAACAAATGTGCTGCTGTAATGGAATAGCCTGGTCAGCAGCCTAATGTATTATCTCCTCCTCAATGTATTTATTTACACTCAACTACTCCACATATTGCCTTGTCATCTTAACGGGCGAGGATTAATCTGTTGCCATGTGCGCTTACATGAATGAAAGAGATTGACCTTTTACAAACTTTGCTTGTGGCCCCAAAGGGCAAGTTGACTTTAAAATTGATGCTGTACGATGAGACGTGTCCTACGTTTTTGATTGTGCATCATCTTATTGAAATACAATTATTGAGTTAATCATAAATAAGCTTTGTATGTGTTTACAGTTAACACAGCACAATTAATTACAGTTCAGTTGAAGGTTTGCATTGTATGAACTACTGTTTTCTTCATTATAACCATAGAGTGTTTTGTTCAAGGACAAACGTTGCGTTTCAGCATTGAGGAAGGACAAGCTATATCAAGACAAATGGTAAGGTCATCATTAAATCTATCTACTATCTATCGCACAGTCTGTAATATTTACTACAGAGCATATTGTGTCTACATATTAGATATCGAGTCCTTGTTTAACACGTCTCTCGGAATCATGTTGTCCATTTCGATATATGTCAGTTGTGCTGTAATCATTTTCAGTGAATCTAGCAGAGATTGTCATTTACCCAGTGTCCAAACTGCTCATATTTCATCCCCACCTGAAAGAGGCTGCCATTGAATATAATCACACACACACCTACTGCATCAGGCCAAGAGAAAACAGAGTGTGCACTTTGTGCACAGCTATTTATATCAATAAGTCCCGTGCTGAGAGGCACAAAATGAGCGTTTAAGCTGCAGGGCCCAGAGAGCTCAGTAGCAGGTGGGCAGGCTGCTTTGAGGTGCCTGGGCGGAGGGGGTATTCGCTCTTTTACAGGTGTTGCCCATCTCGCTGTGCGTCCCAGGCTCTGGGAAGGTTTGGGTTTGGGAGGGAGTGGGACAGCTGGAGCAGCAGGCATCGGGGAGACAGAGAAAGACCCTCTTCTTACTGTCGGGGCCTCCGCAGGTCAGTGCCTCTACCCAAAGGGACGGCGGAGCGAAACGCCATCAATTCACAAACAAAGGAGCCACTTCACCCGCCACAAAGGAAACATATGTGATAGAGCTGACTCCCAAGCCGCAGCTCACTTTAACATGTCAGCCTCTCCTAATTAGCTTTGTTAACTCCCTCTGCTGTCTGCCCAACTGAGGCCTCTCCCAGTCACATGTGGGCTTTGTGTTTACAAGGGCAAATGCTTGGACTTGCTCCCAAAAACAGACATTTTCCTTTCGGTTGATGCAATGGTTTGTTTAATCTTTCCTAAAACGAGAATCATCTTCACTTGACGACCCCCTCCCAAACAATTGCCCAATTATAGATGGATTCAATTGACACAGTATTGATATATTGATTACTGCAGTGCACACAACCAAAACCTCACTGCCCTTTTTAGGGGGTTTCTGCAGATCTTTACATTGTGTGTGCACATGTGTCTGAGCCTAGTTGTTTTAGATGAAAACCGTCGCCCCACAATCTCTATTGTGATGCTTTGGAGTCATTACTGAGCAGCTTTCAGACTGTGGTCTGCCATGCGTTACATGTTGCAGTCCACACTGAGCCTCATGTGACCCCTGCTGCTTACCCACTGGCAGTGCAATTTAACCAGGCTGATGACATGCAGCATGACATCCCTCGGAGAAAGCGTCTTACTTCCAGCCTCATTGGAGGGGTTAGCTTGGCCTGCGGGGGGATGTGTGACCTGCAGGATCACACACTGACCTCTTCTGAAGCACAAACTAAATAGGTCTGTGAGGAAAGAAGGAATTTGCTTTGTGTATTTTTTTTAAAATAAAAAACAACAGATACCATTCTTTACATGCCTAAATGGGGACGGTAGGAAGGAACTAAACCAGAAACCTTCTCAACTTTGTGAAATGAAGGAAGTGTCCTGTATACATGCAGTGGATCGTGCTGTGCATGAATCTCATTATCATAAGTCAACCTCAGTTAGGATTCAGCTAACTAGATGTCTCTAGCCTGAACACTACGTGGGTCTGACAACTGATATGGCTGAAATATTTATAGCCTTCTTGATGTTTATGATTTGCTCCACTCTGTTTGTTTCCTAACAGATTTCTTTTTTTTTTCTATGTATTTGATGAAACATAGCACATGGCAAGCCGTGAAGTATTTACACGCTGCCGTACAGTAAGTGGATTCCATTGGACTAACATTTAACTACGGCTTGTGAAATTCAGCCTCTGGCCCTGCTGGCTGCCAGACAAGTCCAGCACTTGAGAAGCGCCCGGCCCAGAGCTGTGTGACTGCTGCTGACTGAGTGTCATGATCCCTAGATCTCTGCCTTCTCTTTGACAGGAGGGTTTGAAATTCCTGGGTTAAAAGTTCTCAGAGATTATATCTCAGAAGGCATTTGTGATGATGGTTCATGACAGGTATTGCTTTCAAGTGGGTGAAGGGATTCTTCTGAATGTCTTTGCTGCATAGAGCTTCGAAGAATAGCATCAATATAACATACAAATATTCAGATATTCCATCATCAATTGTTGGTTGTTTGTCCACCATCTGATTTGTTTTGCTGATTCATTAAAACTGCAGGTTTATTTTTCGTTGTTTCCACACTGAACTTAATAAAATCTACACTCACATTACACTATCAATAAATGTCAGGACATTCAAAATGCATTTGCCTTCCCTGAAATAATGATTGCCTGACTCTTGGGATGGCACACTAAGTCAGTTATTATCCTTGATCGTGACGGTATCTATCCCATGTCTTAATGTATATGCAGGTGTATACATACATGAATACATTTCCATTACAGAATATAGCGATGGTCCAATTGTGCTAGTGTCAGTACAGACACACTAAAATTATTCCCATTATTTACAATTAATTTAAAATAACAATAGTTAAAGCTTCATCTTCCTACAATTCGCTTAAAAAAAAAAGGATATCAATAGGAATATTTACCAAGCAAATGTGTATCAAAATATGGCATTATTCCCTGATAGGTGAAGCATACTTACTTTGACATGCCTCAGCAACTCAAGTGTATTCTACACACTCACTGCCAGCCATGACAGCACTCTGCTTTTTGCTCTTTTTCTCCTCTTTCCTCAACACTTAGAATAAAAATCACAAATACTGTTGTGGAGGAATACCAAGGTAACAGTCTGGAGATGTCTGGCCAGAAGGGATTTGTCCCTCCAGGTACAAGGTAGGGAACAGTATGCCCCGCTATTTTGCATTTCTGCATTGCTTAGCTGCCCAAGCATGCTTTATGTGGGCCGAACTCTTGGAGTGTGTCATAGCATCATATGACCGCTGTACGGGAGGCTTGCTGTTGGACTTTACCCAGCAAATATGGATTATGTTAAAGTGGACTGTGAATTGACGAGGATATGCTAATATGTCCCAGATGGGTATGCGAGAAGCGGACGGCAGGGACATGCAGACAGTATATGGCAGAGGCAGTGTTTGGCAGGTCCATCATTCCGTCATTAAAGGCCACATTATTACTTACAACAAGGCTTGCATGACAATTGCTGGAATGAATGCAGTCCCTCAGAGAGTAGCCTCCTGTGTCCTTCACTTTCTCTCTGCTTTTCCTTTTTTTGTTCCCCTCATCCTTGCAAAATCTTTTTTCTCAGCTGCTGTTACTGTGGATCTGAGTAAAGCTGTGCAAGGAGGTTTGTGCTTACCTTGTTCAAACATCAATAAGACAGGCTATTACAAGCTGAGGCCATTCATTAATATAATGAGATGGTTTTGCTTTAATTGATAACAGATCAGTGTTGATGAGACATTATGCACTTGTGGATACGATATTTTGCTGCATATTTCCTGAGTTGAACTGAAGCACCTGCATATTTGTTTTCGAGAGGCAGGACTCCACTGGTGCCATTATTCTGTTGTACCACTGGGCTACCAATGAGCTGTCCCCTCTGCATTATTATTGAACTAAGGTATTAGATTTTCAGCTGCACAAGCAAAAAAGATAATGGTGGCTTATGTTTAAGTGTGCATTTGGGACAGCCTTTGTCCTTTTGATCTAAACAGCCATGCAAATGACAGGATTAGAAACGGAAAACAGCTAATTGTTGCAAACGTGCAAAAAGAATTACACATTTGCTGAAATTGTCTCAGTATTGAATAATAAGCAGTACTTAAGAGAGTGATATAAGTATCGTAACTCACTTTTATATGCTTCAATGGCAGATATTTAAAAATCTCCATGTAGAGCGATTATAGAGATTATTTTGTAGACATCAGTTTCAGTCGATTCATTGTTTAGTGGTCTCCCCTGTGCCCCAAAATTATACAATCTGCCCCAAAATTACATCAAGATTAAAAAAATTATATCCGTCAATATTTACATTTATCATTATAAATGTCACATTATTATTTCTTTTAAGTTAAAAGTAGTAGTTTTTTGCAGCTTCTATTATTTTTTAGTCAGGAGACATTAGTATAGAGATTTGCTCATTGATGTGGAGATTTTTGTGCACCACAAGCCTGTGTTGAGATGTACTTCAGTGTGGAGCAAATGACTACTGACACCACATCCAAGCACATCAAGGATTATCATCACAAAAATGACAGAATTAAAGATGTCAAGATTTGCTTTGAACCATTCTCTAGAGACGTAGCTGGGTGGAGAGAGAGCCGGGGGTTTGGGGAGGGGGTGTTCACATTTGTTATAGACCTCTACATGTTGTATTTGCTGGGGGCATTGTTAGCACACACACCGCCTCCAGCCCAGGATTTAGGCAGGCCCCCAGCAGATGCAGACTTGCCCTGTATACACACACACACACACACACACACACACACACACACACACACACACACACACACACACACAGATGCACAGACACGCTCTCTTACTACCACCACCCCACCCCTGGAGGGGGAAGAATAGATGCCCTGGGGCAATTCAGCTAGTGTGGATCAGTTCAGATGAGGCACATTAAGTGGCTAGTGATAAATTTGGCATGACAATTGCAAACACCATCGCTTTTGTCTGTAATTAATTCCAGTGGTGCCTGAGGCCTTCCCCGTGTTGCTACTGGTGTGGGCCAGCAGTGCTTTCCTAACGAGGCCACATTACAGCCAGGATTATAGCCCAGATAAAGCTGCTCTTAGAGGGAGGTTAGTGAGATGTATTTCTGTGGTGCTGAGGTGGGTAAAGATCTGGAAGTAATTTTTAGATCGTCTGATGCAGGAAGCGACACCGTAACACTAAACCAGATTCAAACAGGAGCAGTTTTCATTTCAACTGCTTCGATTATTCTCTTTAAAGTTCATTCACCATCCTCAGTATCTTTAAAGCACCCTTGCAGAAATTATGTTCACTGCTACTGTACATAATGATGAGAGGTAAACAAATACAGTTATTTAAAATCTTGCTCAAGACAGCATGCCTCTACTAAGGAATGATGTCGAATACACTAATCAAGTTTCAAGCTACTGATTTAGAAATTAAGTGCAGGGACATACTGTATCTTAAGGGTTCAAATGATGAACTGGCACCAAGCAGTGGAAATTATGAGCCCACAGATTGCACCTTTAATATTTGGTCCAATGGGTCCTACAACTCAGTTATTCTCATTCAGTGGTAATGTGGAGGCATTAATTAACGGCTTGTACTTCTGAGTAGTTTTATTACGGCTAATGTCCCTCATTAAGTGAAATATAGTTACTCAAGGACATAAAAGAATCCCTCAGCAGCACAATTAATCTTGATTTCACTAGTGAGACTACTTGGATATCTTCTGTAACTTGCTCTGTAATGTGGAATCGGTGGCTCTTGGCTCAGGCAGCCCTGTGTGTTTACTACCTCCTCTGTAGCCTCCAGCAGGGGGAGGCTGAACACACCACCAATCTGTGTCATTACTCTGTCATTGCATCAAATCACATGATTAGCTCATGGGGCAGTGGAGGAGGCCTGCTTGGTGCGGCTGGCCATTGCACTCCCCAGGTAATGGTCCGGTGGCACCGTGATGGAGGGTTGTGTGCTGTCCTCCATACAGGGCCAAGGATGCACCATCATTCAGCCTGCTGGAGATGGCCTCAGGGTGAATCGTGTTCTTTACTGCTCGGTCCTTTCACTTATGTTAAGAGTGTAGCACTGCAGCTTCCTTCTAGAAAATATTGCTTATTGCTAACACTTATTTTCTTGGACATGCTATCATAAACATGGGAAGTGACTTGTTTGAAAATTGGCTATCCTCTGAATCTCTTACCTTACTCCTAACTCGGATCTGTCAAATACAGGTATGAGTGCAGAGACAGGGATCTTTATGTTGGATGTTGGAAAAAAATTATCAAACCATTAAGTGGGATAAGGAGTAGCCTATACAGGAGTACCTAACGGGGCCGTGTGCCTTTGTGGAAGGCCAATCCGACAGTTTGTCGATGCAGCCTTTTATAATGCAAAGGCTTATAATTATCTCACGCTCGTTCATTTCACACTGACATATCGCTTTCCTAAATGTCAGTAGGAACAGCCAGTGCACTTCTCTTCCCCCAGCTCAGGAGAGCCCTCTCTGCACCCTGCACACAGCCATGATGATGGCAGTGCTTTAGCCCTGAACGTGTAGCCCCCCGCCGGGGAATAGCGGTTCAGGCATCACCGATCGTTGACCTGGCTATTGTTGTTTGTGATACTTACTGGTAAACTTTTGCAATCAATACAACATCAGCCAGCAGAGCCCCTGGGAATGAAAACCTGAAACAGCGCACTTAATCTTGGAGCCAGCCCCTGCTCCCTGCTCTGCCGCTAAACTAGGTAGTTGGCCTACTTGATGCGGCATTATTGCCGCAGAGGTCAGATGTGAGCTGTCTTGCACAGCGCCTGATGAATGGCTGTTTTTGATAAAGCGCCTCTCCCATCCAACAAGAGACATTTAATAATGATGGACCATAACTGCACACAAAAAAATCCTTGTAGAAGAAAGAAAAAAAAATCCCTCCCGCCTGCCTTGCCCTATCTCAGACAGTGAGCAGCTAGCCATACTCAGTGTACCTCTAGGCTTTCATACAAAGGAACCATAGCACTGTGTGGTTTCTTATTAACAGGTGTAATCTACTGAGAAAAATAATTGCTAATAGAGTCGAATACTGTATACAATAAAATGTTATATTTATGATCAACACTAAGAATTCAACTATGTTTTGCTGAATGTTAAATGTTTTCCTGGAGGCATGCTGTCCCTAATGGAAAATGTAGGTGTGCACTGCCCCAGCACAGTATAGGCCCATACACTGGAAATCATTCACAAAGGTAACAGTGTTAAATGGTTGCATTATGTCCCCAGTAATGCAATTTAGCATCCACTCAGACTGCAGAATCCTTCTCTCTACACCCATCTCTGGAGGTGCCAAAAAGATAATTGAATGTCTTTGCGGATGATCATTTAACTAGCTCAGTGGTCAATGCAACAGCCAGCAATTTTGCAATTTGCCATTGTGATGAGCAATCAAATCAGCATGTATTTAGATTAAGTGGCTCTAAATAAAAATGCACATCTTTTAAATAAGTATAGTTATGAAAGTACACGCTGAAATTAAATGCCATTCTCCAGAAAACAAAAGCCAAAAGCGTGGTGACAGTTTTGACATAGACAATGCCTTTAGTGACAGGGATAACAAATTAATTGGAACAATAACACATTCTCTCTAAAGGTGAGGTAAACACACCTGACTGTATATTTTTCACCATCAGTTAAATCTCAATTGGATCTAAAAATAAACCCCAAGGCATTGAACAGTTTAATGGATTTTGACGTCTCTGCATTATGCTGTCACTCCAGTATAAATGAATCATAACTTTGTTCTGCGCCAAGGAATTACCATGCATTTTGAGAAAATGCATTGTGCGCCAAGCTGTGAATTATGATGCGAGATCAAAATAAATGTGTAATGACTTTGGAGATGCCCAGAATAATTTATTGGGTGGAGATAGTTCCATATTGAAAAGAGAGCCTAAGTGGGATACAGACGCTCCGTGCACTGACACTGCCCTGAATGTGTTTGAATTCTGAAATGTCAGCGTTGGATGGGCAAAGAATCCAGGCTGTTTACTGAAGCTTGGTAAATGAGGGCTTCATTTGGGATGCAGCAGTATTCAATTATATGGTTATTTATTGATCAGAAACAATATATGTCTGTCTGCCGCATGTAAAGATGAATTCGGAGGATAAAAAGAAAGTGTCAGGGAAATTGGCCGATGAAGGATTGCATTTGATCTGGGTGGGAATTCGAGAATGGAGACAGAATACCCCAGTGTTTTAAAAATGGGCCAGAAGTGTCTTTGCAATTAAAGTTTTCCACCAAGAACTGAAAAGTGGGATTTAAAATGAGAGCGAAAAAAATATAGAACAAAACAAAAATAAACCAGTGGGGAGAAAAAGTTTCTAAAATAAATTAGAAACCCATCGAACCCGTGTACGCTTAATTAACTGAGGAATTAATAATAAACTAGACATTATTTTGATCTAAAGTAAGAAATCAGGGTGAATAATGTGACACAATTTTTTTTCCACATTTTAGCTTTTTTGATACAGGGTTATAAAACAATGTCAATAATTATCACAGTATTATTTTCATCAATAGCAATATAACATAATTCAAATATATGTTGATATAATTCTGCATTGCGTAAGCACAAAGAAGAGGAATAATATATCACTGGTCTACCTCAGATAAGTCAAGTGTTTCTCATTCTCTGCTCATTAAGGAGAGTTTTAAACCACAACCTTCACTCAAGAGCAAAAATCTGTCTTAAAGTTAATTAAAATAATAATATGACATTCAATGTAATAATTATATCGACTGATGTGAATTTTAATCTTGATATTGCTCAACCTTATTTTGCTTTTAGTCTTAGCTTATCAAATACAAGTTATTCAACTTTTGAACAAAACTTAATCATTTTTTTTAATCAATTGTATTGACAAAAATACTAAACAGCAACTGCTTTGAAAATCAGATAATTGTTTAGGTTTTAAGCAAAATGCCAAGTTCTTTTTTGTTTCATGTCATTGTAGACTGTATGTCCCTGGAGTTTGGATCTTTGGTTGGATTAAAAAAATGAAGATTTAATAGTTTTTTTTTTCTTTTATTTAATTTATAGCAACATTTAATTTGCTGCCCAATTTTGAGCCATTTAAAAATACAATTGAGATGACAATAACAAAAATACTATCACTTAATTAATAAATAATAATAACGATGATAATAATAGCACATTTTATTACTACTATTATGGTATTTCTTCATCTTGCCATGGTCGTCTTTGACATGTCTTTGCTAGTGGCCTGTCCCAGAGCTTTTTGTAGAATAAAGTGTGAAAGTTTACATCTCCTGCCCTCTGTTCACTCATTTATAGGGCTCAGCTGAAGTGTGCTGGGGTGTGTGATGCACCAGCGCACTCACTTTACATCCCCACTGTAAACATTGTCTATTATATTATTCACAACAGTGTCCTCCAGAGAGATGCATCCCGGTGAGGCCCCTCTGAATATGGAACACCGGCTATTGTGCTTACCTGCTGCCCCATATCAGTGTGGCCTTTAGGTGGTTCTCGTTCAGATCTCTTTAGCTGGGCTGGAGGGTAATCCCTGGGCAGCCGGGGCTTCTCTGTTGTCTCCTGGTTGTTTTCTGTGTAGTTCATAAATTATAGATGGGCCATGTCGAGGGCCATCATGCTGCCTGATCCCTGTCTGTGCTGACAGCTGTATGATGCGCACTGAGTGCAGCAGATTGGGAGCTCAGAGTTTCATCAATAAATATCACTCTGACCCTCACACTTGGCCTCGTGTCAGCGGTCAAGGTAATGGCTTTTTATTATCGTGAAGGGCATCCCAGCGTGGGGTAGTCTTAAGGTTGCTCGTCCATCTCAGGTCTGGAGACTCAAAGACAGACAGAGGGAGAGAGAGGAGGGGGGGGGGGGGCGAAGAGTAGCTGGCCTGAAGTTTAAATGGACTGGGCTGTTATTATGTGAAGCCTGAGGATGAGTGTGGATG
This sequence comes from Paralichthys olivaceus, assembly GCF_024713975.1. NCBI lineage: Eukaryota > Metazoa > Chordata > Actinopteri > Pleuronectiformes > Paralichthyidae > Paralichthys > Paralichthys olivaceus. The sequence continues at coordinate 10,581,921 of NC_091102.1, forward strand.
CGATGTGTGTTTGACAGTCAACAGCAGGGAGCTTTGGTGTGGTGCTCCAGAGGAAGTAGTGATTTTCATGGACACATTATTGGATTAAATTAACCTTATTAACCAGCTGTGATGAATTGTATTGAGCTCACTGCTTCACAGACACCTCCAAAGAAAATGTTAGTGTGTGAAAGTGTGTGTGGCTGCGTCTGTTTTTCTGTTTGTGTGTTTGATTTGGAGCCTATCTGTCTGTGTGTGTGTGTGTGTGTGTGTGTGTGTGTGTTAGCTGATGGTTAGCTCTAACTGCCTGGCTCATAGATGACAGGGCTTGAAATGCCATGATTGTGTACTGAAAGCTCAGGCAGCTGTACATGCTGCATGATGTCTTCAGAATACAGGTTTTTAGACAAAACAATATAGAACAGAACAGCATTTTGTCTAAAGTTCATTCATCAAAAAGCTGCATATTTTTGAAAAGGGTAAAAGCCCCACACAACCCTGTCAGAGGAGCGCAAAGGCTAGATACTATAGATTACTTTAATCCCCTGCCAGATATAAAAAGGATAATTACATATTTGTGGTGGAGGCTGTGTGGTGAAAAAATCAATACAGCCTTTTTTTGTATGACACTTCATTAGTGTGAAAAAATCTTGGAGCTGAGAAGAAGTGCACTGCAATTAAATGGTTCTGCTACCTTAGACTTTGTAATGGCTCTATATTATTATCCAGTTTATTTGAAATAGTGGTTGCACTTGTGGAGTAATTGGAAACCATTGATTATGTACTTTTATGTCTACACTCTTGCACATCATTATGGAGAGAAGCAATAGTTAGTTAGCCTCTCTAATGAAGCACTAATTGCACTAAGTAGGTTAAGATGTTAGTCAAACTGCACTCAACTGCACAAAGACTCCCAATTAATCTGCATACACTGACTAGCGGATGTTGTTGTGGGCCGCACATTTTGCTGGTTTTTATTTGTTTTGTGTCTGATCTTGTTGCGTAAATAAAAATTGTGCTTGTATCAGTCCATCGGCGGCAGATGAAATTGATTGGAAAGAGAGGAAATAAGGGGCGGCGGAAGGAAAAAAAAAATCTAAGGTGATGGAATATAAAGTGGCCACTTTGCTGCTGTTTTCAGAAGGAGGACCATTTGTAATGTAGGTTTCCTCCTGATAATGTCAGCGGTGTAACGCCGGCTGGTAATTGTACCGGAATGTCTGTTAACTCATGCCACTGTGTTAACATTTATTTAAAGATGTGGGGACCTTTCTCTAAGGTTAGCCCTTGACATAGCTCCAATGTGTCCAGGTGTAATGTATATAATCCAGTATGGAAACTGAGATATCATCTTTTTTTTGTCAGTTTATCAGACAGTATACAGCGAGGTGAGGTTAGAGAGAAAGAGAAAAGAGGGATGATGCGCAGCACAGGCCACAATTCAAACCTGAAACCACAACATCACAAAGCCCATGGTTTGCACCCTAATAGTCCACGGAGCCAGGGAAATGTATTTATTATCAGTAATTTCGCTATTAACATCTGTAACCTCTGTTATCACTGTGGTGACTACAAACAGTGTATTGTTGCAATAACGATCAACCAATCATTCATACAGTGTTTCCAATTAATTAAGTTTATTTATCTCCAGAATAACATCTTCAATTTATAATCATTTAAATCAGCATTTGCACCTTGAAATTAACAAGAAATGTATTAACATGTCATCTCGCTATCTACTATCATTTATAGAAATTACACTATGTTCCTGTTGATTTCTTTTTGAAAATACACAATTATTTTCCAGCAACGTATTGAAAAGTAAATACAACATCCATTCAACTCAGTGCAGAATTTATTGTCTGCAAAAATGTGATGGATTGTCCATTTGTGCAAATGAATTACCCTGTCTAGATATTAGTGTAGCACATTACCCACAGAGGTCATTATAGGAGATGCAGGCTGCCACCGGCTCTGTGCAGAGCTGATGGTATTGGTGTGGGGGGTCCACATAGACTGCCTGCACACTGTCCCCCATCATGGTCCTCTGTGGAAAGAGTGATGCTGACAGTACACTCCTGGCAATCAGTCAGCTCGCCACCCACCACTATGCGCTATCCGAGATGTGGAGAGCGGGGTATGTGCTGGTTACAGCCTAAACCCAGCAGCAGTGCGGAGACTTGCTGCTTTTGATCTTTTCTCTTTCAAAGGGCTCAAATTCTCACGCTATTGTACGCTTGAGAGACACTTCAGCCTTCACTACCCAGGAAGAAGAAAAAATGTAAAAGTGCCGTCCGCTTGTTACAGACACAGATACGAATCAAATAAAAAATAAAAAGGGCAAATGGAATTAAATCTCACAATATTGTTGATTTTGTTTAACAAGAGCCATCTGTTGAGCATGCTGGGCACGGTTAGGTGGTGTAAACTGGAGTTTTAAATATGGGGTGGAGACCTCTATCAGGACCTCTTATTAACAGAAGCTTGTTCTTGGTGGGATCTTAAGAAATCTCCTGGCTTTATATGGCTGTCTGGGGAGAGGGTCAAACCCTGTAAGCTGTCATTGCACATGAAAGGATTAATGTCATCTTATAAGAAGGGGGGAAAAGCCGTCTTATAGTTATTTATTCTGTTTCATTCACATTCTGCTGGCTCTGTAAAAGAAAAAGGCTAATGTCTGGTCTAATTTGTAGCCCTTTAAATTCCAGACAGAGATTCTTTACATATCTCTGGAGCTCATGGCTCCTCTCGGCACAGCCCCTCTCCTCCACTCCTTCTGGGATTCCTCTTAAACCCGACCAATTTACTATCTGAAGCAAAGTGAAGATTTACATGAGTTTGTACTTGAATGGCTCCAACTCTAGCCTCATGCACTAAACACTCCTACTGTAATTACCATTCGTGGATCCTGCTCTCTGATACCCGTCTCTCTCTCCTCTGCACCTAGGCCAATTGAAGGGGAGAGAAAAGGAAAATACTTATTCCCCAATGCTGATTCTTAGTGCTCCTTGTTCAGGATCTGTAATTGGATCTGTGTTTTCAACTCCCTGCTAATAAGCAGCTTACTTTGGCTCCCTCTAGACTTGACCCACCACATTTTTGTTTTATGAATTTTACAAGGGGATTTTAATAGATGCTTTAGGCTATGCAAAACATAGGCTGAAGGGGAGGCATAATGTGGGAGCCTTGACACAGAGTACGCCTGAGTGGCTGCTTATCATTGCGGACAGGTCTCATAACTTTCATTAAGATTGATGCAGGACAAAAGGGAATGTGCGAGGAGAGGGACATGAGAGAATATTAACCTGTGCTCCTGTAACTAACTATAATTGTTTTGCATTCGGTCTCTCCTCAGGCAGCCGCCCTCATTATCTTTACCCGTACATGACGGCGCAGCTGATTTTAGTAGCAGGGCTTGTTAGAGGAGATTGGAGGTCAGGGCAAACTGTAATCTGCCTTTGGTTATTTTTACGGTAGAATCCGACGGCCAGGGGCTGAAGTGGTGTATCAGTGTATTTTACAAACATAACACCTCATTTCCTTTCATTTTACATGTGTGTAATTGTTTCTGAAGTTTACTGCTTTGGGCTGTTGAAAGTTGAGCATGTTAAGAATCTTTTATTTTGAAATTATAATTGTCATCTCTGCGTCTTTGATGAAATGTTGAATATTTTTTCAAAATCTCCTTCTTTCGTGTATTTCTTTAAAAGATGAGCAGAAAGTGGGGTGTGGATTTTTATGTCCGTGGTCTTTATCTCTCTCTCGCTCTAATGTAGAGTCTGCTGTTAGTCCGGTGCTCATTTAAAAATGGCAGAATGACAGAGTCACCCATACTGGGTCACCGAAACGAGAGCTACGGAAAAAAAGACATGTGCTGACCCGTAGCCTACCCACAGTTTCTTCAATCATTAAAATACTTCCAGAAACCATGGATGATTCCGTTATTCATTATAGCTTATAGTATCTAAGTGATTTTTATCATGCCTGTCTACATCCCCACATTAAGCCAGTCCATTTGTCTTGAAAAGAAAAGAGAAATTAAAGAACATTTCCAACATTTCTCCTGATGAAAGAGGCAGGTGCAGTCATAGAGGTGAATATTCAGTGAAGTTGAAGCTTTCCTCGAAGGTACTAACTAAGACACTCTGTTGGGTATAGGAACACTAATGACCAACACAATCACCTATCTTGACATGAATACCAAAGATAACAAGGAGAGGTGGGAATAGGTGTAATGCTCTCTCTTTCATCCTCTCTCTTCCCATCCGTCTCTCTCTATGGGAATCTACCAAGCGCACTTTTACTTCATCACAAAGCTAACGTGGCATAGAACTTTTAAAACGCGCCTCAGCTTTCGTATCCTTCCCCCCCACCTCTCTCTCCCTCATCTTTCCGCTATCTCTCTCTCCCTCTCTCTCTCTCTCTCTCTTCTGGTTGGTAATTCTCCCATCTGGAGGATGTTTGAGAGAAACAAAGAAACAATAAGAGGAAGTTGGGAGAGGGGGTGTCAGGCTGTCAGTAATCTGACAGCTATGGTAACTACCCTCTAATCCAGACGGCTCCAGCCACGCTCCGGCCTGACACCCGCGCCTCTGACTGACAGCTGAAGACCGGGCACATTCCACAGGCAGAAGTGACATCCAGTCTATTAAGGCAGACAAGCACAAAGCAGAGATTTACCCTGACTGCCTGGTACTGAAGCCTACTATTGGGGTGATTGGAGAGGTCCTGGAGAAGGTGTCAGACTCAAGCTCAGATGATAACCATATTGTAATGATGCTGCTGGACAATGAAGTGCCATGATTGCCCATGCTGACAGCAGAAGTTTATGTCTGGATATCCACCCCCGTCCGCATTCGCAGGCAGCTCACAACACACACACAGTCTCCAGGTCCCAACTGCCAGTCAAAAGCTTGGCCGCAAACGGGTGCACTTCTTATTCCAGCACAAGAGTGCACCAAACAGTGATCTCTAATGGACTGACCCGAGGCATGCTGTGCTGACAGGGAGAGCAGGATAATTGTTGTTTATCTTCTTCTTCTTTGGATATCTCTCTGCACATAAACAGACTTCTCAGTGTTCATTTGTTGCTACAGAATAACCCAGAATCCTCTACTTTGTTTCTTTATCACCAAAACATTCCTGGAGAAAGCCATACATGATTGCTTTTGGAGGCTTTTTTTGCAATGGTAGGAAAAGTATGTAATTGGTTTCACTTAAGGTTAATTATTTGCACTGGCAGGACGCATTGTTGTAAGCCGTTCATTAGAATGCACATCCAACACATGGAGCAAATGAGATGAGCTGGCTCTGCTTTATTGTAGGTTTGCTTTAAAAGAGTCCCAAAACCAAGCCAAACCTTAATGATACTCTCAGCAGCCTATATAATGGAACAAGTTTGCATAAATTAGACCACAGAGCTGCAGTGGCATCAGACAGCCTAGACTGTTTGTATTTGAATACTTTGGCTAATTAGAAGTGCTAAAAAAGAGGACTGAAAATATATACTCTGCTTTGAATTCAGTCCTGAATCTCTGCTGCATACATAAAACATTTTCCCCTCGCTTTCCTGTATCAAATGCCTATGGTTTCAACTTTATTTTTGTATGAAGCTTGATGGTTTAAGACACAGATGATTTGATTTCCTCTGCTCGCAGTGTAGTTTGCAATGCCAATGCATGGAAGGAGATTTAAAAAGGGAAAACATGAGCTAGAATAGGGATTTTCCTGTGAACGCTTCAAGTTTGAAGTAAATCCCCCCCAAACAGCCAAACCCTAACATTTCGACAATAGAAATTATATTAACTGTGTGAGAGACGTGCGCTCTGTATCCTCTCACCCTTAGCACAACATTCAAATAAGTCTGAGAGATTTTTGTCCCAGGCGAGTTCACCAAAGGTGGCATTTCCCGTCTTCTTTTCAGCCTAAGCCTGCTCGTCTTCCATCTTACTTAGCTCGTCTTGATAGAGACTCAGGGTGCATGCCTTGCTAAGTGACAGGGAGTTAAGTATACGTTCACACCATCCTGGGCTGCTAGTTAAGTTGACAGAGAGGTTCTGCAACCAGTCGTTCAACATAAAGCTCATTCACACTCCATTCAGACCAATGATACAGAATAGAGCTGTTTCAGGATTTCATTTAGAGTTTTGTTTTAACGTATTTATCCTTTTACAGCAATTTTGTACTTTTTTTTTTTTCATTAAATTACCATTTTTATCCATTTCCTTTTCCACATTTTTATCCATCTTACCATGGCTTTAAAAAGATTATGTGTTTTTTAATCCATCATAAGCTTTTAAATGTAAATAGAATCATGAGCAACAACACAAGAAAAAACAAGTTTGAGTTTGATTGTTTTTTTGCTTATCTTCTTTGCTCTTTGCTCTTTGTACATGGGGGTCAACATATCCATAATGAGACAGATAATTGAGGATATTTTTTTATTCAGTGGCTGGTTAATTGGTTGCCACCGGTGTCCAGGAAAGGTTGAATTTATGGTTGCGTGTCACCAATTACAATCCCAGCTGGCTTTGTTCATCTGGAAATATTTATGGCGAAAAGTCAATGTTTTGGCGACAAATGACAGGTCGGACGTGCACATATCGCAGAACCAGGAGAATGTTGCATTCTCTCACAGCAGCTCCTAGTGTGGGGCTGTGCATAATCTCTCCTTTTTTGAGCGTAGAATCAATGTGTGCATAATCAAATTCCTATTGACAGCACTCATATCCTTCTCCCTGTGGCAGAAAAGAAGATCTTGAAGTGGGGAAGGATGAATGCATTAACATCCTCTCAGTCAGTCTAGCAGATAACAAAGCTCCTTGCCTCAGTGTTAACACTGTAGATTAGGTCAAGTTTTTACCCCTCTGAGTTTCTCTCCTGTAAATGACGAGTTTTGATGTGAAACAAGCAACATGTCAAGGCGAGTTGAAAGATGTAGGCATTTTCTGCCATGTCACAATGACAGGCCGCTGAATATTTGGGCCATTAGGGGCTTATTAGTGAATAAATGACCAGATGGTTCAGTGATGCACAGAGATGGACAGAACTGGATGCTACTAATCAGCAGTGTCTGTAGCTCGGTGTCAAATCACACGACACGGTAACCCATGGCAACGGAATAAAAGTTAACATTAGCAAGTCAATTTGAGATCTGGGTGCTGTAAACAGGGTTTCGAATAGCCCTGCTTTGCTCGCTTGAAAAAATAGAGAACGTCTGTGTTTCCAGAGAACAAATTCAATTTGAAACAGCTGAGATGTAGGGTTTTTTTTTGTTGCACGTTTTCCTTCATGCGCTTCTAAATTTTAATGTTATCTACATTTAGTTCTATTCAGTAACATTTTTGGACAGAAATTGTGTAAAATATTTTACAGTTACAATCAGCTTTTATCACTGCTGTAATAACAGTTAGCATTTTCCAGTAATCTGCAGAAATAGCTGAAAAATATTGGTTATTTTATTCAGTGCTGAATTTTTTATCGTTGGACACCATTTTTTTTTACCCAATTTTACAACTCACATTTAAAACACAAAGACAGTAGGATCCCACTCTTGTTTATTTCAACAGCACCTGACTTTCGTGTTTGTCAATATATTCATTCAGTTTCTACTTTTGAGGTGCTTTGATTAGTTTGATTCCGAGATGCCCCACCATCTTCTTTACAGGAGGTAACCAACAAATTTGAAAACGTCCGTGTTTGTGTTTCAGTTTAATTGGTGATGGGTTGTTTTGTGACAGATGTGAAAAATAAAAAAAATAAAAAAGTAGCTTGTGGGTTGCATTACTCAAAACACAATGCAAGATGCTCCATGTTGGAGCTGCATATGAATGTGTGTGCGCAAACATGCGGGGTCTCTTTAATTGTATGGTTTTCTTCCAGACCCACAGCTGACACAAACAGGCAGCCTGTTAAATGGATGAGAAGAGCCGTTTGAAGACGGTCTGTCACTTCTGATTGCTTTGCCTCTGTTGTACAGCATAATTGATCACTTGTCTACTAATAACCCTCAATTTAACTTCACTTCTTGCTGTAATTAACTTTAATAGCTAATTAATAATTTAGGGATATAGGGAAGATATAGAGAGAGCTGAGGAAGCTGCATTATTCTCCCATTTGGTTATTTAAGTAGGTGTAAAGATTACACTGCATGTCGTTGGACTGGAGTGTAATAGCATAATAGCAGTTGTTTACAATATTCTCATATCATTTTCACATAAGCATAAAAAAAGCTCCAGCTCTCAGAAATAAATAAAAATTGTACCTGTGTTGTTACTGAGTATGATTAAACCAATGTTAGTCTTTGTGCAGATTAAGCACTTTGACTTATTGATGCATTGTAATTGTGATATTTCTCGATAAACATATTAATTTGAATAATTTATGCGCAGGTACTACATCCCACTCCATTATACCTTTGAACAACAGCGCGGGCAATAAAACATAGATATTGTGAGCTTTATGTAGGGTGGAAACAGTGGGAAACCGTGTTATTATCCTACCCCCCATTACATTGAATGGGAGTGCATTGTTATTATTTGTCATCATATGCTAATTACACATCATTAATGTTAGACCTTAATGGCCCCAAGAGTGGGTAATAGGCTGTAAGGCTGAGCTGGCTGCTTGCAGGGAATCTGAGTCTGGGGGGAGAGAACACATGCTAATGAAGCTGAGACCTTTTATCTTTGCAGATTAAAAGGGAAAAGATCACAACCCTCAAAATAAGCGTTTTGACATCTGTAATTGGAAGAGACAACAAGCTTTTGTTCTATTATAGGGAGCAGGAGGCATCAGGCTGAGTGTATAAATCTCTCCAGCGAGCTTTACTCCCTCAGTGCCTTCAGTCAGTTAGCCAAATGAAATCTCACTGCTGCTTTCATGCTTTTAGCTGCAGTTAGACAGAAGATGGAGTGCTGCTGCTTCCAAAAGCAGCGCAGAGTCTGTGATCTGAGTGCGTACATGTGTGAGCACGGTAGCTTAGCCTTCTCAAATTAATGGATGCCCTTGTATGCTGAATGGGAACACAGAACAGTGACCCTGCCAATTATTGGGGGAATACTCAGGAACTGGTTACACACTTCTTGATGCTGTTGCGCAGAGAACCAAAGTTGGATTTTTTCTCCATGATCACAACATGTCTGCTTACTTAATGCAATGATCTAGGCCAAATAATGCCAACGAACTGAGGTCAGACAGTGAGACCCATGTTGCAACGAGCTGCAGAGGAGCGACTGAGTGTGCGCATCTGGCCGGCTCAGAGCTGGGGCGAACAGCAAAGCGACAGCTGGTCCAGCATGGCTCCATGTTTGACCCCCAGCACCATGTGTAGTCCTGGGCGGCCAGCGGCACTCCATACCCTGAAGACATGTATGCCATCCTGAACACCTGGTGGGAAGGAACCCACCTCAGAGCCTAGGGTCTAGTTGTGTTTACACCGGGTTAGGGATAGTGTTGAGGTGTGCAAGGCTAGATTTCAGGGTCTGTGACCCTCTCAGCCCCTGACACCTCAGCGACGCAAAAAGCTCAGAAAGCAGGGGGCCTGCTGACTGCCCATTTGCTCTGTCTCTGAGGTCTGAGCCCAGAGGTCCTGTCACCACAAAGCAGCTCAGCTGGAGGCCATAGGTGTAATGACCTACATATATCCATATAGAATAATATGTATGGCATGATCAGTCTGTTTATCTGGCTTGACCTCTACTGACTGTATTTGAATTTCATAGCACAGCTCTTCTCTCTGCTCACATGAATACCCAAAAGAGTCAGTCTGTTCATAAAAAGTCTGTTTTACCTACATAAACTTTGCTGCTGTGTGACATCACAGAAACTCCCTTATTTTAATTTATGAAACCCTGACTTTCATAGTCTCTATGACTTTCCCTTGTATCTGCTTATGATGAATGTTTTATGCATGAAAGCATAAAATGTTGATCAGGGAAATTGTATGGAATTTGTCTCTATTATGCATGCTTATCATAATTACAGCAAGATTATGCAGTAACAAAGCGGCAATGGTAATACAATAAGTCTCCTTGCTAATGCAAAACAAGTAAGACATGAAATGATGGTATATTTAGGCAGTGTGAGGTAGTCGCATTACCTCCAGGATTGTCACAGTTTGCCTCTGAAATAAACTCTCTCACATAAATATGGCTTTTAATAACTGCAGTACAATGCAAAGGAAACGATAGGAAAATGGTGATGCTAAAATGTCAGTTTGTTTAATTATTACTAGTTATCACAATTACCTTCTCTTTGACTTTAGCATGTATGTAATAAGAATGTTCCTGAGTGCCTCTGAGAAATGTGAAAGGTCAGATGTCAGTTTTAATATGACTAGAGCACCTCTAATGAAACCCTGTTGCAATATGTGTTGAATACGAATGCATTAATTTCTTAAATGTCTTTCATATTTGCAGGCGCTTCAGCCTTTTTAACTGGGATAATTTGACAGCAGCCCCCTGCCTTCCTCTGACAGCTCTGAGGAGCTGGGGCTCAGCACCTGCGTCCACCCAAGCATTAAACCTCAGATCCTGAACTCTCCTCACAAATGAACTGTCAGATCATTACTGCGTGTGATGCAATATAATCTGTCTCAGAATTAGCATTTGGCCAAGTCCACACAGGGTTTTTTTCCCCCTCCCATCTCTCTCTTTCGTACATCTAGCCCCTTCAGAAGGCGCTGGTTTGAATATGCATCTCTTCACATTTCCATGAGGGACCCACAGGGAGTACAGGCAGAGAGCAGCTTTCAGCATTAGCATGTCAGGAGGGAAGGGTCCTTTTCGTTCAGGGTCCCACTGCAGATGCTCTGCCTCACTTGTTCATTACAATTGCATTTCATCAGCTTGATGATGTCCACATGTCAATTGAGTGTGAGGATTTTGCACACAAAGGAGCCTCTGGGAAAAGGACTTCGCTGGCTAATCAGCTGATTATCATACCTCAAATGGGGCTGGAGTGCTCTGTTACAAACGCCAGGCACAGAGAACGAGGTGCAGGAGACAGACATAGGACGGGTGAATCCAAGATAGGAAGGCAGGAAGCAAAGCTGATTAAACAAGCTCTCTTATGGACGCACATAGAGGAATGCAAAATAAGCAAACAAGCAGAAGGAAGCATTAGAATATTTATGGTTAACATATTTTTTACTCTTATAGCTTTAAATTTAGTTGTGATTTTTGTTGACCTTCCATTTATTTTGATGCTCTGAAGGTTAAAAGTTAGGCAGATGGTGCCAAACTATTTCTTTGTTTATTTTAATGCGGCCCATTTTCTTGGGTTAAAAGAAATGCCCTATTGTCCTTCATCAGAAAGGAGGAGCACAATTGAACACAATGATAAGGTCTGTTGTCACAGGCACCTTGAGAGGACACCACATAGGGACACATAGCTCATCTAGGAATCTTCAATGGAGGACTTGGAGGAACAGCCCGCCTGAGTTGATAATCTGGAGGCCAACAGTATCATCCATATGATGGCTGTGTGTTCATTTCCTAAGCCCCTGTTTCACAGAACGTATTTATAGATATGATGAATCCTTGACTTGAATCTTGTTTTTCTGTCTGGCCTTCATGCCAGTGATGGACTCTCCTTAATAAACAACAAGTTTGAGTCTACTGAAGAATGTGATTGACTTCGTTGTTGTAGCATCTGATCTGTTGCCATATGTCACCTGGTGGAGAAAAGAATAGAGCTGTCAACTCCTTACGACTGCTGGAGAGTTGGATTAGCTGAAGTGGGAAGGTAGCAAACAGACACACTAAATCCAAATTGGTAGTGAGTGAGAACTGGCAACATCTGGCTCAGGCCCCTATCTGAGGAAGAGTTCATCTCCCACCTGTGGAGGAATTGTTTTCTGCAACCTTGATAGAGTTAAGTAATATGAAATTTGAATGACCCTCATTTAAAGCCTTTATTGCATAGGCAGCAGCTTTGAGTTGTGGACAGAAGTCATCATCAGTGTCATATCATTGTGGCGTCCCAAGAACCAACAGCTCTGGAGCCCAAGAAAAGTCAATGAGTAGTTTTGGTAAGCAAAAAGAAAAATGAGGAAAAGCTGTGAAAAGGACAATCAAGGAAAGAGTGTCGGGGCTTTGTCCAGGCTCAAAAGAAATGCTGACGAAAACTGGACATATTTCACCATGTCCACACCACTTCAGTGTCTCACTGTTGTGTCTTTCATGGGTGGAGTGCAGATGATGTTCCTGGGCTTAATCACAGCAATGACTTCCAGCTTCTCACATGCAAACCTCTGCTGCTATATCTGAATCCGTAGTATTCTCTTTGGATTGCCCCCATTTGAGTTGTGAGTCATTTCCAAAGTGAATGTTTTCAACTATGTGGTTCTTGAAGATAAGATCGAGTTTGAAATTGACAGGCAGAGCAGTGTTGTCAGTGATTCAGGCGTTGTAACTGACAATCGTGTTGAAAAGAGGGCTAAACTCAGAGGCATAGGCAGAAACCTCCAGCCTCTGACCCATATACAGACAATTAGACAATTTTATTCAGCCCAAAACAACAATAAGACAGAAATTATTTAATTCGGATGTCCTTCAGCAATATCCCTTTGTCTGTTTGCCTTTCAGGTCATGGTCAGTGTGAGCGAAACACACACGTAGCTTTACCCATCATTGCTGACAACCATTATGGCAACTGTCAATTAAAGTAGATGCAGAAACTCAAGACAAATGGACAAACAATTACTTTTTTTTGGTCATTCTCTTTGCAACTGAATTTACATTCCAGTTATAGAACCTGAGCAGCAGTGTTTGAAGTTATCCTCCTTCACATTGTCTCGAGGCTCACTCCTTGGGAAAGTTTGGTAATCTGGGGCAGACCCAGAACACAACAGAGATTACAAAATCACACCTGGTCCACAAATGCTCTGGGGATTCTTTTGGAGTTGCTAAATGACCAAATTTAGGAGAGGTAATAATAGGCTGTTAGTGGATTGATAGGTGGACTCTGTGGTAGAATAGCACATTTATTATATCAGGCATGAAAACAATTATTTGATGTACATCAAATGATCTCAAATGTCCTCAGTGTCCACTTGGAGCAAAACTTCATATATCATATGGAACTGGGGTCTTTACATTCTGGGTTTATTTTAGCTAAGCTTTCATTTATGAAGCATGCAAGTCCAAATGTGAGTGTATTTAAATGCTGTTTATTGACAGTTTGCATAAAATCAATAATATATAATGATGCATTTCATTTGTTTCTGACCTTTACCTTATGTACATCAACTATTTTTTTCTTACATTTGCTTTTTTGATTAAATAGCACTGCCACCGTGCTTCTTTAGGAGTAGTGATCATTTATATTTTTGTAATTGACAACAAAGTATAAATTCATCCCTGTTGAAGACAACCATTTCCAGAGTTGGTACTAAAACATTGTTTTGCAAGTCTTTCCACACATCTCCCAAATTCTAAACTTTGGATTTCAAATCCTATATAGTCATAATGTGCTCTTCAGCAAATATGCCATTTTTCATTAGTCCTAATACAGTAGTCAAAGTCTAATCCTATGTATTTCAATAAAATATACTCGTATTGGTATTAGTAGTGGTAGTTGTGGTTGTTAAATGTAAAATGTATTATTTTTGTTGATTGCCAACAATAAAGCCAATTATTGACAAATAATAATCATTAGCACCCCGAAATTCAAAGTTTAGTTATGCTAATTTAAGTCACACTTCTGTTACTATTTTTTAATCTCCATTTTTTTTAGAGTTAAATAGTCTGTGTGTGTGTGTTGCTCACATTACTTTTTATAATCCATAAACATCCTCTTCATTCCTTCAGCTCAGCAGGAATGCCTTTTTGTTATGGGCTTCTTTTGTTTGAATGGAGATCGCCTGCCACACACAGTGGAAGTGAAGTCGCAAGTGACCTGAAAGCCCAATTATAAAGTCTGCAATCTGCATTGTTCTTGGAGCGAAAAAGAATCAATGTGCTGAAGGCATATCCCCATCAGAAGACCTAATGATGTCTTTCTGGACCACAGCCTTGCACACTGCATAGTAATCTTCTGCTAATTAGGTTTATAATGCCTAGGCAGGCCTCTGCATCAGCACAATTCCAGGGAGGACAGTGAAGTTATTTATTTATCTCACTGTTGTTCATTGTTATGGTGGTTATAATTAAAGCAATATTATTTAGATAGGAAAAGGGTTTATTGGAATTAGTGCATTGCAAGTGTGTACACTTCAACTGCGTTTTCAATCATGAGGTCCCATTAAATCAAATGGTTTGTTCTGTTGGCATAGGGAATGAAAACAAAGACATTTTCTGCTTAAATCTGTGGAAAACAAGGAGTGCCATCAAAAATTCATCTGCAATTGAAGTGATTCACACATGAAATGTTGAAGGCTCAGTAACACTCGTCACGTTCCATGAGTGAAGTCTTTGAGATGGTCAAACAGTTAACAACGCTGAGAGGGAAATCAGGTTTTCTTTTTGGCTGAATAACAAAGAGTAACTAGGAAGGCACTCAGTAGAGTGCTTATCTCCAACAAGGGCTAACAGTCCCTATAGATTCAATTAAGCCTCAGCAAGTAGCACTCACTGAATATCTCACGTTCTTCAGATCAGATGTCAGATCCATGAATTGTTCCCTTGGAAATTGGTGAAAATGTCAAAGAAAACTTTCTATTTCACAATGTTAAAGATAATTAGTCCTGGATCTGCACCTTTCCACACCGAAATTGACTTTAGAATTTTGGCTCATGTCCCATCCAAGTTTCATGGAAATCCATTCAGTAGGTTTTACCCTGCTGACAAACAAACAAATGGACATCTGTGAAAACATAAGCTCCTTGCTGAAGGTAATTTGATAACGACATGTCAACAACTTGACACAATTTAATTTCATATTTGGTGTTTTAACTCGATAAATAACGTATGGTTGTGATAGTAGGTGGGGGTCCTCGATGGACAGCTGGGAAGAGAGTTGACTTAAGTCAGAAGAATTAGCGATCATACTTTACATGTGATATCAGCTTTGAGATATCATGGGAATGCTTCAGATGGAAGTTATAGATGCTGAAAAAAAACAACCTACCTGTACGCTACAAATAAAAAGTGCTGTTTAGCACCTTTAAGGGTTGTTGAGCTCGTCCCAGGAGAAGTTGTTCTCTGCAGGTGCAACACAGAAGTTTTTTCAGAGTCAGCAAATGGTTTTCCTTTCAACTAGATATTTTGGAGATTTAATTACACTGTCAATAATAATATGGGTTCAATAGCCAGATTTGTAATATTTTCTCATTTCAACAGTTAGCTGATGACCCAAAGGCTCAATGTTTCCCTATCACTCTTATTGCACATAATATGTTGAGGGATTTATGATGGATTAATTGAGTTAGAAAGAAAAGCTTGAGCCATAATATTTGTTATTGACTCAGATATGCAACCATTTCCTTGAGTATAAAACTTATTTCATGAATTAATATTAAATGATAAATGTGATAGTCCTAAATTATTTTAGTGACACAAATTATCTTTACTGATTCTTACATCATAAGATGCAAAGATTGTTTAGACACATAGAGCTAATGATGCAGTAGCTTATGAAATATTTCCAATGTCCTTCCATTGTATCGTACCAAATTTGTGCCTTCAACTGCAAGTATGTGTCAGTATATGTCTTTTGAATCTGTTGTAGTAAGAGAATAGTGCATCATTAATATTTGTCTGTTTGGTTTAACATCAGGAAATGTTAAAATAAACCTTTCACGTGTGAAAACTTCCAGTGCCGTGTAAATGACAAATGTGTTGAACCCAGATTCAGCAACTGAACTGCGTAGCTGTACTGTGGTAGGTGGTACTTTCAGTACCTACCTTACTGCAGAAATCCCTGTTTCAGAATTTTGATATTGGTTCTCATTGTGTGGCCTTTGATAGATGTTTGACTTTCTTCACAAACCTTTGAAAAATATAATGTGTTGTTGAACTGGCAGTGTTGTGGTTTGTGCAAACCGCAATTAGAAGCTGAATGTGTTTAAAGCTGGCCTGAACTGCACACCGGGTGTTGTTGCTCAGTGTATTCATTAGAATTAAAAATACTTTCTCCATGTAGGAGTATTTTGACCATAAGAAATTGAGATACATTAATACATTTAATTGCTTAATACCGCTAGACTTCTGTTGTAGTTTGACTGAGTTCTATATCAAGAATATGACTTCATGTAGCTTCATTTACCTCATTTTTGATTGGAATTATCAGATTTCCAAGCAGGTGGAAGAACTGACAAGTCCCCAGAAATGTTGGACAGTGCAGAAGCTGTATTGAGACAGCAAGACAGATGGAAAGCAGGGAGAGAAAATTGTAGACAGCACTAACTACAAGAATAAGAATGATATTTTCGAAGCTATCAGTTTGGATCATTTTTGTGCAGAATATTTTTGTGAATACACAAGTTGTACATACAGTATATTATAGTGATGACTGCCTCCTGATCATACAACTAAACTTCACATGTAGTGTGATTAAATACAATATAATTGTCATCATTTAATTGATCTTATGACTATTTAAAACCACAAAACATAAAACAGACTCATTCCACAGCAACTGAATATGCAGCCAGCTCACGATTCTTATCCATAAAATACATTAAAGCACATTATATTTCAAAGTGGTTTAAGTTCATCAGTGTAACAACACTGGTAATTCCACTCAGGAAACTCTAAACTTTCTTTTCATGACTTGAAACTTACAGTTGGTCTTTGTCTTTTTCTCCAAGAGGTTAGTAGCTGTCCACCTTTTTATGGCAGAGCGTTAACTGACAAGCTTCGAGCATTTGGCAAGATGTTATCCAGGAGCAGAGCTCATC
The DNA here is from genome assembly GCF_024713975.1 of Paralichthys olivaceus. Lineage (NCBI taxonomy): Eukaryota > Metazoa > Chordata > Actinopteri > Pleuronectiformes > Paralichthyidae > Paralichthys > Paralichthys olivaceus. The sequence continues at coordinate 10,598,740 of NC_091102.1, forward strand.
TACAGCTCTGACAGCCCACAGCACCTGCCAAAGGATCTCCTTACCTTCACTATCTGCTGTGAGTGAGCAATGCTCAACGCTGAGGGAGCTGTTTCAGTCTCCCTCATGCTGGAATTTTTCGGCTTGTTCCTGTGTTTCCTTTCCCTTTGATTGGACAGAAGAAGCCGAGGAGATACTTTCATGGATAATGAGACACTGGACAGAGGTTTTATTTGTTTCCCGAGCTAAGGTCTCCATTGGTCTGTTGGCAGATGGGCCGAGTCTAGGATGGCAAACACACTGACCTTATATTGCTTTTTAATCATTAAATGCAGAATGCTCAGTAGATAACATCATTGTCTTTGTGCAGTGGAGAATAGTCAGAACATAAAGACTTACCTCTGCATTACTCTGTGCTAGTTTTATCCTCAAGAGTACAAGTTTTTTTTTGAGTGATGCAATCTGGACACAGCTGAGGAGGTAGATGAGAAGAATTTAATTTGCTCTTCTTTCTACTTCAGTGGCTGCAAACTTAAGGTCTTATATCTAATGCAGTCGTGACCATGATAGATAAGCCTGCATAAGTCGACAAAGCCAGCTTCAATGCATCTGAGATTAGCACATCTTCTCTATCTGGAACTCCGGTGACAGCGGGGACGACCCTGGCCTTGGCGACAGGACAGCTGGCCATAAAAGTCTTTGAGAACCCAGGCAGTTCCTCACAAGACTATGTGCCATAATTAGAGCCATAATGGCATCTGAATGCAGTGCAGGTTAATGAAACTCTGTCTCTGCGAGGGAACCAGGGGCTTTTGGGTAAAGAAAACAGCAGGTTTCTGCCAGGAGCACGATGATAGCAATTTGCAGAGTGAGTTATGTCCTACAACCCCGAAGCAGCGAGTACTTTGAACATGTTTTGTTCTTAAATGGGGTATAGTTTTCCATTTCCCATCCATTAATATGCATAGAACAGCTAATGAGGCTGAACCAACTAAGATAATAAGATTCTGGGGCTGCAGCACCGCTGACTACATTAATGGTGTATGACTTTGTGCTGAGGCATTTGTCTCTGGATGCCTTTGGACACAGGATTAAAATGAAAACTGGGGAAAAAAACTGTGATATGGCACAAGAATACATGTGAGGTTCTGATCTGCAGTTATTGTACTGTTAAAATGCTGCAGAACGGAAGACCTTTATCTATTGAAGGGATTAGTTCAACGTCACCATTTAATTTGTGCTTTGCTCATGATCTGTAAGATTATCAATTAAAGATGTGTCCCCCATAAACTGTAAATTATGACATTTTGAATCTTGAAAGCATCACTTGTAACTTCAAACCCTTACTTACCCCTTTAATTCAAATATATGATTATACAATTATGTAGGTCTCATGTCAGACTTCTGTATTTCACTAATTACCATTTTGAAAAAGCATCTTTGCTTTCATATGATATGGAATAACCAATGTCAATAAACACTTACTGTAGAAAGTGGAAATTAATAATTGATTTCTGCCTCCCTTTAACACCTTGTCGTTGAGAGCCTCTGTGGAGGTTGTCTGGAGGTGTATTGGCATATTGTTGGATGGTATTAAGCATAACTATAAATATAATATAAGTGTGACGTCCTCTAGCAGGGAAAACCTATGATTTTTGCCCTCTTCCTGTCAGCAGTTTTCTGCAGCAGTGCATTAGTGTTGTCTCCTCTCAGTAAATAATGTGTCCTCATTCAGTCACAGTGAAGAGAAAGAGCATTTGACTACAATGGGGCTATTATTGGCTATAATAGGGATGAAGCAGACTCTCAGGAGAGACTGGGAGACTTGTGAACTGGAAATGTCTGCTGTTCATCACAGCATTTTACAGCCAACATTTTCTCTGCAAGAGCAGCATCAATGCCCCGGGATAACTTACACTGATGCCTCACTTCATTTACACAGTGCACTTTTGCTTCTGCCTGAGCAGAAATGGCTGTTAGGTGTTGGAAACTCCAGACAACTAGACCACTGTACCAGCCCCCCCGCTGTATGGATCCATATATACCACTAAACAGAAATGCCTCTCCCACCCCCCCAAATTTCAAGCATCCATCTTTCCGAGTAAAGATCCTCATCACTCTCTTACACTGACGCACCTTCCTCCTCTCGCTCTTTTTGTACAACTTAACCCAAAGACGGCCTCCCTCATCTCTCATCTCTTAAAAACCACCCAGTCAGTTGGTGTCACTCACTTTATCAACCACGTTTCTCTTCTTGCATCCTTCTTTCATCACTGAGGCATCTCGACGCTGTTTTAACTGACTCACTTAGAGCGAACATAACACTCCCCACCACCGTGCCCTCTTTAGCCGTCTCTCATCCCTCCCTGCATTTGAAGCCCCCCCCCCGCCTCCTCCTTTCCACCCTCTCCTTTCTCTCCTCCCTCCCCCCATACTGATCCTCCTCTCTTTACCCCCCCCTTTAGCTGGACCCCTCTCTCTGGTGCGGGGCCTGGCTGTCAGGCCCTCTCCTGTGAATGCGGCTGCTGTGATTTCCTCTGGGCCATCAGGTGGGCTGCTGCTAACTAGCCAAGCCTGAGACAGGGTGACCTCAAGCCTCAACATGATGGGTCTGAATCAACAATGTGTTCGCCTAAACAGGGAGGGAGAGACCAAACAACTTAGAGGGCTGCCTGCCAGCAAGTAAACCAACAACGCTGCATCTCAAAGTTATCTACCTGTGGAAATCTTATAGTGCAAGTAAGCATTTAATTCCTTTCCCTGAAAGTGCCTATTGGGTCTAACTTATGGCTTTTTAATCTATACTAAGCTGTTAGAGCTCGAGTGTGTTTGCTGCAGTGTTTGTCGCAGTGGTGCCTCACAGTAGGTGTATTGTAAATCAACTGGGTGCTTCGTGAACTGTCATTACAGTGATCATTAACACTCGTGATATCATCAGCGCATGGCAGATACTTAATTATCGGATCCCTTCTTCTGTTTCAGAGGCCCTGATGTATTTTTCTTTTTCAGAACAATTTCTGATGTGTGCTAAAATCCATATAAGCCTGTCTGATTAGAACAAGCTCAGTTTAATGAGTTTTTCCTGTGCCACCGTTTCAGATGGATCTCATTAAGGGTAATCATACTGTAGTCTGAGTTGTAAGGAGGACTTTATACACAAGACAAGGCTATGTAAATTGATTTTCCCTCTCAGTATTGAGTATTTAAGAGGTGAGATTATGTTGGTCAGAAGAAAAATGTCATTCTACTAATCAGATATAAATAGTGATCAAGTAAATGTATGTGGCAAACTCCACTGTGCTGTGACTGAAGAGAGCATTTGCCAGCATTTAGGTAATAATCAAATTTAATGATGGTATTACTGAGTAGCTGAGGCTTGCCGCAAACACCACTGTTTTCTCTCCTGGGTCTTCCCTGCTCCTCAAAATGTTTCAAACTTTTTCTCTTCCACAATTCCCTTGAGCTAGCCTCCCATCATATCTGAAATGTGCTTACAGCAGTGGCCGTCTTTTGCTTGAGAGCTCTTTGCCTTATGCTTCCATCAGAGGAGACTGAGTCTCACAGATGCACTGCTTAACAATGCCATCCCCTGCTCCCATCAGAGGGGGGAAGGTTGCAGAGCTGCGCCCCACAGAATAAGGGGGGCAGGTCCCCTGTGATTGGCGAGAGCTGAACATCGATGCCAGCTTCCATCTGTCATGATAGCCTATCTCTGAACCTTCAATCTGTCAAAAGCTTGCTGCCTAGCTGAAGGCTCCAGGAGATTTGGCGTGCTAAACAGATTTGACAACAGGCATTATCACTGTGAGGGGCCCAGCGAAAATCGCCATCAACGTGTTAATTGTGGCTGGAGATGTAAACTGTCACTTCTCATCTCATTTAACACTTGCTTTGCCAATTTTTCTCACCTCATTTTCCTCGCTGTAGAAAACATATGGAAATGTTTAGGCTGGCACTCTAATCCTTGAATAGCAATATCTGCTTCATGACTTTCACCCGTAGTTCATTTTCACAGATGATGAGGCCTCACAGCTAAGAAACGTTGAAAAGTCAAGAAAAGAGATGTGTAGTCTGAAAACAACTGTGATGAGTATTGGAAGTGAATTGTGAGAAAGGTTTCTTCAGTATTGCTACTTATGTCGTAGTTGAGCTAAAGTTGTCTTTTTTCGAGAGTTAGATTTAATGGTCAAAGAAAGTGTGGATCATAACATTCTGTGGAAACACTTTCAAATATTTACATTTTCATGAATTATTGTAGCTCTAAGCCAAACTCCTCAAAATCTCCCAATGACAAATAAAAATAAAGTAAAATGAGACAAAATAAAATGTTTTCAGAGTTTCAATGGTGTCCCTCTAAAATAAGTTTTAATCTGTTAATCAAAGTCTAAATCCCTGTTTCCCTCAAGTTCTTTGTTGTTGCCTTTGCTATTTTCCCCCTTTCAGAATGTCAAGCCTCTTCCTATTATCACTAATTGATTATCCTCTATCAAAGCACCTTATTATTTGTGAGTTGTAGCAATCAGCCCTATTATTTGTGGGCTTTCCCTTGACAGGTCTTTAATGGTGATGGTTGGTTTAACCCCCAGGCCTCTGCTAATAGGATTTAGCAGCAGGTGACTGGTAACACAGACACACACACCACTCTAACCCCTTCACCCCCAGGAATTGCAGAACCTCCCACTGCCTGTTCGCAGAAAAAAGGCACACAAACACGGCACTAATTCACCCTCCTCATTCCCTCTGAGCTGAATGTATGTGGATGTACCGCGGTGAGGCGGGACTGTGGTGTCACTCCTTGCTCTCTCCAACCCCCCCCTTTTGTTTTGATTCTGTGGAGTAAGGATGAATGCAGCAACGCAGACATATGCAAAAGCCAATGCAAATAGAGCCCAGGCAGAGACGGTGCCATCTTGAAGATGACAGACGATGACCAGACGAAAAGGCCACGGCCCCCATAGTCTGGTTGTCTCATGTCAGCAGTGTCATTACAAGACACAAGGTTTGCAGTGTTTTATGATGTAGATTTTAATGTTGATTTTACATAATTTCTGGGAAATGGAGGAATTTTTCAAGAGAATATTTGATAAAAGTATTGATAACTATTGAATCTATTTTACCAGTGTCATTAGCTGTGTAACATCAGTGGTACAGGGTAGTCTAAAGGCTTTCCCCCTGTGGCTAACAGGGCTGTCAGAACCGCTAGTTTATCCAGGTGAGGCCTCTGTGTCATTATAGTGCCCCTGTCCATCAAGATCAGAGCTGCTAACCGAGGCAGGGCCATTCTCTCGGCTTTTATCACTTTATTTGGTGTCCATCCGTCCACTGTCTGCAGACACCAACAGAGGCAATCCATTTCTACCCCGACACTGATGGGGAGGAGGAGCACAGGAAGCATGAGGTGGCAGCGGCATTGGCTGAGGGGGGAAGAGTAACCGTGAGGAGAACAGGACTGCGAGGAGCAGGGAGGGGAAGGGTTTGTTATCCTGGTAATTAAGGATAGAGTGGCTTCCATGCCGGGTGTGCGGACAGGATGTGGCAAATTACTGGAGTCTTTGTGAGGAAAAGCTGCTCCTTCTCTGCTCTGTCCGTTCTCAGGGGACCTCATCATCTTCTCTAACAGTCAGGATGGGATTTTGTACCCTCTATTCCCTCACCTTCTCCTTCCCTCTTTCTGTCTCTCTGTTCATTTCCTTTCACTTCCCTCTGTCACCTTCCTCCTGAAATGCATCTCAAAGTCTAAAGCACATTGCAGCTTTAGAATTGTAGATGAGTATGCTTACTGTGGACTTTTTTGTTCTGCCTGGAAAAGAAAACTTTAAGCATTTGTGTTAGTCTCTTCATGCAAACATGATTAAATATGCTTTTATGTTTACATAGTGAGAAAGATTTCAATTAGCCAATATTTCGAACATCATTAGACTGATTTTGATAATTAACTGTGTGTGTGTGTTTCACAAGGTAATTCCCCTGACATGCAGAGAAGGATAGAGAAACAGACAGACCGTAAATGGTAATCTATATGCACATTTCACTTCTATGAGATGTTACAAGCGACAGCCCAGCAAACAGCACAGAGACCAAAGGAAAAAGTGTTGCATCGCTGCATAATTTCTGGAAAAAGAGGACATCATGACTTGTTTTCTGTTGCTCTGACATTTTTCCCTGGGATCCTTAAGCCGTGGTACTCAGGTGGGGCTAGAGGAAACGCTGGCCCTCGCAACGGCAAGCGGTAGCAGCAGCCGCATGGCAAGACAGCGAGAGAACACTCTAGGGTTTAAAAGTACCCAAAGCATCCTGGGTAATTAGCCATTACGGCGCTGTCACAGAGGGTTCTGCAGTCAATACAGAGATAATTTGGGCAATGGTGAATGACAGTGCTGTCCAGGCTTTTGGGATGATCAAGGACAGATCCAGCTGCACCAGGCATCTGTCAGGCCCATGAATCACTCCTCCAGCCAGCAGCTGGGTGACTGGAGCAGAGAGAATCGCTGGAGAGGCATGTGCAGACACACAAATAAACATGTTCCCCCTCTCTCCCCTTGCCACACCGGGAAATGGCTATTAAAGGTCTGCCGTTACAGAGCACCGAGTGGAAAAGGCTTGTTACCTTCAGTGGCAAATGAATGACATTGGGAATAAGGTGAGGAATAAAAGTCAGACCAAGGGGACATTTCTCACAGTTCCGTATTTCAGCTGCGTAGCTTAAACAGAGGAACGCGGCTGGCGTGCAAAATTGCATCATCTGTTTTGTAAAGCAAAGTATTATGAGTTCAAAACACATCAACAGACCTTCCTGACCTGATGCAAAATCATCTCTTTGACCATACTGACAGATGAAGACATGAACAGATTTTGTATTTAGATTCTAGTAGATTTTAAGATTTTAGATTTTAAACAAAATGGCAGACGTGTCCAACAAGGAACAGTTGTCAGATTATAGGAAAGAGTGAGTTACAAATGTGTTTTATCAAAATGGTAATTATTTTTATTTTTGTGGGATAAAAATATAAATATATGTCACAATTAATTGGAAATTACAAAAATACACTTGGACTGTATTAAATGATAAGAATTGATTATTAGTTAATTAAACCCCTTGTATGGGATCACCATGACAACTAACTTACCCTTAACAGCAAGCTGTTCCTGTTAATATTGGGTTAGATTTTACATGTATTTGTTTTATACAGATTGCAAAGATATTACTATGATTATTGTCACATAACATGAGTTTAACGTGAAGTTTTGTTCACATCTGCAAAGAATCTGCAAGAATGTTCATATTTTGGTCAGTGGTTGGCTATACAACAATAAACCTTTGCCTCCACTACAATTTAGATATAATAAACTTATCCATAAATTCAAAGATTATCCATAAATGGCTGTAACATATAACTGGTTCATTTCACATCTCTTAAATTGGGTGTTATTTCCAGAATTATAACAAAGAAATATTCACTGTTACAGGAACATATAGCTTATAATTGTCTCATTATATAACTCATTATATTCTTTATTTTACAAACACTCTTATATCTGCTATATTCTTAGATATACTTCTTGACTGTTGTGAGATTCCTTTCAGGTTTTGTTTTGCATCTTCTTGCACCTCTGACATGTTTGGCCACATAATAAAAAAACATGACAGCAGCAGTGATGTGATCAGAAACCTGATTACGTTTCAGATATATGGGGAAAAAAGTTCAGTTCTACGTAAAGTTCTAACTTTGATAACTGTGATTATGATTCTATAGCTCTTGCACTCTTTGATTCTATATTAGTGGCAAAGACAATTGGTGTATACTGATGCACATGGTCTGCTTCTCACTGAGATATAGGTCCTAACTTGGTGCAGTGTATTTAATCATCGCTGTAGAGGCTCTGCTCTGGGACTGGAGCTTCTTCTTATCATACTTTAATCAATATCTCTCTCACCATGTTAACACAAAGCAGTCCTCTCAACACTGTGGAGGCGTAGCGTCCTGTGCTATAGTTGATGAGCTCTGGAAATACTTGTGGAAACTGAATATGGTTTTGTGACCCATGCTAATGCTGTATTATTTCATTCTATGTATATATTTTTATCAGATTTAGATGAGCTAGTTTTCAGTTCAAACCTTTTTTATATTCATCTTGTTGATGCACACACGGTCTTTAACCTCACCTCTGATGATTCCCTCAGTATAAAGTGTGATGGCATTAAAAAGGCAGCATCCTATTACAGAAAAAGGAGGCAGATTTTGAGTAAGTCACCTTCCTCGTAATCACCACCATTCATCTAAGAATGGAATTAACTTCATGATAGACAGTGAAAAGTACCTATTCATCTCTGATACACTGAATTCAAAGATGCTCTGACAGTCAATTAAAAATGAAAGATAATCTGCTCCTTGCTTTTAGTGGAATCCTCATATTCAGTTTCCACATATGCACCATATAAATACCTGCCATGATTTTACATCAGTTTAGCAATTTATCTGTCTTGTTTTATTATTTTCTAAAGTGGAAAACCATAACATCTGAATATTTACCTGCGTTTAGCAGGGCTGCTAGCTTCTTGGTGACTGTTGTATGACCACGTTTTAGTATTCCTCTGGGATCCATTCCCGTATATGTGTCTATAAAGGGAATTTGCTGAGAGCAAAGTGAACATGTTATGTCGGTCATTTGCTGTGCAAGGATATTTTCTCCAAACTGCATTTTAAATGCTGTGTTTCTTCCCCATTACTCTGCACTGAGAAACATTTAAATGCCCTTTAATTAGTGTGTCCTTCCTCTCTATCGATAGGCCACTGGTAATCACTCAGAGGACTAATGACTCCTAATTGAATTGCTTTAAAGTGAAACACAATAGGTCCTATCATCAGTACCCAAACAGCAGCGTTTGGGAGCGAGTCCAAAACGCAGGTCATTTTGTTCAGTATTACACTAATCGAAGTTGCATATTTTCACAGTAGCAGAGAGAAGCCTGATGTTACTGTGGTGATGTCAGATCATACTCTCTCAATAGAGCCTGGGGAAGGGTAACTGGATGGGGGTGGCTTGTGGATCATCAAAATCTCAGTAGATATTGATTTGATCTTTTCATATTGTCAAGGAGAAATCTAATCATAATAGAGCAACATAGCTTGATATCTCCCTCAAATGCCTTTTAATAGCTATTGCAGCTCATTATCCAGTTTGCCTGCACCAGACCCTCTGGTACAGTGTGGAATACTCCTGAGTCCTACAGACCTGTCAGGCTGTCCTTTTCACTCACATCTTGTCCTAACAATTAAAAATAAAACAACACAACTTTGATCTGAGTTACCTGCATTAGACACAACATAACTGTTTGATTTGCAGATAAAATAAATGTGGGCTGTAGTAAGTAATTATGCTAAATATATTAACAGGTTGTAAGAAAGATTAAAAAAAGATATCCTGCTAGATTGCTGTTAAGAAGCTTATTTACGCCATCCTTAAAGATTGACAACGCATCTCCACTTCTTATCACTATGAAGCCAAAATATCCTGGATGTGAATTCTGCCACCTCGCGCTGATGACGTCATTTGCAGCAAGAGTCTGCGCAGTAGCGATTGAGGGATGAAGCTGCGGAATCAAGGTACCGCTGAAACACATGTTCGACCAATGGGGAGTCATCCTCGGCTGCTAACTGTGATGTTTCACCCCAAAAATGAGCAGTTGAACATGCATCTGTTCGATAAGAACCACCGAAGACTGTCACTTATTATTTGACGTCTATTTTGGCTTTTAAGTTTGGTCCATGTCCCATTTGATATCATGGAGGAGGCAAGGTCTATGAGCTGTACTGCAGCCAGCCACCAGGGGGCGATCAATTTGCCTTGGCTTCACTTCTTGGGAGCTGTCATTTTGTCCATCTTTGGCCCACTGTAGCATGCTGGCCTTCCGCAATCAGAGCGTCCGACACTGGGTGTACCTCTGCTGCTGGTATTAAGGCAGAACAACATTAGCAGCTATTTCGTGTTCGTACCTTTTGTACAGAACAGCGAGGTGGAATAGAACTTTTGCCACAGCTCCCTTGAGCAGGCTGTATAAAAAGGGCTACATTTAAAGGGACTAGTTTCTGTCACGTCTCTAAAACAGAAGTAAGGGCTGCACCTTATATTTAACAGAGCTCAAATGTACTGAAATGAAAAGTTGTAATGAAAAGGGTGAGCAATGTTATATAGATACACCGTACATAGAGAGATTTTATATAGAACTTAATGATCCTATTTCCTGTAGAGTGTCATTGGCATCGCAGAAACTTTCTGTCCTAATTATCCATTTCAGCCTGTCTGTTTCACATCTCTGCAGTCCCTCATTATCCCCACAGCCACCTCACAGTCTGCTCAGTGTTACATTAGTAAAATAGAGCCTTTGATTTGTCCTCAACAGCACAGACGTTTGAAAAACAGAGGAGGGAATGAGAGAGAAAAAGTGAAACAAAGAAAGGGAAGAGGGGGAGAAAAAATTGTGTATATTAGCCTGGACGTCGCCTCGTGTGTTGAATATATCGACTGTGTCACCCTGCAGTTTTTGGGGGAGAAACTAAATTCAAGGCCACACCAGGGATTTGATGCATCACAGACATAATAGGGCATATTTTGGTTTGCTCTCTGAAGTATGAGAAACATTTTTTTCTCCCCCCTGATGTAGGGAGTGTGAGCTGCCGGAGGGCATTTGTAAAACAAAATACTTGACTGTGGAAACAATGAGTGCCCACACCCCCTGTGGTTGTAATGATGCAGTGAAAAAAAACCCAATTGAACTGATCTTAAACCAAAACTGGCCTCATTCAAAGAGCCTCTCGCCTTATTGGAACAATTCGCTACAAGTTAACCGCTGCTCCTGAAACCAAGACACGCTGCACGGTAGCATATCTGGGCTGCATCTACGATGCATTAGCAGCCTCACGCTCACTTGCTGTGACATTACGTCGGTCTTATTAAAGCTCTGCCTGTTCCCTACCGGCCATATTTCAGAACAGAAGTGACAGCAATAAGAACCTGATCATGTTGGGTCACTCTGTTTGAAAACAGCTCCTGCCTCAGCTTTCCTTAATTAAACCCACGCAGCACTCTTTCATCTTTGCATATTCCACGGTTGGGACATTGATACTCATTATTTCTTAAGTCTAAACACCAAGACTGTGTCAAGAATGCATCCATCACGGGCGGGCGGCTCAGTCAGCAGAAATCTTTTCCTCTCTGTCAGCAAATTTGGCAATTTGCAATTTTCTTACCGGGGCTCTGACACGTATTTATCGCAGAAGATGACTTTCAAATGCAGAGATCATGAGGACGGCGGCTTGTTAGTCTTCTCTGCCAGCCCCTGCTCTAATGACAGTAATTAACAGGGCCACATTAGAGAGCCACCTCAGGAAGCGTCTGACTGTTCATTTGCATGGCGTTAAAACAGGAGGATGCCGTGCTGTGAAAGGCTTGCCACGAGCGCAGCAGTGCAGCTCCTCCTGTTTGCCTGTCCTGTTCTTAACAGCACCGGGGCCTATTCTCCCATTCATTATGTGCCTAAAGCTTGAGTTATCCTCTCCTTGGTGCGGGGATGAATGTTATTAAAGGCATAGCTGTCTGACACAGCTCTAATGAAAAATAGGATGTTTCTGAAGGTTATGTTGCCAGCCAGCTCAGAAATGCCTGCTTCATTTTTCCCACCCTTGCACAGGGCAACGTAATTCCCACCTCTTGATAGATCTTTTTTTTTTTTTAAGTTTTTTGTGCCTCTGTGTGCAGGAGCCTCATCATAAAGAGACCTTTATTATCCTTGTTTCTTCCTCTGTAGATGCTCAACAAAGGGCGAGACTGGACTTTTTGGCAGATCATACAATTGTGAAAAACTACATCCATGTGTTGTGAAGCGGTGGCTGTTGCGGTGTGGGTTTAATTGAGTGGCATCGCTTTGTTTTTCATGCAGACGGGGGAATGTTTTTTCTCATATTAGAATTATATATTTATGCCTAAAATTTCTACTCTTTGAATTTTAAAGTTCATTTTAATAACATATGAACTCATAGATATTTATGAGATTATATTTAAAGATTGCACAAATATAAATTACACTACAGTCAGTGGTCTCCATTCAGACGACGCAGGCTGGTGACAGTGAGGTACGACTGTTTCAGCAGTAGGGTCAGACTGCTCTTCTCAGAGCTCCATCAGAGGTGGCAGGTCACGCTGAAGACGACCTGACCCACCCACACTGACGGATCCCAGCTCTGGCCTTAAGAGTAAATCCTCCCCTCCCCCTCAATCACTGCCCCGGTTTGGCCTCGCCAGTCCCTAACAGCCCCATCAGAGCCACATGGGAAGCCTGTGACGGACATGCAAGAGTCCAGGTTACTCCAATTTAGCCCTACATTTAAATAAAAGATTTCTCTGCAAAGTCCACATGCATCACCTTCCATGTCATGAGCAAACATAACATGGAAGGTGATGCAAAACTTCATATGCACCCAAAGACCTGTCCTGCTGATAAGTGATTCCTTGTTATAGGCCACTATAGAGGATAAATCAGTACAACATATGCTCATTTATTAATAAACTAGAAATCTAAAGCATTAAGAACACTCATCTTTATTATAAAAAAAAAAAGACCTGTAAGTAGATATCATGTACATTTGTTTTTCATATGATCGTGTTCTGTTTTGAACATGAACAAATTTCACCACCAAGTTAAAACCATGAAAAACAATAAATTCAAATCTAACATTGCAGGTTGATAATTACATTCAAACATCAAATCAATTAATCAAATCAATGATTTAAATCAGTTTGAAAAGTCTTAAGCTCATTAATCATTTGTTTTATTTATGAACTTATTGGTTGAGTTTCCTTTTTCTTCTGGCAGAAAAAGAAAATCAAACTTTGTCATAGAAATAATGAAATAATAAAAAATAATAAAATATTATTATATTGTAGACAACAAAAGAAAGGGATATATTTTGGAAATGTATCTGCTAAATAGATAAATTGCATTGAGTTAAATCTTTTTTTTTGCATGATACAATTTGGCTTCTCAAATTATATATATATATATATATATATATATTTACCTTCAGGGTTAAAATTTATCAGTGATTAGAAAACATAGATTCAGCATGAGATAATGATAATAATAAAAACTTTTATATTTTATATATAATAGAGCCTCAGAAATCTGTGCATGCTTTCCTAAACATTACAGCAAAAATCCAATTTATTGTAGCTGTCATTCAGTATTTTCCAGGCTGCTCTAATGCTCGGGTTGTATCGTCCTCTTAGCTGCCTTGTCTGCTGTGTAATCAGCAACAGACCCTAAACACAGATGTTTCAGGGTCAGCCAGCAAGACCTCTGACAATTGGTCACCACCTCTTACTGCGTGTAAATCACAGCCAACGTCAGCGGCTCCAAAAAACCATTGGTATGTGGGTGTTCCCCTTGCCAAAAAAAACATGAGCTGCAAGCTGAAAATGGTGCCATGTCACTTTAATGCTTAATCTTTGGAACCTGAAATTTCGGGGTTGTGACCCGTGCCAGCTGTTTTTTTTATTTTTTTGGAAATACTACATCCACTGAAGTGTGAGGTGAAAGCTGGCGGTCATGAAATAAACAGTATTTGCTGTAATCCTTTTCACTTGTCTCAAAGATAAACAACAGGACTGATTTCTCCGTGTATACCTGGTTAATTTCAAATGTTGACTTTGCAGCCGGTTGATATTAAAGCTCCATCACCTGTGGAGCGTTAAAAACATGCAACTATTGTCGTTGTTGTCGGGGCATCGTGGTTTGTTAGGGATGTTTTTGAAGCGGCGACTCTCCGTGTCAGATTATGCCACACATCCATTTGACTTTCATAAGCTGTTTACGCTTCAGAAATTGTGGCAATGGCTTCTCTCTTGTGCAAAGGCTTTTACATATGTTGTGTCTCAGAAATTCTGCCCCAGTTATAGCTATCATCCTTAAAAAAAAACACCACCATCACAAGGTAACATGAGGCTTGTCCTTTTCAGTTTTCTGTTATTTGCATCTTGTTTGGTCTTTGAAGAAAGCATGCAGGCATAATTTCATTGATAGAACAAGACAAAGATAAAAATAACTACAATTTCTTGCATCTATCGAGCCATAAAACAAACTAATTGCACCGGCACCTTTGATTTATTTGAACTTTATCACCATTAACCTAATACAGCTCCCTTATTTCTCCATTTGTATGGGAAAGTCATGGTCCTCCAATTTTGTGAACGTATTTATGGCTTATGTGTTACACAAAGCCTGGTAATAATGTGTTTAATGTGGACAATATTGCTTACACATGGGCTCTTATTAGTGAGTGGAAGTCTGGTCTCAGGATCAGTGGCAGTATCCTTCAGGGATGGCCTTTCTTAGGGAGGGATGAAGCAAGTACATGTGAAAAAAACCCAGCGTGAGTCCTGTTCAAAGGCACAGACGAGTTCTGACTGGATTAACATTTATTGACCGTTCAAGCTTCCCCTCTTTCTTTTTTTTCTCCCCTGTTTTGTATTTTCCTTTTTTTGCTCCAGGACAAAGATTCAAACTTAATTGCAGTGGCTGTTCCACCAACTGATCACCAATGTGCCAACAAAAGCCTCCCTAATAGGTGCTTCATTAAGGATTAGAAACTCTCTATTACAAAACAAATTAAGCATGCTCTGATCTTAACCTATAGGTCGAACGGCATTACAGCAAAGTTTAAGCTGTTAGATGGCTGAAAAACTTATTACGGGTTAGCGCTGAGATAGCAGTTTGGTATTGATTTTACGATAGCTAGGTATGATGATTTATGGAGTGCTTGTGTCAGTATAACAAGCTGAAGGACACACAATATCATCTCCAACATCATTAAAATTCAGAGGTCTCCAGAGCTAGCTCATCAAGTACTGTTCACCACCTTGGAATCTCACACACACACATACACTCACACACGCACATACGCACAAATACATATAGTCAGAAATATCAGGATCAAGAAAAGGTGTGTGTTCACTCAGGCTTTTCAGCTTTTTACTTGAAGTAGATGCAGTGCTACATAGTGAGAACATTTCTGTTTTACTTTAACTGTCTTTTACCCTGTTTTGCATTTAATTAGCTTCTTTACTCTATGTTTACAGTCTGATTTGCGTATAAGCTTGGTTAATGTTTATATCAATTGCACAGCACAGCAGTTCAAAAGGTCTACCCTCACCACAATCAGCACCCTGGTCTCCTAAGCAGCAGCTAACACACACTCAGGGTGCTAAAATCTGTGATACACTAGAGCCCCCTGTGGGCACTGGAAAGTAATGCTGGCTGCTGGTAATGAGCCCCTCTGTAGTTATTTATAATTGGATGAGGGTTTGCTGTTGAGAATTTGTCCCAATGATGATGATGAACATTATCTGATTTCTGTTTTTTTTCTCTTATTGTTTCTAAGTAGTTGTCAAGAATAATTTGCTGTGGTTCAGCATCACCCTGGATTTTAACACCAGAGTAATTGCCACATTTAAATGATGGATATAAATGTAATCTTGTTTTCTTTTTGTGCTCAAAGTCCCTTATTCTGGCAATGTTGAAAACACACTTACACTAAACAGATGTCAAGCAGAGGGTGGTTCTTCTTAAACTTTCTGCAATCAGACTCTGTCAGGGTTTTTTTTTTTTTTTCTTAAGGTCCAAATTATTTGCTGGTTTTCTAAATACTTAACATTAATGACTCTTGTAAAGTCACTCATACAGTCACATATAAATTATTCAGTGGTATTTTTAACTGGGATGAATTACAGTTTCATTGACAACATCAAAATCAAGCTTCTGTGCTAAGAAAGATGCCTGTGTAACAGTAAACAAACAATAGAAATCATTTAGCTGTCTTTTCTCAGAAACACCCCCTCCTGCTGTTTCTCCCCCAAAGAACCCCAACAAGGAGACTTCAGACTACCAGATCAGGTCGGGGCTGTCCGAGGATCGGCCTGTGGGACGGAGGTAAGCTTCTGGGCTTCTGTCTGTCTTTCTCTGTCTCTCAGATTCCTCTGGATCCACCCCCCTCCTGGATCCCAGATTCTCTCCATCATCTCCTCCAACCGTGAGGTCTAACCGGCAGGGCAGGGGCGTGTGGGCGGACATGCTGGGCGCTGGCAGCGTGCTCCGTCTGCTAGTGAGTAATGCGAGTACAGAGGCGACCCCCTCCGCCCCCACCACCACCCAAACACACACACACGCACACACATCTCACACTCCTAGAAAGAGATGGGCTGTAGATGGAGAGGCAGGCACTCCTGCTGTGACTTGGCGCACCCCACTGGACAGCTGGAGACTTAGGGAAAGGAGACGCTGCCAAACATGTCTGACAGAGCAGGGGAGTGCTGGAGGTGCAGGGCTGGGTGAGGCCTGAGGTGGCTCCCATACCTGCAGCTGATCACCGGCCCATCATCTGTAATTATCTACACTTGCATACCAGTGAGATAAACAGGGATGGTGGACACACACACACACACACACACACACACACACACACACACACACACACACACACACACACACACACACACACACACACACATGTACAGATTTAGACGAGTGACCAACAACTAAAAACCATTTTCCAGTGAGTTTAGAACAAATACATCTACTCATGTTACCCTGATGAGGAAGTGGTATCTGCGATTATTATCTTGATTGATTACCTTGTTAGCAGTAACAGCACTAATAAGCTAATGCTCATTATATTGTATAACAACAATTTGCTCAAACTCAGTTATTTCTGAACCAGCAGTGAAATCTATTACTGTCTCATGTAAGTCATTCGAAAAAAGAAGTAAAGATGATTTTCCGATGATTTTTTTTTTTTTTTTGTACACAAAAAACAGAACACAATAAAGATTGTCATGTTATCTTAACCCGAAATGTTCTGTTTGAAAAACACAGCAAATTATAAAACAAAAAAAAACAAAAATTTTACGCACTGGAGAAGCTGAATGCAGAAAACGTTTTGGCATGATTGATTCAAATCAAATTAATTGCTTATTAATTTTCTGTAGCACGACCTGCAGTTTCATATCACTAAAAGCTCTTAAGATTTCTGACATCAAATAACTGAAGAGGACCTGCAATATGTTCTACTAAACCAGCAATTCACAAAGTCACCCGCTCCAGGTCAAACAGCTGAGGCGTATGCACATTAGAGAAAAGTGTTGTAATCTACAGCGAGTCTCTTCATCATCGTGCTGTCGTGTTGGACCTGTTTTACAACTATAGCTTCTAATGCAGCTCCCTGTAAAGGAATAATACCACTTTACCGCCATGAATATCGAGCTAAGCCCCCTGCAATGTGGCTGTGGCCCATTTTCTGCGCCTTCATTCTCAATCTATCTGCTTAATCTTGATTCATCAGTTACTGCGGCTTATTATGGAGAGCTGACAGCATGCTGGGGTTCTTGATAAATGACACTGCTCAGGCCAGATTCAAAACGTGAGGCTCAAGTGCCAATTATCTATGCAGACCTGGTTAATAAGGGGATCGCTTGTTAACTATCTGATCTCAGCATGAGCATCATTTGTCATGAAGGCCCCTTGTTTACCTCAGAGACAGGAGTTCCCAAGACCTCCCTGCCTAACATATGTAAAACCTGGATCTTTGTTCCTTTAATAACCTTTTATTAACAGCCTGACATCATGATTAAGTTTGGCCCTAACACGTGCACAATGAGGTACACAATTACCCTCACCCACTCGCAGAACCGGGGCAGATCAGAGTGAGAGAGAATAATGAATATTGAGCCGGCGTTTGATCCATTCCACATCGAAAGCCCAATTTGCTTGAGCACCTGGAGCTGTGCCGCTGCGTGCAGTTTTTTGAGGTGATGATAGATACTCATGGGAGCTTATTTCCATGAGCACATCTTCTCCTGATTTGTAAAGATGATAAGTGCTTTGACCTTAACTCATCATTACAGCTCATTAAAGCTTTTGTTTGTTCCACCTTGGAAGAAGAAGCTGCCTTTTAAATCAGCTCATTGCAAACTATTATGGCTCGTGACTGTTAAGAAGTTGGAGATGCTTTATATGCCTCTGTTTTCATTTAGCAACTTCTCAGAGGTCTCAAGGTCTCAGATTAATAAACACTCGCTGTGGTCAGAAGTGTGGCACAGCCGAGGGAGGTGAGATGCCCCCTATCTTCTCTGAAACCCCAACATCGCCATCCTGTCATCTTGATGTCTGGCTCACTGGCTCGCTGCACGGTCTTAGCGTGTTTTGTCTTCCTGGGAAAGTAGCAAATAAAATATTTTGCAGGTCTGCTGTAGCCCGGGGACTTTGTGTTCCATCAAGAAACACCTCTAGCTCGTAAGTGTAGAAGTTGTAAAATACTTCCAGACAGCACTTGGAACATTCCTTTTAACCTTACATGTCCAGCATGGGATAAAGAAAAAAAGATATTCTTTGAAATAAATAATTAATCAGTGTGTTTTCTATTATTGCTTGGATATGGAGTCGGTAGGAAGCCAGGTGGAGCGATCAGATCCTCACAGCATCCCCACTTCCTGTCCCCCACAGAACGCTAGACTGTCTAGGCAGCATCTGCTGAGGAAAATAAAGCCCCTTTTCCTTCTCATGTAGAGAGGATCATTTGCATAATATCCCCCTCTGTAAGGTGAAAACAGAATAATAATTGGTTTGCCCTTTTCTCTCTGTGTGTTGTAAAACAGTTAGGAATTAATTTGAGGATAACTGTGCAATTAATTCTAAATGCTAAAGATGGTGTGTGGGGGGGTTGATTCAAAGGAGGGGAAAGGATATACAGACTGAGGTCATGGAACAAAGACTTTGTGTTTCTACTGCTGATAAAACTTAATCTGCTGCATTTAGATAGTGCCTCTGGGTTTTTTGCAGTATTTTTCTGACAAACAGGGACGTCGTGTTGTCTTGTTTAACCCTCTACATTTATTATTTCTCTATCAGTTATGTCTCAGGTTACTGCACATACTCAGCTGTGCTGTTTGAATATTGTTGTCTTAATGATGAATAATAGTGCTGCAGGAAAAAGGGCTGCATGAATACTCGAATCATGAGCCTGTTTTTAACCTCGTTACACATCACAGTAAATTCCACATGCATCCCCATTATAGCTAATGAGCAGCACTGTAATCAATGTCTGACTGCGTGTCAACAACGTGGTTCCAGAAGTAAAAATTCCCAGTCATTTTCTGAATAGAAATTTTTATATTCAACCACAATATTGCAATTTCTTATGCTCCTGCAGAAGCCACAAATCTGTAATTTTACTAAGCTACCCACATTCCTCAGGTGTAATGGCAACGTTTCTAATTGGTGGAGCTTGCTGTTAATAGTTTCACAGATTCTTCAACGGTACATTACGTTCACGACGTAACATGATTTCTCTTTCTAACATCCTGGAGGAAAAATCACTAAAGGGTTAATTTCAAGAGGAAGCACGCTAGAAGTTATTGGAAATGTAGTTCATTCACTCTTAAAATAATTATGTACACAGTTTTGTATCTTTTTTAAAATTTTCAATATTATTCTTTGCCCCAGATGAAATGTTTTGTTGTAGAAAGGTTTACAACTCTTTTGATAAGGATTCACACAAATGTCAATCGAGAAAATGAATGGGAAAATTACTCCAGAAACCAGAGTTGTTCTAAAGGTGGCAACTTACGTTCCATAATCCGATCAGAATAAAGGAACATGCTCCAGCTTTCTTAGACAGAGGAAAGTCAACATCACAGCAGTTTGATGTGAATAAAGAGTTGCTCGGACACATACAGTATCTGATGAGATTCCATTTCAGCCAGCAGTGTGATATTAGGACATAGTTCAACTGCTGTAGCAGTGGCCTGGACATGTCTCCCTTCTGTAGCTTGTCCTATTACGAGTACAGCGGCTTCATTTCTTGATACTTCCACAACGGAAGAAGAACACGCCTCGCCATGAGTCCCAATTACACCTAATGATGGCGAAAGGATGGAGCACATGCAGATTGTGCCGCAGTTCCTTTGTCACGCCAAGGCACGATCATTTATCACACCAGTCATATCCTGCACTCCTCCCCGAGCACAGACAATGAATCCCAGCATATCATCCATGCTGTTATTTGTGTTTAACTGCCAGGAAAAGGAAAATAAAAGCCCAGTTACAAGGCGTTGCGAGAACACGGCTGTATCCTGTGAGAAAACGTGAGAGTCCTCACCTTCAGGGAGGAAATGTTGCCGTCATCCAGTCCTCAGAATAGATCTGACAAAGTCTACACGCAGACACACACACACACACACACCCGCCTGCTGCTTTTACCCCTTGTGTTTAGATGACTTAGTTTGCAATCAATTTTGTCTTTGAAACCCAAATGAGATTACTGTAAGGTCTGTGTGTTACATGTGTAGAGGTGGGGGAGAGCTTAATGTGAGATTTGGGAGGTGCTGTGTGAATGTGCGTGCTGCTGCAGCAGAGAGGCGGCTCTGTGCTTGTCAGTGGCTTTCTCCTAATCCAGGCCTGATCTTTGTGTTTGATCCGCAGCATGGTCCTGAGACAGCATGAGCAGCAGCTATTGCTGTAATTTGAAGTCAATATTGTACTCATGATCCCTCTCCCCGGGCTAACAGAAACAGCCTCTCACCGCGATGGACAAAGTCATCTCTGCTGCTTAGAGGGAATCCTCAGCTTGAGTAGTTCTCCTCTCTCTCTCTTACTCTCAACAGAAACTTGACCGGTGGCTTGTGTTTGCCCCTGCAAAAAGAAAGGGTTGGGATTATATTTTCTGTTTTCCTCTTACCTGACTGCTGACATGCCATCTAAACCTTGTACCTAAAAGATACTGATCTGACCCTTAAATACAGATGTACACCGGTACCAGTGTCAGAAATACCTCTCATACTGCAGAAAATGTCAAGAGCTCAAATCTATCTATTGATCCAATACCACGTCTTTAAATATATTCGTTTCAGCCACATAAAACTGTAATTTTCTCTTTTCCCAGAAATCACCTCTTCTTTGCCACTCCAAAACAATAGTTGTGCTCTACTGCCACTGGCAAGTACAGTTTTTAGAGCAGCAAAAAAAATAAGTGATTTCCAGTAGGGTGTACCTGTTGTACCTGAAATGTCAGTAATTTGGCAATATTTCACACTGGAAAGTTCCACAGGTAAAACAGCGAAGTGTACCGTATGCATGGTTTAGTTTCAAGCTATTTAAAGGAAGTAATTGTTGTGTTTCCCCGAGATTAATTTCTTTGTGTTCTTTTTCAATTAAGACTGTCAAACTAGATGATAAAATAAATTACATGGAATTAATAAGGCATTAACCTGAGCCAGGCCATACAACAATGATCGACCATCACTTCCACACAGGGTAGCATACAGCTGCTTAAATAAATGCACTGGTTTGGTTTTTAATATCTAGCCATAAGCAAAGTCAAGGTATGGGAAAAGAGGAAAAATGGTATCAGAACATCTTTACCATTAAACAGTTCACATTTCACATTTTTATTATCCCATATAATTTACATCAAATCTTTTTTAATCTCTGAGAAGTCAAATGTAAATACGAAAGGCATATTCTCACCTTATATATATTTTCAATTGACACATGTTCATAAAACCTTAGTGTTTGTGACCCTTCCTACAAACCCCATCAGAAATTGTTATTGACTCCAGGATCCGGCTAACAAGCCCACAGTGACATCAATAGCTTTGATGATTCATTCAGAAGCACTTTAATAGATCTAAGATTAGAATTGGAGGCCTCCACAAATCTCCTCCCATGTTATTACACCAAGAAGTAAGATATTTATTCTGCGTGAACGACGGGAGATATATACTGTGACTCAAGGGCCCATTAAATCCATACATGTCATGATCTGCGGTGTGTTCCACTAAAACTTTCGGCAAAACGTGTTGCTGACAAACACTTTGATTGAGGCCGTACAGAGCTGTAAATTTAAGAGCCAGGGTCACTGAACTCTATAGATAGAGGTGAAATGTCAAAAATTGATTCCTGTTGTGGCCACAATTTGCTTTGATATAGTGTGAACCTTTTTTTTTTTTTTTTTACTATCTCACCATTAACTGTCGTGGTTCTGCAGCAGGTTTTGGTGTCAGCCGAACAGCTGCTGACTTCACTGACCAGAGAAAAGAAAGATACCAATCATTTCCAGATCTTTGTGGCAGTGCGAGCTCGTTTTAGAAAGGTTAAAGGGCCTCGTCCTGCAGGAATACACAGACTTGTTGGGAGATTGGTTGATTGATGAAACAATCCATGAATTCTTAACATACTCTGTGGTGAGTGATGATGACGAGCGTTACTTCAAAATGCATTTCAAAATTATCCTCTACATTACAACTCTGGCAGATGAAGTCTACATTAGTTTCCTGATTTTCTTGCAAGTGAAAAATCTTTCAGAAAGAATACATGGTTCTAGAAAATCCTTTAAACAAGTCTATGAATAATTTAGCTTAATTGAATGACCTGTTAATTAACTGTGAGCAGCTCAGTTTATCCTGTTTAATTTGTTTGTAGTTTTTGAGCAAGTATATGACTTTTATTTAGTAATTACATACAGAAGCATTTCGATTAAATACAGTTGATGCCATACAATATACCTAACTATGCAATATATCCACATATTTTCTAACTGCTCCTTATAGTAATCTCTTTAAACAGATTCTGCATGTGAATATGCAGATCATGTCTGAGCAGGCTTTGGTTGCCCGCGGATAAACTGTTCACATGGAGGGTAAAAGAGGCTGAACACGTTAACCATTATGCAACGGCTATCTGCTTTATACTTTATCTGCATTCAAATGCAGTTGGTTGTTGAAAGGAATTTGGCAAAGTATTGTCTAAAACACTAAGATGTTTTACTGTTTGTTAAAGAAACAAGTATGAATGTAAACGCTGTATGCCAAACAGGAAGAGAGGTCTTGGCCAGGACATTTGTCTACACTGGAAGCCCCAAAATACTGACTTTTGCCCCCAGGGGCTAATTCAACTTCAGACTATAGTCAATGGACTCAGAGATTGCTCCTCACAGATGTTTATGCTGTGAGAAACATTTATACTTTAACATCCTCTTCACATGCAAAGCATCAATTTAGTTGCACTGGTGTCACAGAAATGTTGGTTTTTCTAATGTTTTGTAGCTCTGTGGTGTTAAATAAACACATCTCAGTGTTGTTTCTGACTTCTCTTGTCTGTAAAACATTTTCAATTATTTGGTTCTTCTGCATTGGGGTAACCTTTAACTCTGCCTCAGTAGTGATTTAACTTAATCCCCCAGTGAGCATCATCTTTCCATCTAACACTAAATTACCTAAATCAACACAAGGCTAAATCTAGAACCCGTTCCTGCAGCACAGAGCTTAATCCGTAGCTGTGGACGCAGACATACGCCAGTGGCCCACTTATAACTTAAATGACTACTTTAGTTAACCTTCCTGTTTAAGTCTAACATATTGTTATGACAGCAATAGTGCACTGCATAATTTCTGTGGTATTAGCATCAGTCATCGGCCGGCCTGCTATAAATACACCTGACAGCAGAACTGTTTCAGAAGTGTTCTTTGCAGGATAGTGCCCAGGACTCCAGAGGTGAGGTACTTTGATAGTACAGCTCATGAAATATTTGCTGACTTCTATCACCTATGGGACTACTGTTCTGATGGAGCCAATGATATGTGCCCCTATTAGTCTCTAAGGAGTTTTCCTAGCCCACTTTCACCCGATCCATGCCAATTAAGTAGCAGAATTATGTATATTAGTTGGAGTCACTTGTACTTCCACACAAAGGAATGCATACAGGGAAGGATGACAGAGGGATACTGTTGAATAATTAGAGTGAATTTTCAGAGCCCTGGAAACTCAATCATATGCTGCCATGTGCTAACTATTTTTAACCAGTTCTTGCCTCCTCTTCTCCTCTTTTCTGCTCCTTCCTTCATGCATTCAGCTGCAGAAATTCACTGCTCCTACTTCGGCCAAAATAATTGTTAAAAGTCTGCATAGCTGTTTTCAGATAGCTCCGAAGTCTGGACATTTTCTTCAAATTTTCCAGAGGGTGTGGGCTGTTGCTTCATCAAAATGGTCTGACAATGCATCTACACGCTGCTCAAGCAAAAACTAAAATAAAAGGATACACATGCGTTTCAGTGTGTGTCTGAAAATTTCCTGCTGCATCCTTCATATGTTTAAGACAAACTCCAGAAAATGTTTGGACCCAATGTTCTTCCACAACATGCCTGAAAACAGCTCATGATATCTAATGAGGTTGGTGGTTGGTGTCACTTTAACAAAGTCCCCATTTATATTTTAGAGAACCATGCCACACATTCCCTCTAAATGAGCTTGTTTTGATGGTTTGTGAGTATAAACAACCTTCATTCTCATGTCTAATTCTCATTTTCCCTCCATCAATGATAAACAAGTAAATGATTCCCAAAAGCCACGCATGAAAAAACATTAATTGAGCTCCTCAGACTTTCTGTAAACTCATTACATCACGCTTGGCTTGTCATCCATACAATGCTCGCAGCAACTGCTCTTTAGTCTTCTTTATGGAGCCCGGCGGTTAGAGGAAATACGGAGTGTCACGACCAGACCTCTCATCCTCGCAGACACTTCCCACAGTCATCAGTATTCTAATGACTCACGGGTGTTTATTTTTAGAGATCCAGAGATTGATGAGATGCTCGTATCGTCCTTAACCACCAACTAATTAACTAATTAGGACATTCAAATGAAGACTTGCTCTGGATAATGCAGCGTGGCTTTGGCATGAGCAAACAGCTCTTGATTCTAACTGCTTGACTCAGCTGAGAGGGGTTCAGCATCATGGCCTCTTCATGTTTGCCTCATTGGTGCCATGTTGTTCTGTTGCACTATTGACAAGGGCAGGTATTGATCAGACAAAATGATGCTGCATTTGGTGATAAGAGCAGCACCTGTGACACTGACTGTGTTTACATGACAGTGATATTCAATTAAGACAATAGTCTGAAGAAGACAGTGCCATTTAAAGAGCATTTCCTGATGACCTTAACCTGAATAAGGTCATACTGGGAGTAACTGACTTGTCCCCCTGTCCACACTAATGCAGATATTTGCAAATCAAAATTTTGGGGCCTCTCGTCCACATGATGATGATGATGATATTGTATTGTCAGGATTTATCTGAAATTTGTCTTGTGTTATATCAGGCAACAAAAACAAGACAGGAAGAAAAAATAAATACATTTAACATCAAAATGGCAAAAGGCTAACACAAAAGACAACACTAGAGACATTTAACATTCTTTTAGACTAAACGCAATATTTATGTTCTTGTTAAAGGTTGTGTGAACAGGTATACATCAAAAACTATCGCCATAGTGTAGACAAGGCCCAAGATGTGCAGTATTCAGATCTTAGTTGATTATGTAGACATCTGCACCTCTTATCACATTAATTAATTAAAGTTATTACAGCATTTTCATGACCTCGACATGTATGGCAGTTACCATCATAACCAGACTGTGCTCTTCACAGGAATTTGAAAGGAATATTCTATTTTCGCCTCAAGTAAACATCATTCAAATAATGGCTGATTCAGAATAAATCAAGTCAATAGCTGGAATATTGCTGTCCATGTAAAGATGGTCACAGATGTTATCATTTTGATTTGTATTCATGAACTAATCAGCATATTTTCACTTTTACTGTTCCTCAACCCAAAACCTAATGTAAATCCAATAGGGGTAATATCCATCCTCCGTTACATCAGCCTCCTTTGTTGTTTGAAATATGCTCTTAATTTTTCTATCAGGTATTGTCAATCACACTCCACTTACTTTGACTTTGAACTCACCTGCTCTAGAGGCCTTGAAGTCCTGCCGTCTGTGTTATAATCAGTTTTTCTCTACCATTGACTTATTCACCCATTCACCTTGTTCTCACCATGTTTAGATTCTCTCTGGTCAGATCTGTATCATTATCCATCTCTTTGCTCTGATTATTATCGCAGCAGGTATAATGTGTCAGCATTCTGTAGACTTTAATTGGAGGGAGGTATGGATGATGGCTTATTACAGCTGTAAGTCAGCTCTGTAGAAAAGCTAACATGTACCTCAGCTACGAGCAGGACTGGGTCAGATTACTTTGATGTAAGAGCCAGTTTTTGTGATTATTTGTACTTATGTGTGTGAATACAGCTGGATTGTGACAGTCAGTGCTCGGATTCAAACCTTCACTGTTCATTTTTATAAATATAAATATTGATATTGCAAGTGAACTTGTTAAATTGAGATTCATTTACAGTTTGATTATTTGTCCCTGATACCTGGGTGCTGCCTTGTAATTATTAATTTCATTAATAACATGATTAATATTAACAATCATATTAAATTAGTATTAATAATTAACCGATAATATAATCTGCTCCTTCCTGTGCATAACATTGAAATGTAGTCAGTTACAAAATACAAATTACATGTCAAGTTTTTCTAACTACTGAAGTAATCCATTGAATCACAAAAGAAAAATTGTAATCCTAATACTATCGGATTAGTCTACTTGGAAAGGAGAAGTTGAAACAGAAAGTATTTCACCTTATGCTGTATTAAAAAAATTAAAGCCTCCAAATTTAGAGGTTCAAAATGTTTTCGTTCATTGCAAATAAAATGTATTATCCATATTAACCATCCAGTATCCATAAATGTTAACATTGGATTGGATCATCCTGATCCTTGATCCACAAAATAACTTTTTAAGATCTGGATTACCAGTGCTTCACATGGAACTACACGTCACAATGTAGGCTGCTAGCTCTGAGGAACAACAGGTGAAGAGACAGAAAACAACAGAACAAAACAACAGAAACATTCCCCTCAGTTTCAGTCAGTCAGACCCCTCATCTGACCTTTTCCTGCAGCAAACACTGAAACACGGCTCACTTTACATGCTTTGACTACGTGTGAGTGGAACCACACAGAGCGTTACCTGTCCTGCATAACATCCATATTGATATTGACAACTGATATTGGTATTGATATCAAGACATACTTAAGCTTTGTTTGAAATCATAGCCAAGACCTGATGTCATCCTATTTCACAATCTTTATTTTTCTTTTGAATAAACCGTAACAACTGAATCCTGATCACATGATCCCAATTACATGGAATCTGTTACAACCCCTAACTCTGGCTCTGAGCCATTTGACATTCTATGACGGCAATGTCTCAGCTTGTTTTGGAAAATAAATGCTGTTCACTGTAAGATTCAAGAGCCTAATCCCACATGGCTCAATTTTAAAGGTTAATAATCCCTTTAATTAAAGGATAAGCCTTCTATTGAACACAATAGATGAATGTAGACACACTAATTAGTTCAATAATTAAGGTTTTAGTGCTGGACAGAGATGAGAGCGCTCTGGTGATGTGTCATAAAATTCATAGAGTTGTTAGGACGCCATGAGTACGTTGGTTGCAGCTTTACAGCAGTACGCCTGCATATGCACTCAGGGTGGTGGTGAAACATGGCGTCCCTGTGGACGGCGCCGCAACAGCTGTTCTTGCCTGAGCCTGACGTTCCACACAATATGATCGCTCCATCAGCAAGCACGCTCTCCAAACAGCCGCATCTGCATTCATCAAACACACTTATCAATAAACAGCAAACAATAAATGATCTCCGAGAGCGAACAAAACAGCGAGCCTGGAAAGAAATGTCACCCGTACAGTTTAATCACCGATGTTGTTAATCAATAAAGCGGCGTCATATCTTTTAATTAAAGTTTTATTCGCAGCAAACATTTGCCGTATCTGTCTGCATGTGTTTGGTCCTTTTTTCCATTAATGGAACCTGTTGGGGCTGGGGAATGGAGGTGGCAGCTGCTGATGACCAGTCACGATGGGGCGCTTGTGTTTGTAATTGCATTTTGTCACCTACAGAGGGTGTTAAGAATCCTGGTTAAAAGCTGGGGGAAATCTCACAGTAACAATTATTGTAGAGCAAATTACCAGGTAGGCAATATCTAAGCTGTCAAGAAAGGTTAGGAGAAATGAGGAGAAGAAGATGGACTATTCAGACATTCATCATGGCCATAGTTGCCACTTCCAAATTGAAAATTGGACGGAATGCATCCTTCATTTTCTCAAAATTTGAATGAGTTACTGATTAATGTGGTGATTGACAGAAAGGCCTGGATAAATAAATAGGATGGTAATTTGTTTCTGTGCTTGCGCCTTAGATCCATTCCCACATATAACTTCTGGCTATTTTGGCGTTAACAATAAATGATGAACGAGATGTGGCCTCGTGTGCATCAGGATCCGCCTGCTCATATGAACATGTATGTGAACAGGCATGCAGTCGTTGCACATGAAGGCGTATTAATGGTTCTAATCTGGCTCCGGATGGTGTTGGGAGGATTTCTTGTTTGGCAGTGGCTGCAGTGGTAACATTACACAGTGTTGCCACAAGAGACTTTCCCTGCACCATCTGTCTCGTTTTCAACTCTGTATATTACATCTACACCACGTGCTTGGAAATGTAGCTTCCTCGTTTTAATGGGAATGTGAGGCAACCGTAAAAAATAAATATTCTCTCTTTCCTCTGGCAACCAGGGCGTTGCTGGAGCCAAACCCATCGCCTGTGTTCATTTGCAGCAGCATTGTCCTTTGAATTCCATTTATGGCAAGCTATAAATTGAATTATTGAAAAGCTATTGTTTGTTGCATGAAATCAGTGAAGCAGTAAAGGGGTTAAAGTCAAAGAGTCATAAAAACAATAAGCAAGGGTGAGAAAAAAATCTACTCCAATCAGGATGGGTCAATATTTAGCCCCTCACCATATCACAGGATTTAATAGGACATGCTCCATGTGTATTTATAGATTGCAGGCATCTGCTGAAAATGGGTTCCGGTTTAGGTGATATTGATTCTGGATTCTTAGTTTCACTCAGTAACACACAGGTAACTTTAAGTTTGGGGGGGAAAGTATTTTGGGACATGATCTAGTTTGGTAGAAAAAGTAGGCCTGAGTCTGAAAGTTAAAAAAAACAGCTTTTCCCATGGGTGCGGTGGACAGGCCAAGTTTTACATCCTGTTTGTCAGTTTGAAGTGTCTGAAATTAAATCATTCTCTTATTCTTTGTCTAACACAATTCAGCATATTATGTATAACACATATATTATAGATATGGAAACGCTAGCAAGAGCACACTATAGTTAAAGTTGTTCCCCCCGAAACACATGAACCTGAGCTGCCTGACAGCTGTTCAGAGGTGTACGTGTCTACGGCTAAAGACTACGGTCATGTGCAGTTAAAATGAAATGATTGGTCTTACAGTCCTGCATTCTATGTATCTGCGTAATTTCCTTGTCTTCAACAATCCATCCATCCATTATCTATGCTGATTATCATTTGAGGGTTGCGGGAGGTTAGAGCCAATCTAAGATGACATGGGTGTACCCTGGACAAGTCGTCAGCGTATTTCAGGGCCAACATGTTCAGTTGTTATTTTATTTATTTCATACTTGGAAATACATTCTAATACATTAGAGGGAGAGAACACATGCACCGTCCCTCAATCTCACAAACGAGGGAAACAAGAGTCCAACAGAGGGTGAGGGGCCTCAGCACCACAGTATCTCTGTGAAGTCGGGGAAGAGGAATTTTCCCAGAGTTCACTCCTACTTTGAGTGGCGTTCCATTGAATTTTTTCAAGTGGAAGGTCAGAAAATTCCAACATTCTACTTGTCAGCAACAAAGCATGAGCTGAAACAAGACGTGATGGGGAATAGAACCTTGCCGCTGTGAAGCAACATTTCTAACCACTGCTCCACCGTGCCGCCCGTCTTCAATGATCCCAAAGTGAATATTTGGGGGTTTTATGCTTTAATTTTATGGACCAAATAATTAATTGATTGAATGAGAGAATAATCAACAAAGTAATAATGCAAATCTTAGTTCCAGACCCACTGCAGTACATCCCTGTAGCCGCTAAGAATCACAGGCTGCGCTGTCTCTGCTCCGATCAGTGTCTCTGTTTAGTCATTTGCAAGCTGTGACCATTGTTGATTCAAGGTGAGACCTGATATTATTGCCGTATAGGCTTGTGTTTTTATTGTTGTTATTTTCAAGAATGGGCCCATTTTGTCATTTAATTGAGGCTCATGGGCTTGGCTGTGAAACGGCACACAGGGGAATAAGACGTCAAGCGGCTGAATTTCCACAGCCATTAACTGTTCCACACTCAATTAGAATGCATAGGATCCTGACATTTCATAACTTATGGGTCTCCAGGCTGATATAACCCCCCACTATAAAAGAAGCCGCGTTCTGAAGACAGAGCCAGATACTTACTTCCTCTCAGAGATTTAAGTGATTGCCTTGTGAGTTTTTGCAGTGCAGAATCAAGGCTGGATAAAAAGGCACGCATGATGTGATTAAAACCTTTCCAGGGGCTCGGGCGTTATCGCTGCAGCTTCTGCGTTAGTGCGGCATAAACATGGTTGCTGCTCTGCACGGAGGAAGCCACAGATTACTCTTTAGACGTCTTCTCTAAATATCAATTTAATTCAGCGTCATGGCAGAATTTTCATATTTCCATGTCTAATAAATCAAGCTGAATTCCACGTATAGTAAGACTGTGGAACACTTGTGTGACGCTGTTGTAAAACAACATAAATATGAAATATGAACAGCAGCAAATTGAGCCACTTAATAAAAAGCAGGATTTGTTGTGCTGTTATGAGCCGTCTTGGGAAAGGTGATCCTGACAATCAGAATTATGATGATAGAAATGCACTTTGATTGCTGTTTAATTTTCTTTGGTGATCTCTCGCCACCGCTATAACTCAGTTTCAAAACAGACAGCTCCTATTTGCCAGGTAATTAATAACAGGCCGCTGAGGCAAGATTTAGCTATTATTTCTAATATGCTGTGTGATTGTAAAAAGCACCTTTTCCAACAGTACGATTGAATTCATTTATATCTTGTTATTTTGTAAATGCTTTTCCAGAGCTTTAATTTATACAAAGTGAAGGTGAATCTTCAGCACAGCCATCAGTAATCTAATTTAAAGAGAGACTGCTGCTATCTGAAGGGCTCCCAATTAATTCAGATTGATTCCATGTATAATTTAGTATATTACAAAGAGCAGTATTAAGCTTTCATTATGCTGCGCATGACTGTTGTTCCTTTGAGTTTTCCAGCTTGTTTTTCACTGAAACACTTTAAAATCAGAAACACATTCCCATGCTTAATCACTCCAATCATGAATACGAGAATGTAATGTGGAGGTAATGAGTTTTAAGAAAGTCACTCCTAATCATTCAGCACCTAACCTGGATTAGGACCAGAGCAGAGAAATTGAAGTCAGAGGTTGGCCAATAGATCACACTTTCCTTGAATTCTCTGTTGGTGGCAAACCAATAAACTTAATAGTTGAGGCCCTCTGCCATGAACAACAAAGCCCCATCAGCCGTGCCTCCAAGGTGGAGCCACCTATGGGTCATCGCTGCCGTGACTCCCGACAATATGACAGATTAACGACAACAGGTTGAGCCCTGCACTTTCGGCCGCCCACAATCTCAATTATGTCTGTCTTAATGTACACTGAACAGCCACAATCACAGGGCCATGGACAGGGTAAACACACTTGCAGGAAGCAGACTAGTGACAGGATAATAAAGTGCCATGATTGATTCTGCTTGCTGTGTGCCAGATCGGTTTATTGTGTGGGAGGACTGGTACCAGATTGTGTAGGATTCTGTGGTGAGCTATCTGTTGTCTCGGTTCAAGAGCGGAGCTGAGACCGGAGGAATAATTCTGTGTAAGTGTTAGGATTAACACAGACACATGGCTTCATATAACTGCTGTGTCGTATCATGTGTGAGGTTCAGATCCATATACTCATTCCAGTGGTACTCCTTGGATGAAATTAATACTACCACATGGTAAAAAATCTGAAATCCTGCTTTGGAAGAAGCATTTTCAACATGTTAGCAACATATACTTAAGTATCAGAAGTGCAAGACAATGTAAATGTTTGAACTGTGTATCACATTAGTATATTATTGACTATGGATTATTGAGGATTTAAAGTAGCACAAAATAGAAAAACTCAAGTAAATTTCAGTAAATGTACTTAGTTACACTCTACAAGAGAATTTTGACATTACTGTTTTTTCATTTCAGTTCTTATCCTTTTAATTTCTACAGACGTGTTGTTTATGACACCAAACTCTTCCTGTTCTACAAAGAATTAAAAAAAGAAACAGTATCACCTGGCTGATGTCGGCAGCAGCAACTGTTTGTCTGTGCTCGAACATTGGAAAGGGAGTTAATGCATATTAATGGGGCCTATAAAAGCAACTAATTGAGCATTCCGGATCTTGCTGAGTTGGGCATCTGTGAGTGACATTGTGCAGCTCCAGGACCTCCACCAGACTGCCTTTATTAGCTCTCTGAACTGAGATGTAGGTCAGGCCATTAAAAGCAGGAAGGGCTCTCTCACTAAACATTGTTGTGACAGCCTCATGTTTGACATGCCCGTCTGCGAACGGTGCTGAGGAGACGTTTGCGGCAGTGAGCAGCTCTTAAGTAAGGAAACATGATATAACTGTTCGCCACTTAAAAAAAAGTTAATCTTACTTTAAAGCGATTTAATTGAGCACAATAAAATGCAGCCATATGTGTCCCATAAAAATCCACAGCGTTCCTTGTGAGTGCTAAGTAAACATGCTTTGAATGTCAGCTGATGTGTAACAAGTCTCATATCCAGTGTTTGTAATGTGATTTTGTTAGTGATTGAAATAAAGCCTGCACACCCATTTTTTGCATATAAGGTGATTTTTGGAGATTTGGTCAAAGCTAACATGTGGAAGATTGACAAGCTCAGTGTGTGAATTAGAATACATTTGTTCGGTTTAACAAAAACCAAAGCTGGGACACTCTCCATATTCAGTCATACACATGTTTTGCAGTTAAATAGTGTTTAAATCAAAACTCAGCCATTACATTTCAGAGTGACGACAGAAATAAACCAAACTAGACAGAACACCACACTAAATCACCATCTAAAACAGTAAGTAGTTGAGCAATAATATTACAATAGGGGGCAGCACACCACCATTACAGATTGGCCTTTAAATCATATTTAATTGCTCTTTTGTGTAGTAGACTGTAACTGCAGTTTGACTGGAGCTTGAAACACACCGTGCTCCTGATCTACTATTCTGTGTGCTACATACACTGTCTGTCTATCAAACACTTCCTCCATATGCCATCCTTAACAACCTTCTGTCTGCAAAAATTAACGTGCATATCTTTGTTAGGTGTCGTAATAAAAAAAGACAACAGTACATCCCCGTAATGGACCACAGCGTGAGGTCAAGCGGATTCCTCTAAAGTGGCCCTACTCGTTTTCTTCCCCTGTCATCAGCCGTGGGTGGCTTTTTACTAAAGTGTCATAAGCCATTTGATTGTAAATCTCAGTGACCTTGAAGTCACTGGAGAAAGCACAGATCCGTAAACCAATCATCGCACGGCTGCCCCTGTCAGCCACGCTCCTGTTCACACAGCCACCGCCTGAATTTCCTGATGTTAAACAGCAGAAGGAATAAAGCTCAGCTCACACCAGTGTTTGTGAGAACACAGTGTCGGTTTTAAACTTTCATTTAAAATGCAGCAAACATTTACATTAGATCCGAGTGTTTCTGCGAAGGAATGGTTTAATATTAAAGCTCTTGTTCAGTAGATATAGAGGTGATACAGACTTGGCTAAAAACTCTGGATGAAGACTAATGATATTGCGAGCCTCAGCGTTTCTTACACCACTTCCAGCTGCACCAAGATCAGTGTTATTATGGATTTGCTGAAAAATCAATTTCTGCGAATGCTAATGTCCTTTACATCTTCCAGAGATGAAGAGTGCTCGTTGCATTTCTCTGGGATGATTTTCAGTGAGTATCAGAGATCTGCCCATGTTTCTCCTACTGTGGATTATCTGACTAGCTGCTTGAAGGCTGCACTCTAAGTGCAAAGGTTTCTCTGGTTCTCTGTGTGACCTGCACATGTTAAAGGTTCTGTTTTTTCTCTGGCATAAATCACAAGCTTAGATGTTGGAGAGCCATGGTTGTTGTGCAGGTCTTTAATATGTTTATGGATATTTAATCAGTCTGTTACTGACTTTTCTGGTTGGGATCTGTACAAATCTGTTTTTCTTTTTTAACTCAGAAGTCAACTTTTCATGCTCCAAGTAAATAAACTGTCTTAGATTGATTATAATGTGTTTTTCAGATATCACATTTTTAATGGCTTCTTGTGCTAAAGATTTTCTGGGTTGGCAGTTGGGTTGGCAGTTTAATCATCCATTATTTGTCTTTGTTTTCTTTGAGCACTGCTGAAATGGGAGTTGTTCTCAGATCAGTCTTATAAAACAGATTTGAATCTCACTGAGAACTTCCTGTAAAACAACTGAAATCAACAGATCAGATAGAAAATGTTTTGGTGAAATACTAATATGGACAACAATGATGTCATGAGGTATTTTTTATTTACACTATGTAAACCAGTCAACAACTAATGTTATCATCTTGTACTTTTTAAAATTCTTCCCTTTGTCCTTACAATCTGATTTAACAAAGGTTGAATAGTCTTTTGCCTTTGATGCTGACAATTTGCAGAGAAATCCAAGCCAGATGTTTCCATGAGAGGCTATCTGCTTTAATCTGTTACTGGATTTAGAGTAACAGAGAATAAACTGCCTGTGTTGATGTATGGGAGCGTAAGAAGAACTGCAGCTCTGCAGCATGTGTATCCTTGGTCTTGACAAAGGAAGGAGCCTCAGTAGTTTCGTGCGGCATCCAGAGATGGAGATTAGCATGGAGCCATCAGCAGCGCTGCAGTCCCTCCCTACCCTGCTTCTGCTGTCAGACCGCCTCCTCCCTGCTTGTCAGGAGCTCCGTCGAGGAGCTGTAAAAACCTTTTCCCCTCTCCTTAACAACTGCAAAACAACACGCACACACCCCGACTGAGGTGCCGGCTTTTCTGAGGCCTCTGACAGGACGTGCTGCAGGCACAAATTGTAATTCATAAAGGTTAAGGGGGTCAATGCCTTTTATTACCAGTCTGAGTGCATCCAGCTTGATGGGGCGGGCATGCAAATGGAATGTCTCAGATTGTTCTATGCAAGAACTCAGACAGCGAGTGCGTGCGTGCCTGTGAATGGGAGGAAGTAAAAGGTGGGTAAAGGGTGGTGGGGAGGTTGCGTGAGATCGGCTGCTCTCTCCACCTTCCACAGTCCATGTAGGACCACACAGCCGCTGCCCGGTTAATTAGACAGTATGACATTGACCTCAGGTGGTTAACGGCCACTTTGATATGTGCTGTCGTGCAATTAATATATTGTAAATCTTCATGTTTTATCATACGGTTAGCTCTGACCTATAAATGGCTCCATTGCACTCGGGCCCACAATATATTCATACATTTTACATTCAAATCAACAGAAATACATTATCAACAGTGTGAAATTAAAGATCAGTCATATAATAATTGTACCTCTCTCTGTACTTTCATTATAACAAGGACAACTAAGATGTTTAGACCAAATCTGATACAGATTCAGATATTCAGAAATTTGGTAAATGATTTTGTCTATGAGATATTTATTTTGGGTTTAATCAAAACTAATTAATCCATCATGAATTTTACAACACAAAGTGTGTTTGTCTTCTCTTTTGTGTAGTTGCCACGACCCGACAACCAAGGCTATGATCACATTAGACCTTATTGCACCCTCTGCTGGACCTTTATAGGAATAACGTGCGTCTTGAATGGTCCAAGCCACATTCGAGCTCCACAGTCTCAGGCCTGACATGACACGTGATGGTGCAGTGACAGTTTTCTGACATAATGATAAGAACTGGACACAGGAACTGTTTTTACTGGATCATATTTTCATGGTATTTAGATCAATTTTATATGAATATAGAAGAGAACAGAAGAAAATCTAAAATAGAATATGAGGGGATAACAAGTGAGGAGAGAGGAAGAGAAGCAGAGATGAACTAGCAGAACACAAATAGTGTAGAATAGAAATGAATGAAACAAAGAAGAGTAGAATAGAATAGTGTTGAAAAGGACAGAGCCAAATAGAAAATTAAGAATAGATTAGTATAGAATAAAATTAAATAGATAAAACTAAAGAGGGCGCAGAAAGAATTAAGTATTTGAATACTTTAAAAATAGAGCAGAGTGGAATAGAAAGCAGCAGAACAGAATAGTGTTGCACAGAACAGAATGAAACAGAGTCGAGCAAAACAAACTAGTATAGACTAGGATAAATTATAATAGAGTAAAATAAAAGCAGAATAGGACAGAACAGACATAAATAGAACAGAATAGTATTCAGCCAGATGTTCTGGGCTTTGTTAATGCATAAGATCCTTCATTGTCTCTCTCAGTGTTTCTGGTACATGTATGATTTCCTGACTGTTTCTACTCAGTGCTCATGAGGTCAGGAATCTGTGGCTTCACGTTCACTGTAAAACTGAAAAGATCATACCTGAGGTGCCACTGGGACGTTCCTCCCTCAAAGCCAGCAGAGGCAGACTCCCCCGTGCTCATTACCTTTCCATCACAGACCAGCTGCCATGGAGTCATTCATCACGATTACAAATCCACCCGGCGTCAGTAGCCTACAGCTCCACCATCAGCCTGTGAGATGCAGAGGCAGGGCCCGGAGCCATCGGTCCCTCTAGGCACCGCGTTAGATTCACACCACAACAGGTGATAGTCGTGGACACGTCAGGTAGCTTTTGTTTTGAGAGAAAAACTAAAGCTGAAATACATCAACTGAATTCTACGTCTATTGTACCTGCAACCAGAAAAAATTATATGTTCTGGTGCACTTTTTGAAAAGTAGTGCTATCACATCACACGTCAGACCCCAATTTAGAATATACTCAAAACAGGAACCTATACTCTTTTTCTGCATACATTCATCTAAATTGTCATTTCCTGGTTTCATCTGACCCACGCAGAAAAATGTTCAGCCTTGGAAAAGACCCATTCCTTCAGTTGAGGAAAACTCTATGTTTTATGTTTTATCACCACATTTACCTCTGCAGTCCTCACCAAACCAGTTTAAAGTCTAACAAATACACATGATTTGATGTACATTTAGTTTTGTTTTATTATTTTGCAACATTTTTATCACCGCAAGCTACTGCTTAAGGTTTGTGAGAGGAGAGTACATTCATTTATGTTGAGTTGACTGATTTAATTAATGTCCCATGAGTTGAAGTCATGTAACTATACATTCATTCTATAAGATTTCAAATATCAAGACTGACATTCTTACTTTGAACTCAATATTTGGTTATACTTACTTACTTGCTGAATACGGCTTTAGAGAAATCTAATAATCCCTTAAAATCCCCCTTTAATTGTAGAAATCACCTTATTCCACACAGTGAGTTTCACTGTGCATCAGGATGTTTCACCTCTATAGCTGCAACATGTTGATGTTTATCTGAGTCAAATTATTCAACTCAAGACTACAGTCTTTAAAGCTGCACTGTTCCATCAAATGGAAATATTATGGATATTTTGTACATATTTTGTACACATTTTCCTCCCACGTTTACATCGACACATCTGGGACATTTTTCACAGTGGGACCGCCACTCGAACTTGAAATAAAACTCAAAGCAAATACCACATTGCCATTTTAGATTACAAATAAATCTGCAGGGATCTAGATTGAGACTTCTATGGATCTGACTGAGGCTGAATCACAAACCCTGTTAAGATTTTACAAACTCAAGTTATCTCTGCAGTAGAGAAAAATATCAGTAATCCTGACCTCTAAACTATTAAATAGAATCTTCCATGCTTCTTGGAGATTTTAAAACTTGGTTTTTTAAGATGTGTTTTTTAGTCTTGTATTTATTCTCATTAGATGTGTCTCCATTGTATCTGTAATTGTGTTTATGAGATTTTGGAAATGTGAACTGACACACACACACGGTGCAATAACTATACATACACACTCATACAAGTTCATCACCTTTGTATGTAAATAGTCTTAGTTGTAATATTGTATTTGTCTTTGTTATAGTAAACTCTTTTACCTTGCTTGTATTTGTATTTTATTGGAACTATTGCACTGCCATGTCACCGGTTTCTTCTTGCTCAACACCTTTCTCTGCACCGTCGATCCTGTGTTAACAGACTTGATTTATTTGAACAGTACATCACAGATCAACACTCACACATTCTGTATACAACTATATCTCTCACCAGGAGTCTGAGCTCTATTAACACGCGTCTGACTGGATTTTGTGAATGAACATTGTCGCCGTGCTTTTGTTCAATAAAGTTTTCCACATTTCGTCGCTGTCACACATCCGGGCCTCTGCGCACATCACCCGGCGCATGCGCACTCGCCCACAGTGGTTCGACCTCTGCATCGGTAAGTGTGTGACGTGAGATTGAATGAGTCGAGCTTCTCTAACAAATCCGTCTTCATCCTCCATCACAGCGAGCATCGCAGCGCACCTGTGAGCGGGCGGCGCAGCGCGGACTCGGATGTGCATGTGAATGTGTGTATTTCCTCCGTGGAGCCTTTATTCGCCTGTTTGACCTTACAGCTGCTCTCCGGTTCTTCCCTCCGCAGAGACCCGGGATTCACGACCGCATTTGATCCGAACCGGTTCCAACGACCACCCCCCACTCACACGTAGAAGATGTACGCCTGTGCAAAGTTCGTCTCCACGCCGGCGCTGGTGAGTTGTCTCCTCGGTGTGTTTCCGCCGCTCAGACCCGCCGGGCCTCCGGGTTGAACTTGACTGCAGCTCAGTGGCAAGGGTATCTGCAGAGGAGGCCGGCATGCTAACCAGCTCATGCTAACGCCCTGGAAGACACTGATATTGAACACGGTGACATCGTAGCTTTGATATTCACCGGGAACATGCACGTTTATTATCTTTGCCAAACCGCCCCCGTGTCACTGCTGGAGCTTCCAGCGGCCATATTCAATGATGGCCGTCAGCTAAGGTCATCATTAGCCTCTGTTAGCTGAGAAAAGAGCTGGATCCACCTGGAAACCAACACACAGCTCTGAGCTGCTGATGCACAAACCATCACTTCCTCTATTCTGATTTTGAACTCTCCATAGTGACGCTGCCTGCTCTTTCTCCAAGGTCACTTTTCTGTTTCTGGTAGCTCCACCCGGCTAACCACTTCAAACCACAATATGTCTGCCTGTAAATAAGTTAGCCTTGTTGTAGTCTACCAGCAACATACATCAGCATGTCATTACACTAACCACAAGAGGATGTCAGGACAAACTGTCCCAACAAACCTCTAAATGCCACAGGTCACACTGGCCCTGAGAGGAATGACACTGAGATTGAGTGACTTTCAAGGTGCCTTCTGCCTGCTGTCTGTTTGAGAATAGTACCAATGTGTTTCATGTCACGTTGAGTTTGTGCACATGCTGTGTACCTGGACCTGTACTGTTTCTGTTTTTTTAAATGCTTGTGTCATTGATGCAGGTCCGTGCTGGTTCCCGGGCTCTTTACAGACCCCTCTCTGCCTCTGTGCTGTCCAGGCCTGAGATCAAGTCAGAGGTAAGACGACATGCAGGTGGCTTTCTGCAGAGATTGATTGTACAAACTTGGTTATATATAACTGATTTGGATGCATGAATTATTGTCTTTACTATAAACATCAGATATAATATCAAATGCTGAGACCTGCAATATGACATTTGAAATTATTTTAATCCAGCCCCAGACTTCTAAACTAAATTGTTTTTCTGAGAGAAAAATGTTTTTTATAATGGAGAGCAGCTTGTGCTGCAATTTTCCAGGACCAGGCATTCAGTTTTTTGTGTCAGAACCAGACTTGAGCCTGATTTCAGGACCCTGCAGTGTAAAAAGTAAAGTATTATTGGCCCGGCCAATGTGACCAACCTCAAGCCATGTACAATTACACATTTTTTGTTAGAACAGTCACACTTGTTTTGAAATTAAGAAGCATCCAATGTTGGTTTTGGTTCTCTGCAAAAATACTTAACATGAGAGCAACTAATGGCTAAGACTGACAGTTGACATGTTTTGTCTTCTCTTGCTCCAGAGCAGTGTCGCTCTGATGCCACAGAGCCCACTCAACGAGGTCACACTGAGGGGCTTCCAGACCAGCGCCATCAGCAGGGACATTGACACCGCTGCCAAGTTCATCGGAGCTGGAGCTGCCACAGTCGGAGTAGCAGGATCTGGTGCTGGTATTGGGACAGTGTTCGGCAGTCTCATCATCGGCTACGCTAGGTTTGTTTTGCGCTTTTGTCACATTACCTGGAAATATCCTTGAAATATGCACTTGTATCAATAAGAATCTTTTTCCTAGATGCACTGACAGTTTTTCCTTCTCTCTCAGGAACCCATCTCTGAAGCAGCAGCTGTTCTCATATGCCATCCTGGGATTTGCCCTGTCTGAAGCTATGGGACTGTTCTGTTTGATGGTCGCTTTCCTTATCCTGTTTGCAATGTAAAAAAAATCTCCTGTCATATGACACGTTCATTACACATGTGACTACATATTTTATTGTGGCTACCAAAATTGTTCCGTGTTGGTGTCATGAAAATGTACATTTTCAAGTCTTTCAGACACTATCGAAATAAGCAAAACGTGTATTGTACGAATGTAAGAAATTACGTGATTAAAATACATGTATTTGACTATTTAAAGAATGGCAGTAACTTTTATGTCTGGGCTATCATGCTAACATAACAAAGCAGAGAGCGGTCAGCTTTCCTGAATGTCATCTTTTCTGTGAAGCTGCTCTTTGACATCAGCCTTGTTTTTCTCCGAGCATCACATGCAAGCTTTTTGGGGTCCACCTTAATGACTTCTTGGTTCAGCTGCAGTTAAGTAATGTAATTAGGCAGCAAGTGAGTGCTTGCTTTTGTAAATGGCATTGAATAAATCTAGACAATTTAATTAAGTAAAACAGTGGGTTTTGACTTTTTTGAATATCATGAATGAAAGTCCTTAATAAGATGTTCCAAAAACTGATAGACTGATTTAGGCTGATTGGACTGAACTTGGTTACAGACTGAAACTGTTGAATCAATTTAAAATGTCAGTTTTAGTAATGGATTACTTCAGTGAAGTCATTTATCAAGCAAAAAAAGCACAACATCTGCTGGTTCCAACTTCTCAAAGGTTTTCTTACACAATGTTGAAGATCTATAGATGTCACATTTCTTTGGGATTTGTTGATGAACAATCAGTATTTTTTATTGAGTAAATTTTAAAAAGCAAGTATCTAAACACAACTATATTTCAATAGCCCTGTGTGGTAACCATGTGGAAATAAGAGATAATCATCCATTACATATTTTTGCTAATAAATCACCCTCAGCCTGGGAAGCTGATATTTAAAGTTGGCACAGGTTTCTGCAATGTATTTATAAGCACAATGTAATAATGTGCAAACAGTTTATCATGAATATAAACAAAAAAGCTTGACATAATATGGAAAATAAACAATTAGTCGCCCCAATAACTAATCCATAATAAAGTTATGTATCTATGCCCTGTTTCTGGATAGTCATGAGATTAATCAGAAAGTTATTTGGGGAAAGATTTGCTTGATACATGCAAATTATGTAAATTTATATACATATTTTTACCTAATGTAAAATCAACTGTAAATCAGAAAGAATCCATGTTTGCTCAAATGTAATTATTCTATTGCAACAGAATACATAGTTGTATTCTGGATGAACCAAAATTATTCTTTATTGAAAAAACATACAAAGGAAACGAGTATAACATTGAAAGTATAGTTTAGAGCGCACATAAATGCACGTATATAATATAAAAAATATAAAACAGAAATATACATGTATATTTCTGTTTTGTATTTTGTGTATATATATATATGTATGTATGCAAATAAACAAATGAAATATAGTACAATGACGCAGAAAATATCCAGCTGAAGTGGCAGCAGTGCAGTTAAATAAAAAGTCATGCAGATCATTATTAATCATGAATAAAACATTACAGAAATACATTTTATATAACATTGTTATAAAGGAGAAAAAAGAAAAAGGGGAAACAGTTAAAGTAGATTGACTAGTGACCCATTTGTGTGACGTTTACGGAAGTGCCCGACCTGTTCTCGCGATACTCTGGCTCGGTCGTGGGATTTGGAAGGGTAGTGGCTGAGGGTAAGTGATCACACAAACACTGCGTCCTGTCGCAAAGATGCTGTCAAACACTGCGTCTGTGTCACTGTTCGAGACCCGAGCTCCGGTACAACACGGCGGCCCCGAACAACCCGCTGACACGTCCCGCGTTAACTGAGAGATTCAGCTGCAAACATGGCGACGCTTGTATGTTAACGCGGGGGCTCCGGCTATTTCATGGAAGCTGCTGGAACAGACGCCCCCCCCTCTGCTTGACAAAGCTCGCAGGGCTGGTGTGTGCGGTGTTTCCTCGTCATGTTAACAACATAAACACAACACATGTGGGTCGGTGTGTCGTTGGATAGCCGTGTGTCTGTAGCAGAATACACGCAGGGAGAGTTCACCGTCTTTTCCTGGTGTAAACACCCGGAGCAGCCGCCCTTCATCCACACGCTTTGTCCACAATCTCCGACCTGTCACCTTCATGCTGCGGCTCCGTGACTCTCACACTGTCTGATCCCAGATCTGCTTCTGATGAGATTCATTTTAAACTACAAGCCTCAACGTTGACTTCACACATCGAAGCCTCCGTGTTCTGATCTGTGACTCTGACAGCAGCGCACATCTGGAGGTCTGATGTTTAACTCCAGTTTGTCCTGTTTGGTTCCAGGGTGACACAACAGGAATCCCTTAATATGAGTGATGATAAACCTTTCCAGTGCACTGCTCCTGGCTGTGGACAGGTGAGTTATCACTGTCACCACAAACTGCCACTGTTTCACACTGCTCTCTGTGCAGAGACAGACCTGTGATCTGATTCACCTGTGTGGGGTAAAATCTCCGGTTGACTCCCAAGATTCCTGCACATGACACCCATGGCAGCTTCATGGTGTGGTGTGTAGAGACACTGACACAAATCAATACTTACATCAGAGCACTAACTGAGTTCATGGTAATAGATGAATGGATGAAATTATTTAAGATCATGCACAACGTGGGAAAGTCATACCACAGAGCCACATACCTTTTGTTGCATCTCATACTCGTCTCTATCTGACTTTGTTTCTCGTTGCTTGGTCAACTGTCAAACGGTGAATGTCGAAGGAACCGTTTTAAATTTTTCATTTTGCACATCCATAACAGTATTACTTAATTTGAAGACCTGTCGAAGCTTCAAATGGGACAGTTGTCCTTTCCCCATTCTGTGCCACAGGCTCAGCAACACTAACATAAAGTAGCTTTGTGTGATTGAATCAGACATTTAAAAGCAACTCAAAAGTTAGTCTCCTACTGTTACTGGTAAAGGTAACTGGTAAATGATTTAAACAGTTTTAGTTGTGTTGATTTTAGAGGCTGCAGTTTGTGTTGCTGTTGATTATACTGGACTTGTCTTTGCTCATTAATATAAAGACAGTGGAATGATATTATTCATCAGAAGAAGAATTAGAGACAACAGCAGTACAGACATTTAAACATCCTTCATCTTGCTAATAGACATGCTGTTTTGTCAAAATGTTAGTTATTGCACGTTATTTCAAACTAAAACAAAAAACGTTTTCCTCCAGACAGAATTCATGCACATCATGATTATCTGTTTTCTTCTTTGACCTCATGTAGAGATTTACAAATGAAGACCACTTGGCTGTCCACAAACACAAACACGAGATGACCCTGAAGTTTGGTCCAGCGAGGAACGACAATGTCATCATTGCTGGTAAATGTTCTTGAAGTTGATATATTTTGGTCTAATTGACACTTTTGACCAGTGCCCTGAAGGTTGTCCTCCGCCGCAGATCAAACCCCTACACCTACCCGCTTTCTGAAGAACTGCGAGGAGGTCGGGCTCTTCAATGAACTCGCAAGTCCGTTTGACCACGACTTCAAAAAAGCGGCTGAAGATGACATTAAAAAGGTTCTTTTCATTTAACCTGGTAGCAGATGACCTGACACCTGTTCAGCTATAATTTCCATTTAACTTTGTCCATTACTGACGTGTTCTTCTTCTTCTTCTTTTCTGTAGTTACCTCTGGATTTGTCACCTCTTGCGACGCCCATTATACGCAACAAAACTGAGGAACCCACAGCTATGGAGGCACATCGAGACAGCCCTCTGCCTCACCCTGAATCCACAACGAGTGATGACAAGGTAAAGTTTTAAATAAACCGCCTCTGGTACTTGTGCAAACCCTGGGTGAGTTAACAAGACTGTTCATGAAGGATAATCTCCTGCTTCTGTGATTAGTTATTTACTCTCAAATCAGCAGATCTCCTGGTATGAATATTCTTCTAATCTGTGTTTTGGTCATTTTAATTGGACTTTGACTAAAATAATCTAATGCCTCACACTGTTTAGAGATGTTCAGATACTGATACCAGCTTTGGAAATTCCCCAGATTCTGCTGCTGGTCATCAGCAAGTATGCAAATCCATGAGTCTGATCTGATACCACGTCTTTAGAGAATATTAGTTTTACCCAGATAAAACTGCAGTTTAAAAATGGAAATGTGTCCCATATGCAAGACGTATGTATGTATTTTTTTTTCAAAAGGTTTAACCTGGCTATCGGTTTTTAGGTGGGGGGTGGTATCGGAACATCTCTAGTGTTAACACTGAAGAAATTCTAACAAAGATTATCCACAAAAATGGGAGATATTAGGTTGATTTGAAGTTTTATTTCTTTTTTTGTTGAGGAAATAGTAAAATATCAGCATCATCATCTGGTTTTGGTGAAACACTTCCTGCAGCTAAGGTGTTGTATGATGTTTTCAGGACTTATCTTTGCAGCCAACCTCACTGCCAACAT
This sequence comes from Paralichthys olivaceus, assembly GCF_024713975.1. Classification (NCBI taxonomy): domain Eukaryota; kingdom Metazoa; phylum Chordata; class Actinopteri; order Pleuronectiformes; family Paralichthyidae; genus Paralichthys; species Paralichthys olivaceus. The sequence continues at coordinate 10,643,712 of NC_091102.1, forward strand.
CCACAATAGTCCATCCTGCCTCCCTCCAAGTCCCCAATGTACTTCTAGCAACCTCAGAGGCTAGTGTTGTAATACAGCAAGCTCTCCCATCGCCAACATCTAGCTCTGTTATTACCCAAGTCCCATCCACTAATAGGCCTATAGTGTAAGTAACTTGCCATGTCAATTTTTTTATAAGAATCTTAGTTTTTAATAAATTCATCTTTTTCCTTTTTGTTTTTTAAAATAATTTTTGTGTAGTTCTGTCTTGGTGAGCTCATATTTCATGAAGCATGCGCTTGTTTGTTTTTGGATTTTTATTTGCAGACTAAACATCAGTGCTGCTCAAATATGGACTTTTTCACCTGATAATCATCACGCTACCACTTATTATATATTGTTGTTACGCTTGTTGTGCTTTTTTCGCTATTTTGGCTATTTTGGCTTCTATTGTGGTCGTAAAATCACTGTTTGGACTTGAAAACTGTTTTTAGAGTTTAATGATTCATTGCGATCTAAAAGAAGGTTTGTGCAGATATGATTTGCTTTAAATCTCAGGTGTAAAAATAGCAGAAGTCCATATATGAGCAGAACTGATGTTAATTATTGGATCTATTGTGGCAGTGAAACATTTTTCTTTTAATGACATTTAGGTAACAAGTGTATTTACTTTGTCTGGTCTGGTTTGGGTTTTGTCTTGGGTTCATTTTAATCCCATCAGTTATTGCTTGAATATGATTGTATGTATGTTTGTAAATCAGTAGCCACGCGTCGTTTTGAATTTGTGACAGATTCTGTTTTGTGTTCTTAATCAAAAAGTTGTTCCTCACTGTGTTCCCCCCACCCTCTTCTCTCCTTCAGTCCAGTATCGGGCACTTTCCCAGTGCTCTTACAGCTGCCTAACGGCCAGACCATGCCAGTGGCTATACCTGCGTCTATTACAAGCTCAAGTGTACATATTCCAACTACAATCCCTGTGAGTTTTCTGCTGGTTATACTGTGTTAATGTTGTGATTTCCTGTGTGTAAAAGTAAAAGAATTTTAGTTAGCTGTGACATTTTAACTTTTAAATAACTTTTTAGTGCATGTAAAAGTTTTGCTAAGTCATATTGGATGATCTGCATCAGCAGGTAGAGTTTGCCCAGTTGTAGAAATGTAAATCTTTATGTTTCCATTTTTATGAGCCCTTATAGAACTTGTCAGCTTAATAATTGAGCATCGTAGTTCGTTCTTGTCCTTGGGAAACTGCAGTTTTTGAAAAAGCATCACCTCAACATCCATTTAGTTGCGTTCTTTACCTTTTGAATGTATCGCAACATAACTACTTAATGCACCTCGTGGGGCTTGTTTTGTTTTCTAGGGACTAAAAGAAACGAGTTAATGAACTTCAACATTTGTTTTCTAACTTACTGCTGTCGTCCATTATGTAGACTCACAAACTCACTGGACTGTGTCAAATAACACGCTTTGCTGGAAGTTTTGCTTATTTGTGCATCCTGGAGATTTAACATAAAAATACAAATCCCCTCCATGGGAATAACATAACAGCTTTTTACTCACGCTTTGAATTTCATGTTGTGCGCAGAAAAGTACTAACATCAGCAATTTTGCGGTCCTCCACGTGTGACATTCAAAATACACTTAAGCTGCAAGCATAATACATTGAAAATCTCTTTTGCACCACTTGGACAAAGGGACTATTTACAACGTTGGCACCTCAGATTTGGCAGTCACTTGAAGCAATAGAGGTTGAGGGAAATAATGGACTTTGGAGTACAACTCTGCGTCACTGTGACAAAAGACACTGAAATTGGCTGAGGCACAGCAGGATCCAGTCCAGAATACTTCACTACTATTTGTCCTTGTACAATTAGAATTAGCTCTCTTGATTTCTGGCAGAGCAGATAGATGATGCTACTAATGTGTTGAGCAAACCAATTATAACTGCAGCCGTAACAGTTTCTCATATCAGAAACATATTGTAAATGAAAGTATTGCTGGTATTCTTTGAACTCCCTCATGTGGAAGCGTGTCTTGTTGTACACTGTAGTCCTGATTATCTGTGTGGAACACTGAGCAACACATGATTATCTCCTGATAGCGGCACAGCAGGGAAAGAACCTATATCTTCCCAGTCTGTGGGGATTGAGAAAGCTGTTGACAAGCAAAGTAGTGCAAAAGTAAATGGAGAACATGAGCCACCAGTGGGCCTCCCTTTCACTCGATCATCTCCTCCCCCCTTCCTCTTTCTCTCCATCTCCAGCGCTCCCCACCTCCCTCTCTCTTATTGTCCACGTCTGTGAGGGGAGCCCGGCTCTGCCCTTCCGACTCGTGTCTCTCCATCCTCTCTTCAGTTTCCCCGTCCATATGCTCTCACGCAGACAGGCGGTGGTTCATTAGCGTGCACACTGCATCTCCAAGTGGCGCTGCCTCCACAAAATAACAGGCCATCTGACCTAATGAGGCTGAGATATGAGGAAACTATGAGAGCCTGCCTGTGTGTGTGTGTGTGTGTTTCTGTTGTGCCGCCTGCCTTTTTTACTGCCGTAGACTAATTTCTCTGTGCTGATCTGTGTCTGTGTCTCTGCCGTCAGCTTGTCAGACCTGTCACCATAGTGCCTAACGTCCCCGGGATCCCAGGACCTCCCTCGCCACAGGCACAACCACCATCACAGCCACAGCCTCAGCCCGCCCAATCAGAAGCAAAGCTGGTATTTATTATCTCTTCCTTTACATCAAATATTATTTCTTTGTTGGAGTCTGTTATTTCCCTCCTGAGAGCGATAATAACAACCAAGGTAATGAGAGAGCTCGACTACAAAGAGATAGTTGCTATCTTTGACCTGATGAGGGCGCTAGAGGAAGCTTGGGTAAGCAGTCAGTATGTTAGATTTTTAGCTACCAACCCCCTCTCATAAGAGTAAACATTTCAATAATCAAATAATTTTTTTGGTTTATTTAGCAAAAAGCCAGATATTGGGTGGTCACAGCTTCTCAAATAATAATAATTTTGAAAATAAAAGCCTACATACATTTTTTTTCACAATTTACATCAGAAGATGCAGGTTAAAGTACAGAACAAGACTAAAAACAATATAAGGCCAAAAATTAACAATAATTAAAATGTTCAAAACAATATCAGTAAAACCAAGTGATAATAAACTGAATATCTGTGGGCATATGTGACACAACACACTACGAGCCATTTCTTACAATTACCTGACAACAAAATTATGAAATGATTGAGAAAATAATCACATATTAAACAAAAGTATTGATTTAGAATTAATCAGCTGTTATAAAAATTAAATAACTACTTCTGTTTGGGGAGAAGCTCATGAAGTCCTCCTACATAAAACGTGATAGTTGAAGGGCAGGGATATGAAGTGTTGTGAGGTAGATCACTGGCAATGTGATGAAACACGGATCACAGAACCTGTAAGTGTTCCCAGCATGCTCCGTCTGTGGAAATTAACAGATACACTATGGAGAGGAGGTGTGTGTGTATGTGTGTGTTGGGAGGGAAGGATTGATACTGACTGGCGAGAAGGAAGAGAATGAGGGGAGTGGGAGGTGGGGGTTGTCGAGGATCATGGGGTAAGGGAGAAGACAAACGCGGAGACAGCGTTGTGCTCAGCACGCCGTCATCGGGGCCAACTGGAGGGGGGCTACCAGCGAACGCCAGCTGGGGGCATCCTGGCACACGCTCAGCAAGGCACATTAAGTCGGCCTCACCCTGCATGGAACCTTTTGTTCAGCAGAATCCTGCCTGACCTGCGCACCCTCCCCACCCCTACCCCCCACCCCCCTACTCCCGGCACCTCCCACCGCACTGAGCTCATCAGCAAACACCTAATGAGCCCGCGTCAAAAAAAAACAGGCCCCCGCTCAACCTGCCCGCTCCCCCGCCCCCACCTGGCTCTCAGGGGGCGTGGAGACGGCACTTTACAAGGACTGATGATGCTGCAAAGACCACAATAATGATAATTAACTTGCTGAATTTAGAAGATTATGCTGTTAATTAGTTGCAAAATAAAGATAAGTAATATAGTAGCAGATGGTTGAATAACACCCATGAGATGGAGGGTTATTACACTGATGAGGTTTCCATGGCAGAGATGAAATATGAATCTGACTGGCTTTTCTCTCGTTCTATGGGCCATTCCAAGAGAATAATATCTTGTTTCTGCCAGAAGAGCTTCTGGAAGGGTATTACACTATAAACTAATTTGGTAGATAGATTGCTCTGGCAAAGGTAGTTGTTAGAATAATGTGCTCCTCTGTTTTCTCATGTAAATGTATTCCCTCTCACTTTGTTATTGCTTCGAAAGGCTCATTCACTTTCACCTTGTTTGCTCAGTGCTTGATGCTGCAGGAATTGGCCTGTGCATCATGGAGACCAATCTGCAGTGAAACCGTTTCTGTGTATGTGTGTGTCACATTCACTCAATGTCGTGAAAAAGAAAATGTTTTTGATAGTTTGGCTCATGTTATGTATCGTGGACATCCCTCACCTTTTGAGTGTGCCGCATGTTTGCATTAGACACCTTGTTGTTTTTTTACTTTTTTACTTTCTTCTCCTCTTGGCTTACTTTCTTTCTCTACTTATTTCATAAATTTTTTTATTGTGGAATCTCATTTTATAACCTTAATTTTGAGGGGAATCCCAAAGTAGCTGTAGAAGGAGGATTTTTCATATAATCTAAAAAAAGTCCTTGTTAATAAAGTCAACAGGGATACATCTCTCTTCTTTTTCACTGCTTTGAACTCAGTAGTTTCATTTAAGTTGGTTCACAAAGCGCTAAAGACTCGATCTGGTGGTTTTATTCGTCTTTTAAAACTTTGTTCCTTAGCTTTTTCAAGCACATTTTTGTAAGTGTTTGAGAAATGTTTTTAAATTTGTTGCGTTTCATTTCATGCTCTAGCCAACAGAGCACTTCTTTTACTTAATGTTTTGTTCTTCAGATTAATCCCACACTTTCCTTACTTTTTACTGTATAATTCAATGACTCAGGTCTGATTTCTCAAATGTACACTTTAGTTTTCTGTTGGTCTCGCTGACAGTTGAAGAGGAGATCTTTGCTATAATCTTATCCTGTGGTTTTATTTCTCTGAGGGAAATGGAAACACGTTTAAAACATGTCAGTACTGAGGCGAATAAGATCAGGGAATAAAATAATACTAAAATCATTCAAAGCTTTACAGACAATAGCAATGAACTAATGAAATAGATGGATAATATAATGGTCTTCTAGAATTAATAGTTGTTTTAATGTTATATAAGAAATTATTAATAAGCTGTTACTGTTTCTGCAAGCAGTGCCTTGAAAATACAGTTGGATATTCCACTTCAAAAGTCGTACCTTGTGTAGTCTAATGTTTTTAAAATATATTGAACGATATAACAGCAAAAACGGTCCTCATTTTAACAGTACTCACACAAGTGTTTTTTTTGTATGAACTATTTCTTTGCATGAACAGTTTAACGACTGTTTCCTCTGTGCTTGAATTCTCTTCCCAGAAGCTGAAAGCCACATTGAGCCAGCAGCTTCCTCAGGTAACCAATGGAGATGGTGATGAAGTCCAGAGCAGCGCTGTAACCCACACTGCTGCTCCTGCTTCTCCTGTACCAACTCCAGCTCCAGCCCCAGCCCCAGCCCCGGCTCCGGCTCCAGCTCCAGCCCCAACCACAGCCACGGTCCTAACTCCCGTTCCCCACCAGCCCACTATCGAGGAACCCTCCCCTCATTCTCTTCAGCAGCCGGCCACCTCCACCACAGAGACCCCTGTAAGTGTTCACAACTGCAGTACACATGGATTAGTCTCTTCACATGACAGTGTTACACTAGCGTCCCAGAGAAGAGAGGACTTTATTCATGTCTTTATCTGTGCATAAGTGTACATGCAGAATAACATAATACTGACTTCATTAAAGCCCTTTGTAAGCACAATAGATTTTTATTTATTTTTATTTTGTTTTGATGGTAGCTCCTCTGTGTGAATGTTCTTGTTTTTGTGCAGGCTTCCCCGGTTCCCCCTGCGCAAAATCCTCCGAGCACAGGCGGGCGGCGGCGCAGAACCACAAGCGAAGACCCTGACGAGAAGCGGCGCAAGTTCCTGGAGCGTAACAGGGCTGCGGCTTCTCGCTGCAGGCAGAAGAGGAAGGTGTGGGTCCAGTCTCTGGAGAAGAAAGCGGAGGACATGAACTCCATGAACGGACAACTACAGGTGCTCTTCACTTCTGACCCTCACTCACTGCATGTAAACACAGCTGCTAAGAAAGTGTCACTTTATCTATCTATGCACGCCCACGTCTGTTTATCATCATCTGCTGCCGGCACAAGCGAGCGTACACAGACTTTTCCCTTCTGTGGTGATGAAGTCATTAAAGCCGATTAAGAAGAGCTGTCATGTGACAGCAGCAGTGTGTGAGCCCTTTACATCGATATGTCCCTGTCAATAAAGATGTATCCTCCAGATGTCAGCTGCACACAAGCGTGTCTTCGCTTCTGTCTCAGCAGTTTACTGAATGGCCTCAAAAATCTCCTAGGGAAAGGTGTCTTTTTGAACCTTCATTTCGCTGGAAGCAATTAGGATTTGATGCTGACAAGTTCGAAACAGTTCATGTATCTGCTGTCTCTGTTGATAAGTGTGAGCCGGGGGTGCAGCACATCGGTGTTCCAGACAATTAAATGAGATGTGGTGTTTATTTGCTCACTGTCTTATTTTTCTATGAAAGCAGAGTAAGATGTGGAAGGTGGAGGAGGGGACAGACGGCAGAGTGGAAAAAATGCTGTCTGTGTCAATATCTGGTTCACAAAACAAGTTATCACCACTTGTCATGGGTGCACCAGCTGAGATTCACATAAATATAGGTAGAAGAAAGAGGAAGGATGGGTGAGTGAATAGGGCTATAAACAGTCAGATCATCGCTGTTAACTACAAAGAGGAGAACAACATGTGGAGGGAATAAAAGGCTGCTTTTATATGAAGGCATTAATCAGCAGAGCAGTTTTTATAAAAAAGAAAATAAAAAAAACACTGACACGGCCCAGCTGATCAGTGAAACTGCCTCTAATGATGCACAATTATTTTAACATCATCCTTAACTGGCTTTTTAATGAGGTGTCAGACCATGCAGCTCACAGGGCTCCCAGCGTTACCCGAGGCCCATTTACTCAATTTTGATTAATTCTCAAAGTTAGAAACAAGTAAAACTCTCAAAAGTCCAGCGTAGTCAAGATTTACATTCTCTGTCAACGGCAGTTTGATGCGACTGTAGCTGGAGCGTTGACTGCAATGTTACTGTCACGGTTTTGACTTCATCTTTTGGTTCGATGATATTGTTGATGCATTTGTAAGTCAAGCAAACACTATTCTCACGGCTAAGCTGTAAAGCAGAATGTCTTTTTTTTTTTCACGTGCAACCACTGGAACAAAATTTGTGACTTTGGTGTAGGGTGTATTGTGTGTGCGTCTCTCGGGTTAGTTGCAGAGGGAGTTGAAAGGAACGCCCGTGTTTATATTGGCTGCGAATGGCAGCAGTCGTGGCAGAAAGCACTGTGAATATGGCGTTGGCTACATGTGGTCCATACGCTCCTTCCAGCTGCGTTTAAATCTGCCTTACAATAACTCAGCGCTGCCAACACCAGCAAGACTAAACAGATGGAATCAAATGAATTGGCTGCTTTTAGACTAATAGGTTAAGCTGCCATAGTCCTTTTAAGGAGGAGCGAAGGAGCTTAAATCTGCCATTGGGTGTTCCGTGGGCCCTGGCCGCTCTAAATCCAGTTAAAGTCACCTTCAGCGTAATGTGGCTCCGTTTTTACGACATGCAGAAATCCTCTGTTCCCCAGGGAGCTGTAACGACACGACTGTGTAAATCTCGGCAGCATCTACAAAGTTGCAGTGACAATCCGAACAGCTCAGCTCTGACAAATGTGCTCGGTCGGTCGGCAGTGAAGGCCCATAATTATTGTGTAGGAAAAACATAAATGAAGAAGTACATCATACTTTATTCTGAATTCATTCACTGTGCCTCCCTGTGTTTGCTCTTTCTTGTGGGACAAAATACGAGTTTATGTGCAGTAATGTGGTGGTCGTGTGTTCTTACTGTACAAAGGTCTTAAGTATTTCACCCTGTGATATCATTAATAACTTGCATTATTTAAAACACACAGCGTTTCATTTATAGAGGACACAGACTACATTCACTCTGTGATTTCGTTTTTACTGTACTACATTTACAGTACACAAGCTATGAAGGGTTTAAATGAATTATGCCTCCACAGTAGCTACAGTCAGAGGTGGAGACATTATGTTTTCAAGTTGTCTGTATGTCCTGTTTTGTGAATGCGATATCTTGGGAATGGTGAGAGGGACTTTCTTAAATTTTAATGTAGGAACGTTCACTTGGACACAAGGATGAACTTATTACATTTTGTCTTTAAGAGGTCAAGGTCAATTTTTTCCAAATTGCTTTGAGGGAGTTTCATCAAATTCAGTCCAAATAATGAACTGGTTAGATGTAGGTGGGCAGAGGTCAAAGGTCAAGGCCGCTGCGGAGATTTCATTACACTTGATTCATTATCTACTCAATGCTGTGCTGGTGGAGCGTTGGCTGAAGTGTTTGAGTCTACCAAACACTTTTGGAGTCTCCGGGGGAAACTGCATTGCAGCCAAATCCAAGTAAATGATGAGCGTGTTCAGACGTAAAAAAACGACAACATGCCTCCATACTGCTCCTGTGGGGTCATCCAAGTGTCTGTAACCCCGACATTCACATTCAGCATCATTTACACCATGTTTTTAGCCTAAACATCTGCTGCGTTCACTTTCACTGGATATTGGTTACTGTCAAAGAGCAATATCACCAACTCTACTTCCAACAAAAAGGTTAAAGAGTCATATTTGCATTCTCACAAAAAGGAGCTGAAATCTGACTATAAAATCTGACTGTTTGAACTATGAGCTCACATCATCTGTTTGTCTTCACGTCTTCTCCCGACATGCTGTGCGTCTCCTCTCTCCCACAGAATGAAGTCACCCTGCTGAGAAACGAAGTGGCTCAGCTGAAGCAGCTTCTCCTGGCTCATAAAGATTGCCCTGTAACCGCCATGCAGAAGAAATCTGGCTATCACAGTGAGTAATGCTCCATTATTCTCAGCCCGAGGCTTCTAGTGAAATGCTCCTGAAATGAGCCCCAGCTAACCACTAGAAGGACACGTCTTACTTATGGCCCAGTGGAAAGAGCTATTGTCGTATTAAATCCCCCTTTTTCTTAAGAAAAAAGTTTTCAAAAGTTCAGATATTTATAGGCTGTGTTGTTTTAGACAAATTCTGACTGGAGGCAGCGACGGATACTTCATGAGGCCACAGGTGGTAACTGCAAGAAAGTAATTGTTTGTTCATTTGACACCTAAATAACCATTTGTCAAATCAAGCTGAATATCCACAGTGAATGAATGTCCTTTTTTAATATGGTATTTAAAACATAATGTTAAACATCCTCCGCTCACACACTACCATCGTCTTTATGAATACTTGAATATACGAGAGGTTTCTGCCCATTACTGCCTCTTTATTTAAATTTCCTGTTGTCAGCCTGTACTGTACGTGCTCTCATTTAGAATTATATCACCTATATTTCTTCGTTTCCACGACACCGTGGTTCTGTCATCCTGATCCTCCGCTCATAACTCACCTTCCCTCACAGATGAGCCACTACGCTGCGAGAGCCATTGCGCTGCGAGCCACTTTCCCCGCTCGTGCTCTAAACACCTCCGCGGACTTGTATTGACAATGATTGCCTCTGAAATAAGTCCATTAAAGCAGCAAGATCGACAAGACTGCGGAGCGTCCTCGGGAGGACGTCCACCAAGCTAGGCTGTTCATTATGCATCCCTTATTGCTAACCAGTGCACTGACACACGTCACATGCATTATGGGACTGATGGTTTCCAGGCTGGGGTGGTCCGTCAGAGCCAGGGTCTCATTTAGTGTCGTCTGGATTGTTTTCTAGCACGATGTGCAGATGAATTGGGTCATTGTTCTCATGTGTTTCTGTGGAGGACGTGTTTCTAGACCTTTTTGTGAAGGATGACATTTGAAGTGCTTCTTAATGCAGTTTGGAAATAATGTAAGAACCTCATCCAAAATCGTCCAGTTCATCAGTCTGGTTCACAATGACAGGTGGGGAAGATTTAAGACGAGCTAAGAAGGAAAGCCGACTAATGTGAGGGTGAAAATATAAGTCTGGTAGAAAGAATGAGACGGTGTGAGACTGTTGTCTCTGAGGGACGTCCACAGTCCAATCAGGTGACATCAGATCCCCCTGATCAACACCCATTATGTTCCAAATGATTTTTTAGGCGAATGTTATTTAACACTATTGATTCTGCAGAAATAGATTTTACAGTATTCACATTTGATCAGCTTTGCAATCACAACACGTTATGAGGTGTTAAGACTGATTCATTACCTCCACCAAGAACGTTATATTTTCATCTGCGCTTTATTAGGATTACACAAAGAACCGCAGGACAGATTCCCACAGAACTTGGTGGAGGGATGCAGTATGGGTCAGTATGGGTCAGGAAAGAAACCATTGAATTCTGGTGCGGATTCGGATCAGGGAATTTTTTTAACCTCTTTTCTTTAAACATTGCAAAATAGTTTTTTGTCGAATGGCTTTTTATGAGAAAAATCTGGTATGTTTAAGTGACTAGTATTTATTAGTATGTGCAATGTGGTTCAGATCCAAATAAAAATCTGAGAATTAAATGTGTTTTCATAAGAGGACTGTTGGGCGGTGGAAAGCATTCTAACTTGATTATGCAAAACTAGACATTATAGTATTTATGTTGTTGAGGTCAGTGTGATCAGCTATGGCAAAACTTTGTGTTCATCAAAGTTGAACTCCACGAGAAGCCTCGTGGCCATTTACCTCACCACAGGAACCCTCCTCACTCGCACAGATGTGAATGGGAGGCAAAGGTTCACCACTTTTACCACAGTGACTTTATTTATATAATTCTACTTTAATTTCAAATCTTTATTGACAGAACAACTGTAGTACATATGGGGACCTGGTCGGAACAGAACCACTGGAGGACTCAAACCCCCCTTTGAGCGCAGCCCCAGATATATTTTATTGTAAATCAAATAAGGATTGGAAGGACTCCACACTCCTTCCCCCGTCAACTGTATAAGTGCTCTCCTGGGACACAAGCGCCCCCTGTCTGGGAATCACTGAAATAATCTGTCTCTCTAATTAGTCAAACATAATTATTTAACTCTGACTGATCCATGGCTCTCACTCATAAAGGCCTCATCAAGCTCTCAGTTTTTCTGAGAGTTACACATCCCATAAGGCCACACTGGCCTCCAGACCCGGTAATACCCTTCATAGTCCTGACCAGGCGTAACCGTGGCAGGTGGGAGGAAATTACCCAGACTGCCCCGCAAACAAGCCAGGACATGCTTTGAGTTGGCACACGGAGCTGTCCATCTGCTTTTCAGCGGCGCCCACTTCAGGAATCAGGAGAGCAGAGAGACGCTCCGTCTGCCTGGGGAACCAGGATCTCTGAGTATTATCACCGGCCAGCCCTTAATGTCGTTAGGAGTGATAATGCTCACTTGAACATGGAACAAAACCACCAAGCTGATTTATTCCGAGGTTGACCTTCTGTGCAGTAAAGCAGCGTGGTCGTTTAAAGCGCTTTGACATTCACTTGCACTAAATCACACGGTCAAAGTGCAGTGAAGAGAACACGTGAAGCTTCTAATGTAAAGACATTCCCATCGTTCTTTAATTGTTAACGAATCGGTATTTTACAAACTCAAATACGAGTCCCAGTCATTAATTACAAAGTGCCACACCAAGTGACTTCCTATCATTAGCAATATTAATTATCATAGTGCTCCTTATTCCTTTATGAAACAGAGCATGAGAGGAGAATCTCTCGTTTTGCTTTTTCTTTTTTTTCTTTTTTCATCCGGATCCAATTAATTCAATGCAACTGCCGAACAGCTGGTGGCATTTCAACTCCAAGTCTTCCCGACTCTCCAGTGTGAGCATCATTAAAATCAGGTGCTGTAATCATCTGTCGCTGCAGTAGTTGGCAAGGTAACAAAAAACAAATGAGAATGCAGTTAGGGATGGGAAACACTGCCACATGCCCCAGAATGTAACGCACCCTTATGATGTGGGTTTAAATTGACATTGGAGCTTTAATTAAAGGAAGGGGTGCACAAGTAGCATTATGGGGATTAATGGAATGGTTTGCATACACCACACACAAATAGCTCTTTTACATGTGATTAGGCCGACATGACAGCGCTTTCCAGAGCCGTTCTGGATCATATCAGGTAAACGCCGTTAATTAAAAACAGCGGGGAAACAGCCGTGTGAGAAAATCCAGACATTGTGATTTAGTGGCTGAATTTCTGTTTATTTATTTATTTTTTACAGTTTCTGACAAAGACGAGAGCTGTGAGGAGATGTCCGTCCCCAGCAGCCCTCAGAATGAGGCCATCCAGCACAGCTCCGTCAGCACCTCCAACGGGGTCAGCTCCTCCTCCACGACCCCGGCCGTCTCCGCCCCGTCCAGCGCCGCCACCATCACCTCGAACCAGAGCACAGAGGAGACTACCCAGTCTCAGCCATCAGCGAGTTGATCATCCGAAAAACTGCGTCCCAGCGTCAACACGGGAGCGCTGCCGTCTCTTCTGTCTCCGACTCACGGAGCAAAGCGATTCTCTCTCAGCCTCAGTTCTGTCTTCTAATTTATTCTCGATAATTACTTCATGTTCGGTCCGTTTTGTCCTCCATAGGCGATGCTTCTTAAAAAATGCAATGTTTTCTCTGGTTGAAGACGAAAGTACAGGCACTTTAGGTGTAAGATGTAAAAAACATGGATCAGAAATGTTTTTGTATTTGTGTGAGTTATTTATTAATTATTAATCCTCTATATTATTTCATTTGATTGTCCTGAAGCGGTCGATCACTTGATGGTTAGAGACTTTACCAAAGTGTGTTGCGGCTCATTTGTAATAAGTTTTCCTGTTTGTTTTCAGGACTTTTCTAAGCACTATCTTTCTATCGTTCCACGAAGAACAGTCACTTTATTTATAATTTGCTTTTTCCATTTTGCACATTTTGAGGGAGTGAAGGGTTTGTTTTTTCCACACATTAGGTAAAGGCAGCTTGTTAGAGGTAGATTTAAGTGCTGCGACGTCACACAGATGTAAATGGATGAATCGATCAGCTGTTGTGGAGTTGTACAGTTTGAATGTTGCAGCTCACCTTTGTTTGTAAAATATTCTCCAGGTGAGCTGCTACTGTTTGTTCCTTCATTGACATTCCACCTGTAGTCTGATTGTTCCTGAAGCAGTGATTGTAGGATTGCAGTACTTTTCCATTACTCAATCATGGTGATGTTGAGTTCATTCAGTGCCATTAATGTTTTTCTAACGACTTCTGTACTTTTTTATTGCAGTTTCAGTTGGGTGCCGTCCTCTCAGATTAAAGGTCTCCTGTAGATAACCGCAGAGTAGAGGAGATGTCCTGCTTTTATAAAATGTCTTTGCTTTATACGTGAACTGTTTCTGGCTTCAGTGTCTAAGGACATTCTGCTGTTTTCATGATCGCAATTCTAGACGAGGTTTTTTGAAAACATTGTAAATGACATCACTGACATATTGTACATGATCTTTCAAGGTGTTATGTACTTTTATCTTTTTTATAGGGTAGTCTGGATTCAGTAGCTCTGTTTTATCACATTAACCCTGTACGTTTAGGATAGACCTCCTCCTGACCTGTTAAGATTTGAACTGGAATCATTTCTATTAGAGTAAAACTACTACTGCTTTGTAAGAATCGTGAACATTTCATCATTGAAATAATCGTACGAAGCAAATTACACCATGGAGTCAATTTGCCTTTTCTCTTAGTCTGTACGGGCTTACTACTGTGTAGTTTTACAACAAGCTAACACCTTGTTTTCATAAAGAATGTTTTTTAATTTCAATCTACTGTTATGTGCTATCTGCATGAGATAACAATTCTCTGCGAGAATTTAACTGTTTGTTCGATAATGTCTCCGTCAGATAAAAGATCTTTAAACAAGTTGTTTCGACTTGAGCTGCGGCTCGAGGTTTATGAAAGCTTTAGGTTTTGTTTTTTATTTATTGAATTAACTTCTAAAACGGGGTGTGATACTGTGTTGAAAGTGTTCTTGTAACTTGTGAAAGTTCTGTAAAAAATTTGAATTGCTAAGTTGTTGTAATAAACCTTTTAATATCTCTTTAAAATCCGGTTTGGCTGCGTTTAATTCTCCAGGTGGATTGTATATCTCTTCACCATAGATTGAAGGAAATGTGTGAATGTTTTAAATTAAAACACACAGTTTTATGATTATTTGATATCTTTTACAAAGATGATAATGTCGGTAATGGATAAATCCACACCACATGTGTTTCTTACAGTAGTATTAACACGACAATGTTCTGTACCTCGCATGAATCCAGTGTGCATTGACAATAACTGAGGTCAAACCTGTCGCAGGTCAACAGAAATATTTCTTGTGGTGTATTCTGCCACCTTGTGGACGATTTGGTGTCGACCTCATTACGAAAAAGTCAATAGAGTTAAAACTGGAGGTTAAAGACTCTTTGTACTTTACTGCAAAATAATAATAGTATTATTTTAAAGAATCGTATTATTATTTCCCTCACATTTTACAACCACTCCTGGGGTGAACTTAGTGACTCCAGGGACCAACCAGGTGTTACACACATTATTCTCACCCTTTATTTCGAAATGTTTATAGCAGCATTGCTACAATACTCTGATCTTTGACTTTAGTAAATCTACCACGATTTAAAAATACTCTTAACTCTTTTATCTACTACTGAATATTTTAGATTTATTGATCAAATGATTTGTTAGTATTTCTTTTATTTGTAAACTAATAAATATAACTGTAAAATGAATAAATGCAATAATACAAAAATATATTCAGAAGTACAGTGAAGTGGAAGTACATAGTAACTCATAATTCTAACAAATAGTAATAGTAAATGTACTTAGTTTCAACACTGGTAGTAAGGAGATTGCCGTTTGTAACAAATACATGTATTTGGACTTATTCAGGTGCTGCTCCATAACTATGATGAACATTTTACTTGACAAAATTCTTGTAAATCTACTTTATACGTCATTAATTTTTAGATATGATGAATCATATTAGAAAAAGTGATGTAGTGTTATAGATACAGCTTCAGCTCTCTACTGATCCACTACGATACTGAAGTCTGCTCCACATGTCAGTTCTTCTAAACAAACTTAATTTATGAAATATAATTTGTGTTTTTATGTATTCATGTCTTACACAGGTTTCTAATGGTAACGTGTATTTTTATTGTTTGGTTCCTTTTGTTTGATGAAATTGCCGCTTATTTCAAATTCTCTTTAAATCATTTTTTAAAATGTATTTTGTCTTTATATTGCTTTATGAACCTTTTCAATCCTGTGTTTTCTCCTTTTCTGTCTCATGTAAAACTCTGAATTCACTTGTTGTTGTTGTTGTTGTTGTTGTTGTTGTTGCAAACAGAATCACAATCTACTGGGACTCAACAAACACTGCACTCAGCTCAGCAGCCGCAGAGCAGCTGCTCCTCTCACTAAACAGAGTGGAGATAAATACAAGATCAAATGTCAATTGCCTGAAAAGCTCTGACTTCACTTGTTGGCTCTTTACAGCTCCATGTGCATTATTCAAACTGTTGTGATTTGAATATGAAAACTATGACTTGCATTCAAATTCTCCAAATGCTCGAGTAGCACCGGTATTGAATTTCCAGCAGGTGGCGACACATCCAAACCTACAGTTCACCTGGACGCTCGCTGACGTAACACGTCTGTTATTTATGGTAATTACCAGATAATTTGAATGAAACACTGGAGTCATCGCATCAGGTCCAAATGGAAGAAAACAAGAAGAAAACACATTTTAAAATTTTACATTTACTTCAAAACACCAAGAGTTCGACACATCTTCACCAGTTCAACTTGTATGACGTCAAACTCGAGTGAAGTTATAAGTAAAACATCAGTATGTAGAGTCAACTGTGATTTGAGAGGAATGAGCTCCCTCTGATTCCTTTATGTGTTTTTCATCTAACAGACAAATATTTGCCTGCCAACATGCAGACGCTCCCTAACGGAGCCAAACTGGGGCATCCTTGATTAGCTGCTGATCACAGAGGGGAGAACTGTAAATGTTAATATGTAGGTCACAGTGTTGGTGCACAACAACAACGGGTTTGGTTTGATGCTGGAACCGAACGATGCAGCTCAGCATCTTTGAAGTCAAATCAAAAGAGGGAGAGAAAAAAAAAAAAGGCACCACAGTGATAATTTTTATTCTCTTTCACCTCCATGTGCAGCCTTTTCATTTTAATTGTTGTATTAATTGAATTCCCCCTGGCAAACAGCTCTGTGCCATTCATTATTCATCCCATAATGATTTGAATGTTAATTTCATGAGGTTTTCATTAATGGGTTCGCCGTGTTTAGCAGAGTCTCCGTTTTCTGGCTAATGCAGCCTGAAAGAAAAGCTTTCAAACCGAAGAATGTAAAAATCCACACTCTGTGTTTATGAAATGGAAAAGTACATCTAGCTTCCACATTTCCCTAAATTATGAACCATTCACACTGAGCCATCAGACATAATTGGGGAAGAATGGCGACAGGAGTAAAGATGGCCAACAAGCCGCAGTAGTTGAGAGTCCGTGTTTTAGCCTCTGGATGAATGATGATAACGTGGAGCTGATGTGCTGACAGACAGGCTGCTCCAGCTGTTCCCATAATTCGACAGGTATAACACGCTGCCTCGACAGACTGGCACTTAATTAGTCGAGGATTAAGGCCAAACAGCCTCATTTGCACAAACTGTATCATGAATACAAACTGGCCGCCCTCTCTCCTTCAGGGCGCATCAGGGGTAAATGTGAAAAACGCAGAGGTTTGCTGTAAAAAAGAAGAAGATGCTCCGGGCCCCTTCTCTCCAGATTTCTCAACAATGAGGACTCTGGTCCCCCTGCTGAGGGGCACTGTGATTCTGAGCACACGCTTTAACCCTCAAATCCAGGGAGACGGAGATGAAACAGCTTGATTTACATTTAATTCAGATTATGTAAATACACTGGTCGTGTCCCAAACCAAACATGGGGCACAAAGCCGCCTGCAGCTCGGCAAGATGGCCTCCATTGTCATTCAAATTTAAGGAATCAAATATTTCTTTTACACGTGGTCGGGGCATTTAATTGAACTCTTGATGAGATCTAATGTGTTCTCTCTACAAACACTGATAAGGGCTGATTATTTTCAGTTTGTAACCTCCACACACTGATACTGAGTCTGTTTGCTTTTCCTCTCGATTGGAGGGCGACTGTTCCCGGCATCTGCCTCTGCCACCAGGGATGTGCATCTCTTTAATAGAATTATCGAGGAATATCAACTCTGCTCGCCAAGTGCAAGGGTGGAGGCAAATCCCCAGCGGGCATGTGCACGTGCACACGGAGCGAGCACAACTTCCTTCCTCTGGGCGCCGGGGCCTCATGGTGCGTCTGGAGGCTCCAGGACGTCTCCTGCTGACATTAGCATGCATCAAGGTCTATGGTTTATCCATCCCTGTACGTGGGGGTCGTGTTACTTGATCCCGCTTCCCTTGAGGATTTGCTTATTTTGTTATCAATATTTTATGTTTGGTCCTTCCACTCACACTGTGCTGATGACACATCAGCTGCTCACGCTGGTTAAACCAGGCAGGAAGGCACAGAAATCTTCCCTCTTTAGTTTTTGCATTTAAAATATTTCTCCCATTTTCTCCTTTATTCTAAAAAAAAAAGTTGTGAATTTGCCTTTCTAAAAACATATTTCAAAATAGAACAAAAAATCTCATGAAACATCTGTTATTCCATCTCCGATCTGAAGAAAACCATCCCACCCCTCTTTTCTTTCTAGTCTCCATCTGTCAGGTTTGCTGCAGGGAGGCAGAGTGGAGGTGAACACAGGCTCAGAGTCAGCACAGAGACTTTAATGATGAGAAAACAGACCTGTGCAGGCAGAGCAGACGACAAGCAGCAGGACGATCCGCACAAAATCATCAACAGGATCTGACAAAGAGCTGGTGACAGAAGCAGGAACAAATACAGAGCGGGGTAATGAGGAAACCAGGGGGCGTAGGGTCAGTGGGAGGGGGGGGGGCGTGTAGGTGAACGTGGATCAGGTGAGTCTCCAGGTTCTCCGGCTTCTTCCCACAGTCCAAATCCATGCAGATTGGCACTGGTTAAGTACGAATGCTTGTTTGGCGCCTCTCTCAATGCCATCTGGGTTTGCTCCCAGCTTCTCAAAGGACAAACAGGACGGATATAAATTACTTGTCTTCTGAAAATCACCTCATGTGATCCCTGTGAGGGGGTTGACTCCCGATCTATTGGGATTCAAACTGTGGATCTGTGGCTGAAAAGTCTTCAATAAAGGGACAGTTTCCACAGTTTGAGGAATATTTGCTGCAAATATCAAATTTGTCTATTTGATAAACATTTTTTCTGTTTTCGGGAGATATTTGTGAGGAAGAGCCAGAGGCAGAGAGAGTGAGAGACGGACAACACACTGTCAGTTTTGATCTTTTGCTTGTTGACTTGTGTAAAGACACGCTGCGTCCTTACTTCACATGATCTCAGCTTGTGTTCTTATTCTTTTGTTCTGGATCAGAGACAGAAGCTGCCGTCTTCTCCACCGGCATCTTACTTTCCTATTTCATGACAGAATCCGAAGGGGACACTGTCTTGATGTTTGTTTCTGATTCATAATTCACAGATATCGATCGGCACACACGGTGTGAGCAGTGGAGCTGTCTTGTGATCTCAGCGTGAGGACAATTTGTGCTCAAATGATTGGAAAATGTGCTGCCAAGGTGCCTCCTGAGGTGTCGAGGCGCTGAGGTGTTGATTGACCTTTCGCTTCAACATGCTTACACGAGGGGAATCCTCTCACTGAGCGCTGATCGGCTCAAAGCCTCATCGATCGTCGGGCTGTTCAGCGGGAATCTGAACATTGATCTCATCCAAAGAGGAGTCAACTGGAATTCTTATTAATCAATCACCATATTCATGTGTTTTCATCATGAAGTTATTTACTGAATGATTTCATGGTTGTGCTCAACAGAGAGAAGAAAATGCTCATTTTTATTTTCCTGCACAGAAAATGAAGCCGTGCTCTTTCAAAAGCCATAAAACACCATCACCGTGCTCTTGACATTGACTTGCATTACAGTGGCGGCCTCCCCCTCGGTGGCTGTTTCCCCTCCCCCCTTCTGTCCCTAACTCCCACCATCCCCCCCCCTCCGCTCCCTGTGCATTGACCAGTGTTACTGATTGCTCCTGTATCATTGCAGGCACCGTTGTGTTGATTTATTGGCTCGGCAGCGATCTTGATCCCCCTCATTAGCTCTCTCATTACGCTGTCGATCATTTCGCGGTGGGCCATATTGTACAGATTGTACCGAGCTCTATCGAGCCGGCTCCGAACACATTCCCGTGGTCGGTGGTTACCGTGATGGATTCCTCGTTTTTTTCCCATCGTTGTCAGAAATAAGTAAAAGCAGCTCAAGCCCCTGACGACTACATGAGGTGATTTGGTTTTATCTCTAAGTTCCTTCAAAAAAATCTGATTTTAATTAAATCAGACTAAAACAACAACTGGACCATAAATCAGTCCCAGTTTTTACCTGCTCACCTTCTGCTTTATGAGATACGTCCTTCACGCACTTTTGTTTTTGCTGATTAGAGCTGTAACTAATGATTATTCACAGTATAGATAAAGTCTGCAGATTACTCCATTAATCATTTGGTCTGTAATTTTCTTGATTGTTTCCAAGATGTGGGATCCTCTATAATAAGTAT
The DNA here is from genome assembly GCF_024713975.1 of Paralichthys olivaceus. NCBI lineage: Eukaryota > Metazoa > Chordata > Actinopteri > Pleuronectiformes > Paralichthyidae > Paralichthys > Paralichthys olivaceus. Next base: position 10,663,662 of record NC_091102.1, read on the forward strand.
TTACTATTATAACTTTGAAGTGTTGATCTTTCATTCACCATCATCTCATCCAAGTTTAATTTTGTCCAACACTTTATATCCAAATACCTGGACAGTGAATTATAGCCATCAGTGTCTGTAGAGCTGAAGCCTGCTCTTTGTTTAGTGTTAACATGCTAGCAGTGAATAGATGCTGTGTGTAGCTGAGCACATCAACAAAATTATTGATTGTTTGTGCATCATATGGAGGTTTAAGTTTCCAATTTGATGCGATGAGCAAAGTAAACAGCTTTAAAAACATCTGTACCAGCTGCTGCTGTGTTCGTGTGCATTCATCATCGAAGTAAAACACAATGCCTCTGAAGGATGTTTGTCTCAGTTGACTCTGAATGTATGAAGCTGCTGTCTCAGGTTTGTCTGACTGACGTGCTCATTGACTGTAAATGGTTTAAAGATGGCTGACATGACTGCTCCCCAAATGTGAAGCGATTGTCATCTAGTGGCTGGCTGCAGTATAGGTCATTAATCCCGCCTCCTCCAGGTTAGCAGATTGGACATAGGTCAACAAAGACTCAAAATCTCAAATTGATGTTTGTACAGGTGCAAATGTTTCCATGTTTTATTTTGTTATTTGATGCTGTAGAGACAGACAGGGGAGACTGACTTGTGATCAGGTTGAGTGCACACATCGGCTGGACCACGCTGCCGCTGCTCCATTCCCCTGATCCCTACTGCGCTCCAAATGTGCAAGATGGTGGCTTTCATATCCAGAATATTGTGGCTTCATTTCTGGGTAGTAGGAGGAGGGGGAGACGTGTCGTCCATCTTTATGTCTGTGGTCATGCATGAAGGCTCCAGTGAAATGACCTTGTGGGATTAAAGTGAAGATTGTGAATCACAGGAATATAGTTTGTGAGCCACTCTGTTGTTTTATTTTCCACTAATATCTTTTTATGAACTTAATAAATTATGTTTCTATTTATCAATAACCATAATGGGTCTAAGGAACTCTGTATATTCTCTCTGTTGCATTTTTATTTTCACCATGAAAGATGAGCTAAGACCATTTTTGTCACAACAGCTGTATCTTCTAATTTCTACAGCACTAACTCAAGTCAGTCACCCTTTAATAGGATTTCCATAAATCTACTAAATGGGTTTAAACCTCAGCCTCGCTCTGGTGTGGATTTCATAAATCCTTATATGGAATATTTTTTCTAAACTGTTCAAGATGCACACAATTTGACAGAATTAGTTCTGTCTCAGCCAGGTCCTGCATGGTCTCACACACACACTGTCTCCACGGGGCTGCAGCCCGATGAAGTTAATGGGATTACAGAAGAAGCTGCTAACCCACGATTTAACTATCAAATGTTTAAGAGCGTTGCAGAGCTAATGAGGGCACTCCTCATCACACATGAAGGGCAGTGTTATTGCTGCGGTTTATCAGATGACACCAGGGACTCGGAGGTCAGTGCTTTTATTTGCTATATTAAAGTCTGTCTCATGCTTCTCGTGCTCATAAACGGTGTTATGGAGGTGAAACGAGGATCGTGTCTGTCTGACAGGCCTTCAGAGACCAAATAAAGCCCTCGGCTCGGCTGCTCCAGCTGTTGACGAAGCTGTCAAGTCAAACCTGATGTCAGGAGACACTATCTTCACTTGTCATATGACACAAATTCACAGTTTACATAATCAGTCTTTTTAAAGAATAAGTCAGGTGACATTTGATGTTTTCCCACGGGAAGACTAAAACCAATAATGTTGCCATGGTTCTGCCGCCTTGTTGAATGTTTGAGGGACTTTGTGTTCGGAAGACTATTTTTGTTGGGACTGTGTTTTGTATATTTGGATTTTTGGTTTTGGTCTTTGAGTTTCTCATTTCCTGTTTTATTTTGAAGCCACATTCCTTGTTACTTCCTGTCTTTGTACTGTTTCCTGCTCCTGTGATTGCACCTCATGTATTTCACCTGAGTTCAGCTGTTGATCAGTGTCTGTGCTCTCAGTCCTGTGAGTCAGTTCATCTGCTGTTCAGGTGTGTGTCTGTTTCCTCATCATGTTTCTGCTCCCTGTGTGTTTGTGTTTTTGTCCTTGGCTCCAGTTACGATTGTTTTCTGTGTTGATGGACACTTTAGTGTTAAATCTTTGTGATAAGTCACAGAACCACTTCTGCTCGTCTCTGTATCTGCACTTGGATCCAGAAAATGCCCCAAAACATAAAAATACGTTATCTTACCAACTAAATTTGCATTTGTATTAAAAACCTGATGTTTTCCCATCGTCCATTGAGTCAGTCGAACATTTGCTGCTGTAAATCTAAAGCCTCTCACACTTAGTTTAGATCTGAGGCTGAAAATGATCCCAACAAAAACACTGTTTACTATTGTTGTCATGGTTTGTTCTGAACCTTCTTAACATAAGACCAGGTTTTAAACATTTGTGGCATCAGAAATGAAGAATGAGAAGCACTGGTATCAGGATTACGAGGGTTTCAGTCTTTGATGGCATTTCTTTACAGGAAGGAAAAGGTTGAATTCTTTAAACCTCCTTTATTTAAACCTTAATTCTGTCATGTTTTCAACACATATGTCATTGTCAGTATTATTCCTGCTTGATATCAATACATGAATTTACCTTCATGATATTAACAATGGCTCTGTATTGTCACTGAACTGTGAAAGCAGCTGGTGCATAATTTTTTGTTTATATGATTTTATTTATTTCAATAGTTTTGCTCCTGTGTGTCACATTAATGTTGCAGCAATTTGCAATTTTGAATTCAGACATGGGGAATATGATGGTTAACTGATCCACTGTCATTGTACTGCTGCGCTGATGAGAGCAACTCTGTGTATTGTTTGAGCTTTGTTATTTGGATTATATTATATAAAGGGGGAAAGCAATGCTTAAAAAGGTGGTCATGCATAATTTACTACTGTTTACAAATCATATTTTAGATGAGTCTGTCCTTTGTTGGGAATGACAGCAAAAGATGACACTTAGAAAGAAATAGATTTTAAAGAAATAAATCTGGTATGTATATTGTTTTAATGTTTCCAGTGATTTCAAGTTAGATTTGGTTTGAAGGAATCAGTTTATTTGCAGTGTTGTTTTTTGCCTTTACTTTTTCCCCATGATTCATCTCTCTCCCTTCTTTGTTAATACCACCCATCATTCACCAGAACATTGATGACAAAGAACACGGTACAATTCAGAATTTTAAAAACAACGAAGAGATAATCGTCATGACTGCCGAATGGAAATTAAAATGCATTGACTCACAGTTTCTTATCAAACCTTGAAACATTCCCAGCGGTGTCAGGATATAAGAAACCTTCTGGTCCTAAAGTGCTGGTCGATATAACATCACAGTTTTCAGATTGCCGTGTTGTGATGATTGGTGCCGATGATTAGCAGAGTTGCAGCTGCTTGCTTTCACACCAGTGAATGAATTAATCAAGACAACAAAGACGAGCTAATCACTGTTTTAACATTCACCCATTAAATGAAGTGATGGCTAATTACTGTTTGTGCTTTAACACAGGCTTTTGGGGATTTTCTAAATTACTTTGAAGAGACAAATATCATCTCTTGATGATTTCTCAAAGAACTTATTCCAACCTCACACTGAAGATAGCAGGGTTTTATTTTCTCTTTCATCTGCACAGAAATACAAAATCTTTATCCTTTATTTCATCTGTTTGTGATACGTACATTTAAATTAAATTCTCCTATAAATTCTTTAATCATGTCAGAGAATTTGCATTTATAAAGGGTCAGTTCACCCAAATAACGAAAAACATACTTCACCAATTACCTCTAGGCAAAGTAGGTTGATTTGTAAAGGATATTTCAACAAAACAATTCAATGTAAAATAAAAAAAAACATCACGAAAAAAAATGTAAAAGCAACATAAGACATAAAAAACTACAATATTACCTCAAGATACTACCTCTGGATGGATAATGGCGGAAAAATACACAATTTGAATACTTTTAATCTATTGTTTAAACCAAGGGATCTAAAGAAGTTTTTACTGCGTAAATGAAACATATGTAACAGTAACTGTTTTATTTTTGAGACAGAGTTTCTTCTAACACTCTTTAACCCTCTAACAAATTATTTTATCTTTTAAAAGACAAAAATAAAACAAAACTGTTGTAACATTTACTCTAAATTCCTGTGAGCGACTGATGTGATCCCGACACACTCGTCACTCTTCTTGTGTAAACATGCAGCTCTGGTGTATGAAAGCCATGACAGATATTGATCAGTTCAGACTTGTGATATTTTCACCCTTTCATTACATTTATATCTCATTGCAAACAAACCTAATGCATTTCCTCAGTGTGTCCAATCAAAAACTGCAGCTCTGCTTTTCCCAAGGTCAGGAAAGCAATAATGGGGGAATAAGAGGCGACTTAAACCACAATCATTTTGTCCTCTTCATAAGTCTCTCCGTTGTAAAGACGGCCGGCCTGCTCAGTGAACTGTGAGCTCTGTGCTGCAGCTCTCTCTGCTGTCACACTGGGGAATAGGTTTTTTTTTTAACAGAACACAAAGCTGCAGGGAAATTTTCAAGGAAAAGGGAAAATACAGCGAATTTATTTGGCAAAACAATTGTTATTTGAATCGGCTGTGTCCGTGTGTTATTCAATTGATCCGTTAATAATCAGTTCAGCTTGTGAACTTACTGACTGGCTGCTTCATAAATAATCAGAATGCTTGAGGAGAGGCTTGATAATCACAAAGACGAGTTGTTGTGATCAAAGGGGGAAACGTTGACCACACCGGTGCATCATTTTTATATTCGTACATGCATGTTACTGTACATGTCAGTTCAGGTCAGGGGCAGAATCATAATTCAGGCCAAGAATTGGAGTCCATCCCAGTCCGCCCAGTTCAGAGCCCTGTAGCAGACCATCACATTTCTAATATTTCTGGCTGACGCTGTTTGTTACAGACTAGTTATGCATTTAACTCATAATGTTCATCTGAGAGGAAACAATGAGCCTGCAAGTCAAAAGTCTGACTTCTCTTCCATTTAGTGTGAATCTGAAAACTGACTTTCAAGGCTGCTATGGTGATGGATGAACCCTTTAAAACTGTCAAGGAGGCACCATCACTCATAGTAAATGATTCACTCACATTTATTAGAGCTGAATATTCGATACAACAACGACAGATATGATGATTTTACTGACTTATTAACTGATGAGCATTTGTCTGTGGAGAGGGCCTTTCCCATTAGATGCATGGATTCTCTGAGATCCATCAGCTAATTTCTACTCGCTGTAATCACAGGTCCTGTGAAAGTTCAGCGGACAGCGAGTTCAATTGGAAACTGTACTCATATATTTGTCCTAATCATAACATGAGATCCATTAATGAGCTGTTGTGTGAGCTTTCCATCATATCACACTGTCACCAGATGATTCCACAGTCAAGAATAAAGATTGAGCCACAGCTGTTAAGTAAACATGGATCACAAGTCCTTTCATGTGACTTCAACTTTACAACCACCACTGTATATCCCCACACCCCACCCCAGAGCCCCAACACCCTGAACTGATAACAGTCACTATTGTACATCTGATTAAGTGATTTAGGTGACAAGAGAAAATAAATTAGATTATTGGAACAAGAGAATAGGAAAAGAAAGAGAAAAAGAAGTTACATTATCTTGATTAAGTTTCCTCTGAAAAATCAAAATCCAAAAGTCCATATCATGTGAGCGTGTTATTAAAGATCATGTCATGTGATGCTAAGCTCTCATGAAGTGGGGCTGTATGCAGGAGCGTTACTCTAGTGACCTCATTACAATAGAAATGATCTGGGAGCAGAACAAAGTACTTTTGGAAATCACGTAACCATGGCGGCATTAGTTCTCCTTAAATAGACATGAGGGTCGGTCATTCATTTTTAGTTAGGTAAGACCTTTGTTTGTTTACTGAAGCCTGCATCAAACTTTAAATCTGACCCATCATGAGTTTGTTTACTCCTCTGATTAATCAACTGTATCTGACTCTTTAGAAACTGGCCTCCGGAGGAGAATGCAAACCAGCCAGAGGCGAGCTGAGGCAGCGTGTCGACAATGAGCGAGATTGTGTTGGCAGAGCGGCGCAGGAAGAGATGACGTATTTGACAATTTTCACATCGCTTTTGAAATGTATTCAGAGCGGTTCAGAGGGGGTTCGACCTCAGCGGTTATAAACAAAGAGCAGCACTGTGTGAAAATCCCAGTAGATTACACTCAACAGCTCACAGCTTGTGTAACATATTATTCTGGATATTATGTAAATTGCAAGTGGCTAAAACTTCCCAGACAAAAGGATTTTTATAGTTAAACCACTCTTTCTGTTCTCCAGTCTCTCCATTAAACTGATGTTTGTTTTCTCTTTTTGTTACAGAAATACACTCCTGTCTTTTGATATGCTAACAAGCAGGCGGCATGATGGTGAGAGCCTGCTCGTCCAGATGTCCACCAATCTCTCTGCTCTGCGTAATTTTGAATGATTTGATATTCATGACCTGCTGATTTGAAAACTGCCTGCAGCCAAAAAGCCTTGTGTGGATGAAATATAAATTCATATACATTTCTATCTGCTGGCTTGTTGTTCATGCAGCAATCAGTGTCAATCATTTTTGCCTTTGCCACCTGCCATAACACCATAATACTGCTGCACAAGAAACACATTTAATTTGACCGCTGTTTTTTTAAAGAATAATTCCAGGTAATTTTAAATTGTATTTTGTTTTGACATGTGTTGCAAATAAATCAATTGGTTGAGAAGTTAATTGATGTGATCTGTGAACACAACAGCATTGTTAAAATGTTAAAACGACAAAGTCAATACTCATGAGGCAGAGAAACAACAATTTACTCAAGCCAACAGTTTAACCCTGTTGGAGGTAAAACCAAAATGATTAAGAACCAGTACTGTCATTAATATTTATTCCTCACCTGTATTGTATTCAAGGTGTGAAGACCAGAATAAGAGCTGATAATAAGAATAACTCAGAGGTGATAAAAACAAGCTGCAGGAGGTGACTGTTCAGAGCTCAGGCTGATGTGTGAATATAACACAGTGTGTCTGCTGCTGTTCAGGAGGAGAACCTGTTCTGAGCTCAGTAAAAACTCCCTGTCTGTTTTTCTTGATGTTTTTTTTACTTGTGCCATCATTAAATTGATATTTTAATTTGTCCAAAACTGTTTATGTTGTTTACTGTTTATTACATCATCAAAAAATATGTAATCAGCCTATAGCAGAGCATCGTTCCATTAATCCGGCCCAAAGCACCATGTATCTCAGGACATACAGAGTATAGACTTATGTAAAGATGGACGATGTGACCGTCACCAGCACAAAATGGCAGCGACCACATCCAAGATATTTTGGCCTGATTTTTGAACAGTGGGAGGAAGTGGAGATGTTTCGTTCATCTTTACACTCACTCACCGTCACAAAACAGAAACTCGAAATGGTCATGAATTCAGAACAGAAACTCAAATCAGTTTTTAATCTCAACCACTTCATTGGCTAACAGCAATTTGAATGCATTAAAGAGGACAAAGGAGTAACACAGTTATTCTTGGGCCTGTTCGTGCAAATCCATTATTACATTAAACACTGAGTGCAGAGAGGAATAGAGACTCTGCAGGTGATGTTTGATAAGTTTTCAAGGTGATCACAGCCGTCCTGTTCCTTTTGTTACCAAATGTAACAGCTCTCAGACAGACAGCACACGTCTTTGTGCGATGAGAATAGAGTCTATCTCCTTCCTCTGTGGTTCACTGCAGAATATGTTCACGTTGCTAAAACCGTCAGACATTTTAATGAGCTGAGCCCAGAATACTTTCAGGGATGATTAGGGTTGCAGGCTACTTTGCCACAGCTCTGGAGAGCTCTGTCTTGCAGTGTTACATAATTAGTTCTCTTTTTTGTTTTCTTTTTTAGTCATGTTTTTTTCCAGTCCTCTCTGCAAAACTGAGATATCTTTTAAGATGTATTTCTTTTAATGCTCTGTTCCTGAGTAAAGCAATACGTTTTCAGTGTAGAGCAGTTTAAAGTGCACTAATCAAATTATGCATACATCAGTGCTTCCCAAATATCTATTAACACAGCGTCCTCCTGGGACTAGTCTGCTAATTTCAGTCGGTGAGATAACCAGCGGTGTATAAAAGAAGTCCACCGGCTCAGAAACATTGTTCTCATGGGAACATGGCAACTCTCAACAGATGTTGTTCTCCTGCAGCCAGTGAAACATAATAAGAGACAATATGGTCAACACTCCACAGGTTTGTGTCCTCTTCAGCCGGAGCAGACAGCGAGCAGATTTCTGATCAGAGAGTCGAGCCCTGCTGCTCCGAGGCGACTGTGGACCACCTGTCTGCACACACAGAGCCACAGGGGTTTAACATTTCTATACTCAAACAAAGATTTGTCCATGTATCTTTACTATAAGAAGCACATGTTAGAGACTGTCTTCATCGTGACATTCAAAACTGGGAGAAAAATTAAATATGTAAACGCCTTTTCTCAATATTGTGTGACGATTATACTGCTGCTTGAATTAACAGTTCAACCTATTCTGCTGCCCACTCAGAGTAACATTTGAAATGACAAAGAAATAAAGTTTTTCAGATTCTGTACATCCAAACCACTCTGTGTAGACCTCACTTAGAAATGATGGAGAAATAATATTGTATGGAAAATCATTATCAAAAAGGGGTGAAGCTCAAACCATTAAAATCAGGTTAGTGCTTTATTTCACAAGTTGATTCTCTCCTTATATTCTTCTAATAGTATCTTGGTAGTTTCTTTGAAATACATGTGTTATATAATACCAGAGGGAATACGATTAGAAGCTGCAGTTTTAGTTGTGTTGAGTTTGAAAACAGCTGAGGTGAGCAGTGATACCCAGTGGAACTGCTTCATTTAAAAAAAGTCAATATTAAATACATTTTGACTTGTAATTTGAGGCTTGATTCTTACTGTATATCGACGTGTGTGCTGTTTTGGATGTTGAATTGTATACACCTTTGGTTACTGGCTTTGAGATGTAACCCAGTTAAGCGTTTATACAGCAAATATCTAACTAGCACATACCTTTGAATTATAGACTTTATTTGTATCTTGCCCCAGGATATATCTGAAGAATATCATGTGTGGGAATGAAATAGTTCAAATGTCTTTCAGGATTTCTTTAATCTGTTCTTGCTCTGGTTCAAATGCCAGATGCTGATCCACATGTGTTTACTGAGTGTAAATGTTCCTTTGTGCAGCGTCCGATGACTCTTATGTGATGAGAACAGAAATGACCTCTGACCTGGTGCCTGTTATTCACACGTTATGACCAGAGCTGATTGTGTAAGAGATGCTCATGAAGACTCTCTGTCCTATAGGAGGCTGCAGGGTTCAGCCTTTCTCTCTCCAGGGATGTGGAGGAGGAAGGTACAGTTACATAAGAGTGAATTATATATATAATTAGAATATACTGTGGCAGCTTTATCCATCTCTGATCCCAGAACAGTGTGATGTGATGTTCTGATTCATGGATGCTCACACAGGGAGCTTTTCTAATGCATATAAAATGTTACTTCTCTTTCACAAACGTGATTTCACTTTTCAGAACAGTGAATGTTACGTTAATCTCGGATGTGTTTTTAAATTGATTTACTGGCATAAAGACAAAACTAATCTGGAAAGATGATGCCACCAAATAATTGTATCTAATTTAGCTGTTTTTAAATCAGGACATTTCAGGACAATAGTGGGAGACTTGAAGAAGAAGACTTAGTTATTTCTTTGATAATAATAATATAATATAATGTCAATCTGTACAGAGCTGGAGCTTGTGGTTAACACAGCCCAACAAGACTGAAAGCTGGGGCTAGCAGCTAACATGGCTAAGCTCCATGGTAAACAACGAACCTACAATCATCTGTAACACTTTGCTGTTAACACATTTAATCTTCATAAATCAATTCAATGCAAAGTATTTAACATAAAGGACTTTTTTTCATTTAAATTGCAGTTAAATGTGACTTTATCTAAAAATTCTAACAACATATTATCAGCAAATCCTTTGCTGCTGCAAAATAAATAAACTCAACCTCTTTATTTTCCCTGTTTATAGTATTTGCTCTACTTTTCTATTAAAGCACCTAAAGGACAGAATAAATATTTCAGGCATTAACTAAATCACTCTGTCCTGTTGTCATCACGCTGTTGCCAAAATAGCTGATGCACAATGAGTCATTCATCAAGCTCCAACCACAGCAATTCACGCTGTTGTTGGGGGGGGGGGGCTGCTCTCCACAGATTCACACAGAGATAAAGGAGCACTCGAGCCTTTTAATTATTCTTCACGACCATTTGTCATTCCATATAACACACAGTCGTTCTTCATAAAAGCAGGTGATTTCCTTCATCGTGACCAAATTGTCTCTCGAGATAAGATTAATGGCAGAATGTCTACTTGACTGTCTCTAGCTGTGAGGTTTGGTTGTAAATTCATCACTAATACATGATAAAAATATATAAATTGATAGTTGAAGACTTTAATTTAATTTAATTTCTTAAAGGTTTAGTGTGTTGGATTTAGTGACATGTATTGGTAAAGTTGCATGTTGCAACTGAATACCCATCACCTCACCCTGCCCTTCCATGACAGAGAACCTGTGGTAGCCTTCAGTTATAGTCATACAAAACTCAAAAGGTGTGGAGTTTGTCCAGTCTGGGCTACTGTAAAAAACATGGCAGCCTCCCCAGTGAGGACCTGCCCCTGATGTAAACATAAAGTATTTGAATTTAGATGATTAGACAAGGGTGAAAGTTTTTATATTCAATTTCTGCCAATTGATCCTTTTCAGCTAAATCTTACGCACTGGACCTTTAAAACCACCAGTACAATTCAGGGTACAGACTTTTTGTCGTATGTGTGACAGCAGGGATTTCATCACTAATTTGCTTCCACATCATTGAAGCAATGAGTTACTGTTATATCCCACACTATGTAGTATTTTCAGACTACAATATTAATGCTTCAGCTTTATACCATAGGTCTATCAGCACTGGTTCCCTCAGTTGGAACAATATTTCTTGATTTCAATTGATTTTTAAATTCAATCACTGTTCATGCAGGTTTTTATTGTTAAAGAGGAAAATGGTTTAAATCCACAGCTAGAAAAGCAGCTGCGACCTTAACCTCACACTACATTGTGAAGCATGTGAGTGTGGAGGCTCAGACCTTGCTGCACCAAGAGTTAACCCTGATAGCAAGCCACCATACATCACTGTCAAAGCACAGACCGGTCCAGCTTCACACAGGTAATCTATTTGTCCCAGTAACTATGATGTCATTTCTTCCTGGTTTCTCACTAGCCCAGCAAAATAACCACATTTTACTCTCTCTCTCTCTCTCTCTCTCTCTCTCTCACACACACACACACACACACACACAAACATGCACATACAATGTCACTATAGTGTACTCATACCTGGACCGACATTTTTGCTCTTTCTGTATTTTAAACATTAGTTTTTTCATTGTATCATATAATTATTATTATAATTAATAACCAAAAACAGTGTGTAATATACTGTGTAATGTGTAATTTCATTTAGTCAGGTGCAATTTCCTAATGTCTGTTGGTTTAGCTTTTATAGCTACTTGGTAACGTTGCTCTAATGTACACTAAAATGATGCATATGTTATGTTCTATCTTTCTACGTTTCTGAATGACATTGTGCTTTTTTCCCCAAATCCCTTATCGAATGCTTATGTAATGAATGTTTGTTTTACGTTTTATTTGCTGCATTTTAAATAGGGTGTAGAAGTAATGCTGACTTTAATCTGTCCTGGTTATTTCATACATTTCACACAGTATGTTATGTACAGCTCCAGTGAAAGCTCTCAGTGTGCAGTCTTCCCAGTCGCTGACATAACTCCTCTATATTCTTGGACCTCATCTCGACCTCTTCGCTCTCACACTCCTCATCCTGCTCTACATTCTGCTTATGTAACGTTACATAACTTAATGATTTGCTGCTTTTCCCAAGGATGAAGTCGGTGGATCAGGAGATTTGACATCAATTCAAAAGCTTTTAGTGTTGAATGCTGCTGAAACTTGTTGTGATGTTTTGCTTTAGCTGTGAACTGACGTTATTTAACCCCAACAAAGTGTGTTATGTGAGAGATGGGGATGGAAATCGTTGCCCTGAGAGTCCGAGTGGATACGTACCAATGTCCTCTTAATGGATCCTCATGTCTTTGCTGGGTCAGCTGTGCATTAGAGGAAATGTTCCTAACCCACAGAAATAGTCAGCACAATGTTCAGCAGCTTAATGGATCAAAGGAGGGAGGGGGGGGAATAAAGTTTAAGCAAAGAATGTGAAAGTTTGAGGCTACATTCTTACCTTGAATTTGAAAATGGCTTTTTCACACAAAAATGATCTCTGTCCACACAAGCTGTTTGGCTCTGTATCAGTTTTGATCCCCATCCATGCCAACACACCTGAAAACACACACTGGTCTTGTGCATGCTGTCTACACAGGAGCTGCTTGAATAATAGCTCATCTCCCCTTATGTGTGTAGTTGTGTTATTGTAGATTGCAAAATGTACCTGCACTACAGTTAGTGTAGCAAAGACAACAGAGTCAGCAACACTTCTAATGGATTATTTTACATTCACATCTGATATGAGCCTGAAGAATCAGGTTGCAAGAGTCTATGTTTTTGTTCCAAACACCTCAGTTTCTGTCCTTCCAGATCAAAACGCAGCTCGAGAGTTTTCAAAATAAAACGAGGCCGGCAGCGTTTCTAAACATCTCTGTTTCAGTGACTCTAAAAGTCTAGTGTTGATGTAGCCTGAGACTTTGTCCTAGTTTCTTCCTCAAATCAGTTTAAAAGCTTATAATAGCAAGACTGAACTGAAGCACAAATCCTACAAGAGGCACGAGCCAAACTCTCAGATCAGCTCAGATGATCAGGCTGGACACAGATGGACGTTGCAGAGATGTAAAGAGATACCGCTCCGTATACATCCGTCCTCTAGAGTCCCATCTCTGGACATGTTTTGGAAACAAGCAAATCAATCAGTGTCAATTAGAGCTGCGTTCAAAGTAAACCACATCCTGGGAGTCAGACGCTCATTCTGCACTTAACAGCAGGCAACACAATTAGGCCTCAGCAAACCCCTCTAAAGTGCTCCGGGTCTGAGCGGATGAAGCGGCGCAAATAAAAGGCTCTTATTGTCCTTTTATCTCCACCGCTCTCAGGTGCAGGAGAAGAGGGAAGCTGCACGGGGAAGCTCCTGCGTTTCCCATCTTTCATGTTCCTGTCAGACATCACAGTTTGGTGAATGCCATTCTGCATAAGTGCAACGATACTCAAAGCCCCCACGTCTCTGCCCCCCCGCCGCTGTTCATATACATCGTGGTACCTCTCTGCTGAGGTTCAGGGCAGCAGCACATTACAGCATCTCTCCTCATAGATTTCCTAAGGAGAGCCGGTACAGTCACTTCCTCTCCTGCTGCGCTCCATAAAGGTGAGAACACTGCACTTTAGCAGCTGAGTCTAAATCAGGCTCAGAGACGTGGGAGCATAATCACATCTGACTCGAAGTGTGAAACACAGAAGCTGGTTGCGGATCCGTTCTCCCACATCACCCTGTGTGACGCTATATTTGATACTTCATTTGCATACACATAACACGATGCTCGGTTGGTGTGAACATCAAGGAGCTGAACCTTCAGACAAAGACAGACAAAGACTCTGTTTCTAAATTCATTATTGTATATTTTATGTATTTTTTTTAAGATGGGAGGAATTGCTGGTGTCATTGAATATAGATATTTCAAAATGATTGAACTGATTGTTATATGAAATCTAAAATGATTGTTTCTGATTCCTTTAGGGGCGATATTTACATTGTTTATTGGTTCAGGCATCGTAAACAACAAAGCATGTTTCATACACAAGGAAAAATTCAAAGTGTTTCACATAATCTTGAAAAAACACTGAGAAAAATCATTAAAGGGATAAAAAATATACATGCATCTTCTCAAGCAGAGCGCTGGTATGTGACCGTCATTGGTGAATAAATGCATACAGCTGTTTCATCATGGATGATTTGATTAAAATGCAATATTCTATGTTTCTCCTTGTTTGTTATTTCATGACTTTTTCTTTTTCTTTCCATCCAGATGAAGCTAAAAATCAAAGAATATATTTGATCTGAATGGAAGCTGGAGCACCACTCTGTATGAAAAGGTGGGTAAATATCGATGACCTCACATGTTTCCTGGGTGCTTGGTGCTTTGGCGTTCTCTCTCTTTTGTGGTCCCGGCCAGTTTCTGTGGCAACATGATTTTGAAAATAGCTCCCCTCTCTCTCTCTCTTTAACGGCCCACTGCTGTCGCAAGTTCCTGCTGGCTGCAGCCCACTCCTGATGCATGACTCATTCATTGCTCATTATCATCCCACTCTCAGTTCATCCTAACCATACAGCCCCCCCCCCTTTCTCCCTGGCTTGGATATCTGATGGAGATGGTTGTGTGGGGGGCGGGGTGCATAGTGGCTACCATACAGCCAGTGCATCCATGCTGCTATTGGCTGGTGGGATGCGTTTAATCTGCTGTGACTGCTACAGGGTCCGCCCCTGCGCTCCTCCCCCTCGCTCTGATTGCCCCGGCAGCAGCATCCGTACACAACACTGTGCCGTCTCTGTTCCAGGGAGAATATCAGCTCTGCACAGGGAGGAGAGGATTAGCGCAGCCACTCAGCTCATCTGCATACACACATTCCCAGAGAAGCACATGAGCACCCAGGGCTGCACCTCTTTTGTATAAAACCTGGCACCCCTACTACACAGGGCTCCACTTGATCCACTGTCACTGCTGTGAGAGGATTTAATAAGGACCACTGTTTTACTTTTTCTTTTTTGGACTCCAGACTCTTTTTATCATTTTAATTGCTGTTCTGTGATGTCTCTGTTTAACTGGGACAATGCAAGTAATATCGTTTGATGCAGACTTGCTCTGAGCATCAAGGAGCTTCACCTTCATCCTTTCTACTTTTCTACTGGATTTGTTCCGTGATCTTGTTTGGGAAACTGCAGCAGCAGAAGCAGAATGCCATCCAGAGAGTCCTACGAGGTTCACAAGGAGGATAAGTCCCTGGTGCAAAAGGCCAAGCGAGAGGCCAATCAGGAGGATATTCTGGCTGCCGCTCTGGGGATGAGGATGGGGCCACAGAAACCTCCAGCCGCTTTCTGGCAGCCACTTAAACTGTTCGCCTATTCACAGCTCACCTCACTGGTGCGCAGAGCGACACTGAGGGAGAGCGACCGGACGCCCAAATCTGAGAAAGTCCACAACTTCAAGGTGAGGCCAAATCTGCTCAAAGAACTCTTGTCAGCTGTTGCATCTCCAAAAAATGTTTCATTTAATTTCGTCATATGGGGCCTGAGGGCTACTGCTCATGCTTCCCTTGAGGTAGATGGAACCAGAGGGGGGTGGTGTGTTACTGAGCAGAAGAGAGATTGAAAAACAGAGCTGTATGGGTCTGTCCAGTGAGCCTTCATCAAAAGAAAATCTGTCGGGTGGTCGGTGGTCCACTGCTGTTAGTTTTGAGCACCAGATGGACAGATTAGGCCGAGCGAGAGGGGAAACAGTGGAGGAGTATATCCCTGTTTGGCTCACGCTGACTCTCCTAGTTTGGCTGGTTAATGGGATGGAGAGCAGGGGGTGATATATTACCTTCAAGGCTTTCAAACTGCTGATGCTCACTGGTCTGTCTCTGCTGCTTTGTTCCCTCACAGTGCTGAATGTTGCTTTTTACAACAGTTCCTGTGTTTTAAAGCTCACACAACCAAGGAGGGGCTTAACATGTGTGTGAGTTTATAATAAAGATACAATAAGACTTCAATAACGTGTGAAATCTTTTAACTTCAAAACTTTTCAGAGTAAGCTCCTGGCAAACAAATTGATGAACATATTGAACTTTATTGTTCTCTATATGGCAAAGCTTGGGGCATAAATATGTATTGTGTTGTCTTCCCTGTTTGAATTATTCAATTGGGTTATGCAGAGATGGCTTTTATTCAACACTATAAAGCAACACTTCAGTTTGACCCCTACATTTTATATCCCAACCTCTTATATTAATTACTCTAAGTGAATCCACTAACCAGCTACACTTTAACATTTTTATTACTTATAAAAATGCATGACACAATGATTCAAAAGCAGAATAAAGAATAATTACATGATCGTATGCAGTCAAAAAAATATGATTTATATTTTTAGATTCTGTAAACACGAAAATCACTGCTTTTCATTACTGATCATTACTTTTTGTGACACAGTGGTTGTGGACAACAGAAAAAGCAGCGTCTCTTTTGCCTGTATCTGTTATTGACTTCATGCAGAAGAACCGGGGGAGTTGTGTGCTTGCGCTCGCTCCCGCAGGCCTCCCTGATTGGCTGAGCTGTTGTTACCTGGTGGAGAGCAGTGGTTCCCAGCTCTACGCGAGCATCCCGGCTCCTCTTATTGTCTCCATAGCAAAATTTCCCTGACAACTTCCACCAAATGTCAAAACCCTACTGTGCCATAATGGCCTGGCCTCCCCGTGCTCTGAGACACCCGCCTCAGTGTTGTCAGTTTGAGGGTCTGTGTATACAACAATCCTCCTCCTCTGCCTCATTTAAGATGGCAGCACCTTCAGGTCTTCGGGCCTGTTGTGAGGAGGATGAGGTGTCCGTAGAAAGAACTACCTGCTGCTTTGACGCCGCTCTTCATCACTAACGTCCTTCACTGTCCTCCTCTCTGTTGTAGGTCCACACCTTCCGAGGGCCTCACTGGTGCGAGCACTGTGCCAGCTTCATGTGGGGACTGATGGCCCAGGGGGTCAAATGTGCCGGTACGTGATGTTCTATATGTTAACACATGTCTTATGTAAACTGCTCAATCATTTCACACAACACTCCCTCATTGCACTCATGTACAAAGTGAGCATTATACTGTATATAGGTTACTTGGTTTTTAGTGCATCTGGTGCTGGATTATTCCATTTTAATCTGAAATCCCAACAGTGGTTTGTGGATTATGGGTTGTATAACTGACTGATGGACTTGGTGGCTCTATAGATGTGATGCAACTGATATGTTTAAGCTGAGTGTTATTTTTGACCCACTTTTTTTTTTCATCGGGCTTGTGAATGGTCAAACACGCAGAAGAATGGATTTTAAGCTATGGTGACAAAGTATTGCTCATTTTTCTTATTCACAAATAACAAGTACTCACATCTGTCAGATGATAACAAACATTTTTCAGATAAAAATCAGCAGCAGTATGAACCAGAAAACACACACACAACATACGGCTAATTACATCCCATACATCTGAATAAAATTCGGGTTTAAGCTCCAGTCTCTTTAATATGATGAACGAATGACACATAGCTCGACAAACAATGAGCCCCTTGTTCCTTAAAAACAATTCAACTCCACTCCAAGAGAATGTTCAGCATTTATAAATATTTCTTTATATGGTGTGAAAGATTAAATATACTCATATCCAGCTCTGTGACTAAAATAAAATGGTTCCGTTAGATTTGTCTCTTTTCGTGTCAACCAGAGATTTTTATTTTATTGTATCCATCGTTAGAATTCCTCTCCCTTCCCAGAATAGAGCGATGATGCAGTCTGATGTGTGTTTGATGTTTTATTGATGAAACAAAGTGTGTCACACAAATCTGCGGGAGTGCTGATATCAATTATTAACGTCTGGATTTTGAAAGCTGACAATATCAAAATAAAGGGCCCCGTATGTTTGGAGCCCATCTTCCTCCACTGGTAGGCCACCATTCCTTCAGACTCAACCACAGCTCCCAGAATCTAGGCCAGCAAGGACTCACATGATGATCAAATTTGCATACCAAAAAAAGTCTTTTTCCACCGCCCCCTTTCTTCTTTTGAATGTGCAAACTGTTTTTTGGACGAGTGCCAGAAAGCCAGCCTCTGCTTGAGCTTGTTGTGCCACATTTCCTCATCAGAGTCCACCCCCCCAGCCTCATCCCATCATGCCCATGAAGGAAAACAAAGCTGGCATGTCTCTTTAATGAGGAGCAGAGCTCGGAGCGTGGGGAAAGAGCTCCGTTTCCACACACATTACAATACAGCGGCTTCAACTAAAGAGCTGGGTCACGCAGCTCAGCCCCTATTTAACTTAAATATTTTGGGGAAAAAACTCCAAAAACAAAACATCAAAATAAAACACGAGTGGTGCTTTGTTTTCAGATCCTGTGAGAGAGAGACCGGTTTCAACTGGTAACTCAGACACAGCGATAATGTGCTGATTAGCAGCCACCCACCATTAAACCTCGTCTCATCACCTCCACAAAACAGAGCTGCCGCCCATAACCCCATAGCAACACAGACAGAGCTGATGGTGCAGTGAGGCAGCATCCCCCTGTCTCCCGGTGTCCCTCGGGTGCCTGTCTCACCCTCACCCGCCCCACCTGGGACCCATAGGGCCTTCGGTGAGCTCACATTGACGCCAGGAGCTCAGCAGACTTCTGCCTGATGATAGGATCTCCTCTATTATACCGCCTGTCTCATATCCTTAAGAGAATCATCTCTTAAGGTAATTAGATTTCTGCATCAGTGAATATAAATGCAGGCCTGCTGAATTTCTCCTGGGACCCATATTAATCTAGATATTGTCTAAGGTCCTGCAGAGGCAATGGATTCTTGGACAATTTTATTCAATATTGAAAAGTATCACCTCTTATGAGCGATGAAAATATATATTTCTTTTATGTTTTTGGAATCAAAGGCTCGTGGCATGTGTCAAAAAAAAAATCTTTCAGAATTTGGAGAGAGCTCAAAAGATCTAAGAGCTTGAAGAGCTGCCCCATTTTAGTCTGGGAAACTAGGTCTAGTGTAGCCCGCAGCGCCTCTTTTGCTGCTTCCACAGCCATTGTGTGTGAGCTTGGATCTGGAGAAGAATAGAGTGCGCAGCAGTGCTCACTGTCCCTCCTCCAGGCCACAGCGTTCTCACTGTTCCTCTAATTCCCTGCATGCATCTCTGTTACAAAGCAGAGCTGCAGTCTTCCCCATAGATCTGCTCTCCACAGGCTTCTCTGTTCCCCACAAGGTGAATCCTGCCCTGGAACAGTGGAGCTTCAGGCCCCGTCCACTGTGACTAAAGACAAAACACAGTGTGGGACACTTTCACACGACATCATGACTATAATGCGATACTTAAAGAAATTAATTCTATATCTTACATCTCTAATATTGGTGAAAAATGTTTGAAAGCCAAATTTCCACATTCGGTTACCTTGTTATTGTTACATTCTTTCACCTGCTATTCAAATTAGGAAAGAGAAATAAGATTCATTTCTTGTCATCTGGTTCATTATGATTCTATTTGACTATTTTTGATATCACGGATATTAAAAATAATAATCTCGAGGTGACTTTGAATCTATCCAGTGCTCAAGGTGACTCCAAGGCCACGTTTGGTGGAGAGAAAGCAGCTCTCCAGTGGTCTCGTGACATTCAGGAGACAAATATTGATCAGGGGAATTAACACTGTTCTTCAAGCCAAAACACACACGAAACCACCCGACCAAGTCAAAATGAACCTGATGTTGAATTTAAATTTACATAATAGTCTGCAGCTCTGAGATTTAATGACTGAACCGACCGGAATCATTCTGTTGACTCTGTTTTCTGGTTGACAAATTTCCATCTGCAGACACCCCTGAACTCAATCTGCTGCATCTCTCTCTCTCTCTTTGTAGATTGTGGTTTGAACGTCCACAAACAGTGCTCATCTCTGGTCCCTGATGACTGCAAGCCCGACCTGAGACACATCCGTAAAGTCTACAGCTGTGACCTCACCACCCTGGTCAAAGCTTATAACACAGCACGGCCCATGGTGGTGGACATGTGCATACGAGAGATCGAGTCCAGAGGTTTGTTCAGGACACTTGTGTGTTTGTGTGTGTGTGTGTGTGTGTGTGTGTGTGTGCACATGTTTGTTTTAAATGCATCTTATAGACCACAACTTAAAATAAGAACAGTTAACCAGTCCTATTTAAACATCCTGATTTTTTTACCTGACTTTAATTTCAGATACAGAAAATGATTAAATGAAAATGAACAACTTGAACATCAAAGACTTCGATGATATGGTTTTATAAAATGTACAAAATGATTATAATACCTAACTGATATGAAGGTTTCTTATTTGTACAACTTGAAAATGATTTGCCGAAGTAAAATATTTCAAACCTATGAAAAAAATAGTATTTAAATTTAATTCATGTGTTCAGTTTCCTATCAGATCCAAACTCATGGTGCTTTTTCAAGGGCTAAAGGAACCTGGGGGGGTGAAACACAATTGTTGTTGCTGTGGTCTAACATACTTTTAGGGGGGGCCCCCTCTCAGCTCAAAGCCAATGGCAATTGCTTGCTTTCCCTTCCCTGTTGCAACGCCCCTGTGCTTTATTTGCTTCAATAAGACACTCAGTCATTATTCTAGGAGCTCATGTCTACTCAGGTCAGAAAATATATATTAAGTTACTATAAAATTGTGTTTTTTTAGAAAATGTTATAATTTTTAGTTTAATCAGTTTTCTAATCCCTATAAAATCTATATGAAAATAAGTTTTTATCACTGTATTTATTTTTGTTTAAGTTACAGTAAGAGATAAACAATATATACTGTGCAGGTTGAAGTGCTAAAATCATTTTTCATTATAACTAAATGTTTTTTGGTGGGGGGGTGGTGGACTGGGAGGACTGATGAGTTTGCTGGTAATTGTGAACCTGTAATGCGGAATACATTAGTCCTTTTCCTGCTGCCTTTGTTGATTGTGTTTCATTTAAATCATTCAGCTATGTAGGAAACTCATCGCTCCCTCATTGTCTGTCCTCTAATACATGTACATCTGTAGCTAAGTTTGATTTATGTCTTTATTATTTTGCCCAGTGATGCAGAAAACGATTTGCATCTGCCCATGTTGTTCCTTTGTGTGACATTGTGGACATTTTATCCTTAATTTCTTATGCATATTTAAGAGCGTTTAATGGCATTTCCCTAAATTACCCAAGGCGATGTGTGCAGGTGAATTTTTCTACATTACCCGTTGACAGCCCTGACGATGTCTGAAAGGTTGTTTATTTCATGTGTGTTCCTCAAGGGCTGAAGTCTGAAGGCCTCTACAGGATATCTGGATTTAGTGATTCAGTGGAGGAAGTCAAGATAGCATTCGACAAAGGTACGCCTCCCTTGTGTTATAGATTTCTGTCAGCTCACAGCACCACAACGATTGACGTTGCGTGCGTGGATATGTTAACAGACAGTACATTTCAGATTAATGAGAAAGTGACACATTAGTGAGGGATTAGTGTCAATCTGGGAGAGCAGATCCAATCCTGACATGACGCTCTCACGCAGGGTTGCAGTGTGGGCAGACAGAGGTGACTCGAGGAGATTCAAACTGTGGACGTACTCTCACTGCCTCAAACGTATCTGTGAATAAATAGACTCCTCCGCTGTGTTGGGATTCAGTAGTAGTCTAAGTAAGAACGAGCCTGTCTCGGCCAAATGCAGTATGAATTTTAACTGTACGAAAAACCCTGCAGCAGTGGGATAAACTCTTAGCCAGATCCGCATGTGGGATATCATCCATGACAGAATGTCATTCCAGCTCACAGCACTGTGATGTTCAGTCTGCCAGCACAAGTAGGCCATGGCCTGCTCTGGAAAGCATGCATAACAGAGGGAAAGTCAGAATAAAACAGGCCAGGCGGATGATAGCAGCTACTCTGCAAAAAATAAATAAAATACAGAGTGAGAGTAGATATCTTTTCACATTCCTCAGTTCACAGTGTGAAGTGAAAGTGCTGATGTGAGCCACTTTTTTAAGTGTGACAGTTTTCTTCTGCTTATCTTCCTTACTCCCTCTCACATCCTCACAGATGGCGAGAAGACAGACATCTCAGTGAACGCCTATGAAGACATCAATATCATCACGGGTGCACTCAAACTGTACCTGAGGGATTTGCCCGTTCCCGTCATCTCATATGACGCCTACCCCAGGTTCATCGAGGCTGCGAGTGAGTCACAGCCTGACAAATTAGATAGAAACACTCCTTTTCTGTTCAGTGTGTTAGGCTTTGATGCAGCTAAAGATGGCAAGCAGTCACTATTACACTTTATAGCCTTGAATCGATGTGGTGACAAAAGCTCTTTTCAGACATGCACTGAATTCCAGATATCCTCCTGAAATCATTGGGAGGGGCTGTCTGTGAGAAAGCAAACGTCTGAGTCAGTTACATTTTGTGTGATTTTTGTGTCTGTCAGCCCTCAGGTAAAATGTCTGATTGAACCCATGTGAGAATAAAGCAGGATATTGTTCAGAAGGATTCACCGCTAGTGAATGGGTGCGTTGACGAGGTTTCCAGCATGCGACAGACACAAAACAGAGCTCCCATACACGTAGAAGATGCCAACTTGGAAAGAGAATGAGATTTGAGAGCTTTTGGTGATAAGGGTCGATGTGATGTAAACAAAAATACATGAGTATAAGCATTTCTCGTCTGACCAGAACAATTTCCTGCTGCTTTCTTCATATGTGAAATGCAATAATACATTTTCTGGTCTTCAGGTCTGAAAAACGGATAAAGTCAGTACAACCACAGACTCGAGAGCAGAGGGCTAATTTGCATAAACTCTATCAAGCAGCTTGGCTTCTTCAGACTTCCACTCAGTGACTAATGGCTTTTATTACCCCACAGGAGATAACTGCATTGATTTCTGATGCGTCTTTTGAGTGTGTTCAGACCTCTCTCGAACAGCTTGCTCTTTTCTGTTTCCCAGAGCTCACAGACCCAGAGAAGAAGCTGGAGGCTTTCCGCGAGGCTCTTGCTCTGCTGCCGCCATCACACAATGAAACTCTCAAGTACCTCATGGCACATTTAAAAAGGTGAGCAACCCATTCGAGTGGCGAGAGCTTAAGGACTGTGGCAAAATGGTTAGAGGAAGGGGTTTAACAAAATGTTGCTATTCTACAACACCTTCATTATATCCTCCATCTTAACAGAAAGTAGGACTACAGTCATCAGTGTAAGTTTCTAACTCTTGTTCATATTTGCAGGGTAACGCAGAATGAAAAATTCAACCTGATGAACGCAGAGAACCTCGCCATTGTTTTCAGTCCCACCCTCATGAGCGCACCAGACCTGGACGCCATCACAGCGCTCAACGACATCCGCTACCAGAGACAGGTGGTGGAGGCGCTCATTAAAAACGAAGATGTGCTCTTCTGAACACAGATCAGGACTTTTATACAACAGCTCTCTAATCATTCTTTTGTGTAAAGACTTGATTACTGTTTGTATTACACATAGACTGTATATAAAGATGGCTCCCCAAAGGTGAAGCCAAAGCGTCTCGGTCACCATCTGATGGCTGGTTGCAGTATTGCTCATAATTCCCACTTCATCCATGTTGGTGGATGGGACTAACTAAAAATATGTGAAATAAATTTCTCTCCAAGATGGTTTCTGTCATTTAAGGTAGTTCCAGGCATGTTTGGCTTTAATTTGTTATTTGAAGCTGTAAAAACAGGATTAAATATCATGACTGACAGCTGAAACTGACTCAGGATAACAAAATGGCAGTGTTTGTAACATTTTGGCTTCACTTCTGGATAGTGGGTTGGGGGTGGAGTCACCACAGTCTAAGGTATTACATCTATTGATAGATTTTTTTAAATGCCCTTTGTATGGACTAGTGCTGACCCAACATCTGTCCTCCCCTGTGCTGGGCGTGGATGATGAACCTGACACTTGTACGTACTCTATGTCTCCCCATTTTTGTCGGGGGATTTTCAGAAGCTGACATACCAGCATGCATGGTGCGAGGTCTTTGTTGCTTTGTAGTCGTGACCCAGCATGTGTTAAACATCGAGTAGCGCTGTGATTTTGCTTTTGTCTGATTTGTAGAAGTTTTAGTTCACGTTCCCAGCTGCCTCTGCGCAGCTTTTTCTGTGAAACATTGCATAGCTGGATGTAAAAAAAAAAAAGCTGATTTATCTTGGGTAATTTCTATGATGCTGTATTTTTTTATCTCCTGTTTGTAACCTGCAGTGCTTAGTTGAATGAGCCTTTCCTGTTACTTAGTAGACACTGGTACATTTGCCTGATTGTAACATTTCTATTGTGTTATAAACAGCATTATTTGTGAATTTAATTTTTTTAATGTAATGTTTTTTATAAACAACTTGTGCATGATCACTTTAATTTATTAAACCTTACTCTGAGAAATCAAATGCTTACTGAGTCGTCTGAAATCCTGCATTCATTATTTTGTATGGCCACTTGGCAGCAGCAGAAACAAACTGCATGTCTAAAGTCATGTTTCTGGCCACAAATTTTTATTCATTTCTGATTTTGGTCTCCACCAACTCCTAAAAGAAAAGCAAATCCCCATTTTGTCACCAGTCATCTGTGTTTCATCACCCTGGCATCCCCCTTCACATTTTATATTATCATCTATTCCATTATTTATATAGAAAATATGAATTATCATCATCTAACTTAGTTTTTGAACGATCATGAATCAATGAATAATAGTTTTGTCCAGTAAAAATGTGGTAAAAAGTGGTAAACAACATTCATATAAAAAATAGATATCCAGATATCATGATGCAGTGATGCAGATGTAAGGTTGCCTATAAACACAGTTTATCTCAATATATTTTTGTTTTTATAAAAGTAAAACAATATTTTATATTCATGGCAAAATCAAGTGAAAAGACCTAAACCAATACAAAATGTACCCCCCAAAAAATATTTTCTTTGCAGCCAGAGCTATAGGTTGTTTTGGTTACATAGTTTAACGATGGCAGTAAATCTATGAGCATGTTTATAGGACTACATATACGTATGCTCAGTTGGTGACAAGCTGTTTAAAAAATCACAACAGAAATAAAAACTTGTAGTTTTGTAATATTGGCTGTGTAGGGAAGCTGTAAAGTATAAAGACATATTGTTGCTGACAAACACAACACTTACTCAGTCTTATGCTTTAAATAAAAAGGAAATATATATATATATATATTATGTATATAATAGCTATTTTAGTTTTAGAAAATTGACATTAGCAACATATTTCTTTCTCTTCAGGATATTCATAATGACAGGTTGTGCCTAAAGCTACACGTCATGTGACTGTACACAAACCCCCCAAACAGCACATCAGTCACACTGATTCACTGTGTGATTAAAAACAAACCCACAATACCTGAGGCAGCAGCGCTGTAGCACTGGGAGACTGTTAATTACTGGATGTATGTGCAAACAATGTCACATCAAATTTATGCATTTTAAGTTTAATTACCCAAAGGTTATGTCTTTCCAGGCACTTTCCATAAAGCAGCCAGGCAGAGCCATCAGTGGCGTGATACATGATCCCTGCTACACACTGTTTAAGCTCAATTTGATTAGCTTGGATTGGATGTTTATATATAACATTTTATATTGAATCCCTTTTTTTCAGCAGTGAATCAGAAATAAGAAAGTTTGTATTGAATCATTATGGACGGGCATATATTTTGTTTTTTCTGTACCATGTTGTCCGTAGCCTCACGTTGAGCCACCCCAGCGTTTTTTGGTTTTCGTGCTTCAATTTCCTCACAAAGCATCTGAGTCGCAATCACTTCTTGACATTTAATCACTTGGGTTGTGTGACCACATCACATTGAGTTAATGTTCACTGAATTCAGACTTGTCTCTGGTGATTGTGTGGCAAAATTGGATTTTCATCCAACCGTTTAGCCTCCCCCTCCATTATCGGCCATTTTAAATATATCATATATTCATCTACATCGGGTATTGACTGCGAAAGGGGGTAAACCTCCGGCAGTGAAGCTATCGAGCTTTCTATCTGTGATAACACCACGGTGAATTAATGGTCACAAAATGTATGATGGTGGATGTGCCTTATTCACAGTAATGAGAGTAAATTTGAAAGGCTGTGATCCATGAGATAAGTGACCTTTCTCTCTTGACTGGCTGGTGATGCTTTCCTCTCTGCAAACAGCTGAGCTCAATCCATTTTATATTGTTGAAATATAAAGAAAATATTCAACTCAACCATGTAAAGTATTAGAAATGGAAACATTTATTGTGTGTGATGGCAACAAAAGCTTGAAATAATCACAGTGTTTTTTTATTTCACATAAGACCTGCATGAGTACAAGCATGAAATGTATTGTACACAGTTGATTTAAAAACAGCAAACATATTTCTATTACATTCAATGCAGCAGCACTGAATCTTCATATATAGTTTAAGTGTTCAAAATGATGAAAAGATGGGATTTTCTAATTCAAGAAAAAATGTGCAGTGTATTATTATATTGGGACACCATGTAGTATATTTACCTCAACACACATCATAACCTTTTATATGAAAACTCTAATCCTCTTAGTCTTTATAAAGGCATAAACACTCAGTGTGTTGTCCAGATTTAATCCAGCCCCTGCAGATATTACATCGACACTTTCATTCACATTCAATGAGCATTTAATCACTTGCAGAGCAGATATAAACACACAGCTTTGAGTAAGAGACTGTTAGAGGTGCGTACATGGTGTAAACTCAGGTGACTGGGGGGAGAGAGACCGGTGGGAGGTTTGAGACAAATCTCTCTTAATTCAGATGTTGCCAAAATGGTCATTTTTCTCTAAGTGAGATGAATGAGGCCTGTGGTTGAGTGACTGGCTGATTGAGCGGATTGGGGATGTGAGGAAATTGAGTTGCCTGACCCATCACGGGCCTGACGGGGTGGGGTAGAGCAGAGCAGAGAGGGGGGGCATGGGTGTAACACCTGGCCCCTTGGATATAAAGGCTGTTTGAATATCTGAGTTATCTAACATCATTTTATTATTCATTCTCAGGGATGTGAGAGGCACTGTGAGAATTATTTCAAAATATTCATCAACAGATATAACTGCATTATATGTTTTCTGCATTATATACTTTGTCCTTTTATAAACATTCAATAAGCCAAATATAATGAAATATAATTTAAGCAGCCAGTGAACACACATAGGTGAAGCTGTGTTAACAGATTATAAATGACAATATAGTTAAAATGTCGCAGCTCACAATTATATTAAAATGTTTCATAAACATTTATTCAATGTTTCATTACTGCTTATTTATGCTGAATAGAGGACTTAAAGTAAAATGTTACCGTTCTTAAACATTGCTTACAATTCCAATTTTAAAAAAATCAAATAATAATACAAAAATAGTTAATATTCAACAAAAACATCCAAACTATCCAATTGCCATTCCTATTCATTTAAATTCTAGGAATCGAGGTTTGTTAAATGTATCTCATCCTACTTGACTTAAATCTAATTCTAGTATTTAGGGAATTGTGTTTCATGGATACTTTAACAAATAAATATGAATATATCATTAAAAAAAAGGTAAACACAAATTCATACTGTACAACCATATATCTCATATAAAGTATAGTAACAGGAAATTTATACGGCTTTTTAAAAAAAAGAACTTGAGCTCAAGCTTAAAATCCATAGCTTTAAATGTTTGATATAATAGAAAACACTTTTTCAAGAGGCTGAACATTACAAATGGATGGGTTCAGATCTGAAGCATAAATCTTTAATTCCTAATACAAGAGGAACTGACGGCAGTGAGCATGTGTAGCGTCTCTGCACCTCCTTGTTGTGTGTGGTCAAGTTCACGATGGGATATTTCAGTGGTGGATTACTCTGGCATGTTGATCTTATAACAGATGACAAAGTATGTGACCCTCTCAAATGACAAGCATTGGCAGCCAGTCACTCACATCCGCTGCCACACAATAACATCAAGGTTGCCAGTGGAGAGTCTGGAGGTTTTAAAGTCAGTCAATTGCCAGCTCTGAAAAAATGTTTTAGGTGGGACAAACCTTTTTTCATTCTCAGGTGATCAACAGACAGCGTGGTGAAGTTGGATCGTGCTGTTGGATTTATTGACAAGGATGAATACTGTCTTTTTCATTTTTCATCTGCTCATTCTAGCAGGTAAGGACCTAACTTACAGAAACCCTTACTTTAAAACTTCATAAAATGTGTTCTGATAACCTGTGAAAACATATGCATTTATATTTGAATTAGCTTTCGTGTTTCAACCAAAGTTAGAAAAGAAAATACTAAACCTCCTCTTCATTAATTGTGAGCGATGAAACTGCTCCCAGGTCAGTGTAAGCTGATCCAATTCAACAAACAGAACTAATGAGTAAATTCTGCCTGTTTGTGTCCACATGAAGTCACCTGCATAATTATGTTAGTTTAAACAGCTCGAGAATCATTCAACCGCTCAAACTGTTGCTGTAAAATGACCTTGTTTCAAGGTCAGCTGAAAATTGAAAGGGGATCCTGCTCTAGCTTGTGACGGATCTGCTGCAGAGAGGATATCTCTATTAACGCTGCCTTTAGGGGGGTGCCATCACATGTTTGAATGCAGTTTTGCCAAATTTAGACTCCAGACCCAACACAGTGGATAGACATGGATATATATACACACAGTGCATTTTAACGACAGTCCTACATGTTTGTGAACATGTGCTTGAATGCAGTTCACACACACACACACACACACACACACACACACACACACACACACACAGACGTCATACATCTGTAGTATGACACTATCACTATCACATCTATTTTCAGCTCATGTTAACTTAACTCACCTCAAGTATCACATGTTCTTAAAGGAATATTCTACTTTGGCACAACATAGGCCTTTTCAACACACTCAAGAGGGTCCTTGAAGAGTCAGACACAACAGTCAGTCATTTCACTGTCCATAATGCTGCCAAAATAAATAACCCACTGGATCTGAACACCTGTATCTGTCATGTGTTGTTGTTTTAGGGCCTGCCTGGTGCTCCTCTGATGAGACAAATCTAGTTAAAAAGCTCTTCACCGGTTACAATAAGGTTGTGCGTCCGGTCAACCACTTCAAGGACCCGGTGGTTGTTACTGTGGGCCTTCAGCTCATCCAGCTCATCAGTGTGGTGAGGACTCATGTCACACTCAAATCAACCCTCTTGCATTATTAAGATTCACTGTCACATCAACTGTCTGAATACGTTCCTCTGCATCCACAGGATGAGGTCAATCAGATCGTAAGCAGCAATGTGAGACTGAAACAGGTTTGATTTTTTTTTAATATGCATTATTATAATATCATATTTATATTACCTATATATATATTATCACATTGCCTAAATAATGTACTAATTAAAATGGGTAAGAAAGTAAAAAATGCACAATTATGCTTCTAACTATTCATCTGTGACTAGAATTTTTTTATTTTTTATGCTCAATAAAAACTTAAAGAGTTACAAAGAAATACTGCTATTCAAATGAATTCTATTTTTGTGCCATCATCAAGGCTCAAGTCAAAGTTGCGCAACCTCGTCTTTTCCCCCACTGATGTTTTCATTTCTCCTTATGAAGACTTTTTTTATGGGGAGCTTGAACTCACAAACACATATTCAAACTAAATCAGTGAAATGCAGTAAGATTATGATAAAAGATATGAGGTGCATCGTTCTCCTTTGAGTTTGAAAAGGTCACAGATGATATTTATGAAAGAAAGCCCTGTAGCTATTTTAAATGAAATGATATTCTTCTCTACAAAATATGTCCCCAGTCTATGTGATATTTTCAGCTCGTATTTGCTGTAATAAAATTATAGTGATTGTGATTACCGATGAACCTCCTATTGCTCTGGTTGTGTTTTCTCAGCAATGGAAAGATGTGAACTTGCAGTGGAACCCGGAGGATTACGGCGGCATCAAAAAGATCAGAGTTCCCTCCACTGACATTTGGCGGCCTGATCTGGTTCTCTACAACAAGTATGTCATGGGGCTATATTTGATCCATGTCCTGTAGCTCTCTGTTTTTTTTCTAAAATCCTTTCATTTTTCATTACGGTAAGCTTTACATGACCTGAAGCATCCAAACAATCAGCCCACCTGTCAGTGATGTTTCTGAATCACACTTTCCTATGCTCCAGTATGGAACGTGTGAAAGCTCGGATTTCATTTGGCTAAATCTGGCCTCTCTTTTGCACCCACCCCCCCATCACCCTCTCTCCCTGCACCATATGTTGCATATGTTGCACACTGCTGTTTTTCCCTGACAACTAGCTCCACTGCCACAACAACTTGTGCCATTCTGAGCGCTGGTTGGCTGGGCAGCGTGACAGCAGCGGCAGCCCACCCTCCGGCACTGATATGTCCCCCTACGTTAACATTTAACTTACTGCCTTCCCTCTCATGCTGATGATGCTGCCTGCGTCTGTCTGTATACTTGCAGTGCTGACGGTGACTTTGCCATCGTTCACGAGACCAAAGTGCTGCTGGAGTACACTGGGATGATCACGTGGAACCCACCTGCCATCTTCAAGAGCTACTGTGAAATCATCGTGCTGCATTTCCCCTTTGACCTTCAGAACTGCAGCATGAAGCTGGGAACCTGGACCTATGATGGAAACCTGGTCGTCGTCAATCCAGTAATTCCCATTAGATATTTCTTAAAAAGGAGTAGCTCTACATGTTGGGAAACAGACATATTCCCATTCTGGAATTAGAGGTAGAGATTGATGAGAGGATTGACACCACTCTCTGACATGTTATCTGCCATTTAAACTTGAAGCCGGGCCTAAAATTAAAATCATCGATTTAACCATCCAATACCCTTGAAATGCTAAATGTTAGCAATATAAGGCTACTGTTTCAAAGTCAAAGACAGAAAGCACTCGTATAAGAACTGGCACTATAGCGCAACTTTTCTAAATTCATTAACGAATCGCTGTCAACATCAGTCAAGCCCTCTTAAAACACCTCATGAGGCTAAATACAGCAGCCGATTAGCTTCTCCTGCCAGCTCCCTTGTAAAATGTGCAAAAATGTCTGTGTTAGCCCATTTGTGAGAAAACAGCAGGAAAATGTCTAGAAAATTCACCCTGAGCGAATCAATGTGAGTGTTGCCATGTTTTTAACAAGTAACAGACACAAAACTGAAAAGGAAAAAAACCCCAAAAGAATACAAATATCTCAGGATGGAAAAAAGAGGCCATTGCCTGCACAAAGGAGACGCAGATCAAGATGTCAACTTAGACAGAGAATGAGATTCAAGAGCTTTTGGTTTCTCCGGTGGCATCATTGTTGATGTGCTGTAAACAAGAACACGTGATTTACACTGCAGAATAAATACGTCATGTCCTGCAACTTCTACACAGGCACCACCCCTCACCTGAGGGAAAACATTTCAGAATACACTTTGCATTTTTGAAATAACAACAAATAAATTCCACTTCTGTGTGGAAATATGTTTTTTATTTACCATTGAGCTGAGGCAGTACCTTTTACCTGTTGTTAAGCTAAACTAGGCTAACCATCTTGCAACTGTAGCAAGTGGTATCAATCTTTCCTTTACCCATTAAAATAGTGTACTGTTAAAAACAAATGATTTTACATGATGCCAAAATATCTCAAATGTCGCAAATCATTTGGAACAATCCGACAACAGAACCTTCATCGGGGAGCGTGGGATGTAGAAATGTATCTTTTTTATAAAGATAAGTGCAATTCATATTCATCGACAGGTTACAAACTTATAAACAGTAGAAATGATAAAACTTGAACTTTAAAGAATCATCCTTAATTTGTCCTGTTTATTATTTCTCTTCAT
Organism: Paralichthys olivaceus; assembly: GCF_024713975.1. Taxonomy (NCBI): domain Eukaryota; kingdom Metazoa; phylum Chordata; class Actinopteri; order Pleuronectiformes; family Paralichthyidae; genus Paralichthys; species Paralichthys olivaceus. The sequence goes on from NC_091102.1 coordinate 10,695,455, forward strand.
CAGGACAGTGATCGCCCAGACCTGAGTAACTTTATGGAAAGTGGGGAATGGGTGATGAAGGATTTCCGGGGCTGGAAGCACTGGGTCTACTATGCCTGCTGCCCAGAAACGCCTTACCTGGACATCACCTACCACTTCCTCATGCTGCGGCTCCCTCTGTACTTCATCGTCAACGTCATCATCCCCTGTATGCTCTTCTCCTTCCTCACCGGCCTCGTCTTCTACCTTCCCACTGACTCTGGTATGTTGACGGACCTGCTGTTTCAACTTTGTTTTCTTTCACATGGATATGAAGTTATTGGTTTGTAGTGCAATTATGAAATTATGTCTGATTTATACAGACAAAAGCACAACAAAATATGGTGTGTAATGGATGACACTGCAAAAAGACAGATGTTTAAACAAGTTTCACACACTCATAAATCAGTCCCCTAAATATGACTTCCTGCAAAATCCAGGAAAATGTTTTAAAACAGTCTTGCAATGAAAAAAAAGTCTGAAGCTTGATCCGGATCTGCACCAACAAACAAAACAACAAACAAACAGTGGTTAAAGCATAACCTCCTTGCAGAAAGTCATAATAACATACACAAATGGGATTAAACTGCCCATCATCCCCCTTCCTGAATACACAATATAATAAATGGCACAGCTCTCTCTCTCTTTGTTGATTTTACATCGCTTATGTCTTCATATGCACACACAGTTTATTTTCTCCATATTTTTGCAAGATGTCATAAATTGCATCCATTGCTTGTAAATCTCATTTCAGTCTCTGAGCCAGTTACTCATACTGTAGCAATTTATTTCTGTACTTCCCAGCTCATAAGATACAGTTTATGTAACATCTGATATAACAAGGCCCTGTGCTGGATTTGGCTTTACATTCTCCAGTTGTTTACAAGAACTGAAGGGAAGCTGTACTATGAAAGTGTTTTAAGAGAGGATTGACACCACGTCTAACAGTCAGTTAGCTTAGCTTAGCACAAACACTAAAGACAGGGAAACTCTGAGCCCTCACCAGTAATGGTAATGGCTCATTTCTTTATCATCCATGTGTTCTTGATATTCACTGATAACATCCTCGTCTTTATTGGAGCCTGTCAGTCTCAGTTGTATTTACACTGGCTGCAACAGGAACCGCCCCGCTCGTGTGCACATCTGGCCGAGTTCCCAGTGTGCAGGTCTGCCTCATTACCCAGAGTCCCTCTGTGCTGTCATGTCTGAAAAGCAGGCCTTTGCTTTAATGTATAATACATCACTTGATCCCTGTTTCTGATATGGCCGCTGACAGGATGGTGTAAAGCTGAAGGAGAAGCTCGTGCCAAAAGAAACTCTCTCAGGGATAACAGCTCTTACCGAGCAACAAAAACAACATGTCTCTCCTTTTACTTGTGTGAATGGTGTCAGAATCTGTTTACTTCCTCTATTGTTGGTCAGGTAAAAAAAAAGCTATGCTCTCAGTCTTTAAACGTGATTTGCTTGTGTGGGTGCACAGTGCCGTTATTGTGTTTTTAGAGGTGGACTTATTGAATGACGGGGAAAGTATATATTGTATGTACCATACTCATATAAACCAGGCTCGTGTAAGCAGCTCTTTCATGTGGCAATGTAATAATAAGATTGGATGTTGGAGGCGCCCTGAGAAAACTAAAATATTGTTTGATGTGACTGCTCCACATTTTCTACTCCATTTTCACAATTACTTCAAAATGTCGTTTCAAGCTCAGACGCTGCAAAGAAACATAGAGAATGTGTTATTGAATCAGAAGAAGAAGAAGCTTGTAATGCATCTGACTTTTCACAAAAATTCTAAAGTGCCTCATAAACAATAAGAGAATAAGAAAATAGAAGAGATAGAATAAAATAAAATTCATATAGGGAAACCTTTTAAGAGCGTTTTAAGAGGCGATTAAAAAGCAGGAACAGATGTAACATGTCTGAGCTGGTAAGTTGTTCCAGAATTTGGGAGCATAAGCATGATCCCCTTTAGTCACTAATCAGGCTCTGAGAACTACCAGACAACTATCAGCTGAACATTCATCAAGAAATTCTTAAAATCAACCCAAACACAAACAGGAAGCCAATGCAGCAAGGCCAGAAACAATATGGTCAAATTTCCATGAACCACATAATACATTTCTGAGTTTCCAATTGTTTTCCCCTTTGACCCTTCAAATTTAAGTTGTGACCAGGGCAGCTGAAGAAATATTACACTCTGAATATAATAAGATGATTATTTATTATTATGATATCCTTTTATAGGATTTTTAGAGTCCCTGATAAGAAATATGATCTGATATCCATAGTTTTTAGACAAGTTATGACGTTAACAGAGATGATTTTCTGTGTCTTCCAGGGGAGAAGATGACTCTCAGCATCTCCGTCCTCCTGTCTCTGACTGTGTTCCTGCTGGTCATTGTGGAGCTGATCCCCTCCACCTCCAGTGCTGTGCCGCTCATTGGGAAGTACATGCTCTTCACCATGGTCTTCGTCATTGCCTCCATCATCATCACTGTCATTGTCATTAACACCCACCACCGCTCCCCGAGCACCCACACGATGCCAGACTGGGTCCGCAAGGTGAGTTCAGCTCGGAGCGAGATTGATGACTTATCAATTTGATTGTAGAGCTGAACAACAACAAATGAATCCATCACATTTCCAATGTTTGGAAAACGAGCTTTACTCTATTTTTACTCTGCATTACATCGCCATCTAGTGGTACAAAAACATATTTACTTAGAGCCAACTGCCCTGATGCTGAACACTCCTTGACAAATGTGTTCATCCTTTATCTTTTTTTTTCTGGCAGGTTTTTATTGAAACTATCCCCAACATTATGTTCTTTTCAACAATGAAGCGCCCCGGCAAAGAAAAACAGAATAAAAGCATCTACGGTGCAGACATGGACATCTCCGACATCTCTGGCAACCAGACTACTTCTGTTCCCTACCAGTCGCCTATCACCAAGAACCCTGACGTCCACAGTGCCATCGAAGGGGTCAAGTACATCGCAGAAACCATGAAATCAGATGAGGAATCCAACAATGTAATGAATTGTCTCACACAGAAAACATCTCTAATATATGAGTGTAGCTTTGTGAGTATTGACATGTTGTCCCTGTTCTTTCCAGGCGGCTGAAGAGTGGAAGTTTGTGGCCATGGTGTTGGATCATATTCTGCTGTGTGTCTTCATGGCCGTTTGTCTCATTGGCACGTTAGGAGTGTTTGCTGGGCGGCTCATCGAGTTGAGCATGCTCTGAAGACTCAGGTTGTTCCTGTTGCAGATGACCAGTTTGTTTGTGTTCTGCTATTTGGTATTTCAAGAATGGATCTTTTGTCTTTGTACAAATATTATCTCTAAGCGCATTTTGTGTCAGACAAGTTCTTCTTCTTTTTGTCAAGGAATGTAATATGTGTTCGATTTAAATGTTTCATTAGTTACAATTTTTTTTTTTCCTGGGCATACTCATAGGGAATGACTTAAAAATAATAAAATGGTTTTGTCCATTTTCAGGATGAAATGCATTCTTGATTAGTGACTGCTGACAAATCCTCTTTCCTGATGAGACTGTTACAAACCACAATTCTGACATCATAATCACCTATTATTAGAGGTAGGAATGTATTTCAATCCCCACAATGGAGTTAGGGTGTAACACTAACAGGTATTTGTTGGACAACACCCACTCCCTGACGCACTGAAGCCTCTCCTCTAATGATGCCTGTCTGTACGTTGTGTTGACCAACTTCCCACTTCTGCTCTGTTGTGTAGATTTTTCTACTTACTCAATTTAACATTCAGATACATATCGCTCTAACACATGTGATTGAATGAATGTGAAGGAGGAGAAACTTAAAGAGAGGAGGGATCGTTCATCTTGGAAGTACAGAGTAGATTTCGACAGTTAGGATAAGAATATTGTTGATACATTAAAAAACATTATCCTTTAGGGTCACCCTTTTACCTTTAGTGGTTATTAAAGGGACCTCCTGATAGTTCTCAACTCACTGAGACGTTGTTCAGACCTGGTATTAACATCCATCCTGAGAGATCCAGTCCCTGGCAGTGAGAGCTCAGTACAGGTCTAATCCCTAATAATCCATCCCATTATTAACTGACAACAAATATATGCCCTCTGTCCTTAAAGCAAATGAAAGAAACTTCAGGAAGAGGAAAGAAACAAGGAGGGATCATTTTCCAAGGAAGATCAGACATGTTGAGCAACAGAGTTGATCCAGATAGAAGGGATGAGCAAATAACACAAAGTAAATAATGGTAATACAACATAGGCTATACACATATTACCTGGAAGGACACGAGACAACATCCAAACAGACACACACACACACACACACACACACACACACACACACAGGGGTGGGAAGGTCCCGCTAAGCCCCGCCCCTCTGCTCCCGCCCCTCTGCTCTCGTTGAAACACGTGATTGGTGAAGTTGTGTTGACAAATCTCGAAATATGAAAAAGAAGTTACACACGGAATCTGCAGCGCTCAGAGACACGTGGAGGTGGTCGCAGCTGTGGACTGACTCCTGGAGGAAGTTTATTCTAGTTTCATAACAGTTTAGTTTACGACTTCACTTCTGTGTCCTCCGCCGGCTGTTTAGCATTAGCCACTAGCTAGCTGGCTAAGTCCGCTAGCAGGAACATGTGAGGGCGCCGCCGCTGTCGCAGAGGTGAGGGTCACTTGAATAACTCCTGTCAACATGGCTGGGCGTGTTGTCTGAACAGCGCCTTGAAGCAACTTTACACGTTAGGTAAACAACTTATTTAACCGTGTGATGTAAACTAACCGCGGTATACTTAACATGTAGCTTTTGAAGTGTCATATTATCTGTTTAACTTTGAACACGCGCCTGTTCACAGTGTTTTAGCGGCGGAGGTTTCCACCTTATCCCGACTACACCCACTCCACCTTTAGCCCCGAGCCGTGATTAAACCTTGACATCAACGGGAGCTTATGACCCACTGTCAGGGGAGGGAGCGCGATGAAGCCCCCGGGCAGCACCACCACCGGCTTCTTCAACTTCTCCCACGCGGGGGATGAAGCTTCGGACCCCTCTGCTCAGTCCTCCAGCACCACCATGTCCATCGAAAAGCTCTTCCCGGCGCTGCTGCAGTGCTTCGGGATCATCCTGTGCGGGTACATCGCGGGGAGGGCGAACATCATCACCTCCACTCAGGCTAAAGGACTCGGCAACTTTGTGTCCAAGTTCGCCCTCCCGGCGCTGCTGTTCAAGAACATGGTGCTGCTGGACTTCGGGAACGTCATCTGGTCGTTTCTCTGGAGCGTCCTCGTCGCCAAAGTGTCCGTGTTCCTGCTGGTCTGCGTCCTCACCCTGGTCGTAGCCAGCCCCGAGAGTCGCTACAGTAAAGCCGGGCTCTTCTCTATATTTGCCACACAGAGCAATGACTTTGCTTTGGGATTTCCTATAGGTGAGTGTGTGAACCCTTGTTCAAACCTGCTGCCTCCAACGCGGCCTCTCATTCACTGCTGTGATCGAGCTGTCTCAGTGCTTGTTCAACCATCACAGCAGAAACGTAATGATCAGTTAGTTACACTGTAGACTACCTGTGTTCACCAGTGTTTTCTTCTTTTTACACTTAAACGTTTTTATTGAGTCATTCAAATGTTATTTTTTACATCTTTGATCTCTCTTGCTAATACTAATACTAAAAATATGAAATAAATAAAATATAAAAATACAAAACTTAGAATAACATAACATACCTATAAATAAAGGAATACAATTTATAGGGAGACTTACCAAGATATGTTGTAAACACATTTGAGTTGGCATCAGTGTTTTCAGGGCCCTTTTTAAAAAATAACATTGCATTCAAAGATATATAAGTGTGAACATTTCACCCAAGTGGTATTCATGATCTTGTACACACACACACGGCTTTGTATATATACTGATCATGCTTAGACTCCACTACCTGCTGTTGAAAAGGACAAATGTTCATTAAATACTGGAACTAACTGTTCTGATTGTCAACTTATACAGAAAATGATAATGTTATGGTGTGGGGCCGGGCAATAAAAGAATACTAATAATAATTGCAATCTAATTTTCATCAAGAGTCCATTGAACATTTTATCTTGATATAATCTTTGGCGGCATCACCCAGAGTTATGCTCACAGTCTGTTTACATACTTGTCCTGCTTTCTCAGGCCTTTATTACATTTAAAAAATGAACAAACCAATGTAAGCATAAATGAATAACTGGTAATCATGCAAATTTAGAATGGAAAGGAAATTAATGTCAGAAGTTGTTCATGTTCTGTTGTGCATGATTTATAGCAGCATCAATTTTAGTGGTAAACCATGCTAATCTTACAGTTCATATCCAGTTCTGACATTTTGAGTAAGTGTGTTTTATTTTGCTTTCACCTCATTGACTAAAACTTCAGCAACTTTAAAATTACAACAATTTGTCTGCTGCTGGAGTCTAGTCTGAGTCAGCTCACCAGACTTCAGCTCTTTATTTAAATCTAAACCTTTGCAGACTTTGAAGCCAATTCTTGTTTTGCAGTGGCTTGTTTGTTGGTGTTTGTCAAGGCACATATGATGCAATCATGACTCAATCAATAATTGTTCTTAAAGGGTCTGGTTTAAGAACCCTTTTTGTACTCATGGTCATAAATGGGGAGGCCAGGGGCTGCTTGTGTATAGCTGGCAAATATATTTTGTCATTTGGAAATCCACAACATACTGAACCACTTGCCTTCATCTTTATCCACAGTTGAAGCCCTGTACCGGAACACCTACCCAGAGTACCTCCAGTACATCTACCTGGTTGCACCCGTGTCCTTGATGCTTCTGAATCCCATCGGCTTTGCCTTCTGTGAGATCCAGAAGTGGAAGGATCAGGGAAACCACCAGCAGAGCAAACTTCTGATTGTGGGACTTGTAGTTCTGCAGGTCTTAAAGAACCCCATAGTATTCATGGTTGTCATCGGCATTGTCGCCCACTTTGCCCTGCACCAGACAATTCCTGCCTTCATGGCTAACTTCCTGGATGGCTTGGCCAACTCTTTCGGGGGAGCGGCTTTGTTCTACTTGGGTCTGTCCATGGTGGGCCAGTTGAGAAAACTCACCAGATCCACAGTCGTTACACTGATATTACTCATCACCGCAAAACTGTAAGTGAGAAAAATGTCTTTACATCTGCGTATGATGGTCATGACTGTGCGTTAACAGATGACCTTGCATTTTTATAATGAGACGTGTGGTACGAGTGTAGAGAGAGAGTCAGCAGGTTAGAGCTTTGTGAAGTGCTCTATGGTTTACATGACATAGAGCTTTCTCAGACCACAAGCTTTTTACTAAATGGATGACACGTTAAGAGGGCTCAGGGGTGTGCGGCATAATAATAGCTTTTGTATATAAATATTTTAATAGCGCAGCCGTTCACAGAGCGTGTTAACTAATCCCTGGAATAATGTTATATGACACCAGTCTTTTCATTTGACTTTCAGGTTGCTAATGCCCCTGATTTGTAAGGAGATGGTGGAACTGTTGGACAACAGCAACATCACCTCGCTGAACCACTCCAGCCTCTCCAATTATGCCTTTCTTTATGGAGTGTTTCCCACCGCACCGAGTGTGGCTATCTATGCTGTCTATTACAACGCGGAGCTAGAAGTTGTGAGTTGTTTCCGTCTACCCACCAACCTACTTACTGCCATTCACACACTGCACCTTTGTGTTTTCTTCTTTGCAGCTCACCATATGTATTTTTTTTGAATTCCTCTGAACAGGTAACCTCTGGGATGGTGATCAGCACTTTCCTCTCAGCTCCAATAATGTATGTGTCTGCCTGGTTGCTCACAATGCGAAGGATGGACCCTCAGGTTCTGATGAATTCACTGCAGAATGTCAGCTTTAACATAAGCATAGTGAGCTTAGTTTTACTGGTGAGTCACAGAGAGTCACTTCATTGTGATGTATATATGGTTGTTGTTGGATAATCGTCTATAACTGACTTTATATTGTCCGATTTGTAGGTTTATTGTGTTTTATCCCAATAAAATAGTTAAGTCAAAATATCATCATGAAGCATTTGTATAGCATGTTTCACCTCATAACTGAAAGAAGTTTGGCCTCCCACCATGTAAGTCAGTTACTATAGTTTAATGAATAAGACGGAATTCAAAAATGTGAGTTAATGTTTTACTGCCGCACAGACTAACTTCCTCATTAATTCTCACTTTCAGTTTATCTTCCAAGGAAGCAATGCAGAAGTGAAACATATTCACACATGTCTTGTGCTTCAGTTGTTTCTCAGTGTTTCATTATGTTGAGTAATTTAAACTCTCCCTTGCTTTCAAAGTGAGCAACCAGCCAACAAAGTTACATATTAGTTGTATTTAGCATCTGTGCTTAAGTCTTTGCATCAGTAAATGTGAATAATTTGACATATGTGTTTTTTTCTGACAGGTGTGGACAATTGCTGTCATGTTTTTAAGTAAGAAATTGAAAAGGCTACCTCATATTTTTACAGTCAACCTTTTCTTGGCACAAGTGAGCACACAGTCTCTCTTCATATATTGGTTTTATTGGCGCCATGAATTAAATTAGAATACTAATATGTGACATACATTGGTCTCCAGCTTCTAACTTGTATCGGGATGATCCTGTGGAACTTTGTGGTGAAGGAAAACAACTTCATTGGGCAGTACCTGACTTTCACATTATTATGTACCTCACTCTACAGTACCTACGTGTGGCCAGGTATGCTTTGTTTGAACACATCTATCCATTAAAAATAACAAATTCAACTGTCATGTCACTCAAATGGGTTTGTTTGCTAATGTTGTAATTGGTATGTTGTCGTTCTAGGTCTAATAGCGCTCTCACTCGTGCTTGTGAGAAACTCAGAGGATCTGAAAGTACCATCAGGTGTGTTGGTGATCACAGGCTGGGGGTGAGTCATAATTTACACAGAAGTGAAACAAAAATTATTTTTTTTGATCTCTGATGAACCAACGATCAACTCGGCTCAGTTGTCAGTGATTTTATTGTTGACTTTGTCTTTATATTAACAGGTTTCCAGCCTTAGTAACTGCTGCGTTGCTCCTTTCTGGGGAAAAAATGTCCAACACGATTGACTCATCATTCTTTTATGGAAGATCACAGGTAACATTATGGAAGTTATCTTCCTGTCCTCTGCTGTTTGAGATTTGTGTCGGAACCAGCTGAGAATTACTCAAAAGTCTGAATTTGTGTATATCTACAGATTATCTGCACCATAATAGTAGCCGCCCTTAGCATACTGCTGGGAGGCAGCTCGCTTGTTTGTGTCAGTCGAGGAAGCTGGGCCCAGGATGACCATATCCTGGAGGGAAACTCTTCATCCGATTTTGCAGAAGATCTCGTGATGGAAGTTGAACCAGAGAATCAGACTCTTTCTGAGCCGGTCACCCCGTCAGGAGATCTCAACAGCAAGAATGGTACTTTTCTCTTGTGATAAACAGCAGAGGTGTAATGAATCTCCAAACCAACCCTTTGGTTTGAAAATTACAATTTGAATACTTGAATGTGCCGGGGGGGGGGGGGTAATCGGCTGTCTGCTTCTGGTATGAATGGTGTGTGGTGGAATGGTATCATCAGAACACAGACACAAAGTCAGTTTTAATTTTTTGTTATCAGCATGCCTCATATGTGACTGTGCACCGCCCCAGCCCATGCCTGACATGATCATCAGCACAAATATTAACAACACACAGGCCACCCTCACAGGTATGGTATTGATACTCCTATCAACACACAACAACCATAACCCTTTAATATTGTTTGAAAAATAAATTTCTCAAAAATTCAGTTAGATTCAGTATTTTAAATCTATCTATCTATCTATCTATCTATCTATCTGCTGCCCCCCTCAGCTCAGTGTGAGAGGAGGTGTGAGTCAACAGACTGCCTGCTCGTCCAAGTGGAAGAGCTCCAACAGGTGGCAGACAGACAAGTGGGCCGTCATGTGCTCTTGTGTCTGCTGCTGACTGTCAGCTTGCTTGCTGTGAGTAAACCACCACCTTTCACTTCCATACATGAGTACGTCTGCATTATTACATCCAGTGCAGCACGAGCCAAATCAGACAAATGACTGAGCTGTGTAATTTCTCCCCCCCCGTCAGTATCAGAGGTAGATTTCTCCAAATAGACCTGTTCAGAAAACCCAAAAAGAGATACAATATTAGAATCCAAAGAAATATCATTACAATAAGTGGTTTTGAGTTTCTGTGAATCTGTCTTCAATATGTCATTCCTGCTTTGACAGAACTTGTCCAGCTGCCTGTGGTTACTCTTTAACCGTGTTCCTGGTAGACTCTACTTGGAGCTGCAGTTCTTCTGTGCTGTGGCCAACTATGGACAGGTTTGGCTCCAGTGAATGTATTTCCAGGATTATGACTGTGTTGTTGCACCATACTAGTGTGATGACATGTTTTCTGTTTCCAGGGTTTCCTCTCCTTCGCTCTATTTGGGCTGGACAAGCATTTGATTATATTACCATTTAAAAAGAGGTAAAGAATATTTGTGTTCCAAAACTCTCACACTCTACATACACTTTTTCGTGCAATGTAAATCTAAACATTACATGTACTTGTTTACTGTACTATAAAGTATACTGTTAACATGCCTTCCTTTTTTTGTGAATGTATTTTAGGTTATATAAACTGTGGTACAGAAGGAAGCGAGAGGAGCAGCTGCAGAGTGATTTACCCGAGGATGTCAGGATGACATGCACCAAGTTCACAAAGTACCACAAGGACCAGTGTTTTCATGACATTGTTAAGAAGAAAAGGTGAGAGCACACATGAGCTGCATGATGTGCACTGAACTCCGGACTTTTTCCTGAAATTTTCCAGTGGGACTGTTTGTAAAAACACAAATGTCCATGTCAGTTGCTTTGGACATTTTCTGGGACTTTTCTTGCCAGCCCCGTGGTAAAATGTTAAAATGTCATGTGAAAATACAAAATATTGAAAAAACTAAATTAACAATCTAACAATATCCTGCTGTGTTCTTCATATGAGAAAAGCTAACTTTTGGCTCTGTCTGCTTCTCCTCTCATCTTGTAGCTACTTAAAAACAAAAAAAAGTGAACAGATGTGGGTGAATGCTTCTTTTTGACTTCCAGGTGTGGGAAGAAGGCTACGGTTGACTGCTTTCTTGGCTGTGAACTTGTGGAGTGGCTTCAGCAGGTCGGCTTGGCTCAGGACCGTGGTGAGGCGGTACTCTACGGGACGCAGTTACAGCAGGGCAGCGTGCTCCAGCACATCAGGCAGGAATACGACTTCCAAGACAGCCGGCTGCATTACCGCTTCATAACTTAAGACAAAAAGATCAGGGTTGACAGTTCCCACATTTCTGATCATAGAAAATAACGAACTGAAGGAATGACGCTGAACTTTCAAGAGTGCACACTGAAATTTCAGCTTGCATTGTCGTACTGTGGTCTGCACCCAACAGCAGTTGGATGTTGAAACAGACATCATGGGGATGTTTGGTGTTGCCTGAGTGCAACATGCATGAAACTGAAAGGCCAAGGCACTATGCAATACTTGAAGTGGTTTTAAAGGGAACTACAAATTAAAGGGTGTGTGTGACAGATTTAGTGGCATCTCAACAGGTGACATAAAACATGAAGGGACCAGTGTAGAGCCAGAGTTTGGTTTGTCTGTTGTGGACTATTTGAGAAAAATGCCAGAACAACATGGCGAATGTAGTGAGTAATAGAAGTGGCAGTTGAAATCACTTGTGTGGAAAAACTAGAGCTCTAGTTTAGTCACAAGGTCGGTCTTCAAATTCTAACAAATCTATAAAACAGACTCCTCAGATTATCTTGCAAGTTAATATTGGCTATTCTCTGGTTGTTCATTTACGTGTCTGTTTTCCTGACTGTTGAATTGACGTCACTTGCAGACTTTAATCTGCAGTAAAGATTTTTCAGTGAAATATTAATATGACTAACTTCAAAACTTAGAGGTGTTAAACTTCAAGGTGTTTGCTTTTAATAAGCATATTTTCAAGATAAGTATTTCTAATCCTTTGGGGTGGAACAAGACTTGAATATTTTCTATGTAGTAAATACACTGGAATTTGCAGTACTCTATTTTATGGTATTATGTGGGGGGGGGGGGGGGGGGGGGGGGGGTTGCAGGGAGTATTCTATTGATACACCTCAGATTTTATTTTTCACTTTTCTACCAATAATACTCGCCAAAGGGAATTTGTGGTTTTTAAATCCTAGTTAATTTTTTATAGTTTTTTCTCGTCAGTTTAATGTTTAATCGGTAATGTAGGATTAAGCAGAAATAATGTTGCTTTGGTCACATGCAGCTTAATGTGACTCTGCACTGATATCGAACAGGGATTGTACCAGTAACCAGGGATGTGTGAGCGCACAGTTCCAAAAAACAAGCAACCAGTTTAAAAAAAAAAAAAAAACTTCCTCAGTATTTCCATTGCCGTTATATTCGTTAAATGTTGTTTTTTTAATGACAAGCAGTGCAAACAGCATTTCAAGGAGTATTTTCTCTGACAAATATTCACTCCCTCACATGAACTTTATGAATGTGGGAATCTCATGAAAGTTGCTTAAGTAGAAGCTGCTGTAATTCAAAGTTTCACTCAGGTACATTTATGTATATAAAATTCAGCTTGAAACTTTCTTTTTTTTTTCCTAAGTGCAAAGATTTGAGTTTATTATAAACCTGATCATGTTGAAACTAATGTTGGTCTTTTTAATAAAAAAATATTTAATTTACAGATCAGCACAAAATGTCTGTCAAAGGCTGCATATTTAACGTTTTGATTTATTTTAAAATAAAATTTACAACTGAACCCTAAAAATCGTGTATCTTGTCATCTGTGCATTAATGTAATTAGAATATTGCATCCATTCTGTCCAAGGCTGCTTCTTTTGATTTGCACAATGGTGTTATTTTAATATGCAAGCATGATGTTTGTATTTGAACCTGACTGAAAGGCACAAGCTACACAGACTGATACTGTCATACTTAAGAAGTGTTATGAGGTTGTCTCAGGCTTTTCAGCTCTTGCTGTACAGAGCCATCTCCTCCTGGACAGAGTTCGGGAACAGATTTGCGAAATAATCAGGCTGCTCAACACCATTTGAAAGAATCTTCTCCATCCGTGAAATGTTCTCCTTTTCTAGTTGCCTCATCGAGTCTGTGATCTTCTTTCCTCTGTCCTTTAAAAGTCAAAAAGAAGATAAATAAATTTTATGCAGACAGTGACCACAATGAACTAATTGACACATGTAGGTAAACTGCAGGCTTGAATTAAATTGTTGAACCTTGTAAGAGTCAATGATGGCAGCCACCACTTGGTGTTTGACAAATAGTTCGTGTTTGCGGTCCGGTTTGCTCTGAAAGCGAGGTTTCTTCTTCACAGGGTCATTTGGGCCGTAACTAGGAGAAGTCGTCTCCTTCAGCTGATTAGTGTGTGTCACAAAGACAAACGGCTTGAACACAGACCTGTTAACACAAAGAAGTCAGAAGTAAATCATCACAAACTGCAGTGAAACTGAATTCATAAAGACGTCTCCCCAGCAGAAGAGATTTCAAGTTATTTACCTTTCAGGGTCTGGAGTGGCTGTAAAATAGTGAACCCCTGGCAGAGCAGGATTCATGGGGATCACAGACACCATACTTCCTGTAGTCATGAACATGCCCTCCATGTTGATGCCACTGTCTTTATCCCTCAGGATGTCCATCATCGTCTCAGCGGTGATGTGGCCTTCAGTAAATAAAACCAATACATGCATAAACAGCGGTAAAAGTCATGTAAAGATTTGCCTGATAACGGTCCCACATTTCCACAATGAAGGACAAAAGGTTAACATAAGTATAAATAAATGTAGAAATATATAAATGAAGAGATGTAGAAATAAATTAATAAATCAATAAATAAATAATTGTAGAAATACATATATCAATTTAGGAATATATAAATACAGAAACAAAAAAGTTTAGAAAAATATAAATGATAAAGGAATGAATAAAAGAAAAAGGCACAAAAATAAACTTACAAATAAATATAGAAACACATATATAAATGTATGGAAAATGAAGAGACAAAAACCTGTAATAAATAAATTTTGAAAAACTGAAATAATCTATGTCATCACTGTATTCAACTATTTATTTCTGCATTCATTTATATAATATATATATATATATTTGTCTGTCATATTCCACAGTGCAGTGCATAGTAACAAACCTTTGCTCTTTTCCAACAACTTCTTCCCCTCACAGTAGCGGCTTCCTGAGGCCTCAATTCTGGCTGTGGTCATGAACGAGTAGACTGTGGCGAAGTTGAACTGAGACTCTCCGTCCCACCAGCCTTTGCTTCGTGCATATTCCCTCAGTTGTGGATGTTCCTTGTCTATCTTAGATGTAATGCCATACTGGTTTGAAATGTTGCGATATCCACCTGTGAAAAAGGGTCAAATGTAATGATCAGCCATCAAACTAAAAACATACAGTACATGTAGAATTAGCAGCAACTTCAACAATGAAGTTTTTTATTAGGACAATACATATTCAGGCAGAGCAGTTGTAGCATATGTACCGAGTGGAATGCTTTACAGTTAAAAAATTAACTTACCAGTGCTCCTATGTAATGGAGATACTGCAATACATTATACATACTGTGTACTTTGTATTAGTGTTGCAACTTCTTGCCATTTAATGGAAGACATGCACATACATTAACCAATATGAATTAATAGTGATTAGTAATTTATCTGGTGGGTTGTACCTGCAATGAGTTTTAATCTTTAAACAGCCATATTTAGGGGACCGTTATCTATGAGTGTTTAGAATTTGGTGCAGATCCAAATGAAAATCAAATCTAGTGAATTGAAATGTGGTCTCATAAGGGGACTGCTCCACTGACTGCCATTCTAGTTTATAAAAAAAAATGATTTAGATTTGAAGTAACACTATGTGACTTTTGCTGAGCAACAGCGCCCTCTACAGCCACATGTGGTGATTAATTCTGTTGAGCTCTTGGGTTTTCATTCAGAGAAAACAAAGCCTATCAAGATCTTGACCGGAGCTCTATATGATTTAAAGTCTAAGAAATATTGTAGGCTGAATAATAAAACATATTTTGACTTCTGTTGCACAAGCAAAGCAAACAAGCACTGATACCTAGTCTCTTTTTCTGTAGATCTTTCTCACCTTCTACTTTTTCTGCAGCCCAGTGCTTCCCTGATGTTTCCAGCAGCCAGGCCTCCTTCCTGTCTGAGATGAGGAAGCTGTTGTGGTAGGTGAAGCCAGACTCGTCCTCCATGCAAGATCCTCCCTGACCATATTTCTCCAGCAGCTCAGTTATGACATCCACCGCTTTCTCTGCCGTGTCTGCTCTCTCAAGTCCGAGCCTGTGTAAAGAGTACGGTCACAGCTTTAAGTGTTTTTCCCAAATTTACACTGAACTGAAAAAAGTCATGGGAAGAAGAACAAAAAAAAGCCTGGTGCTTTGTTATTAAAGTTTGATTTGCACCAACAGATGAACATAGTTGGAACTAAATGATTCAAGACAAAGTTAAAACTCAAACTAGAATTAAAGGATGTTTGTCTTCTTCCAGCTATTAATTATTGTTAATTACTCTTCATTGTCATGCTGTCCCATCAACACCAGTACTCTGTCCTTTTATCTGTTGGATGGTTTGTTTGTTTTATAGCAAGATTACACAAAAACAGCTGAACAGTTTTCCACAAAACTTGGTGGATGGATGCAGAGATGTTCAGAGAGGAACCCATTAAGTCTGGTATGGACCCAGATCAGGAGGCAGATCAAGGAATTTTGTGAGATAGGATGTTTTTCCACTTTTTCCCAGTTTTCCCATGGAAACACTCATAGATCTTGAAGGGGGGAAAATCTAGAAAATTCAGTTTACTGAGATCTAGACTACGAGTGTGTTAAATTTGGTGCAGCTTGATTGAATTTGAGGTGAGTGTTGGTGGAGGCATTAAGTCTATTTAGTTTCTAGTTGTCTGACTTTATGATTTATGATTAGTTTTTCTTAATTACTTTTATTCTTATTTAGCTGTTTGTTTCTCAGGTGTAAAAGAGATCTTAATCGCAATTTCCTAGTTACGTAGTCGTGATTAAATAGAAATGTAATATGAATTTCAGAAGTATGGTGACAGAGTATGGCACCAACAACGGCTTAAAACTGCAGACAGCTCTGTTTACAGGTGGTTTACCTGACAAGATCCATGCCGAGAAGAGCCTCATCCCCATCAGCGCTCTCTCTGCCCCACACTGCCTCGTTCCCAATGCAGACTTGATGCTCATTGGCACCCATCTCCGCCCCCCACAGCCAGGCTGGTCTGCTCAGCACGACTGCATATGTGTGGGCAACCTGGTCGATCTCTATGTACGTACACTTAGAAGACAAACAAGACACAGGGGCAGAGTCTGTTAATGGTTGTCCACTGAGGAAACTGAGGGTTGGAGGGCAATAACAAGCTGTCTGTGTGTCACCCACCTCAACCTTCTCCTCTGCACCGTAACATTTGGCAGGAAAATACACCACCTCCTGGACTTCATCACAGGGCCTGTCAGAGTTTTTCCCGAAGACGATGCGTTGTCCCTCAGTGGAGGGGGGCAGAGCCACAAAGGTGTCACAGGAGGAAGGCTGCATTTTAGTTTTCATTCAGTCCCAAACCTGCTGAGAGGAAACACAGAGAACAATCCACTGGTCAGATTACAGCTATGACACATGCACTATGTCTAATGATCACATCTAAAGATCTATTATAGTATAAACATCCACCACACTAAAGCACAGAATGCTCTGGTTTAGGTTCAGATTTAGATTCAATAAGAGATAGATAGATTACTTTATTCATCCCCAAAGGCAAATTAGGTAAATGATAAATAAATGAATGAACTGTGATCTCTGATGCCAGAAGTTTAGTATAATGTCAACAAGACATCGAGGTCATCTCACCTGTGTTTTCCAGTCGAATCGAACAACCACTGTCAGTTTCTATTCTCATCTGTGTTGACCACGTGATCACACTCTCTGACACGGAAGCACTGCAGTTACGTGACCTGGAGGAAGTTGGTTTTGTATTTGTCGTAAAGCAGATGGAGAACAAACATTTGTTCACATTTCACACGTTTCCCTCACAATTTGTACACACTTACATTTTCTACATTATTCAATATTATAGTAGTTCATCTATCCTGTGATCCGGATGCTGATGTTCTTATATTTGACTATAAAACAGGTCGGTTTTACTTTTCTGACAGTTTCTTGATTATATAAGAAATATTTACTGTTTTTTTTTTCAGAGTAACTTAATGTGTTATTTTTATAGTATAAATGTATGTGAAGCATATTTATTCCTCTTTATATTCAGGCACAAAATATAAAAATTATAAAAAATAAATATAAAACATGTAGTGTTTTTATTATTATTGTTTCCATGTGTATATCTGTGATTACTGTGATATAATGTATTTGGTATACATGCAGATCAAATTAAGTTTCTATAATAAATGCAAGTTAGATTAACTTCATTGATTCAGCGGCGCTTCCTTTCTTCAGGACCAACGCAGAACTGACTTCATGCGGACATGTTTGTTTACAGGCAGTGAAGCTGCGCTCACGTCTCCGTTCTCCAAACTTAACTCTGCGTCTTCTCCCGACGACGTGACAGGCTCCGGTTCACAGTCTGCCACTGTCACCCTGCAGCCATGGGGAAGTCGTTTGCCAATTTCATGTGCAAGAAAGATTTCCACCCTGCGTCGAAGTCCAACATCAAGAAGGTGAGCGCTAGCTACCGTTAGCTACAGCTAGCCTACAGATAGAAGTTCTTAAACAGCAGGTTAGCCGACGAGCTAACAAGCTGTAGCTACTTCTGCTAGCCCAGGTTTTTACCTCGCTACAACTACACAGCTACGTGTTAGAAAATGTCGCTCTCATACTTGAGGCATTATTCTGTCTGAATACCGAGTGTAGACAAACTATTTCAGTTATTTATGTCGCGACGTAGTTTAAGGAAGCTAATGCTACTGTTAGCTAAGGTTCACTTCAGTTTTAATCAGTCTAAAGCTCAAAACTCTGAGCAGCACTTCACAGTTTTAATCACTGATTGTTTCACTGGATTTAATATCTCACCACTCGTGTCCATATTTAATGAACTGTGGTTACTCTGCTCATATTTAATACGAGACAAATCATTTCGTATAATAGGATGTAATGAATAAACATGCTTCTGTTTACCTTAATTATTGTCTCTATATTTTTCTGCTTTACAACCTGCTGCCCAATTCTCAATGTGATTTAATGTACAATTTAATTTGTGTATCAAGTAGGTAAACTGACCTAAAGGTTTTAACTGATGGAGAAAATGTGCTCCTCTCCATGTTCATGTCACAGGTATGGATAGCAGAGCAGAAACTGACTTTCGACAAGAAAAAGCAAGAAGATCTCATGCAGGCGTACCTGAAAGAGCAGGACACGTACAACAACAGGTTAGATACAGATACACTATGATAACTTCGGCCTGATAATAATGTGCTCTCTTACATCACATTTGGTTTAAAGTATTTAGTTCATTGATAGATGCATAATGAAGGTTTTTTTTTAATAAATGGAAAATGTATTCAACTTTAACTTACCAATTTGGCCAAAAGGCTGTGGAGAAATCTCCCAAACAAAATGCTGATAAAGACCACGTAAGAAAATGTCATGTATGTAATCCTGTTATTGTCTAACCTCTAGGGTGTTGATGGGTGATGATCGTGTTAAAAACGGCCTCAATTTCATGTATGAAGCTCCACCTGGAGCATCCAAAGGTAAATACACACCTGACCTGAGCATCTGTGGTCCCATCTAAATATTATACTCTGATCTAAACATTTGATCTTGAAGAAAATAATGTGTTAACAGTTTAATGTTTGTTCTTCTTTCATATCCATCTTCTGTCCTCAAGAGGAAAAGAAAGAGGTAAAGAAGAGAAAATATTAAATCTATCTACATTCTGAGATTGAACACACTTTCGACATCTTCGGAGTAGTTTTATTGGTTTCCAATTATTTATTACAATGTATAAATAATAGTTCATCATGAAATGTGTTTATTGTCAGGACGGAGAAGAAGAGTATAAATTTGAATGGCAGAAGGGTGCTCCTCGAGAGAAGTGAGTGCTTGTTTTTCTACACATTGATAGTTTCTGGGCTTGTTGTCCTGTGCTCCCTGTTTTTATCTTGATTTTTCTTTTCATAGATATGCAAAGGATGACATGACTATTAGAGATCAGCCGTTTGGGATCCAGGTGCGTGATGATTTGTATTTATTTCAAGAAAATGTACATCAGTGATATCCGAATAAGAAACTGAATAAAATATGTCTAAAACCAATGGATTTTCCTTTTTTAATTTGGTGTTCCTATAAATATGTGTAGTGAATGTATTTTCTTTATTTAATTATCATGCATGCATCTCAAGTATTGAGACAATTGCATGTAATGTCTGTTATTGACTTCACAGGTGCGCAACGTGAGATGCATCAAATGTCACAAATGGGGCCACGTGAACACAGACAGAGAGTGTCCTCTGTATGGACTGTCTGGTATCAATGCCAGCTCTGTTGCCACGGAGGAGGAAGCAGGTAGAGTACACACACATAATTGAGTAAAACCTAGTTTTAAACATGTTGCCCTGCTGCTCCCTTGTTTAAAGTGTGATCATTGAAGAGCAGTGAAGCGAATATTAACACATAAATATTTGATGAATAAAATAGCATTCTGTGTTGAATTGATGTGTACATTTTACCTCCTGAAATTGGGTTTACAATATGTATTCATATATTTCTGTTAACAATTTTTTGTTGTTGTGCAATTTAACAACAGTGGAATAATTTAAATGTGTGTAGGAAAGAGCAGAGATCCACAATATCTGTGCTGCTTGATATTTGTGGCTTTTGTGAGTCAATAGACTTTGCAGCTTGTACACCTACTGTACCTTCTCCCAGGGTTCAGCTCCTTTCTACAGCTGATTCTGACTTCTGCAATCAGCGAGTGGAGTAGTAAAGTAAAAATGTTTACAGAGGGAGAGTCCAGTCAGTGCATGGCGTTGATGGCTGAGTACTGTAATGGTCCCCCTCCTGTGCCGGGAGAAAAAATGTAATTGTTGTGTATTCTGATTCCCCCTAACTGCTGCTTTGGCAGGGAATGATATTGTATGATTTGCTCAGCCGGAAGTGGAGTGAGTTGATTTGATGTCCCATTCTGTTAACAAAGCCACCCCTGAAATTCCCACTGTGGAGATAGTGGTTGGCATGGGTTTGACATCAATGGGACTCTGAGGCTGTGATTTGTGCTAACAGGTCCGTCGATGCACCCCTCAGAGTTAATGGCGGAGATGCGAAACAGTGGGTTTGCCCTGAAAAAATGTGTCCTTGATAGGAATGCTACTGTTTGTGATCCATCACAGGTAATTGTCTGTCTCACACTCCCGTCTTTGCGCACACAGGAGAATATAGGAAAACACACATTCTCTACACTTCAGACAGAAAAGATATATATCGCTAGGATGTATGAATGCTTTTAAGACTAACAATAATGAATACATTTCAGAATACAGATTAGATCGCACAAATGATATCATTTTTTAAACATGTTCATCTGCTGTAATCTACTATTAAGTTGCTCAGATTTGCCTTTGTGAGCAGTTTTTGAAATTTCAGTATAAATTTGAATGTGCTTTTATTTTATAGGAATATGTTGCCAGTGATGAGGAGGATGATCCTGAGGTGGAATTTCTCAAGTCATTATCGTCCAAAGAAAAACAGAAGCTCCTCAGGTAAAAATAAAGCACAGTTTACTCACATTCAAATATTGAAGTTTAAATTAATTCAACTGCATGATAATTAAAACAAAATTATACTGCATTTTTAGTCTGAGTATTTTTTTAGCTTGATGTTGATAATGTAACCTGAAAAGAATTATCTTAAATGATCTGATGAATTACCAGATTACCATGATGTTGTCCTACATAGAAAAATGTATTTGTATTACTGTGTACCAAGGTGATTTTAAATAGTAATAATAATTTGTCACATTCTGTGTATTTTTTATTCCGCTTACATTTGCTTGATTTGATTGAGCAAATTTATTTGACCTAATATTGGACATCTGTCAGCTGCCTTGTTGGGAAATTACATTTTTTTTTGTTCTATTATTTAACAGAAAACTTGATCGTCTTGAAAAGAAGAGGGCCAAGAAAAAGAAGAGCAAAAAGCAGAAGAAGAAAAGCAAAAGAAGACAGAAAAAAAAGCATGAAAGTAGCAGCAGCTCCAGTGACTCCTCCAGCAGCAGCAGCAGCAGCAGCAGCGATGATAGTGGCTCAGATTCAGACGACCAAGGCAAGTTCAAGAGCCAAAAGCGAAAGAAGAACAAGAAAAAAGATTCCTGTCGGGATAAGAGCTCCAAGAGCGAGCAACAACTCAAGAGTCAGAGAAAGGCCTCCTCCTCTCACAGGAGCAGGTCACGGAGCCCTCACGCTGGACAGAGGAGGGCTGAAGAGGAGCCCCGAAATTACAGACAAACGCAGACAGAGAGGGGAAGGAGTAGGAGTCGAGATCGCAGCCCGGTGAACAAGATCAAGTCGGAGGGGGGTCAAGAGAGACAGAGGCGCACCAGCAGGGACAAGCAGAGGCCCGGCAGCTCCAAGTCTGGTTTGGAGGAAAGTCGGAGCCGCGACAGAGGCAGGGAGGACAGAGGTACAGACAGGCGTCGCAGCGGAGATGGAGAGAGGGACAGAAGTGGCACAGATGGAAGGAGAGGCAGAACAGCAGATGGGAGGAGTAGGAGCAGGGAACGGGGGAAAGAAAGGGAGGGCAGAGGAAGGAGTAGAAGTAGGAGCAGGGAGAGAAGAGAGAGGAGCCAAGACAGAGATAAAAGAAAGCGCTGACTGTTGTTTTCAATTGACTTTTCTTTTCCCTATTACAATTACAATGAACATGTAATGTGAAATAATTTAGAATTTTTTTTATTACTTTAGTAGTTCTTCAGGTTATCACACAGAGTCACTCGACTTAGAATTCAAATTGCAGACATTGTGCATGAGTCTCGTTTTCCTCCAGTAGAGGGAAGCAGTTGACAGAAAATATGTGGATGCAGCTCGTTGCTCTCTGTGTTGTCTGGCGCCATATGAAAGGTTCTAAATTAATTGATTACCATTGGAAGCAATTTGCAGCCATGATCTGTTGATGGGAAAATGTTGGACTCATTTTCATGGTCAGTTGGCCACGAGACAGACTATTTCTGTTAGTGCAGTTTTTAATCCTCATTCCATTCTTGTGTCTTTTTGGAGGGGAAATATCGACACTGTAAAAACGCCTGCAAAAACTTTTATTTTTAATTTCGTGATTAAATGTGTAATCCTCTTATTTTAATGGCTGTATTTGTCGCGAATGAAAAGATTGTCAGTGTGATAGATTTGACGGAAAACGAAGTTTGGGTTTAATCTGTTGAATGGTTACGTTTTAAATGCTCTGGATCCCTGATAGTAAATTATACAATTTTGCGCATGACAAATAATTTTTATAACATTACTAAAAAAATCAGACCGTGATCCCGAATGACACAAAATCAAGTGTTTATTTTTTTTAACTTGAGCAACGCGTCTCTCAGATTTCACCGGCCTTAAACTAACTTCAGTCCAAACATCCAGCGCGTGAATACAGAAAATACGGAGCAAAGATTTTATGAATGCAAACAATGTGTTTTATATTTTTTATATGGGAAATGTATTATGTAGAATTTAAGAAAATTGATCTCAAGTTTTTTAGCCTAAATTCATATAATTTTTTTTTGACAAATAAAAAAGATCCACAATTTGATAATATTTTATCTAAAAAATAATTAGAACTAAAATATGTATCGGTTGCTAAAAGCATCATCTTAACGCGTACATTTCACACATTTCCTCTG
The DNA here is from genome assembly GCF_024713975.1 of Paralichthys olivaceus. Taxonomy (NCBI): domain Eukaryota; kingdom Metazoa; phylum Chordata; class Actinopteri; order Pleuronectiformes; family Paralichthyidae; genus Paralichthys; species Paralichthys olivaceus. The sequence goes on from NC_091102.1 coordinate 10,718,471, forward strand.
AGTGTTGCTGCTGCTCCTGTGTCTTTTATATATTTGGATGAAATTCAAATTGTCAGTCTAATTTGATAGTTTTCACTATCTGGCCGTTTCTTCTAAGCTGCTGTTGCACAAAAGGAAATGAAAATAGTGTCCCTCTATTGCCTTCTGGTCAATTTAACATCCCCTTTAAAAAAAAAAAAAAAGAAAAGGAGCGGGTGTCTGGGTGAGAAGCTTTTTCCCCTGACGTATAATCCAGGTCCTGGACTCAGGCTGTAATTATTCGCCGGCCTTTTTCTCCCTGACAGTCGGATGCTGCACTGGCTGAGCACAAAGAAGTCAGAGAGCATCCTTGAACCCTTTCAATGCGGGGCCACTGATATTCAAATAACATGCAGCCACCATTTGACTGCGCTGAGCAGAGACCATTTCAAATTCAACATTTGCATGTGACTCTTTGCCCCCTTGTCTTTTTTTTACCCCCTGAAGTTAAAAAAAAACTGTTCCCATGTAACATTACGTGGTTTCTGGCAAAGAGGAAAAAAAAGGCGCATCCTTATTCTCGGTCCATCGATTGGTATGCAAATGTGAAGCAGTTAATTTGGACAATTAGAATAAATATTCAGGGACCTTTGTCGTCAAACCCCCTCGGAAACCCCCCGATAAAGTGGAAGTGAACAAAAGATGCCTCGGAGATTAATTAGATATTTGATAAGACACGAATCCCTAATCGCAAATACAAAACACATGGGGCTGCGATGTGCTCCAAGTCATAATTAATAGCATTTAACAAGATTTTCATTTAGGCATGAAATGTCTTTTCCGGGGCATTAAACATTGATTTATTCCATAGGGGAAATAAATAGTGAGTGGCAAGGTATTGTAGGCCTATAGGTGATTTTAAGAAAAATAGCACGTGAATAACATTTTAAATTACCCCCCCCCCCCCCCCCAAAAAAAATTCTAAAACAATTAAACAAAAAATATATAAAATCTACATCACACAATTACAGCCTTTTTTAAAGATGTTTTAATTACGATAAAATGAAAGTCTTATACGTGTGACTTTATACAGGTAAACATTTATATATAGATATTTTTTTAGCAAAGAAATAAAAATGGTTAACCAAAGTGGGAAAGAAAGCTGTGTACATACATATCCACAAAGTGCGTCGAAAGTAAACTCCCTGATTTCCAGGATATACCAACACGAACAAAACAATCAGAGCCAAACATTTACATGGAAAATAACACATGGATAGTTTTAGTTGTCAATATACAAGATGTCACTCAAATTGTCCAACCAAAGTTCAACAGGTTTCCGCGCACCCTCAGCAAACATCCTTTCATTTTCAAGTTGTCCCTAAAATGTCTCCAAAGGCCCGGACAGTAAATCACTGGATTCTTTAGATTTACTGGCGCTTGAATTACTCGTTACGCCTGTTGGAGAATATTTTTTTCAGACTTTGTAATCGCCTCTCGGTACATTTTCTCCTGTATTGTCTGTCAGACCCGTTTTTCATTGCTGTGCAGGTTTTGATGTGGTTTGATTTTTATTTTGGGAGCGAAGCCTCATCAGGGCTCGTCGTGAGGAGACGGGTCTTTGACATTGATTCTGGGGTTCACACCCTCCAAAATAAGTTCGGGGGACTCGGACCTCGGGGTCTCCAGGTTGCTGGTGTCGGTGTCACTGTCGCTGCCCTTTTTGCCTCCTCCACCCGCCGTGTGCGTTTTGATGTGCTTGCTCAAATGGTCACTGCGCATGAAGCGCTTGTTGCACACTGGGCACGCAAACCGTTTCTCGCCGGTGTGGGTGCGCAGGTGTCTCTGGAGCTCATCGGACCGAGTGAACCTTTTGCCGCAGAAAAGCCAGTTGCAGACAAAAGGCCTCTCGCCGGTGTGCCACCTCAAATGCGCTTTGAGGTGAGACGTCTTTCCGTACACTTTACCGCAGCCGGGGATGTGGCAGCTGTGGAGTCCCTTTCTGCGCAGACTGGCCCCAGCGGGTCCCAGCCGCTCGGCCTCCTGGCAGTTCGGACAGTCACACGTGGCTCGGCCGGAGTACCGCCTGGACGACCTGGAGGAGCTACTTATTCCTGAGCTGCCCCCAGAGATCATGGCGTTGGCGGCAGAAGCGTCTGTGTACGTGGGGATGACTGTTTTGAAACCGTCCTGCGTTAACAGGTGCTGGCTGGTGGACAGTAGATGAGACGCGGAGGGGCTGATCCCCGTGGAGCTGAAGGCCGAGTGGGTCAGCGAGGAGAAGTCCGGGTTGTAGCCACTCAGCTGGGAGTGGATGGCCTGGGGCGTCCCGGAGTGCAGCGAGGTCTGGAGGGTGCCTGCGGGGTTTTGCACATCGAGCCAGGACCCCGGGTTAGTGTGGACATCCCACCACGAAGACGCTCCGTTGGCAACCTCGCCAGAGATGGTTGAGTGGAAACCGGACTTATACCACGATTCGTACGGGTGCGCCATGCCCACCCGCGGGTACAGAGTCTCTGCTGATGTGTGGACTTTGGAGATAAACGCCGACTGTCCCGACTCTTGCGTCGTGACGCTCGCAGAGTTGGAAAACAGACCGCTGTACTCTGTGGAAAACGCGGACGAGGTCGGGGAGGTGGAGGCTAAGCAAAAAGCGCTGTTACCGGTGCCACTGGTCGGTGTTAGTCCTGTTGACGCGCGGCTTGTTGCCACCGCGAAACCGGGCAGACTGGATCCCAAGTTGCAGCTGGAGGAGGTTCTTTTCCACGGATGAAATCCACCTTTTGAGAAAGCGCTGGAGTCAGGTAGAGTTGTGAGAGGACTGGTGTTGCCGATTTTGTTGCAGGTTGCAGCCAGCATCGCTAGAGGTGTAGTTCCAAACCGTGGTTCTTCCTGAAGAAAATACAGAAAAAGTTGGAGTTAGAATAGGCAACAACACATGTGGCTGTAAGATTCTGCTTTGACCCGCATAGCTGAGAGTGATTTACAACAAAACGCAACTCCAACAAATCGATTATAACAATTTTAATTCTTAAAATTGTAATTTGAAGTGCAGTCAATGTGTTTGGAGAAAGAGAAGGCGAATTAGGCCACGTTAAATGATCTGTTTTACGCTGCGTAAAACACAAAACAAAACGCTGTAAATACGATTTTAATAAACTCATTCCTCAGCTGCAACAGAGTGATCAGGCAGTAGATTTGACTTTCAATAGTAAAAACAACCGAAACAAGAGACGCAGTAGAAACTCTGAACTCCAAACTTCGTGGAAATGTCGACCACAACAACTTTACGCACAACTTCAGCGCACAATCACAAAGTCGGACTCACCCCAAGTATAGACGTAGCCATATCCAGGGTCTGTGCTGTGGTGAGAGTGTTCGTGGTGTCTGTGCTGTAGATATACGGCTCCAATGTGATTCCAGACTCACCGTGTCCGACGCGGGTCACACGGTTTCTCTCTTGGCTCGCAGCTCTCGACACTACCTAGTTGTAGAGAGCGTGTTCTTTGAAGTACAGCTGGCGAGGACGCGCAGCCAATCCAAGCGCTGCATTGGTGACCGGGGATGGAGTCAGCCAATGAGAGACTCGACCGCAGACAGAAACACCAAAAGCCCCGCCGTCAATCATCTGTTGTGCAGCTCCTGCTCCGACTGTCATACAAGACACGATTTGGTATGTTTTTTTTAATGCACACAGTTATTTTTTATGTTTTCTCACACGAAGCCTCAATGTCTCCTTTTCATTTGCAGAATTGAGTTCACACGCCAGTTCTCCACGAGGTAAGCGTTTCACTCATTTCACTGCGTTTGTGGATTATGGCACAGCGACACATCTCGTCCGTGCAGCCGCAGGTTTCCCTTCAGATTTTTCAATATTCAGATCATGCGCAACACGTCACGAGAGAAACTGTTGCCATTAAATGCAGAGAATCCTGGACGATGCGAGAGACGCTGCTTGTGCTGATGACTTTATAAAAACGCGCCTGTTGTCAGGGCATGCTGCTGCGCGCTATATGGCACATTTTACGCACGTAATGTGTGATATGCTCAAGCTTAAAGATTGAAAATCCTTGTGCTTATATTAGAATAAAAACATGTCAGATGTAGTAGTTTATTGAAGAAGTCGAGAATCAGGCCTAAAAGCACAGACGTCGCTGTTTTGCCACGGTTATATTATTTAATCATTGTCTGAATAAAAACGATTTGTCAGTGATTACATGAGGAAAATTGACGATAGTTTACTTCCAGCCAAAATTCCTCTCGCGTCCATGCACGTGCTCTCTCCCCCCTGCTTACTTGTTGGAGGAGTGAAGGTGAGGGGTTAATTAAAAATGACAGCTTGCTTTATCAGTGCGCACAGCAGATCTCCCCCATAACACAAGTATTTTATAGGCGGAAAAAGTTGTAGTATCCAGGGGTTGCCCGCTGCCCAAGGCCGCCAGTCATCACCATAAAAAACATTTAACAGGAAGCAGGATGCCCGTCCTGTAGCTGAGGAATAAAAAATGAATGCCAACATTATCACGCATGTAATTAAACAGTGGACAGATTAGAGGGTGCCGTGTATCACCAGTTCTCCCTAAAACTCGCTACTCTTATTCTATATATATTTTTGTCTTTTATTATCACCATCCAATTGTCTAAGGCAGCATATGCCACAGCTTGTTAAATGCTCGGCGGGATAAATGGCGTAATGTAAAATTGACCTGCTCCGATGTGAATCATCATCCCCTTTAAAAGTTAAAGCAATTTTCCAGAGAAAGGCTTGACCGAAAGATGCGCATTACGATATTCAAAACGGGCAAATAATGCTCCATTATGGAGTGTGAATGGTGCCAGTCAACACAGGCGCAATTTGTTCAAACACCCTTTTTCCCCCTTTTTGCGTTAAAACCCCACCTTTTTGCAAGGGTGAATAAAAAACCCTTCTCATCAAACACTGAGCGCTGCCAAGAAAATGGAATCATCTTTGCAATCATGACAATTTGGCAGAGTGCTGTTAACGGTATTAAATGTGGGCGCTGGATAAACAAAGTTGATTGTCGCTAAAGAAGTTAAATTAATTCATGCCTTAAATGGAAATCAAGGCAAAAATAAAAACTGTCATCTGTATTTTCAAAAAATTGAATTACCTTTCAATTTAGTTCACAGAATTGTTATTAGTAAAACATAATATCAAAATTGTATTTAGTTGAAATTCATATTTAATATATACTGTTCATATATATCTCTATATATTTATAGAGATATATATAAATAATTTTTTCAGATGTTAATATTCTTGTATTGTTTTTACATTTCAATAATCAGCAGTTCAGCTTGGAATAATGATGCCCTTAAGTTCTAACAAAGAAAACTACATTTAACATTTATGCAACAACTCACTTACATGTCTTTTTAAATAAAAATGTATTTGTGAGGAGATGTATTTGTTGCATGAACCCAGAATAATAAGATAATCGAGCATTTTCAAATGTTTTCCTGAGACAAAGGGAGGGAGAACATGATCTTGCCTTGTCATTCAAGTGAGAATTTTCAGTCGAATCTGTAATTCCGGACTCCATTCGTGTGCCACTTCTCTGTGGCAATTAGGAGCCTATTACAAGCCATTAGATTGATCAATGTACCTTAAACAATGGGAATGATTTATATGGTCGAACAAAACGCTCTGCACCTATTGTGATGAGTCTAAGTGGGGGTGCATCCATCAACAAAAGATAAATGATTAATTCAGACCCATTCATTTGAATTCTCCCGACAAAGCAGAGCCCCACTCGCCTCAAATCCAGATTATTAGAGGCTCATTTTCTGCATGTTAAACCAGACAGGCTGCCGGATTGGGTGATGGTTTTTGGTTGTGCCCCTGTGTGTTTTAATTTGTATTTCTACTAAGGGAAGTTTATTTGAGGACATTTAACTAATTGTTGTAATTTTGTGTGCTCGTGTGGTTACACCTGTTTCTCTCAAAAGGGGGCTGGAGGAAAGTGCAAGGATGTTGTACTTTATTTCTTCGGTGCTTAAGCTGTTTGTCTGACGACATACAGTGGATGCTTATTGAATTTAAAAAGTCAGTGCAAGTATGAAGATTTTGTCGAGATGCTTTAACCAATGATATCTTATATTTAGGTTGTGATGGTGCATTTTAAAATACAAACAATGCTGAAAACAGTATTTATCCTCTGTTTTCTCCTGGTTGGCTTTAAATGACAATGTCTGAGTGTCTGAGTCTATTACCTGCACTTGGGCAGATCATGGTTTCTTTCATGCCTGCAGAGGTCACAGCAAAAGAATATTGAATCAACATATTGTTACATTAAAGCAGCCTGAAATAAACTGCTCAGGAATTATGATTAATTTCTATAGGAAGCGTAGGGGAAGTGACAAAACTGCTTGGCGCTGTCAGCACACAGATTCAAGTCCTGGATGTCTCAAGTTAAACGACTGTCAGGCACATGATTCAAATGTTAATAGAAAGAGGGCAGCTGTTGTCAAAGCCTGTGATAAAGATTGACTCCACTTTCAGAGCCCCCACCTTTCAAGTCCTCTGCAAAATCTTACAGCAGCTCATCAACCTGCATTGATAGTATCGACAGCTAAATTTGGCAGCACAGGTCAGCACGCCAGCTTACAGTGTCGACTTTCATTTCCAGAGTCTGCATGTTCTATTCTGAGCTCAGGGGGAGCGAACAAGTCGAAGTGCAGTCGACTGGTTGCATTTAAGGACTTAGCCCATTTTCTGTCAATGAGCGCGTGTGTGTTTATCCCTCCGAGCCTGTGAGCTGTGGTGGAAGTCAGCAAAAAAACCAAAAAATCTCAAGTGTGAGAAATGGCTCCAAAGAAGGTGCGTTTAGTTAAGGGAGAGCTCCATTCAAAAAAAAAAAAAAAAAAAATTAGAATGCACTGTAGATTATGTAATGGCAAATGCTGGTTCTGACTACAAGACGTCTCCACGCTGTCTTTATTAGGGAAAAGGAGATTCAGCAACGCCTCCACCACTGATTGGAAGATTTGGCACCTCATTGAAAATAGGAATTGTTGGCCTCCCCAATGTTGGGTAAGTAAAAGATTTTTTATGTGCCTATAAATCTGTAGCCTTCTTACCAAGCGCTGCATGCACCAACATGTGCTCTGTTCACTACAAGTGCCTCCTGTGAAAGTATGTCAGGCAGGATGTAAACTGATCGTAGTAAACACTGAACTCCTGAAATTTAACTTTAAGAAATACTGTGTTTCAAATTTTCTGACATGAGTTGCTGCACATGACACTTTATACTGAAACTAGTAAAATGTCATGAAACATGGAGCCATAAAGCAAAAATAAATCCTGCTACCTAGATGACTGTCTGTTGAGTTTTTTTTGAATGTCCCTGAACAACCTGAGGAGTATTTCTTCAGCTGTTAAGCTGTTGGGCTCATGTGCCCCCATAAGTATCAAATCCCACAAGAGCTTTTCATCTAGCGTCTTCCTGTGTCCTAAATATCCATGTGTCTAAATAATGGTGTGAGAGTTATATTGTTTTTACAGCAAAATAGTGTGGTGGCAGACTTTAAAGCCATCAAAACACACATCTATATGAAATATTTTTGATTGTTGTTATAATCATTAATACTGCAATGTGTAGTATGTATTCAGTGTGTCTAAATGCGGGTTAGATTATTATGGCTGTGTGTTTCCAGCTGTAGAAAATTGGCACTTTCATTCTCTGTACCATCTTATTTGTCATAATCCATTTACATTTAAATGACAGCAAGCAGCTTTCTTCCTCCGTCTCTGCTGCAGATAGGACAGAAAACTCGTTATTAATAACACTGGTGGCCATTACGTGAACTGCACTCAGCATCATGTTCACAAACAAGTTAGCATGCTCCCACTGTAGGCATGACCAAGCATCTTGGGGATGGGCCCAAACAGTGACATGACATATACGAGACTGAATGTGATTGATTGACATTACGATGATAAATGAGGTAACTAATGTCAAACTGTCATCATAGATTGTCTATAAAATATAGTTTATATCAGTTAGAGTCTCTAGTGCTGGCACAGCGCTAAAACAAAGTGAAGATAACTCTGGCTCTGTGAGAAAACGTTCATGTTTTTTAAGATTTATAAAGTTGTCATCAGTTTTTGAATTGAACTGAATACTCTGCCGTTCCCGTGACACTGGTCACAGTCATAGTTTTCTCCAACAGATGGCGACTCCACTGGTCGCAAAAAGAAGTTTCTTTCTATAGAAGTCTGATAAAATGACCCTTCTTCTCACCTGATTTGAGTCAGAAAACATTTTCATTGATTTCATTTAATTGATGTTCTTCCAAGTCTTCTTCATAACTAAATCCCATTCAGAGTAAAATAGACGATCAAACATGGCATGCACTGGGGTGTGGATACGCTGTGATTGATAGCTAGTACTGTCCAATGGTTGCAGGTCGCGGATGTAGTAGTCGCTGATGTAGTTTTAGCTATTGTTGCTAAGTGTTTGCAATCGAAGACAGCCGAAGAGAGTTGTTGAAAGAATGTCACATCCTTTTATTGAAAATGGTGAGTGGTGATAGTGACATTCTGAACAGTGTTTGTTCAAGCAACCTCTATGGTTGTATTGGTGAGGTGGACAATATGAGAAGAACCCGTACTGCAGGGCCATAGAGTGTGTCTGTGTGTGTGTGTCTGTGATGCTGACACACTGTCTCACACTGTCTGCATCCACCAAGACCTTCAGCATCATCTCTGACAGGATCTGATCACTGGGCCGATCCTGCAGGACTGCTTTCATGTAACTTTTAGAGAGAGGTCCTCCTCTGTCCGGACAATAAGGTTCTCATTTTTTTCCAGCTCCTTAAATAAGTTTAAGCAGCCCAATAAGATTTCACAACTTGAAGGGACAGGTAAGACCCAAGGTGACGTAACATTATCAGTCACTGAATCAGTGAAATTGAATCCTGTGATAATGTCTCAGTTAAACTGCAGAAAGGTTGAGAGTATCTTTTAGATGACCACTGTAAGTATATAGTTAGATAACCTATATAGAAAATGGAGAATAAGCAGTCGGTTTAGATTGAGTTTTCTGAAGTTGTTTGTGCTTCTTCTGTCCTACCAGACTTTGGATCTTATTGCACAGAGATCCCTTCAGTGTCCAGTGTTTCGATTTCCACTGTGGCAAAAAAAACACAATTTCTTCCTGGTCTATAAGAAGTAGAACTCATTGAGGTTGTGTGCTGCCGTACCACATTTGTGACAAGTACAACTTGTCAACCCTCTTACGGTTTCTTTGTGAATGCACGATCACATGCCAGCCTGCTGTTAGTTGGGCGTGACTACCATTCTTCACAAACATGGGAAACTCGAAAGTGTGATTCAGCCTGCCCTGCAGCTATTTCTACACCATTTCTAGACCTTTTTCTGTTTACGGCCAGTTCTCTTGGATGTAGACACTAAAAAGGTTTAGTTATGTCCATTTAACTCCTCATTCAGACAGCATACATATGACCTAAATGCTTCTGGTCAAAGCTTGACTCCAGTTATATACCAGATGCATAAGCTTGCAGGCTTTTGCCAAATGCATCAACACAGACTTCTCATGAAACCTATCATTGACTGGTGTTCAAATGTAAATGAAGAAACCAACATAAAAAGCTTGTGAAAAATTAATATAATAGGTAAACACAGGCATATTTGGTCAGTTTTAAACAGTTCTGTTGTTGGCGTACCACAGCTGTTTTTTATTCACCACCAACAACAACTGCAAAGTTAATGAATTGTTGTGCAGTGAAAAATCATTGATTAAAAGAACCTGGTTTTCCACTTAATACTCAGTTTGACTCAGGAATTCTAAACATTAGAAAGTTTAAGCTATGTGTTATTTAATGCACTTTATATTTAATGCACTTTATTTCAGGACAGTTGGGTCAAACAGACCATTGGATGGGTGGGATTAAATCAGATTTAAAAGACAAAGCAGGTTGTGACGATGAAGTCAAGACCAACCATGAATAAAAATGTCATCTTATAAACCCCTTCAGGCCTCAAGTCTGCTTTAAAGTAGAACTGAGTCACACAACAGAGTCAAAGTTCTGCCTGAGTCACATATAATTTGTGGTATGAAATCTTTCAATGATTAAATCTGAACATCAAATTAAATAAAATGGTCTTTGTATGTTCTGAATATACTTTCTGACTTTACTTTTCATCTCTGTAATTTCCGCAGCAAAATTGATATATCATGTCCTGCTTCCTGCATGCTCTACCCAGACGCCACCCCTCGCCTGAATGTTCCTGATGTTCTGAAATATGGTCATGTGATAGGTTATAATACATATTTTTGTCTGCCACATTCTTAACCATCATAATAAATCCAGTCCATATCTCTGGATTAATATTGTGTTTACTTGTCTTTTACCTCAATCCATGTTTTGAAATTCACCTTACCTCCATAAGACCACCACCACCACCCTGTGGCTGTAAACCTCTCTGTAAACAGCACTTCTCCAATCACTGATCTGCATATTACTCTCTAATTCACAGTTTAGTGTGTAACTAAGTAATTTGCTGTGTAATTGTTCATAATATTACATCATTTTCAACACCTTTCAGTGGTTGCAGTGTTACTGTAGATGGTTTAAATTTTTCTCCCCAAGGTGACCCGAGAAAATCCTTCACGTAGAGCAACAGTCTAACTTTATGTAAGGAATTAATGCATGCACTTTAGCAATCTCAAGCAATTTCATGCCTATAGGACTTAACAAACAATCATTTCAATGTGAAGCCCAGAGTGAGGGGATAAGACGGAAAGTCTTGGATTATAGTTAACTGCCATGCCATTATTACTCTTAGACACTCACCATTGTCTGTAGATGTTGAAGTACACTTGAGCTGCTTGTGCGGCAGAAAATAAATCTCTCTGTGATCACAACATGGGGCAACGTTCGACCAATCCAGTCCAACAGCTGAGATCTATCTAAAACGTAATTTGCCCCTTCGATTCCACCTACAATTGATCTATTATGGGATTATTTGACCTTGTAATTTGGTGTAGTATTTAACAGAGGAGTTTTGATTCAAGTGCTCAAATATTCAATCTGTTAGAATAATCTTTTCCTGCTTGCAGAGAAAATCAAAAAAAGCCAATCTTGCATAATTTACTGGAGTGTTTCAGGATCGTTCTATCAAACCATAAGGCTCTGCACACTGGCTCTTTCAGATGGACTGACCTCGCTGCTGTTTTTATTTTCAGGAAGTCGACCTTTTTCAACGTGCTGACAAAGAGTCAGGCTGCAGCTGAAAATTTCCCCTTCTGCACCATTGACCCAAATGAGAGTAGAGTGCCCATTCCAGATGAACGCTATGATTTCCTCTGCCATTTCCACAAACCTGCCAGGTATGGGGTCTCATCGTTCATGTATTATTCACACTCCAGGTCTGTACTCTTACGATGGTGTGAGAAAAACGCATCACAATGTTGTTGACATGTAGCTGCCAGTTCTGTACGATGTATATTCGCTCCTCTATCTCGAGGTGTTCTGTTAAAGGAAAAGACGAAGCATCCAAACCTCCAGCCCCTGGTTGTCATACATGTTTAGATGGGCTGTTAAAGTGGATGTCTCTTTTTGACTGACAAGAATTGACATGCAGAATACCAGAGGAACATTTCAGAATGTGCAGTTTAGTCATCAGAACTAGGCTCCTGCTTTTCAAAGAGCAGCATGAGTCTCACTACATCATGGCTGTCCTCTATTCTCTCCTAGTTATTAGCAACACAGTCAGTTGAACATGTGCAAAACAGATTCCGGGGTGATAAGTAAATACACAACAGAGATAAAAATGCATGTGCAATTAAAATGCCATGCAGTTTTACAGCTCTACAACACTTACTGATCTACCCTGCCTACCTCTTTAAAGATGCTGTAAGCTTGGTGATATGAGTAAAAGCAGCAATGGATTGAACCTTGCGATGGACAACCCACAAACAAGTATTTAGGTGAAAGGGAACTATTAGCAGATATTTACTGTAGAATAATCTTCATGATGTTTTCACTAGTTCGTTTCATCTAAATTGTATGAATTGTAGTTTCCTTTACCCCAGAAAAGGCCCTTTATATTTAAATACTTTATATTTACATCGAGGGGACCCTCTCTACGGAGACCACCATGTTTTTTGCATTGGTCCAGACTGAACAAACTAAACACCTTTTGAGTTTTTATGACAACAGAAGCTACCACAGGATCTTTTTCATGTTTGGAAGGAGAGGGTGAGGTGAGGGGTGCTCAGCTGCAACATGTAATTTCAACACTAGATATCACTAAATTCTACACACTGTACCTTTAACTAGAATGGCATTCAGTAGAGCTCATACTTCCACCTCTACAGTAAAGTATCTATAGTTTTACAAGATGATAAATATATTCAAGAACTTATTTTCATTGACATGTTCAGTATTGACACAAGTGACCACTTTGTTCTACAGACTATAATTTATGGTGATTTAAACTGAATTTCATAATAATGGGATATTTTCTTTTTACCTAGACATTTTCGTAGAGATGTATATCTGTACAACTTCACTTTTATTATTTTATTATTGTTATTATGATAAAAAAAAACACCCATCATGACTGGCACCTCTTTGACGAACGCTCAACAACATTTAGAAATTTTTAAAAAAGGCTTCAGTTTCTAACAAAACTAATTTGTTTAATTCAGTACAAATGTGAAGTGGTTTCTGTTTAACTCAAGAGCAACTGATATTGTTTGAAGTCTCAAATGTCTGACATTTTTTTACTTTACTTCTTGGCCTGCAGCAAAATCCCAGCATTCCTTAATGTTGTCGACATCGCTGGCCTGGTGAAAGGTGCTCACTCTGGCCAAGGCCTGGGAAATGCCTTCCTGTCCCACATCAGTGCCTGCGATGGAATCTTCCACATGACACGTGAGTCACAGGTGGACGGTTTCATATCCTCAAAAATCATGTATGTCCATTTACGTCAAATATTTTATCCTGTATAAGCAATTGTATCCTGTTCTATCAATGGCAGTCGACCACCAGCATTTTTCAAGCGAAGGTAGACGTTGTGTTGTTACTTTTCTGGTAGGACACCTTTGTGTGGTGGGTGCCAATATCAATATCACAGACAGGTTTAATGAAGTCAGAGCAAACCTCACGTTCCCACTGGGACGTTTCCTGAATGAGAATCACATATGTGAAAGGATCTGCGTCTGGTTGAGCTTCACACAATCAGACAGCACAAGACGGTGGAGAACGACCACCACATGGTATTGTAATGTGATTTCTAATGTCACTTTTGATTAAGTTTAAGTACAACAGAGGTAAGTAAGGTATTAACAGTCATATAATGAGAATGGAGGTATTCATTTTATTCTCCATTCTTTATTGTGTGTAAACTGTGTATTTTCATGACAGATCTTATAACAATAGATACAAAAAACACAGTGAATGCCTACTTTTAGAGCGTCTCTGGTTCTGCAAGTGAATTTCCAATTCATTTTCTCTATTGACGTTGCAGAAAGTCATCATAAAGAGAGTTTTTAGGCCGACCAGGTACGAGATAAACCGTGACCACAAAACATTTGATTTGGAGCAAATAAAATTTTTAAATGGGGACAAAAAGGCAAAGGTACAAGACTATGTACATAATTTTTTACTGCATATGATCCCTTTCCAATGGCTCCCAGTGTGCTTCTACTTGAATTTAACCTTGTTGTAGTGATTTGCACCCCCTTGGACTTTCTTTTTTTCATCTCTAAAAAAAATGCTTATGTAACACTGAACGATCTGATTGTAGGATTGTGGGTAATGTAATGCTACTCCTTGGCGTTGCGGATAAAACACATTTTACTTCGACAGGTGCATATAACATTGTTTCACATTCTCGTAGCTTGTGGTAAGTCTACCTTGGATGGTTACAATTTTATGGCTGATAATCAAAATCTCTGTACAGAAAATGAACTACACTGCTGTGCTGTATACTACTGTAAAACAATAACATTAATGATATTAATTGTAGTAATAACAGTAAAAATAAGGCATTTGGAATAATTAGAAATACTGTTACTCTGTGAATACACTCCTGTGTACCTCTACAAGTTTCCCTCTGTCTCAGGTTCTTCTGTGTCTCTGACATGGTCTTTGTCTTACACAATTAAAGTGTTACACGCTAGAATAATTCAAATTACAGCAACTCAAATGAATGAAGGGGCCCTTTTTAGAAATAGCTGAATTTGTTTACTGGTGGTGTACCGGTATTGACTTTCCCTCTGTGTGAAAGGAGCTCTGATTAAAGAGTTGGTGGTGGCAGGCAGAGAACAGCCACATAGAAAGGGTTCAAATTAAGGCTATTTTCCCTCATTGTTCCTAAGCTGTGTCTGTGTATCACTAACAAGTGTATTACTTCTGTTCCGTTGCAGTTTTAAAATGGCCTTTCTGCATGAAGGTCTGTAGTTTGTGAGGAGTGGAAATGGATGTCCACCCACCAACTGTAAGATTAGACTAGTGTTATTCTATAACTTCTTTATTTTTCACAATTCCCTTGAAAATACCCCCAAATTGTATTACTCCATCTCTCAGTACTGACTTCCTCTCTGCGACCAAAGCAACATTCATCCTAAACAAAAATGGAAATATTTGCGAAGCCATCACACATACACCCAGTTACCAGTGAATGAATTCTACCTTCAGGAAGGTAATTACTCTACGGTCGTTGTGCAGGCTGTAGATTGTGGAGTTGTTGAACTGTAATACATCATCAAGACAGGTATTTCTGGTATTTAGCCCTCATTGTTATACGTGGAGTGGAAAAAACTAAGAGAAACACCTGTCAAGATAATTCAATAAACCCCGGCTACATCCACACTACTACAGTTTAGTTTTAAAATGCATCACTGTGGCTACACTTACACCTGCTGCTTCACACTACTCCAGAATGTTCAAGCTGCTGGTTCCATTTCAGTTTTCATACTCTGGGGCTCCATTGTAGATCCAACAGGCAAAACAGAGTCATAATGCACTCACCTGTATTCACTTCCTATTTGGTTCTTTTCAGTCCCGACTCCACCACTAGTGGTACATGCAAAGCTTTTCAAACACTAATAGTTCCACCTCATCGTCGGTCCAATAAAGGAGATCCCTCATCTTACTTTTCATCATCGTCATTTCTCACTTGTAGTATTTTCTGAAAGTGAGCAACCAACTGCACAGTAGATAACCTGCTTCCTGTTTACACCAGCACACACGCCCAGTGTACATGAATGGTCACAATATGGAGCTAAACACTTGTGTCTACAGAGATTACTTTAGTTTCAAAACAAAAACAGTATGGATGCGGCGTAAAGTCTCCGAAACGACCACAAAATCAAATCAACACCTTTTTAAAATGCTTTCAACAAAATGTAGCATCATTTTAGAAAGTGTTTTAAACAAAGGCCCAACAAATTCTAATGTGATCCTGTATTACATTATCCTATTTTGGTCTTTTATGTGTGTGTTTATATACATTATTATGCATATTTTCCGCCTGTATTATGTTTCTTTGATATGGACTAAATGTATACAGCAGATCCTCACCCAAAACCAATTCTTTTGTTTCCACTCACACAAAGACGATAAACATCCACAAGAATTCAACAATCGAAAGCTTCTTCTTCCTCATCTGTGTGTGTTTACATCTATCTGCTGTGGCATACCATTGTTTCCACTCTCACTTGGAAACAATGTGGTATGTTTCACAAGTTAACCATTAAACATAGCTGGTTTTGTTTTGTAATTATATCTATCTGGTGTCAGGCAGACTGCAAAGCTCAAGCCACTACTTTTATATAGTCTGATTATATGGTTGTGGGGATCAAACTTTTCTGTGTCTGGAATGGTGCGTTTTTTTGTGTAATAATTAGTAGACGGGTCTATAAAGATACTACAGAGATAAACAGCGTTAACATGAAACAGCTCAGCGTGATTGTTAGTGCAAACCAAGGACACCTGAATCTGATGAAGAAAAGTTTGTAATCTTGTTAAACTTTAGTTTAATTTTCAGCCAGATCTGTCTATAAAATCATTGAATGCTTTATTCCCTACAATGTTTTACAGCTCTTTGTTAAGAAGTTATGATTTTAATTGTTATATGAGAGTAATCCTAGAGAAATACAGATGTTACAGATGTTTTACAAAGGCATGACAGTGTAATATCTTGATTTACCTTTTTTCCAGGGAGTAGAGTTACGTAGACGTAGACGTTACGATTATTTTTCAACCTCTAATGACTTTGAAAGGTCTGTGTAAACATTGGATTTGCTTTCAACAATACGTTCCAAAAACTATTAGGGCACATGATGACATCCTGAAAGCTGATTCTGATGATTGCCTCATGTTCCCTGGTCTCATAACCAAATGGTTTGCAGGCTAAGTGCTCCCAGCGCTTCTGCAGTCACTAGAACGCGGCTGGATCCTCGCCGTCTGAGACAAGACACAGACATGTTCTACTTCATCCGCTCTTCTGTTCCCTGCGAGCTGCCCTGCCAGCTCACCTGGCTTTATTCCCAGATGTTTGGTTTCCAGCAATTAGATGTTTGAATGCCCTCATGGTGAAGCGCCCCCCCCCCCCCCCAAATTCACCGTAGGAAACCTTTAGCTCACTTCTAATGAAGACGTATTTACAGTTGCACGACACTCAGTAGGAATCTAGCCTGGAGATTCTGTGGTGTAGCATATTTAATCTTGAGGGACTGGCTGTGGTTGTGGGCAGCCGACTAGAAAGTAGCTGTTATTTTTGGCGTTGCCTCTTCTCTCCCTGTGATATTCAAGCTTTCAGCACCTGAACTCCTGGTTAAGTCGAGGCTCCCCCCTCCCCTCCTCTGCTGCCTGAAGGAGACACAGTCCTCCAACGTTAGAAAATAACTGTGATAGTTTTTTGAAAAATTGACTAGTTACATTAGCAAATATTACCTGACCCTATCCTTAGCTGAAACATTGAATCTATTTCTCAATTAGTTAGCCACTGATTTGACAAGTAAATCTTTATTTAAGGCATTTCTCAAGATAAAATGATAAATATTGGAAAGACTGATCATTAACTTTGAATGGAGTGATGTGATAAACTGCCCATTGCCCCTGGAGAAGTCGGAAACCTATTCTGTATGTACTTCCAATGCAAATGCACAGTTTATGTTCACTAACTGTAAATGTAGACAAAAGGCTTGTGCCCACAAGATCTAGCACTGTGCTAAAGGCTCAGGGGAAAATGCTTGTTTGTTTTGCAGTCTTGGATACCAGGAAAGCACCGTCATAAAATACAATGGTTCATTGACTTTACTGCAGATGAACTACGTAACACTAAATTAATGTTCACATAGGTCAAGTGTTTTCTTTCTTAAAATGATTTTCTATAAATGTATGAACAGTCCGATAAGTATTTTATGATCATATCAATGCACTTTAATGGTAGGTGATAGTTATCTTTTTTACTTTAGGAACAAACATAACTGAATCTGAAAATGAACAACTTAATTTGTGTATTAAAAGACCTGTCAAACACTTTGGGAGTGTTACCAGAATCTGACTTTAATGATAGGTCAAGTCACCAAAATGTCAAATACACTGACTTGTTCCTTTCGAGAAAACATCCCCACTACTCACCTTGATTAATATTAGCTGATGAACATCTGAATCTGAGCAAAGGAGTGATCGAATTAACTCTCTTAACTGCGTCTAGTACGGTATTTGTTTTGGAAGGTTTATCTTTCAGAAGTCATCACTCACTCCACTAATCGCTTATAGCCAACAAATCAAACTGTGATTGTTGAGCTACAGGTGTTGAAACTGGATCGACTATTCACTCATGATTTATGGCCAACCTGCATCCTAACTGACGCCGTGGTGGCTGCTTTGCAGGAATTTTAGCCTGATCACTCACCAACTCACACATTATCAAACTCGACAAACATCAAAAACACCTGAGTCAGCCGAGTGACTACCATGTGTGTGCATGAATGTGTCAGCCAAATGGTTGTGCAATCACTTGTTGTATCAGTGTCTTAAAACGACCAATATTGCTGTCTAAAATATGACAACAGATTGTTTAAAGGGGAGAAATCCTTCAAAGGCTTATGAACAAATATTATAGGCAAAGCAAAGCTGCACTATTGTAAATACGAAACTGATGGTAAGAACACATACACATGATTTAACAATAAAGTGTTTATATGAGTTATAAAAGCTCATGCACAGATGACCTCTGGGGTGGATTTTACAAGAGGACATTCTCCAACAGTGAGATGATCCCATCTCACGGCATGTATGTCTATAGTGTTAGCCTGCAGACATTCATTGTTTTCTGTTTGTTGTATAGTATGTAATTTTAAAATAATACAGCGCAGCATCTGTCCTTTAAAGGTCCAGTGTGTAAGATTTAGGTGAAAGAGATCTATTGGCACAAATTGAATATAAAATAATCCTTATGATGTTTTCACTAGTGTGTTTCATCTAAATTATATGAATTGCAGTTTTCTTTACCCCAGAAAAGGCCCTTTATATTAAATACTTTATATTTACAACAAGGGGGTCCTCTCTACAGAAGCTGCCATGTTTTTTACATTAGTCCAGACTAAACAAAAAAAAAAACTAAACACCTTTTGAGTTTTTATGACAACTGAAGCTACCACAGGTTCTCTGTCATGTTTGGAAGGAGAGGGTGAAGTGAGGGGTTTTCAGATGCAATATGCAATTTCACCACTAGATATCACTATATTCTACACACTGTACCTTTAAAAAAAAATATGAATGAAAAACAGGTAATAGAGAAAACAAATGACGAGATCAAGTGTTAATACAAATTTAACAATAACATTTTCTGAAATATTCACTTGCATGGTAGCTGTCATTGTTATTTGGTTTTCTATAATTTCATCTATATTTTATTTTCAATAATTTAATTATTTTCAATTCATGTGCAGCTTTCTATTTATTCTTGATGACACCTGTGCTTTTAGTACAAGTACGTAAATGGTCCTTTTACATTCTTAGTCCATGTCATATTTCATCATATTTTTATATCTTTTATTATCATATTTTGACAAAAGACACTTTTGTATGACAGTCTCAGCTGGGTTGTAGCAACTGCCATCCTTGTGTGTTATTATTTGTTTAAAGAAAATACAATTGGATAATAATTAGATAAGAATGTGTGTGTATTTGTATGCGCTTCCTGGTTTATGTTACTTGTTGTTTTAACCAATATTGCGATTCTAAACCTTGCTCATTCAGCTGTACAGGGACCGTCCTCCTTTTGTGTGTTTTCGGCCTGTGTCGAGGTGCTGTCACAGCATTTAAATGAGCATTTTGCTTCAGCGAGAATGAAGCGTTTTTGTCAGCCTCCACTCATCATGGATGATTAAAGCAAAATGTCTACCCATCTTGACTGGAGATCGCCACGGCCCCAGATAACATGCTTGGTGATTGAAGGTCGCAATATTTTGAATTCTAATGGGGCTGCAAGATGAATTGCCTGAAATAGACTGTAGAATCTTCCTGCTTCCTCCTCATGCCCCCCTTGCCTGTCCGCTGTGAAAAGAACCACTGGGAATGGCAAGGCCCGATGATCATAGAATTATTGGATGGTGATTCTAAACCCTTCAAAGAGGAGTTGCTATGGAGATCTCGTTCCAAACTGTGAAATGATTCACCTTTGAAAGGCTGGAGGGCCTGAAAGCTGAACACATCATTGTTCAGGTGGCGGTTGGTTAGGAAATTGCTGGTGCCTGTGCAATCAGGAGCACTATAGTAGTTAAGGATCTAAAAAGGTTTGTTCGCTGAATGATATGGGACAACAGTGGTGTGCATATGATGGTTCCTTTCAATCACGGCACTCTCATGCGCCGCGGTTTAACAAAATAAATGGAATGACAGAGGTTAAGCTAATGATAAGGGAATTAACACTGTTTTCTGTCTGAGCTCATGAAAACTGAAGTGTCACCTGCACATTCACTTTTCCCAGAACTGACTTGTCTGAACAGCTTTCCCTTATATGCTTTTTTCAGCCAGTGATATTACTGATAATACACAGAGTGAAAAGATGCAACTTTAACAGTTAGTTTGGTGTCAGACACTACAGCTGACAGCAGATTACATAGACACTTTGTGAGGTACTGATTTTAATGACATTTCACTGGGATCTATCATAAATGGTGGGATCATGGAGAAAACATGAGTGACTGACGTGCTCAAATCCACCATTGACATATGCAAAAACTGTAACACAATCAGCGCACTACAAATTGCTGTTGATTTCATGTATCCAAAAAAATGAATGTCAAGAAGATATTCCCTGAATGAACATAAATACCCGTGTGTGCATTGCCAGTGTTTTAATGCTGGGAAGACATCCATAATGTGCTTTTCCTGACAGACCCATAAAATAGCTTTTACTGCTCTGAATACCAGGAGAATTGCGGCACTGACTTTGCATGAACATTTTAAAAGCAGTGTGAGGAATGCACCTTCTTTAGATGTGCTCTTACCCATCTTGCAAGTGAAAACATGCACAGGAAGTAAGATGTCAATGAATACTGTAATTTAACTGAATTATGTTGACCACATATCCTCCCAGGTAGCAACATCAGAGGAAGCAGCTCAATCAGTATTGATCTCGACACGACTCAGATGACTGACTTGTCTGTGTACCTGACACCTGACGCTTATGGTGCTTTAAGATGTTAAAATAGTGCTAGAAAGCTAAATAAAAATGATCCTGAGATGCAGAGAAATTTACATGATGGGGTTAGTGTAGAAATAGGATCAAAGTACAAGGTACATATTCTTTTCTTACTTCTTAATTTTTAAATATAACATATGAGTTTTATCTTCTCAGGCGACACCATCCTGCAGTGCCGTTGTAAGTCCATAATTTTCCAGAGCTTAGCCTGATCCCTAATCAGGCCATTGAACACCACTCACCCTCTACAGACTAATCCTTTTGTTCTCTCAATAAAGGAGCACCTGTTAATAAAGTCTTCAAAACACACACGATTTGAGATGAAGCAGCAGCATGTACATTGTGAGACAGACCTGACTCCTGAGACGAGGCCTTTCCAACCTCTTTCTTCTCCCGTTTTATTGTGTGTTTTACTGTCTTGTGTGTAGCTTTGTGTGGTTCTGCGGCCCCGTAAGCGCTGTCTCCACAGAGCTTGACCCAGGCCCAGTTGTTAAAAGACTAATTGTGGAGATTGCCCCCTCAGATATGTCTCCTCTCTTTCTGCTCGTGCATTTGTTCTCCAGCTCTAAGCCCTGAATGGGGCTGGGGGGGTAAAGTCGATGTGAATGTTAAATTAGGCGAAATTAATTAAAGCAAATTACCTTGGACTATGTGGCAGTCAGAGGAGAGTGTCAGCTGATAACTAAATACTGAGTGATCAGCTGCTACTGCTCCTTCTGTTTTTTTTGTCAGGAAACATAACAGTTGTCAGAAACTTTGAAACCTGTCTATTTTCCAGAATAAGAAATATTTTTTAAGAAACTATTTCCATATTGTTGTTTCTAACGCTTTCATTAACAGTGATTTATACCAATCATTAGTGGTTTATTAACCATGTGAGCCTGTTTCAAACCTCTTTGCTCCTAATTAATATAAACTCAATTTTACAAAAGACTCATGCATTTCCCATTGTGTATCAGAACTGTACATCATAATTGTTTATAATGTATGTATATTCTTGCAGCTTGCAGAATTATTTCATTGCGTTATATATTCTGAGCTCAAGCAGACACAATAGAACATTTTCATTCCAATCAGTGCCGAACAGGGAACTGGTAAATTGGAGCAGCAAAACAATAATTCCACTGATTAGCCCCTTTCTGTGTGGCGTAAGTGAACTGTTTATACTGTGGAGTACCTCTGCAAGAGGAGAGGAACCAAAACAGTCTGATTAGGCAAAGAGTAATTGGATAAGTTCATTTCACCATGAGGACAACGTGCAGGATGACAGCTTGCACAAAAGTCTACAGCTTCTGTTGACTCGCATCAGTAATAAAGGCGCTAGTGTAGGATTGTTGGTTGCCCGCTAATGATGTATGATGCTAGATTGTGAAAGCACTGCATTTTAGTTCCATTAGAAATCAGGCACTTCTGTCCCTTCTCAACCCAGAAACAAGATATGATGTTCATGTGAGAGATTACTGGGGTGTTCATATTGGATCAGTTTACAATTAGGTGTCCCTTACAATTATAAAAGCACTAAGAACTGGTCTGCGAACACGCTAGCAGGTGCGTGAGACCACTTAAGCACACCATTGTTTTGAGCTAAATGCAATGTTAGCATGCTAACAAGTTCACAAGTACAATATTGATATGCTGAAGTTTAGTGGGTGTGATATTTAACATGTCACATATTAGCATGCTAGTCATTATGATTTATCTTGTTGATGAGAATAATATTGTATATATATTAAGTGTCAAATGTGAAGCCAAAGTGTCTCCATTGCCACCTGGTGGCAGGCGGCAGTATATACCCCACCTCCTCAATGTTAGTTGATGGGGCATTGGATTAACTAAAAAGTCAAAGTAGGAAGTATACGTTCTGATAAGTTTGTTTTTAATTAGTTATTTGATGTGTATCAACATTTGTATGAATGGGACTTCACCACCAGTGCCCTGTCCCCCAATCACTACTGCACAAACTCCGGCTCCATATGCGCAACATATCAGCGTTCGTACCCAGGACATTTTAGCTTCATTTCTGGTTAGTGGGAGGAAGTGGCAACCATTCCAATGGTTGTTGAGACCTTTGACTCTAAATCACAAATGTGAGGCTTTGTCTTGCTCGAGAGCAAAAGTCAGGGGATCATATTAGTCATTTGTCCTCTGGTGTTTATGAAAACCTACAAAATTCTGTTGCAATTCTTCTAATACTTCTATCAAGAAACCAGGACCCTGATCGGATTGGTGGACTGGCATTGGACAACTTTATTGCTGTACAAACCTCTCTTCAGACGTATTTCTATTGAGATGCTATCACACACCACACATGATGCAGCTCTGCAAACAGTTGCCTGCATATTAGTAATGCTGTTGTGCATCATGTCACCTACGCACAGCTATCTGACTCATCAATATTTTCTACGTGTTTCACTGTTAGAACTTGTTGAGAGATGATGTGACAGGCGTGATGAGTAATGTTGATCACTGTGGTGTTGCCTCGCGGGGCCTCACCTGTCAACAGCCCGTCACACACTCAGGCGTCAATGCTTGAATGTGGATTGTTGATAACGTTTAGTGGCTCCACCATGCACATTCCAAACATAGTGTCCCTCAACACAGCAATACTTAAAGCCAAGTCATCATTTGCCTGACATCCACTTCCCTGTTGAAAGAGATGGCATTCCCATTATGCCACAATGTGATACTTCATGTCACTTAAATCACTTTTGTTGACTGATTTGCTGAATGTGTCAGTGTATTCAAAAGCAGGGTTTATATAAAGCTGGTGAGAAGGTGCTCCAGTGATTGTTTACTCAAACTGTACTTAAGTATACATTTGAGTTAGGCCTACTTGTGCTTAATTTTAGTATTCCAACTTGACACTATTCTACTCCATTACACTTGAGGAAAATGTTGTACTTTTTACTCAACTACGTTTATAAATATATTTACAAGACACTTGCTGTAGCTCGGATAGCTCAGAACCTTAATGCTGACCATAATAAACTGTCTAATGTGCAGTGCACTTTGGCCTGCGGCGTATGACTGGTCACAGTGCCCTCGCAGAATCCCTCCACTGCCAAAAGTCCCAAATGTGGACATCAGAAGTGGACGATAGAGCAATGGGATAGGGTAGGTTGGTTGAGGCAGGTTGACTTTTGTATTTGTTGATATCACGGGAAGAGATGGCAAGGGAAGAAGGGAAGAAGGCAAAACGACTGAGGCAGTTCATGCTCTGGACATGTTCTGCTGACAGACCTTGGGTCCTGACATTCATTTGGATGTTTCTTCCATGGATCACCAACCTACCTAGTTTCAGACCAAGTACACCTCTTCTTGGCAACAGTATTCTCTGACTGCTCTTTCAGCAAGATAAAAAGTGTTCAGGGTTGGTTTGAGGAGCATGACAAGGTGTTGACAAAGCTGTGGGACATGCTGGAAAAACATGTTGGGTCCATGGAGGCCCCACCTCCAAACTTACAGAACTGAAAGGATCTGATGCTAAAATCTTACACAACAGGACACCTGTCTTCTCCAGTCCATGTCTCCATGAGTCAAGTTGCCTTGGTGGCATGAGTGAGACCTACACAGTATACGTAGACAGGTCCTTTCCAGTGTGTAGGATTTTGTGGCATCTAGCCACTAGTTGCATATTATAACCGATTAAATTCCCCTTGCCTCACCCCTTCTTTCCAAGTGTGTACATGACAGATTTAAAGGGCTCATTGTGAGATAACAAATACACAATGATTTTTCATTTCAGGAAAAATTACACTGTAATTAAAATGTTTTCAGACTACTATGAATTTGTATTCCACGTCCCTAAATCCAACACACTGGATCTTTAAAGTTGTGGCTAGTAGGTTTATGAAATAGTTAAAACTAGCTCCATTGGTTTGCTACAATCCAATAGTCCTTTCTATGATTTATTTTTTCTTTTAATCAAGCTCATTTTCCTGACAATATTTTATATTGCACTGCATATAATCCACAGATTACAAAACAAATGGTTCACAAATGAGTATGAGTTATAAATTAAAGCATGAGAATAACATTCAGGGGAAGCGTCCACTATACACTGTCACTCTCATGTGACAGATGTACACCCCCCACCCCA
Organism: Paralichthys olivaceus; assembly: GCF_024713975.1. Lineage (NCBI taxonomy): Eukaryota > Metazoa > Chordata > Actinopteri > Pleuronectiformes > Paralichthyidae > Paralichthys > Paralichthys olivaceus. Next base: position 10,743,241 of record NC_091102.1, read on the forward strand.
GCTCTGCTTCAGAGCCTCATTATATAATCACCAGCACAGCAACTGCGATGATGCCAGCGATTAGTGTAAGACTGTCCTCTGTCATTTATGATCATTGACATTTTTCTGTTAAATCAAACTCCTTTGTTTATTTCTCATATTTTCAACTGAATAGCTCATAGTTTTAAGATGGAGGTGTAGACTTGAGCAGGTTTCTTACAGTTCAGACATTTAAAGAAGTTATATATAATATAATCCTGAATATTTTATTGCATTTCTTATCCTGTGCCCCCCCCCAAACTGTGCCTTTATGCTAAAGCTAAAAGGTCACTGAACTAGATCTAATAGTATCACATTTGATCTCAAGAAGTCCATGTCACTCATTATGTTGCACTGCAAGTGTTCACGTGAAGCCGTGTTGTGTCCCGTCGCTGCAGGTGCTTTTGAGGATGAGGATATCATCCACGTTGAGGGCACGGTGGACCCAGTGAGGGACATGGAGATCATCCACGAGGAGCTGAGGCTGAAGGATGAAGAGATGATCGGCCCTGTTATTGACAAGCTGGAGAAGACTGCCATTAGAGGCGGTGACAAGAAACTCAAACCAGAATATGTGAGTCAATGTCCCAGCAGGCCCTTTGCTCTCCCTCACAGCAAGGCACAAATAGGCACCCTCCCACACACGCGGCCAAGGAGAGGAAAAAAAAAAGTGTGGTTTTTTTTTTAATCTCCCTCCAATATGTCTCACCCCTCCCCCTGCCCCATTTTCCCTCTCTGAGATTGAAAGTGATCAGGGGTCAGGGGTTTTCTGCTGTAGAAATCATTAATAGAGAGTTACTTATTCAGCTGCTGACCCTGGGTCACAGCACTGGGCTAATGAAAGTGTTTCCACACAGCTCTTTTCATCTAAAGTAATACTCAAATCATGGCACCGCTCTTGCTCAATGCTCATACACCTACAGCAACTCGGGAAATTGTGTAAGGCCATACAGCGGGTGACATATCTGCCTATGCCTCGCTATGAATACCGTAAATGTTTAGAATAGTCTTTGACAGGGGATGCTCGGTCATATGATGTGCAGGGCAAAAACGCAGGGTAGGATCAGAGAAAAAAAAATCCATATACTGGCTGTCAGGTTTATGTGGATGAACAACACGTTCAGGTGGTCGTATTGTTAAGGTAATGAGGCTCAGCACCCAACTTTAGCAGTGATTTGGCTGTAAATGTCTCATGATGCCCTTCCATCACCGGAGCGGGATAAGATAGGGCCGCACGCGAGGGGATCTGGCCTTTCACTGGGAGTGGTTTGCCCAATTTCGGGCCCCAACACGCCGAGGCTCTGACCACTCATTACGCTAACGAGAGGGGCTATTTCACCTGCTGTAGGGGCCCCTTGCGTGGTTGGTTCCCTTCAGACTAAACCCCCTCCCCCCTTCTTTTCCAGCCAACAGCACTTCCCCACACCCCTGTAGCCCCACAGACAGGAGCCATTCAGACCAGGCAGGTGGCCGTTTACGCACATAATTGCTAACAATTTTAGGCAATGAATAAAAATGATCTACATTACTTGTCAAAGGTTGTGCACACGTCGGCAAGTGAGGATCTATAGAAGATCTCTTTAGATGGCAAAGAATGGCACTTATCAAAGGCTGCACCAAGCTTTTAGATGGGGAGGTGTGTGTGTGTGTGTGTGTGTGTGTGTGTGTGTGTGTGTGTGTGTGTGTGTGTGTGTGTGTGTGTGTGTGTGTGTGTGTGTGTGTGTGTGTGTGATTGTCTCACAGGCTGTGGCTGTGCACAGACACATGTACACATCTTTATGTCATGTATATACACATCTATCTCTGTGCATCTATATGAAAAAAACAACCATGCTTGTAGTTTATTTGGTGTAACGCCATTTTAGATGGACTTTAAATGTCATGAGCAAAAGTGACTTTTATCCTGTTTCTTGTAGATTAAAAAAAATGCTATTTTGACATTAAATTGAGAGGGAAACTTATTTCTTCATTTAGAATTCTGGTTTATTATTACACAAGTAAATCTGATACAATTCAAAATGACATTGACACTTGAGAGACAATTTGGATTTAAACTCAAATACATTGTCCTACATTGTGACAGTGAAAATCAAATAAGACTCAAACTACATGAGAATGAGTTTTAAAAATTGTAAGATTTTCTAACAGTAATAACAAAATCACATATGTCTCCATGAAAAATACAGCTCAGTTACATTAAGTGGCCTGAGTTCATATATCTACATTTTTGTCTATATTTATCAAATCTTGAATATGTATTTGTATTTGTATATAATTATGCAGTATAATTTAATACCTGAGTGTGTACTCAAAAACAAATCATTTGAATATTTTTGGTCTGTTAAGTGTTTTGAGGAAACTTAAAAAACATTTTTTACCTACTTTTTTATGGACTGCTGAAACAAAATGTTGAAATGAGACAAAATCCATATAGAGATGATAAACATTATAAACTAAAATGTATGTCGTGGGAACAGTTAATGAAAAAGAAATTCAGAATGAGCTCACAGTTGCAGATATGAAGAAAATGTGATTTTCTGAGGGTAAAAACAGCCGAATCAAGAATTTACGATTTATTGTAAAATACTATATTAATGATCTGCTATTGCAATTTAAGAGATGCTTTGTATTTCATCGTGAATTTTATGCTGAATGTATTTGCATGCAGGAGCACACTGTTACACGCATTGTTTATTAAGATTCAAAACCATTTTGCTGGTGCTGTGTTTACAAGAACAATGTTGCATCGCCTTTGTCCATATGAATCCTCAAAATCCCTATCCTTACAAAACAATAATAAGAAGCCGGCCCACCAGCGGCGCTTCATGGTGGCAGGCGTATGTGTTTGACCCCTGTGGGACCTATATGTCTTTTATTAACACCTGCCTGTTAGAGGAACGCTGCACGGCGGCTGCGAGCTGATGAGGGAAACCTGGAGCGGGTTCGGCCTGTGTCACCGGCCGTTTGCTGTTTCCATTTCACAGATGATTAATCTCTCTGTGAAGACTTGGGCCGGCGCGGGCGGAGTGTATGCAGCTCTTCCTGCGCTCTCTCCCGCTGGCTGCACTCTGGCTGCCTGACTAAAAGGCCTTTAGAATTCCTGTGGAGAGAGATGTGCAGAGAGTGAATGCAGCTGGCTGGGGGTCAGTGTGTGGAGCTTTTTCTGCCATTGTGTAATTGAGGCTCTGGCAGGATTTTTTTCCTCAGTTCTTTCAAAAGGGAGTATGATTGTGAAGTGCTGCAAGGGTTTGGGGAGGGAAAAGGAGGTAGGGGGAGTGTTGCAGGGGGTGGGGAAGTTTTTATATGAAGGGGGAGGTCAAGTTGACAGGAACAAAAAGAATGTGTTCCGCTAATTTCTGTGGGACTGGATCAACAATAATAGGCTCAATTTCTTTATTACAAATTTTATAACTGCCTCCCACCCTTTTTCCCACCCTTTTCCGCTTCCAGATCCTGTCGAGGCCCAGTCTTGCTTGTGGTCTCAACCCACAAGTACCTCGGAAATGAACGCAACATACAGTACGTTGCTCGAAATGCTCAATATTTTCTCCAGAGGAAACGTTTAATAATTTGTTCGGCACCTCACGACTACTTATTCAGTATGACTGCATTCGGCAAAGTGCCCGAGGAAGGCCCAATAATTTACACCTAACTAACCAACTTCCAATTAGTTTCCTCGCTCTTTCCAATTTAGACTCTCTCTCTCTCTCTCTATCCTTTCATTAAACAGTCCCGCTGGAATATTGATGTGTTAAACTGAGACACCCCAGAAGGCATTTTGTCATGATTTAAAGGAGGGAAGGGGGTCTCGCACACGCTATCCCCCGTCAAAGCCAGGCCACTCCTGCTTGAATGCGAGCACAGCCATTGTTCATTTTGGCATCAGGATGCCATGCATTTAGGAAATAATTACCCCATACCCTGCTGGGTTTATATTCTTTTTCATCTCCTTTAATGGCTTCTTGTTCATTCTCTTTTAACCCCAAACAGGACGTTATGTGCAAAATCAAGAGCTGGGTAGTGCATAAAAAGAAACATATCCGCTACTATCAGGATTGGAACGACAAGGAGGTAAGCCTTTCATGTTACAGTCAAATCTATTAATGTGATTTATCTCAATCTTTTTATCCAAACTAAAAAAAAGTACAACTGCTTCGCCCTCTCATTTCTTGTTCTTGAGCAACATATCTTTTGTACCAATCACATGTTAATATTATGCACATTCTTGTGTTGTTTGTATCTGGCCTTGCTGATCTTAATTTAAAGACTTTATAGTCGCTCCCCACAGAGGCTTAAACACCAGACCTGAAGTCTGTGCTGTCCTCAAAGGTTCCTTTAGAAAAGTTTGGACTCTCAGTACATGCCTTGTCTGTCTTGATCACAGATCGATGTGTTGAACAAATACTTGTTTTTGACATCCAAACCAATGATTTACCTTGTTAACCTCTCTGAGAAAGACTACATCAGGAGAAAGAACAAATGGTAAGTGCTTCAAAAGTGCTGGAGGCACCTCACCGATCCATTAATCATTCCCACAGAGCTTGTCTTCAACTAACGTACATCGACTTCTACAAACTTTGATTGAATCTGTGTTACAGCTCTAAAAAGCATGCGTGCATGCCTCTGCATATGCATGTGCCGGGGTGTGAGAAGTGTGGGTGTGTCAGTTCGCCCCGTTGATCTACTGACTGTGGTCTCACGCTGACAGAGAGTCATATCTTTGCGAGAGGATCCGCCTGGAGGTGGCACATGAGTAAACCCCAACACAACATCCAACCCCTGCAAACCCAGAGCAGCCTCCAGACCCTGTAGTTCATTAAGCACATGCAAACATATGGTCTCAATTTCCCATCAAAATTTCTCATTTCCATACAATATCAAAGAGAGTGAGGGAATTAAATGACAAACAAAAACAAACATATGTACTTTCAAAGCCAAACTAATAATTCACATCACGTGGAGACGAATAATAACTTTAAAAAAAAAAAGCTCCCGAAATATTTTCTGAAATAGTTCTGCTCTAAACACATATTCTGCAGCCATGACATTCCACCAGTTCTCAATAACAACTGAGGCTTTTACTCAGTTGTGTGTTTTGCTCTTTACTTCTAATAAACAGGAATTTGTACTGACAGAGAATTACCTTAAATGCACTAATAGACAAATCTTTCTTTTGTTTTTGGCACTATGATCCTCCACACTTTTAAAAGTAATCTGGCCACAGTGAGAGATGATCTGGACGGCTGGTGTTAGACATCCATTACATCTGAAAGGGCTACTTTTCCACACTACCGCCGTTTAGTCAATAACACCAACTTGTGGATTGTTATCACACTTTTCCAATTGCCCTCTAGGCTTGTGGTGTCACTTCTTACAAAATTTGTTTTTAGTGGTTTACTTGGCAGCATTGTATTACAAGAGCGAGTTGTTTACCTACGACTGTTTGTTAAAATGTTCCTGACACGAAAGTATGACTGTCAGACAGAGGGGAGGAGGGAGAGAAGTCATAAATCAAATGATTCATGGTATGTGGAACATCCGTCATCAGTAGAAACAGAAGTTTTTTTTCTTCCTGTTCAGTGTGTGTGTGTGTGTGTGTGTGTGTGTGTGTGTGTGTGTGTGTGTGTGTGTGTGTGTGTGTGTGTGTGTGTGTGTGTGTGTGTGTGTGTGTGTGTGTGTGTGTGTGTGTGTGTGTGTGTGTATGTGTGTGTGTGTATGTGTGTGTGTGTATGTGTGTGTGTGTGTGTGTGTGTGTGTGTTAGAGATTTTTAACTGTCTGAAATGCAATAAATCTGTTTGCGTTTTTTAAAGCAGGCAGACAGTAGTGCTCAGGTGTCCTGAGGGCTCCCCGATAAACAATGCCGACATCAAAGTGTTGATGTTTGACAAGTGATGAGTCACTTCCCTTGTCCAGAGAGGAGCTCACACCTGTATGGAGATGATTACAGGTAGATCTAGTTGGCCCTAATTGTACAATAAATGCTGCTCTCAGCCCTAATGGCAGCTAGTCTGCAGCAGAGACGCCAGACTGCCATTTGGCTGTCGCCATGCTCCCGTGTTTTTCCACCGGCGCAGTTGAGATGATGATACGGTTAAGGACTATTCAAAGCAAACAGCAAGACAAATTGCAATCTCAGCTTTAATGTGCGGAGAAAAAGATGGCGAATCCTATGAGGCAAATAAGCCAATTTTATCTGTGTCTCTCAGGACACAGCAGTCAGGACATTTCACGGGGTTCACTACTTGTTTTTTTGTTGTTATATATTTGCTGTGTTCTGTTGAGTGCATGCTGCCAGTCAGGCGTTAGGTTAGTGTCGTTTATTCTAGCAACGTTCTTCACCAAATATGATTTTAGGGTTTTTCCTCTGAAGGTTATTGTTTTTTTTTCTATTACAGACACTTAATAGCAGGTTGTAGAGACACACATGGGCAATTACAGTAGTTTTATCTGACTTTTTGAGCCTCCAAAAAACAGTTTATTGTTAACCAAGATCATCCTCTTTGGAGTGTGGGAGCCACATACCAGGCTGCCCTTGTTTAGACAAGAATACACAGTATTGGTTTTAGCAAGCCATCATTAATGGAGGGATCAGACGAGGAGCAAGGCCTCCTTTCATCCCCAGGTTCTCTGCTGGAGACAGTTCATCATTTACTGTTGAGAGGAGCACATGGCTCCAATCCTATACAGTGTATGTGTATAAGAATGCGTACATGTGCATGTTTGAAGTCTGTTTCAGAGGCGACTCCATGCTCATTTGGATGCTGGCGTAATTGCGGTGTGGAGATCAAAGGGACTCTGGCCGAGTGATGTTCCAGAGGAGACTTTACCACACAGCCCTCTCCTCTGTGCGGATGGGGCCGCCTGCTGCTCACCGCTCCCCTCTCCCCTCTAGCCATGCACTGCCCCCTGCACATCCCCGCTCGTAAAAAATGATTAAGGCCGTATTTGTCATGTGTTTATTACTGAGAGGCATTGCATGATAGGGAATGGCATCTACAAGAGTCTATCGAGAGGCTTTCTCCTCTTTCCCCGGCGTCAGTGAGCTGCCTGGAAGACTTGGTTGCATACTGTAGTTTGTGTGTTAGAGAGGGTCATTAGGTCACTGCTGATGATGTGGTGGCTGCAGCCTATCCAGCGTTAGTATGTTTTCACTTGTTCAAGATATTGTTTATTAAGCATGTGGCCCTCATCATCATTATCACCCTTTATTTTGATATCAAATATTTATTGAAGAGAATGAAGAGCAGTCACAGTTTGTCAAGGCAAGAGCCACAGCTGAGAATCCTTCAGATATGCAGTGATCTTTTTCTTTCTTGTCATTTCTTTCCCTGATATTTTTCTCTTCTTGGACAATGTGCATTAAAGTAAATTGGTGCCTCTTAAGTACATGTGTTGACCTTTAAGGAAACTAGCAAGCGTGACCTGTCTGTGAGTGCTTCTGCAGTACGAGTTCTCCTGGTGAGTGTAAGAACTGCAGAGTATATATATGTGTGTGTGTGTGTGTGTGTGTGTTTGTGTGTGTGTGTGTGTGTGTGTGTGTGGGGTCCTGGGGGGGGTAATGGTATGTATTTATATAAGTACAGCTATATTACTTTCATTCAAACTTATTTATTATTTTGTTTTTATGAACTACATCTGGATTGTTTGCCTCTCAGCCTATGTAAGATAAGGTATTTCTGTTTTGGTATGATTCAGGAAAGTGAAATAGTCAAATAATTAAGTTGATTTTCCCATCAACAACTTTAATCTTTGTGATATTTGTGTTGTTTACTGCAAAAAACATTTTTATTTTTATCTCATCAGCTATTTCATATAAGATAAGAAATTACTTGTTCTTCAGGGTGATGTCAATAAGACATCATGTGAATGTATAAAAAAGATAGAAAATGATAATACAATAAAATACATATAATATGTTTATGACAATAAAGTTCAAATGACACCTTGTTTATGGACAGCATGTAATCAGGACACTTACCACTTGTGTTTGATCAGTCCTTGTCTGAATTCTTCAAACTGAGGAAATGAATTTGTTAAAAGGAGAAGGCTTGAAATATTCACAACAAATCTGTAAAAAGACAAAAATGGATTAATTAATTGATCTGACAATGTTGTTTGTGTACACTGAGCATAATGGTTTCTTCTATTCCTCAGTGCCACAGAGCTTCATTTTTAAAACACATCTGTCTATAGGTACACTCACAGACTTGTTCTATAATGCAGTGAGCACGGACACTTCTGACTCAGTCTCGCATTCATTGTCTTGCTGCCATAAATACTTATAAGCGGAGTAAATCAGTATCAATCTTTGCCTGAAAACCAATGAATTAACATTTAATAACATTTGCTGAAAACTCAGCAGTTGTAGGAAATTATTTCTAACACCTTTGTTTTTAAAGAGTAATGTCTCAGGTGGGCGGGAGGTGACATGTTTGTGAAAGGAAATCCAGCCACAGTCACTCAGGAAGGAGAACGGCAGGGAAATGTCTGATACTTCAGTTGGCCTGTAGGAGGAGCTTTGACAATTAAAGTGGAGGAAGCCCTGGCATGATTTTTCACTGTGACAGTTGCGGACCCTCTGTCTGCAGAGCTTCAGACCTACTCACACAGAACATATGGAGAAACAGATCCTTCATCTGCACAGCTTTGGTGTTGACACGTATTTTGTTAAATTCATGTTTTTGTTTTGAAGAACCCCAGTAATAAGTTAAGCATGCTCTGTTGTTGTTGTCTGATCATTTTGACAAACAGCCTTCTTTGAGTCATACCCATCAACACTTTGGGACGGGGGGGGGGTGGAGGGGCTGGTGATGGTGGTGGCGATGGAGGGGTTTGCTATGATTCACTGAAAGCCACTCCATGAAAGCAGTCACTGCAGCCCACTCCAGCTACTCCAAACCATAATTCCCATAAACACTAAACTGAAACTTTATTGAGTGCAAAACCACTGGCTCCATCCAAGATTTTAGGAACTACCATCGAGGGAGTTCACTTTTCAAAGTGCTGTGGGAGATGTACGATCACTTGCTCCCTTTTTTTCTGTTTTGTTTCGTGCACAGCCCTCGTCCACTCTCTCCTTGTGCAGTGTGAGATCCATGAGAAACACTTTCCCATGCTAAGATGTGTACCCTAATGGCCACAGTCTTTCCTAATGGATGCCTTCAGCTATAGTTCTCAATGAGAGAAAACAACAGGAGAGGTTGTGGCGTAAAACCGAAACAGATGCCGCTAATAAAAATCCTGTCGGTCCAGTAAGCCTGGTTATTGACTGTCCCGAGTCCAGATAATGAAAGGACTTTGTTGACATGTCACCCTCTTTGTTTTTGCTGTTGCAACTAAAATGAGACAGACACTAAATCGAGAGACCTTTTATTTTTATTTTTTCCATCCCTTGTTTTTTCTCTATTGATCCTGCGAGAAATCAGTTTGCTCCTCAAAAATCCAAGTCACTTCTCCCTCATTTATCAGGCCCAAGGTTGCTAACTCTGAGTGAGTCTCCTGCAGTTCATAATGTATGTAGACACCTCTGTGGCAGCACATGCTCGCTTTCTTCCGTGGGGCGCCGTGGGAATTGTTTCCCCCTGACGCCTGTAGCCACGGCATCGCAGACATAAAAAGAAATGCCAGTTTCAAGTCCTTCTAATGATACATTTTGATTGTCGAGCTGTGCTTTTTATTATCTTTGCGATAAGGTTAAGGCCGAATACACACGCTTGCCACAGTGAGTAGCCTGCAAGGTTGGCAGCTCTAATGAGACAAATAAATGAATTTAGTGTTGCCACATACAGCTCCTGAATGCTTATTATCAGGATTATTGTTGAACTGTTGTGAATGGGGGGAGGATGGGGAAAAAAGCCATGGAGGGGGGCATGATTGGCTGATGTTACATATGTCCTTGATTACCTTCCTTCTTCTTTTATTCTAATAAGTGGCATTCTTTGTACTCCCTAGGACAGCTAGACAGTCTGACACACGATGAGAATAAATATTGCATGTGGTAGACATTAAGCTGTCATCCTGGAAAAAAAGAAGAGATGGAGAAATCCGTGTGGCATTCTCCGGCGCTACACTTTGCCTGCTCTTGTCACAATTGTCACATCTTGATGACTCCCCCCACTCTACCCCAGCCCCCTTATTTTCTCTCGCCCAGTCAACTGCTGTAAATGACAGTGGATACCCCATATGGAGAATTATTTTGGGTGATGTAGAATGTACTCGTCTGGGTTACTGTTTGAATTTGTGATGTTTGCCTCTTTTTTTTCTTCACCACCACCCTCTTCACCACCACCCTCACAAATAGACTGAAACAAAGTCATGGCTATGATAATGTGCTCTCAAAATCCATCGTCAAAACACAAAAAAAAATGGGAATGGTGTGTTTGTTAGGGTTTTATCCATCATGTGCAAACGTTTAATGTTGCAAGATTCATCTTTTAGAAAGAAAAGAAAGTTGTTAAAAAAAAAACCTTGTTACCAGCACTTCCTCAAGGTTTATCTGAGGTGTGATGTGAGATGATGCTCTTAATTAAAGCTTCTCCCATTGTGCCTGCACCATGTTTCCTTCAGCTGCTGATTGCTTTGAAGGCTGAAAGAAGTTGACAACATTGGAGATTTTGTGTGCGCCTGTGTGTGTCTGTTTGTGTGTGCGTCAGATCTCCTCTTTCTACTCTCAGACACTGATGTGTAATGCCTTTCCATGCAGCCACGGCCACAGGGAGCAGAGAGCGTCTGCACTCTTGTCGCTCAGGGGCTCACCACTGGGAGGATGAAAAGCTTCCCACAGAGCCTCCGACTTCCCAGCCTCAAAAGCCACCATGAGCTCATACCTCTCATTTCTGTCTCCCTTCACGGAGGAAAGAAAGAGGAGGGGGTAAAGTTAGTGTGTGTGCTGCGTGCCACAGCATCCTCACCCCCCCCAAGGATGCTCGTCCCTGTAACCTGGGACCAGCAGCACAGAGGGGGCCCACAGGTTTATTACTTGATGAGTCTGTGCCAGGCGTGCCAGGCGTGCCAGGCAGCAGCTGCCACGATTTGTGAAAAGACTCGGCTCCTCGACCTGTTGTGTTTTCAGGGGATGTAGGTAGTGGATTATTCTTCGGCGTTCAATTGCATCTGAAAGGAACACAAACTGGAGGTGATGGCCCACCTTTCACAGGCTTAACCGGGCTAAGCACTCATAATAAAGGCCAACCTGTATGAATGTGTGTCGGAAGCAGGCCCAGGTCATTGTCTCAGGTAGCTGCCCATGTACTTTGGAAGCTCCCATTGTTTTCCCCTCCTGAGCCATTTAAGCAGATCAAAGCTCTGACAAAGCCCAGGGAAGCCTCAGGCATGTGGAAACACAGGAATTATCCCCCCCCCAGGATTCCCACACAAAAAAAGACAAATAGACTATGGCTCCAGAGGGTGGGCCCCAGTGGGACACCTCCATTCAGAGTGCAGTGGTTTTGTTTTTTAATTTTGTCTTTCCACAATGCGTTGTGCTTTAGATTAGAGGCATTGTAAATACAGCAGGTGTCAAATATTAAGATTAAAAAAATTAAGATGACAGCTGGTAATTAATGTAATATAAACACACATAAAAAATATAATGCTGAATAAAAAAAATAATAATTTTATCCATGCAAAAGTTTCCTTGCTTTGTATTGAGAGCAGCAGGCGAAAGCACAAACACAGCTCGTTCACTGAGACTTGTTTGAGCTTTCAAGCCGGTGAATGATTAGCAGAAATAATGTCCCTGTCACCCTTAATCACATTAAAACGTGGTTAACATTTAATTTTTCCCACTTGATATGCAAAAATTTCCAGTTGATTTGCAGCAAAGGCCATTGGAATTCCATTATAAAAAGAATAAAAATTTCAGGCATCATTTGTTCAGAGAGGGATATCAAGAGCAGAAAGTGCTGAATCTTTCTATTAACCGAGCAGTGAGAGATGTGCACTTAATGCTGGGACATAATGGGAGACTGACAAGACGCGGACACATGCAAGCGCGCGCGCACACACACACACACACACACACACACACACACACACACACACACACACACACACACACACACACACACACACACACACACACACACACACACATGTTTTTGGAAGCTTAGTCTTTTAAAACGTTTTTAGGTTTTCACTATAGATTCAAATTCTCAAATGCCTGTAGATTAATATCTGTTTTCTCTTAAAACATATTGCTAATAAGCAAAAAGGAGAAATATAAAATGTGCATAGTTGTGAACAGGCCTTGATCTATAGGACACATAACATTTTGCCTGAATACAGATTTACATGTATGCTATAGAATTGCATGAATGACAGACAGATACGATAGAAGATAGAAACACTAGCTGTGTGTTTTACATAAACATTTTCCCCAATTTACACCAAAATCCACACAAATAATTGGGTGAGGACATAAATGCAACTTGCAGCGCGGCGGCCATGAAGTTGACAGGACTGGTTTTGGGAGTCATGTTGATGGAGCATCACAGCTCTTAATTGACAGTGCTTTGTTTCTAGAGTTGGGAGAAGGGGGAGTTTCATGTTCCTGGTGCAAGGTGTTTGTCTGGTCCCGTGTCACTCAGTGCGAGGACCCAGAGAACCCCCCGTGCTCATTTGCAGCTCACGTTCTCCGTCTCGGCTCCACATTATTAAAATCATCCCTCAGCCTTCCACCAAGAGCCTCTTTGTTACTTGGCTAGCTTGGTCCCGGCTCTGTCAAGTCTTCACCAATTACAGTCTCAGGTACAATGGTCTATTCAAAGGATCACAGCCCTTGACTGGTGTGGAGAGAGTGATTTGTGAATCATTATTCAGCCGCCTGTAGAGAACGCAATACCTGAGGAATGCAAATAACGTGCCACCAAATAGACAGCTGTGCTGCTAAAAGTGACAAACTACAGCTGTTATTATCTCAGATTGGATTTTTTTCCCTCCTCGGAGCGCCTGCCATCTCCTGTGTTTTCAGGGTTTTGGATTTGACTAAATGTGTTTTATTTTCCTGTCCTTTGTTGGTGAGACATCGGCTGCCACCTTATATCAGCGGCAGACGCACACCAGCTCTGTGTATACAGTGTAGTGTGAGCAGAGAGGGAAATATTAGGTTACGGCTCTTAATAGATGTGCATCTGAACAGACAGACAAACTGGCATATGAGGCATTTGAAA